>NC_055960.1:26450064-27092564 GCF_018492685.1 Alosa sapidissima | reverse complement strand
GATAAAATAGCTCTACTTGTACAAATCTTGTACAAATGGTGTAATGTCGCAGCAGGAAGGCTAGCCTAGCAAAAAACAAAAAATTGTTTGTTTTTATGTTCCAGTGCACCTATGCAGCGTTGTGGAGGAGGGGGGGCGCTACCACAGAAACCGAAAATTCTCAGGACAGCAGTATGTGTCCAAATTTCAATCTAAAACGTTCTATTTAATCTTAAACTATCTGAAAACAGGGCTTTAAGTGTAAAATACCGAACTTGTCCTTTAAGCTACAAGTAGGCCTAGGTCAATAACATTAGCTTGGGATGTTTTTACAGTAAGCATTGGTAGTTGTGAAGCTGCATCCCTTCTAAATATCTAAATATGGAAATGCTAACATATCTTTTCTTTCTCCCTCAAGGTGCTTTGCTTAAATTTCTCAGTCCTCAGGCTCTTCCTAAGGATACCTCCACTGATGAAGGTAGAGTGAATTTCTCTCACTGAGCTTAGCTGTTAATGACCGTTTCCAATATGCTAACAGTAAAATGGTCAAACGTACTTCACAGGTAATTTCAGATTTTTTTTTCAATTATTTTTCCAGGTACACCATCAACTTCATCCTCCATTCATGAGGAAGAAGCTGACATTGGATTTTATGTTTATGTTCAAAATGTTCAAAACTAATGCACAGTATATATATATGCAACAGCAGTATTTGCACTGTCAACATGTTTTATTTATATAAGTGTGGGTGAACTTAAACTGTATGGCTATGCTGTGGTTCCTGTAGGCTTTGCGTGTGGTGGTGGGGGGGGGCTCCATGTCCATTTTGCTTGGGGCCCCCAAATTCCTTGAAACGGCCCTGTGTGTGTGTGTGTGTGTGTGCACGTGTGCGCGCGTGTGCGTGCGTGTGTGTGTGTCTGCCTGCTCTCCGCACCATGTTCTTAATGAAGCTCTATTGAGTGGTGTGGAGGAGTGGAGGCTGTTGTAATGAGATGGTAAATTAACCTGTCTGCAAGCAGAACACTGCTAAAGCACGGCCAGGAAAGGCCATGGCTAGATTGATTCTTCTAATAGAGGAAGTGGCATTTATCAAACCACATAGAGTGGGCGGGTGGGAACGGGGGTTGGGGTGTGCACTGCCAATTATGCCCCCTGCAATCCCTTCAAACCAAAACACCCACCACCCACCCAACCCGCCCGCCCTTAACTTACCCATCACTCCTCTGTTCACTGATCTCCCACCTTCTGCTTTCTTTTGCCATGTCCTTCTCTGTAATCTGTTTCTTTCTGTCTTACTCTTGCCTCCCCCTCCTTCTTCCTTGTGCTTTCTCTACCCTCCCATGCCTGTGTGTGTGCTTCATCAGCTCAGTGGTCTTCCCTTCCCACCCGTGTGTTTCATTGCTCCTGCATGTCATAGCTCTGCTCCTACACCTCTCTCCCTCCTCTTTCTGTTTACTCCTCGTACCTCCCTGTTACCCCCTCTCTTTTCTCCTCATCCTTCCTCTCCTCCCTGTTACCCCCTCTCTTTTCTCCTCATCATTCATCTCCTCCCTGTTACCCCCTCTCTTTTCTCCTCATCCTTCCTCTCCTCCCTGTTACCCCCTCTCTTTTCTACTCACCCTTCCTCTCCTCCCTGTTACCCCCTCTCTTTTCTCCTCATCCTTCCTCTCCTCCCTGTTACCCCCTCTCTTTTCTACTCACCCTTCCTCTCCTCCTTCCTCTCCTCCCTTCCTCTCGTCTCAGTCCTCTCTCTCCCTGACTTACCTTGCCATCTCTCTTGGTCCACAAACTCACATTGGCTGGTTTTCATTTATAAATAACTTCTTGAGCTGGCTTCCTCTTATCAGTGTATGTATAGGCCCTTGGAGGACTCCACTGAAAGAAAACCATAAAAAGGCTAGACTGAAATTGGCTAAAATGAAAAAATGTCTTTTGGACTGATGAGAGAGCTGGAGCTTTTTGGCAAGCCACATCACCTTTACAGTATGTTCACATATGAAAAGATGAAGGTCTCCAAGATAAGACACTGTACCTATTTTGAAAAAAATGGAGGCAGCTTGTTTTAGAGGCAGCTGCTGCATATGACCCAGGGTGCCTTAAATCTTTGCCGGACACACTGGAATGTCAAGACTGGAAGGCATTGGTGTGTATGTTCAAGTTAAATGTGACTGTAAATGTAACATCTCATTCTTTTCTAATAAAAAATGTTGATCACAAAAAAAAAAGACTGGAAGGCATGGGAGTGAAACTTACAGCCCAGTGTCAGAAAGCTCAGTCTCAGTTGAGGGTTCTCCAACAGGATACTGTAAGTCCCTCCACTCGGCAGCCATATTTCTCATTAGAAAGTCTCTGTTCTATCTCCCTCCATCTCTGGCTCTCTGATAGGCTAAAAGGAGAGGATGGATGAGGTCATCTCAAGACCTCTCAGACCTCACAGCCTGACCAAGGGAAACGCTAGAAACAAGAAAAACGACATTCAGTGGATAGAGAAAGAGAATAAAAGACAAAAAAAGAAGGATAGAGAGAGGGGTGCAGTTGAAAGCTGGGGAAATAGAGAAGGACAATGAAGGAAAAAAGTAAAGTTCATGTTGGTACACAGTGACACTGTAGAAATCAATGCGTGGTTGCATAATGTGTTTTACAGGGGGCAGGTTCAGATGGAGGTGAGCGGAGTGAGTCAATGGGTCTCCCGCATCGGTCCGGCGGAGCATCTGGGTCCACAGGGATTTTCCATCGATGGCACGCCTCGCCGCACGGACAGCTCAGGGCATGATACTGACACTGTTACACACACACACACACACACACGCTTGGTCCTGAGTATCGCTTAGCACACTGGCCCTGAGTATCACTACATGCACTGTGCCATAATAATATTAAGAACGTTTGTGAGAAAAAAATGAGAAGAAAATGTAATCATGATTAATAGCAAAATGAATATAATTTTTTAATGTCTTGCAATTCTACACCAGTGAATAATGTGTAAGTGCATTGCAACAAGATTATTTTGACACCCTTTACATCTCAGAAAACTCCTAAACCACTATTGTTATTTCAGTTTTGAGGGGGGGGGGGGGGGTTGAGCTTCATGTCCACATAAAGAGACATAGAGACATTGTTTTAGAATATGATGCTGCATGAATAGTACAGAGACAGTCTTTTAAATTCAGAATAATGGACATACTTTAGATATTTACATTAGGAGGACTATGTGCAAAAAATATATATTTGGAAAAAAGGCTATAGCTTACTTTTACTGAACTTTCAACAGGTCTACATGTGCATTCTGTAGAGCAAATAGGAAATCTAGGCTATCTCATTACTCTTCACAGCTCCAGCAGGTGAGGTAACATTAGTATGCGCAATCAAACACAGAAAGTTGCTTTATTCACGTACAGTACCCTTAACAAAACTGGTAAGTAATTAATTGCACAACACCGGTTTACATTCTATGGCCTAAGTTCCAGCCTAGTGTTAATTTGTGTGTTTAGTAGCACATGCATTGTAAATCACTGATCACGTGGAAAAGAGAGGAGGGGGCGGTCATAGAGATGTGAGGAGAGAAGGAGATGGTAGCAGAGTAAAGGGTGGGGGGGGGGGGGGGGGTATGCCACCACTCCAAGGCCCAGGTTCAGATCACAGTTTTATTGCGCCGACAAATGCAGAAACACTGTAGAACTAACAGAATAAATACGACACAGACGAACAATTAATCAATCATGCAATCAAATGCCATCCTTACAAAATGATAAACAACATGATACATTAGTACAGATTTCATAATATAAAGTACAAAATATGTAAATGCATAATTTAAATTAGTCACTGTTTATTGCTCCAATTACTCAAATCAGCCTACAGCCCCACACAGTGGAGAAACCCATGAAACCATTACAACAAATACAAGGGGAGAGAAGTAGCAAGAAGAGAAGAGATCTGAGGATGTGAGAGCAAAATAGATTTTTTTTGTGAATCTGTATTCAGTAGCACTGCTTAACCCTTCACATCTATTGTGGCTAAACAAGAGAAGGGGTAAGATGAGAGATATGACAACAAAACAAGTAGGAAAAAGAAAAAAAAAGATTGGGAGATAGAGAGCATGTATAGAAAGGAAGAGAGGGATCAAGAGAGAGAAAGAGCAGAAACTGACATTCAGAGCGCGGAAGCTTACTGAACAAATCAGGTCCATTGGGAAGGGTAAAAGCTCAGTTTAACAGACAGCTTCAGTGCATTTATGAGAACCTGTTTCTCCATATGCTCTGGAGGAAAGTGGATTAGAGGCAGACACATTTAACAGCTCTGCACAGAACCCAGGGGATAGCCTTTGAGTCATAATCAGCAGGAGTCTTTACACACACACACACACACACACACGCACACGCACACGCACGCGCACACACACACACACACACACACACACACACACACACACACACACACACACACACTCACACTCACACTCACTCACATCCAAACATCAATACCGCCCACCGCCAGGATCATGTTCGCTTCCCAATTTTGGAAAATGCATTAGACACTGAGAGTTCCAGCCTGAGGTCTGCTCCTCTCCTCCCCTCCCCTCCCTTAATTGATACAGGGGGGTATAATCCCATATGGACCAACAGGAAATGGTCTGACCTGGACCCTCTGCTGTTTTTAGCTATTTTGTCCTTTATTTCCTAAACCAAACGAGTGTTATACATTTAGTGCACAAGTATGGCAGTAGTAATACACTACTGTACATGTCATGACCAATGCTTATGACATGTTAGCATGCTGTGACAGCATTCGCAGTCCCAAAAGCAGTTTTTCATGTGTCACATCTATGAAGTCCAACCTTGATTCCAACCACTGGAAGCAGTTCCTGATTCACTGACACACTTGAGAACACTTACGAAACAATAAGGAAAACAAGAAAAACACCAATGACATCCTACCAACTGTTCCTGTAACATGAAGGGATGGGCAGTATTTATGATACTATTATAAATACTATTTTGTATTTATGATTTTAAATACAAAATAGTATTTTGTTATTTGTGTTTTATTGGTTGAAGAAAATGGCTTCATATTTTGTATCAAAATACTTTATACATGTAGGTGTGTATTTTTGTAATTTAATTATACTTCCAAATATTTTTGTTAAAAGTTAAATGAGATGTGATGACATCATAAAAGTGCAAAACAATGAATGTAGCTTTTGACTGGTGCTGATTTAGTAGATAGATAGATAGATAGATACTTTATTGATCCTCAAGGGGAAATTCAAGACCAAGTAATGGACTATGCCACAAAAGGCTCTTCAGCCAGCGTATTTAATTCTGTTCCAGCATCAGTAACAGCATCTTCTGTTGTATTCTGCTCCTTTCATGTTCACTCCAGCACTAAATATCTTGTTTATGCCCAACAGGGCAACTCTGTATTCAACTTCAACATACGCACAAATCCTTCAGCATTTTAATGTGCTCGTTCACTAAGTGTAGTGGTCCACATAAACAGGAACACTAAAACAATGCAGGTGATGGTCCATCAGAAATGTTTCTTCTGGCTGAAAAGCCTTCCAGGAAGTGTGTGGCAGGCAATTTACCTAGACTTGGTGTGATCAGAATTTTGAGATTCAGGTACATGGTCCAGTGCAAGATGAGTAACGTGTAGGTTGCTCACACACACCATACAGTCTCTCACACCAACCAACTAACTCAACCACATGATTACTTGCTCCCCCTCACTTTTAAGTTGCCTCTTTAACTTTTAACTTTGACTGCGCTGTGCATGTGTCCTCCAAAGCTAATGATACACAAGGCATTTGAGCAGTGTTGCTGGACAATGTTCATGAGTACTATGGTGTATTCAACAGTCCTTGTACTGGGCAACTTATTCATGAGAACTTGAATCATCAGTAGGCAAAATAACATGATTATTGAATCAGAACACATGAAACCCATTATGTGGTTGCACAACATTGCTCAAAATGATCAACAGCGTTACACACTGCCCTATCAAGCATTCTGGACATGAAGCCGTTATTTTAAGGTAATAGAACTGCATTGGGTTGCTGTATATACCTGATACAGTATTTAGGCTATGAGATGTAACAGGCAGGTTATATGGCATCATTTAGCTGACTTAATTATGCGAGCGCATAAAGAATAAAAACAAGCGGAGATACAGGACCATACAGAAACTGACCACTGACCATACAGAAACTGACCACTGACCATACAGAAACTGACCACTGACCATACAGAAACTGAAAAATAATTTCTGTCGATCATCTGGTCGAGCCTTAGTCCATGACGTGTTTCAGGTTGAAAAAAAAAAATGCACAGAGAGCGAGGAGGCATTTCAAAGTGAGCGCGAGCAGAAAACGGCACAGATGAGCAACGCCATTTCTGTGCTCTCAATTGCAATTGTTACACTGTCCGCTTAATCAACAAGAGTCAGATGAAGGATGAAGGAATAGATTCAATAGAATATTTTCAAAATGCAAAAATACTGTATTTTATTTTGATACATGGCATGCCTACTGTATTTTGTAGTTTATTTTGAGATTAGGTTATTTTATATTTTTATTTTATTTTAAAATACATTTTGATTTTTTTTTACCCATCCCTCACTGTAGCTTTTATTTATTGCAGATGTCTCCCTCGTTTCTATAATGTCTTACATGATCCACACATCTCTGTTAACGTTAGACAGCCCACCCACACAGCTGCTCAAACATGTCCGGCCCCGGAAAGAGGAGAGCAGTATGTGGGACACGGCTCCAATGACTCCCATTGGTCATTTTGCTTTTGTGTTACTGCTGAGATATGTAAGACTACCACTCCACTTTAGTTTTGTGTTTGTAATCTGAAACTAAAGCTTTCGGAGGAGCTCAGCATCCCCTCCATTCTCATCAGTCCTCATTCTCTTCTCTCAAACAAGAGGGATTACAGTAGAGACCATGCATGCAGACGCCTAGCTCAGGCCAAATAACAGCACCAATAACAGCACCACTCATGCAGGCAGGCGTTTTGTGTCTCAAAGTCAAAACAACACTTTGCATTGTTCAGTAGCGAGTGCACACACACACACACACACTCATGTACTCTGTGGCTTCTGTCTTTTAAATTGGGTTGCATTGGCAATGATGGCAATTGGTCTAACCCAGTTCAAGATCCATGTTTGCAACTCCATGTCGCTTGAGATAAAGGCACCTGATCAATACCAGTCACTTGACTTTTTAAATGCACTCAGTCTACAAGACAGATGATCTGCAAACAAGCATGCAGATCCCTTTTCCTACTGCCTCAGTGTATAGTTGAGAATGGGGTGGCACAAGGACACACAGTAAGGGCTAATTAAGTGTATCAGAAAAAAACTACAGTGGAAATGAGAGATCATTGCATCCTCCATGTTTACCCAGGGGCTCGCGATTAAATGCAGCATACTTAACTTTTAAAGGTCTTTCACTGCCAGGCATGTACACAATACCCTGAAAGTGTATTTTTCTAAATGAATCATGTGCAAATATCTGTGTATGTGTGTTTACTTGTGTGTATGCTATTTTGCATCAGTGAACTGGAGAGAGAGAGAGAGAGAGAGAGAGGGGGTGAGAGTGAGAGTGTGTGTATGTGAGTGGGGGTGGGGGTGACAAGAGACGACTATAAGCGAGGGAAAACTGGTGGAGACTGGGATGACTTTGATGTAAATTTGCATATTCTAAAGCTTCTCTCTCATCCATTTTACCCCACCACTTGAAACCCTGCAGGGAAAAGCTGCTTAGCCATAGAGGAAAAAGGGAGAGTAAAAAAGAGAGAGGAGGAGAGAGATAGAGAGGCAGTAGTAGTGGGAGAGAGAGAGAGGAGAGAGATATGAGGAGGGGGAGTGAGAGAGAGGAGAGAGATATGAGGAGGAGGAGTGAGAGAGAGAGAGGAGAGAGAGGTGAGGAGGGAGAGTGAGAGAGAGAGAGGTGAGGAGGGGAGTGAGAGAGAGAGAGGAGAGAGAGGTGAGGAGGGAGAGTGAGAGAGAGAGAGGTGAGGAGGGGAGTGAGAGAGAGAGGAGAGAGAGGTGAGGAGGGAGAGTAAGAGAGAGAGATAAAGTAAGAGAATGATAACATGAAGGAGAAAAGAGAGAGAGAGGAGGGGAGTCAGATGAAGAGCAAACAAGAGGCAGTGAAAGAGGGGAGTAAGAGAGAGAAAGACAGAGTGAAAGAGAGAGGGTGAATGAAAGAGAGAGCATGGGTGGAAGAAGAAAGCACAGTGGGAAAATGCAAGGGTGACAGGCAGCATATTGAGCAACCCTCGGTCCCTGTGAGATGGGGATGTTTTCCTCAGTGGAAACCAGACTAAAGGATTCTATTAGTCTCGCTATGATCTGAGCAGGCAATACAAACAACACATGCTATGAGAGAGAGAGAGAGAGAGAGAGAAAGAGAGAGACAGAGAGAGAGAGCAACATGTCTAGAGACACAGCAGTGGTGTGTATGACTTCTTTGGATCAGCATCCTCCATTAGTCTCTATGCAGAATGACATTTTAATTACGTCCACCATGGACATCAGAGATCAGAGCCCAAACCAGTGCAGGACTAGATAGTGGCATTCCACAAGGACCTAAAGGCATTCAGCTGTCCAGTGCAAAATAAATGCTCTGAGAAATATAGGTCAGATTGTTTAAAAGAGGCAGATGTAGCGAGTGATTCTCACACAAGAGAGAACTCCAAAATGTCTCATTGTTTTGCCTTTGTTGTTTGCTTTCCAACCAATTTTTGGATGGAAATCCATTTGTTTAAAGAGGTCGATAAGCTCCTAATTTGCATAGATAATGCAGCTAATGTTAATGGAAACCTGTTTATTTTCCCTAAATCACAATTGTTATCATATTATCATATATTATCAGTCTCCATTTTACCTGATAACCTGACAACCTCAGGTTTTCAGCAGATAACACCTCCCTTATTTTTTATATGCATTTCAGACTGAGATTTCCTTTAGTTGAATTTACTTAAATAGGCTTAAATAGGCAAATGATTCAGGCAGAAACCATGTCAATAAAACTAATAATAACTATAATGAAATTAATTGAGCTGAATGAATTTGATCTTTCACTGTTCTACCACACATAATTCAATAAAATGTATAAAGTGAGTCCCTCTGTGGCAATGGCTGCTCGGCTGCTGTGTGCATTGAGCTTCTGTTGATACATATCCTACGTAATGAGCGTGTGTGTTAACCGGTTTCAGCCAGCCCTTACCAACGGCTGTGATCCTCTTGATGCAGTCACACACACACACACACACACACCGACTTGACTGGCGGAAAGTACGTATAGAAGAGAGCCTATTAGTGTGGGTTTGACATTTTGATGACGGTGCATAAGCAGGGTGATCATCTCAGATTGTAGCCATATCAGGGCCAGAGTCCACAGGATTCCCCCATTTCAGCTTCACTTCATCCGACAGTCGGTACGTCTTCATCACGTAACATTCCTGTCAATCACTTCAATCTAGAGCAAATGCTCACTGAATGATGTGCTCTGATTTATACACATCGTTTATCAAAACTCAGCAAATACATAAGTTGCTTAGGTTTGTGATTCACAGGCCATTTTTAGCTATTCTTTATAAAATAAAATAAAATAAAATAAAATAAAATAAAATAGTATGTCAGGCATGCATATGAAGTGTTTCATTCAGTTCACCAATTCTTGGGAGTGTAAAATGTTTATTTTCATGGCCATTGCCTCCAAGAAGTTTAATTACTTTGTAATAAGCAGCAGGCTCAACCTGAGTTAATGAGGTGGGTAGTGATTCATGGCTGTTACATAAGGAAGCATCACCAAGAGCCCCTGATGATCTTGCATAATGTCTTCCTGTTGCACTCATGCAAGGTTAATGTCAGATAGAGAGAGCGTGATAACAGACCACGTATGCACAGCTGTGGACAGAACTGCCTCATGACATCAAACGTAAGGGCATCAGAGTATCCCAAGAGTTCACTGGGCATTGAATGATAAGGAGTATAGTTAGTTACACCATAGCCATATTGTATAATACAGTTACAGAGCTTGCTTGTACTTTCATCCGATATGACCTTTATGCCAACTCAGTGCACAGCCTGCCATCTAGTGGGCAATTGCGGCAACTTTAGGGGAATTTATAGATCATCTAAATGTAGACACATAGAAATCTCATTTATAAATAGTAGTATGATCAAGGATTCATCCTTACAACTCCCTTACACCCCTTATTATCCCTTTTCAACCTACTGGCCGCTTAGCATCATTTTACAATGTGCAGGGTTCCAGGACTATCAGACTGCCCTGAATATTGGCAAATGATGCTAAAGTGGCACCCAGTGCATCAAAAAAGTGATTAAAAAATAATAATAATGGTTTCCAGCCTGTCCAATCGTTCATTCTTAAATAGCTATCAAATTTGCATCGGTTGAAAAGTTCATGAGGTGATGTGGAAGTTTATTCCAGTTCGGCCAGGAAGTAGACCACTGCTTTTCTAGTGAATTTCTCCCACATTGGAGATGAGGAATTGAAACCAGCTTACCTTACCACAGCACATTTAGAAAGAGTAACTGACACAGTCAGCCAAATTTATGCTGAAACTTTGTCCATATAATACAATTACTCAACACATGCAGTATTGCATCAGTCTTTCAAAGTTAGGAGGACTTTCTGTAGCTAATGCAAGTCAGTATGAATTTCACACCACATATCAGCAAGAAGGCAGTTGTATATTTGTGCTAGGGTTGTGCATGGGCTGTCGAATAACAGGTAAACTGTTTGAGATTTTCTGTTTTTTTTTGTTGTTGTTCTTTTTTGAGACATATTTGAGTGTGTAGCCTACACAATGCAATAAAAGGGAGACCACCAAATTCACAGTCTAAAGAACACAATAGGCACCTTCACAGCCTAGCACCCAAAAGTGGTTGAGGCATTTTTTTCATTACATTGATCTTTATTCTTATTGGTCCTATACACTGCAATCATATATGATATATTATACTGGTATGGACATTTTTACATAAAAAAGCATGCTAGGCCAAATTGAAAATGATTATTCCATCTCGTGAAATCATTAAGCATATGTTGTTAAAATGCATCAGCACAGCACAGTGATAGAGAGACAGAGACATATAGCTACTGTATCTATACATAGTAATAATGACTGCGTTCATAAAGCATTATTCTGTTCCTTCAAGAAAGGGCTTACGCCATAACAGCATAACGCTTTATGAGTGCAGTCATGACTATGCATAGATAGCTATATAGACTTATGCCATACATTATGAGGCTTTATTAATATTTTATAACCATATAGCAATGTGTTTATAAAGCGTTGTGGATACAGCATAAAATAAGCTTTATAGTGCATTGTGATATTTCAAGCTGTAAGGGCTTATACAACATCACCATAATGCTTTATAAGTGCAGTGCAATAATTATGTAGCTATACAGACGCGAGGATGATGAATGGTGAGGCTTTATGAATACTTTATAACAATTTAATGAATATGTTTATAATTCTTTATGGATACTGTGCTCATAGAAAGTGTTACCTAGTTATGAAGGTCAGGCAGGGTCAGTTATATTGGATTATGATTATCTGAGATTTGTATGGCCCATGGTGATAAAATGTGGTATACTATTAGTGATAACACATTAAAGCAATAGGTCATAATGCATCATAAAGGCTATATAGAGTCTAGGCTATAGAGTCTCATGTTTGTTTGTAAATGATTACATTGTGTTATTGTAAATGATTACATTGTGTTATGAATGTATGCATAAATCATTATTGCAATGATCTTCATAGAAAATGTTACTCTCATTATTGTGTTTGAAGTAAACTGAACCTTAATGTTATGGCTACTCCCTCAACTTGTCTAAAATCTTTTCTTCAAAGTATTCAAAAATCATATTTATGTGTTTGTGCTACTTTGATAAGTGCTTACTGGAGACCCAAAGACTTCCACTTCACACAGGCTGAGGGATCTCTCTTGCCCCAGTAGGATCACAGTCACATACTGCCCCTCCATGGCCTCTGTGCATTCAAACCGCATTGTTTCGCCAAGGGGCACAAATGTCACTTTTGCACACCTGTAATGAACAATGACAGAAAGAAAGTACTCGCTCACCACTCTCATTCCTTACAACAGTCATCATCAATACATATCCACAATCATCAAATCTGTAATCACTTTAAGTAATTAAACATGTAGATACTTCCATTCATCTTTCTTTGATTAATATTTAAAGCTTTTCGACAATAGGCCAATGATTTTTACATGCAGCCTACCAAAATGTATGTAGTATTTACTCAATGATTTCCTAAGAGAACGTTGAGCATATGATTTACAAAATTATTAAAACAACATTGTGTACACGTACTAAAGCATGCACATAATTGGCCTGAACTTGTTTGTCAGATAAGGCATTTATAAATAAAATAAATTGAATAAATATTTCATAAATAGCAAGAAACAAGAAGCTGAGTTTACATGATTATATTTATTTATTTTTCATTCTCTTTTTGGTCTGGTTGGACGTGAATGTATTCTCAAAGACTTTTATTTTGGTATAGTCATCTCCTAGGTGACGGGTTTGTTTTTCACTCTGGAGACTCTACTTGAATGAACTTGACTAGACGTTATTGATAACCCTCTTGAGAAAAATGATACTTTTGTAATATAATCTAACTCTTTTTCTAAGTCTGCCTATCTGAATCAGCTTACTGTACCTTTCCTTCTACATATTTTTTCTTGTTGAAGCTACAAGACCTTTGTGTTGTTTTTATCTCGAATCTCGATTGTTTTTTTTATGTAGCCTACTCTGGATTTTGTTGGATGGCGAGTCAGTCTCCTTGGATCCTGATTGAACCGTTCTGCCCTTTGACACTGGATTCCCTTATTCTGTTCCCTGGACACCTATAAGCCTTTACACATACCCTGACATTGTACATTCACACTACCTTTTCCCTGGTATTTCTTTTTCTTTTGGACATTTGAGATCCATTTTACTCAAGGGCACTTCAGCTGTGGATGTGGGCATGGGAGAGCAGTGCTCAACCACTTCCCCCACCCACATGTTTCCTACTGGTTGGGAATCGAACTGGCAACCCTTCGGTTACAAGCCCGAAGCCCTAACCAGTAGGCCACGGCTTTATTTTTAAAGGCCAGTTATTTCATGGATCCAGGATACTATGCATCCTGATAAAGTTTCCTTGGCCTTTGGAATTAAAACAGCCCCACATTATCATGTACCCTTCACCATACTTATAGATTGGCATGGTTTTATTTCAGTTAGCCTAATGGCTGGTTTGATTTGCATTGAGAGATGATCTTATGGAAAGTAGCCTACCCCATGCCAATTGTGAGAAACTTTGCTCTAGTAACTGTCTTGATTACAGTTGATTCCAATGTTGCTAAGCATGCTTGTATGTTCAACCATTTACTATGGTTGTTAGGGTTCCCATTCAAAAGAGCAATGATATGAAACGGTGATTAAACATTTGTACTAAAGTTCAAGTTGATTGATATTGCAGCAGATGCTTTTATCCAAAGCGACATGCACTTGCAGTAGTGGGAATTGAACCAGTGTTGTTGACTAGTAGTGGGAATCGAATCAGTGTTGTTGACTAGTTGTCAATATGTGGCATTACCGCTGCTCTACAACGCCCATATTAGAACGCCCCTATATCATAGGTCTCCCGATATACAGGATTAATACCCTTCTTCTGCCAATCATAACATAGTATTTCTTTATTCTGGGGAATAAGACATGTTGAACTTACAGGGGATTTTCCTTAGGGTTGGTTGAATCTCCGATGCGAATGTGGACACCATTCAGGCCTTTAGGTGAGCCGCTCTTTGGGTTGGTCAGGGCCACAGCTGAGACCCTGTATTTCTCGTGCAGGTCCACCCGCCACCAGGGGTCAGTCTCGCGGTCCGTCATCGAGCAGGTGCCCTTGCGCTGATCTGGGTTGGGGTTTCCGTCAATGGCATTCAGAGCGTGACCAAAACTGGACATCTCTCCTAGAACCAGGCTGGACTGGGTCGCTCTTCCTCTTGGGGCAATATTAATTTCTGCAGATGGAATTACCCGTACAACAAATACTTACACAAATAAATGGCATTATTAAACACACTAACATAAACCGTGGCTTTATGAATCACACTAAAATTAACTAAATTAACCAGATCAAAGGAAAAAGTGAATGTCTCATACCAACTACGGCATACACCTCCACTTCACAGAGTGTGAGCACCTTCAGGTTTCCAGGTATGACCACATTCACATAGCGCCCCCTAATTGGTTTGAAGTCAAATGTCTTTGATGCTCCTGCTGGAATGGATTGAATTACCGCAGCCCTGTAACAGGTAATCACCAGTTAGAGATCATTACCAGGGCTCCAGACTGACTTTTTTTCTCTAGGAGCACAGTGGCCCCCAACTGAAAATTTTAGGGGCGCAACCAGAAAATGAAGGCCTACACACTGTAAATCAGCATGCTAAACAAATATTCACATTTCTACTAATTTCCACTGTATTACTAATAAATCCTTTGATAATGGATGCAGAAATTAAAATGTGCTGTTTCAAATTCAGTGTCACATTTTATTGTGCACTTTTGAAGCTCTGATTTACAGCCCTCTTGGCTTCTGAATTCTAAAAAACAATTGACAGGGGCTTTTTCTTCATTAACATGTCATGGCATACTCTATGCTTGAGGCTAAGATTGTGTTTAACTAGTGTATTGTGTTTAAACTGCGAAGTGTCTGCACTGTCGGCAAACGTTGTGTTCCCTGCAGTTCTGGGGTAGCGACTGCAACAATCGCAGTTCATGGAGTTCGTCTCCCTACAGTAGCCTACCTCAACCAGCTGAATTCTCGCAGCCAGTCTTCCCGAAAATGGTTGGTTCGGGGCCTTTGTCGCCACACAAACCTCTGACTCTGAATCATCATCCGACTGTGACACTGTAGGCTCTGGCACTAGCACACTAGCCGCAGGTCAGAAGAACGAGTCAATAGTTCGCTTGCTCATTGTTCAGACACAAAGGGGGGGGGAACTTATGATCGAGGCAGTGTGGCTGCTCTAACCTGTCAACATGGGCGCTGAAATGAAAATCAACATACAATGGAGTCCTTCCACACATGGCACAAGGCAATCATTTTGTCACATACCAACAGAGGGTGTCATCAAAGAGCAGTTAAAGGTGCCATGTGTAAGAATTGAGGTAAAAATATCCAAAAAATTAGCTACACGCATCAAAAGAATGGAAGGAAATAAGGGTGATGATGTCATTAAAAAAATGACAAGGTATAGTGCTGAAGAGATATCAACCTGAATTAGCACGCTAAATTACTAGCCACAGCCCGACAAGTGTCATACTGTAATACCAGTTTCGGCCATGGGAGGCAGTATGCGGGTAACATAACCGCCAGCCAAACTGCAAATGCACGTGTCTCGGTTGTTACTCTAGGGTAGACAAACTCACTTTCTGGAGGTATACTGCCCCATCTTTTTTGGAATGTGGAGTATGAATTGATTTTTTGGCAGACATTACACATGGCACCTTTAAATCACATATGGCTTCTATGATGTGTGTGTATATATCATGGTTGCCTTAGGCTACAGACTTATTCAGTTGACTTACCGTGTGTTGGTGTTGCCATTGTTGTCCAGGCTGTCACCAATTCGGATTTCAGCTCCTTGGATACGGTCTGCACAACAATCCCTCCGGTTGGTGACAGTTACCCTGGTGATTTCGTATCTCGCAAGGAGATCCACTCTGAACCAAGGGTTGTTCTGTTGATAGGTGTGAGCACAGCCTTTTTCATGGTAATTGGGATTCCTGTCTCCATCCACGCCATACTTAGAGAAACCAGAGGCACTGTATATGGATGACTGGGTAGCCTGACGCTGCAGAGCAATGTTCTCTGTTCAGGAAAATGAGGAAAAGTGTGTATTGTTCAGATATATTTATTCAGTTGTAAATGTCCTAAAGCATTTTTGACATGGCTGTAAAGCTAAAGATAAATGCAAATGTACACTGTAGCACTGGAGCACAGTAACGGAATGTATGATTCAAACAATTGTCCTGATAAGTGTTGCAGATCTTGCATTTAGAGATGGCAGCATAATACACACAGATACCTTCATCACCAGCAAACACGTCCACTTCACACAGTGTCAGTATTTTTTCTTTGCCAGGCAGGAAGATGTTGACATATTGGCCTTCCACAGAGTTGAACCGGAATGACTTAGTCTCACCTCTTCTGATGGACTGGATTACAACAGCGCTACGGATGTTCCGTTCACATAGACACATATACACACACACACACACACACAGAGAGAGAGAGAGAGAACGAGTGTATTCGAGTTAGACATACCCATAGAAAACATACACTTCTTGAAAATGAAAATCAATTCATTGTGATCGTTCTTTCGTTCTGACTGTCTTACAGGGTGTTATCGTTGCCGTTGTTTTGTAGGCTGTGGCCAATACGTATTTGCGCTCCATTGATGCGCTGTTCGCAGCAGTCCCCGCGGTTAGTAATGGTTACCCTGGTGATGTTGTAGGGGCGGGATAGGTCGACACGCCACCAGGGATTGGTCTCAGTTTCAGTGTGGGTGCAGGAGCCTGCGTTGAACATGCCATCTTTCCTTCCATCGACTGCATGATCCGCCATGCCACCGTAGGTGGACGATAGGACAGACGGAGCGTCCAAGGCAAGGTTACCTATACAACAGTATAAAACATTAACTAAAAACTACAAAAAAATTAACTACATAAACAAAGTTCTGCATAAACCAGATTCTAACGTACAAATATGCTGTTGTTGTTTTTTAGGAAGATAGAGAGGAGTCTGAACACCTTAATAGGTTATGCTGCAGGTGCATAAATCAGTGTAACTTAATATGTTGGGAAACTTTTTTATGAGTATGATTTTATCAAAATGTGTGAGATATACAGTCTTTACAGCATACAGTATAAACTAACTACATGCATGTTCTCACAGGGAAAAATAGCATTGCATTACAAAATCTTGTCTTTTTTGATAATGCAAGCTATTGCCTTCTTTAGGAAGTGACCTTTTTTGTGAAATTTGTCATCCATGTTGGTCATGTGACCCCCAAAACAGAGGAAATTAACTTAATTAGAACCCTTTCCCAGCGTACTTCCTTAACACCAGCACTGGTTTGAGAAAACATTATACAGTAGATGCTACCCTAGTTTATACCTGACAGATGAACTGCGGGTGTGGTCACTGCCAGTGAGAGGAGCAGGACTGCAGTCCTCTGCAGCAGGATAGGAATGGCCATCTCTCTCTCTTTGCTTCTGTATGTGGACACAGCAAGACAACTTGGACTCATTTCCCATTTACTTTCAGTTACTGTAGATAACTAAGACCATGAGTGCCATGTAACATTACTCCAAAATACAGGATATATTGAGTAATGAATGCATATTGAATATAAAGAATGCATACACTTGCATACAACAATGTAATGTTCTCTCCTGGGTCAGTACATTTCTGAGATGAAAAATATCACATACATTTGCAATTAAAGGGATACTCCGAAAGTAAAAAACAACCTAGGGTCTAACAATGAGCTTGCTAACTACTGAAAATAGACCTTGGCTTGTTTTTACTTCAGAGTATCCCTTTAACTTGTGATATTTATTTTGATTAATTGTCTTTGTCTTAACATGTGTCCATAATAGCTGGTATCCAGCAAAAACCCATAGCTCTGGACTCAGACACTTGCGGCTGCAGCGACATGGCAGCAAGGTTATTGAAAAACTTGACTTCCTATTTGTATTAAGGCGTATGTGCATGATGCATTATATATTGACATATACAGCATTTATATATTGTATACAGTCTACAGTAACCCTGGAAAAGCCCAAATGCTTTAATCTTTCATGTTGTGAAACCAGCATATTTTGTACCTACTAAGTCCACAGACAAAGCCTTCTAAAGCATTCTAATGTTGGCAAAGAAATTATGTAACATGAGCCAAAATTAATCATAAACAGTGACATGAAATGTATCAATCAATGTCATTAAAAGTTATGTGGCAGATGTGACAGTACAAACTTTGAATTTAGCGATCAAAAAAATCGGCTGGATTTCTCCTTTAAGTTTGCTAAAGAATATTTCAAACATGGTAAACATACAATGCAAAATCATCAACTAGATAGACAACTACAACTTTATCATATAGTTACCTGAAGTTTCTGTGGATGTTGCAGTGCAATTTTTAAGATGTATTCCTCTGTCTGTGTATCCTCAAAGCTGGGAATGAAACTATATGCTCTCTGCTGACCAGCCCATCACAATTCAACTCAAAACGCTTCCTCAGGAAATGGCGAAATCAGCGTAGTCATGGCAGAATGGGTTCCAAAGAACATCCAAAAAAATCACTCTTTGCAGCATCAGCAGACATTTCTTTTTTGTTCTTTTGTGATTTGGCCTTTACATCATTTTATTTACTTAGCTGACATGCTTAACCCGAGGAGAGAGGCACAAAATTAGCAGTGGGGAATCAAACCCACAACTTACTGGCATTGTACTCGGTGACCCACACCAGTGTGCCTCCTTATACTAATATCATGGCAAACCATAGCCTCTCAGGGCCAGTGGCGGAACCAGAAATGTTTTGTTCTGAGACCATTACTCACATATGGGTGGCAACAGAAACCAAAAACATCTAGATGGTTGTTTTTATTTAGCCTTTAAAATCAGCATGACCTGATAGCAGTAGGCATGCAACCATTCATACTAATGATATGGTTAACTGGAGCAGGAAAAACTCCATAAATGTAAATGTTAATGAGCCTATACCATCTTAATTTGTTCCCAGTGTGCTAGATTAATGCATTTAACTTAAAGGAACCTTATGTAAGAAAAATATTTCAATTAATCATAAAATGGCCCTGATATGTCACTAGACATTAAGAAATCATGTTCATTTCAAATACTTATATCACTGACAACAGTAGTCCGGCCAGGATATGTTCATTTAAAAAGTGAAGTTGCAGCCCTCAACTGATGTTGATGTTGTGTTTTGTAATTGTCATGTTGTGTTTTGGCCTGATGCGCCACCCTCCACCTATCTACTAATCACAAAGTCAGTAGTGTTTCGCCATCAGGGTTGGCAACCTCGAGTCAGGGGGGAGGGGGAGGGGATACATCGCTCTTCAGTATTTTGAAAGTGATTGCAGTACCAGTTTTGGCTACAATCTTACATATGGTTCCTTTAAATGTACCCAACCTAGAGGGTAGATCTAGAAGAAAAGTTCATTATTTTAGTGCCTCATTTCCCCTATGATATGAAGATGAGAGTGGTGTGTGTGTGTGTGTGTGTGTGACCCTTGGCTATACATGTCTTTCAGGGGCACCCAGGGGCGGACCTGCCATTAGGCATGGTCAGGCAATTGTCTGGGGCGTCGGCCACCAGGGGGCCTTGTCATCCCAGTATCGTATTTCGTTTTTTTTTTTTTTTTTTTTTTAAATGATCACCGCATCCAAACAATATATTCTAATCCATAATAAAGATTGAAAAAAAAATATTTTGCCTCATGATTGCTCATAAACTCATCATAAAATCAAACGAGGTCTTGGTGAGGTGTGGAGTTAAAGGAGAATTCCGGTGTGGTTTTGACCTAAAGTGTGTTGAAACATGATACTGAGTGTGAACGTATGTCTCATAGCTCATCTCGGCTTGTCCCCTGCACTCAGAAATCTGGCGCTAGTTAGCCAATGCTACTAACAGTTCTGTGGAAATGCATGGATTCAGTTGCTTCCAGTAGCAGCAACTGGAATCCATGCATTTCCACGGAATTATTTTTGGAATCTGATCCCTTATCATACCTGTTCATTCGTACTCGTCGCTCGACTTAACGTGACTAAATTCAAGATGGCGTTGAACGGTAAAATTCCTTAAGGTACTGTCTGTATAAATTGTCTTGTAAATAAACTACCAGTGCTTTTTTCAAAGTTCTCAGTGTCTCGTTTTAAATGTCAGGGCCCTTAGAAGTCTACCAATGAAGTGTGGAGATACGTTGAGCCTCGTAAATGGTGTAAAACAGTAATTTATTTGCATGGCTAGGCCGATGCCCGAGGCACCTCCAAAAAAAAGAAGTTGGTAGCATCGGCTAACTAGCACCCGATTTCGGAGTGCAGGGGACAAGCCGAGATGGGCTATGAGACATACGTTCACACTCGGTATCATGTTTCAACACACTTAAGGTCAATATCACACCAGAATTCTCCTTTAATCACAGAACAAAAATAAAAGAAAAAAATATGACGACTGTCAGAACAAACCAGTAACTCACATTTGCCAGTCAACAAGACTGCCAGTCAAAGTTTTCAACATTTGCCAGTCAAAGTTTTCAATGTCTCATTTTAAATGTCAAGGCTCTTGGAAGTCTACCAATGAAGTATGGAGCTATTTTGAGCCTCATACATTGTGTAAAACAGTGATTTATTTGCATGGCTAGGCCGATGCCCGAGGCACCCCTAACGAAAAACTGTTGGTAGCATCTGCTAACTAGCGCCAGATTTCTGAGTGCAGGGGACAAGCCGAGGTGAGCTATGAGACATGCGTTCACACTCGGTATCATGTTTCAACACACTTTAGGTCAGTATCACACCGGAATTCTCCTTTAAGCGATTGACTCATTGACAGCAGCCATGAAACGTTTCAGGACTGGAAGTGATAAAAGAAAAAGAAAAAGTGGAGGGGAGGATTTAGAAAGAAATTACCTAAATTAACCAACTTCTTCCAGTCGAAGAATTCTTCCAGTTCCAAAAGTAAATTGGATAGTGATGCAACAACATCTGCTGAGCTGGGTGGTGTAGCTAATGCTAGCTGCAGCAGCAGTAGCACCGATGCACCACCACCGGCAACTCAAGCTTGCACTACATATTCTTCTACTGATGATGATGATGATTATGATGTTGATCTAAGTGAAACAGTCGTGAGGGACAAGATCACTGTCACTGTCAAAGTCCGCACTGGTGCTGGTGGTGCTGCTACAGACACCATTTCAGTAGCAGAAGCTTTGGGTGCAAACGAAACCAGTAACGTTAGTAGCCCTAACACGATACCTAGCACTACAGTTATCAGTGATGACCCTGCGTTATGGCCAGACACCGTAAGAGATGCAGAGCGAGTTGAAATCGTTAAAAAAAGGCCCTGTGCAAATTAAGAACTTTGAATTCCCCAAAAATGCAGATAAACCACCCAAGATTCACGGTTGAACATAACTCATATCGGAACTCCCCCTATTACCGTCGGTCTCGTATTCCCTCCTGCGTGTATATGTCACTTAATATCCATTTCTATACAAACCAAGACGGCGGACTCCTAAAGAAACGCAACCACCCACACCATAGGTGTATCTAAATTAGCTATGTACCAAAAATGACATTTTATCGTGACTCGAAGAGCTGTAAACAGTGTTGAAAGGCTGCGTGTACACAACCGCTTGGAGCTCCAGTGGAATTTTAATTTCATGACGAGAAATCTCAGTCTAACCGTTCATGTGCCGTTGAAACGGCGTAAATAGGCGACACATAAGGCCAGCACTATATCTCCGAGCGTGGTAAACAAAATCGGATATTTCAGGCAGTAAATGCTCCCGTTAAGAACCAAACCAGATTTTGGTCAAATCTACACACCTATGGCTACTGAAAAATGTAAGGTTCATTTAGCAAATGTTATTTTGAAGTGTTAAAAAACATTGTAGTTTCAGAATTTCTGAACAAAAGTGGTGATAATTGGGGGTGTTACGATACATACATAGAGTATATTCACACACAGAGACCTCAAAACCCTACACACTCTCTCTCACACACACACTCACACACACACAGACACATACCATTCATAATTGTAATACTTTTAAAGGTTTTTACTAGGGCTGTCAAAATAACGCGTACATTTTTATTAATTCATTTTAGAAAAAATAACGGATTAAAAAAAATAACGCATATTAATCGATTCCGTATTGACCTTTGACCCGGAACCGTTGTCGTCAATCACCATTAGACCAGAGACGGTTGAATCTGAATCTTTGATTAGACTCTAAAATGAAAGAGGGAGACGAGAATGCGCTGCCTGGGTCATTGATTGCAAAAAAAAAAAAAAACGGCCTGATGGAAGTGTTGAGTAAAAAAAAAAGTAAAGTCAACAGCTACGATGGTTTCGGGAAACAGTCGGCAAATCTTAAGACGTCCGTAAGAGGGACTTTACGACACTCTTGGGCTTAAGATGCTTCCGGGGAACTGGGCCCATTTGAACTCCTCCACCAAGCTGGTCTTTGGTATTTTCAAACTTTCCTTCCAATACAATGTTTAAACAGCAATGTTTAAGAGTATATGCCACAGTGGATTGGCGTCTGTTTGGCTATGTGTATCTTAGTCTTTGCTCTGTTGTGATTTTCTTTTTCATTGTCAAAGGGCATAAAACGTTTGTATCCACAGCCTGGCAACTCTGAGGCTTGAGGGGAGAGATGAAGGAAGTGATATAAAAGTATAAGTCTGCCCTCTAGTGCTCTCTTCTGGTTACTGCACTGAGACACATGTTCAGCTCTGCTTGCATGTTCAGCTCTGCTTGAAAATAAAGTAAACAAAAATATGACAAAATATGACCGCTGCTCAGTCCTGCACATTCTCTCTGCAAAAATAAATCACGTTTGTCAATTTGTCTCTACTACTACATCCCCTACTCTTGCAACTTTTGTGTATGTAAATGAGTGTGCATGTGTGCGTTTTCTTTTGAGTATGTGTGCTTCTCTGTGTATGTGTTTTCGCTTGTGAGTGTCTACAGTATTTGGGGGTAATGGTGTGTGTCTGCTTGCCTGCATGTGTGTGTGTGTGTGTTTTCTTTTGTGTCTGTGTGTGTTAGCTTCTGAGTGGGGGTAATGGTGTGTGTGTGTGTGTGTTTATGTGTGTGTGCATGTGCCTACTTGCCTGCATGTTTTGTGTGTGTGTGCTTATGTGTGTGTGTGTGTGTGTGTGTGTGCATACAGTATGTGTGGGTGTGTTTGTGTGACCTTAATATAACCATCAGGGAACGTTCCCAAAAGGTTCCCTAAAAGTTAAATAGATAGATAGATAGATAGATAGAAAGATAGAGATAGATAGATAGATAGATAGATAGATAGATAGATAGATAGATAGATACTTTATTGATCCCCAAGGGGAAATTCAAGAATTCAAGTTGCACAACAGCTGTAAGGGGACGTTCTGGGAACGTTCTCTGAAGGCTACACAATACAGTACCTTTATTCTATAAATAAAGTCAACCCAGAACCTCTATGTGGTTAACACCTTGGTTCACCATCGCAACTGCAGGTAGTATCCATAGTTATGCTGTATGTGACTGTAGAGTTGCACTTTTACATTGATCCATGTTCATCCATCCATCCATTGATATGTTGTATTGTATATGTATTGTATATTGCATAGATCCCTTGTATATGTATTAGTATATGTTGCTTTCTGTTTCTTTCCTGTTGCTGACCCATGGCCTATGAGATAATGCTTCTAAAATGTTCCTATTTAGAATATGATATTATATATGTGATTATATTTTTTCTGTACATAATTTTTACTTGTGTAAACAGCTGAAATCCACTGATAGTTTAGTCGATTGGTCCATCTAATCTCACACAAAATGTATGACCTCCACACAGAGCGTCTGGCCAAGGCTTACACTAAGAGGCTCTGGTTGTTACTTCCAAAATATCTGTAAATGCATGATATGAATATGACTTGTATGTTTGATCTTGAATTGATCCTTGTAATGTGGGCAGCAGTCTGATCATGGTTACATTATAATCTAAAGTGGCTGTGCATAGACTAGGAACTACACTGTAACTTCACCTACTGTATCCTTTTCACATCAACTGACTGATAGCTGCTGCCATTAGCAGCGGAGAGGTCTTTGGGATGGGATTAAGATTGACACCTTTAGAAAGTCTCTCTTACTCTTCCATGTTCCCCTATGTCCCATCATCGACCGAAAAGTTCTGAAAAAAAACAACAAAAAAACTCCTATATGACCGCACTGCACAAACGGTGGTCATAATAATGAGAAAAGATTCTTGATGGCCATGATGCATTGGCATTGACACTGAGAATTGTTTAATCATTAAATTCTGACCATGAATTGTAATCAGATTCACACCTCTAATACAAATGTACAGCAATATAGAATGTAATCGAAATTGAATCATTGACAGGATAACCACAATTGAAACGATTCATGAGACCAATGAAGATTCACACCCCTAGTACTCATGCACACCCACATCACAATCCCAAAAGACGCATGCATGCCCTCCCTATATGCAGTCCTCCATCTCCATCTCACACTGTATGCTTCCAACCTTTTTTTTTAGTCCAAGACTCACTCCCTCTGTGCCTCTTTCCTCTTCTAGTGGGATTAACTCTATCACCCCCTTGCCCACAAGCCTTGTGGCACGTGTGGGACATTAGTCTCTGTGTTGCACAAATGCTTTGATGTCATGAGGTCAACTGGTTAGGGACCACAATGTATTTATAGATTGAAAGAAAATTAAACAGGTATTTTTGAAATCCAAACTTTGTGGCATGTGAGCATGCTTGTGGCATGTGAGGGACATTAGTCTCTCTGTTTTTTTATGATTTTCTAGCATTTTTATTTTAACAAAGAGTTGAATGTAAAAATCAAACTTTGAAAAAACCTTGAATTTTGAATGTTCAATAAATGTTAAACGTTAAACTAACTTTACCGCAGTACATCAACACCACCACCACAACACCAAAAAACACACCACCAACACACAACACAATCTCCTACCAACAACAACATGCTAAATGAGGTTATACAACATGTGTAATTCTCAGGAGCATCTGCCCTGATGAAGTAGCCTGGCCTTGGCCTGTCTACGTACTTCCGGTCGATTTCTTTTCCCTACAGTACTCCGTCTGGAATAGGTTGATTCACGCTCGTTTACTTCGGCAGTTGGGCAGCCGACCAACCAGCGAACAGAGGGCGTCCCTGAGAGTGATTACGTACCCAGGCATGGTGTTTCAATTACTACGTCCCCGCCCCTGAAGCAGATCGCTTGGAATACATCAACGTAGGGAGCGAAAAGGACTTATACTTATGAAATCTTTGAGCAAATGTAAATAATAGTTTAGCCTATTAACAGGAGTGTCATGAACGAAGTCCCAGTGGAGTAGGATGTTATATCGTCAGCTAAACTTTAGTCATAGATTTTGTCACTTGAAATAGGCTACGAACGTACCCGAGTCAAACTGTAGTTTAGTAGGCTACATGGTCGGGTCAAAATCGCTATTTTTCAAACACTAAGAAGGCTCGACATAACTTGAAACTTTGATTGAAGCATCATCAGTGTCTATATGAACTCGAGCATTAAGAACATTGTTCGTGTACACATAGTTTACTAAAAAGAAAGATTTTGGACAACTCACTCCTTGCATGATACTTCGATCAAAGTTTCATGTTGTGTCGAGCCTTCATAGTATTTGAAAAATAGCGATTTTGACGCGATTGTATCAAAAAAGTAGTAGCCCTATAGGAATCCTATTGAAAAGGTCATTTCACCTGAAAAGACAACGCATACAAGCTTAAAGGATAATTCCGGTGTGATTTTGACCTAAAGTGTGTTGAAACATGATACCGAGTGTGAACGTATGTCTCATAGCTCACCTCAGCTTGTCCCCTTCACTCAGAAATCTGACGCTAGTTAGCCAATGCTACCAACACAGTGTTTCGTTGTGGTGCCTCGGGCATCGGCCTAGCCATGCAAATAAATAATTTACGAGGCTCAAAGTAGCTCCATACTTCATTGGTAGACTTCCGAGGGCCTTGACATTTAAAACGAGACATGGAGAACTTTGAAAAAGCACTGGTAGTTTATTTACAAGACGATTTATACAGACAGTACCTTAAGAAATTTTACCGTTCGACGCCATCTTGAATTTAGTCACGATAAGTCGAGCGACGAGTACGAACAAACAGGTATGATAAGGGATCAGATTCCAAAAATAATTCTGTAAAAATGCATGGATTCCAGTTGCTGCTACTGGAAGCAACTGAATCCATGCATTTCCACTGAATTATTTTTGGAATCTGATCCCTTATCATACCAGTACTTATACTTATACTTAAACTATCCCGTGTATGCACTTTGCTGTAAATTTAAATGTGTCTGGCATGCATTGTTTCTGTAACAAAACGTTAAAAGAATGTTAACTGTAACAGTTCAACACATATATTACTTGCTTATGCTTATGTTACTATGCTTACATTACTATTCTCATATTAATATGCTTACTTTTTTCTCTTACATTGTCCATATTTAATGCTGGTCTCTATTGTCCACATTTATTGCTGGTCTCTAGAGTCAATCCCTGCACCATGTCACTGGACTTACTTGCACTACCACCATGACACACACCTCATATAGCACCTTACCACTGCATACTGTGACGACTAGGGGTGAGACTGTGTTGCTGAAACACAAGGTCAGTCCCTGCCCTCTCACTGCAAGCGCCTCATGCTTATACATCCTTAGTACATTCATGTGGATCCTTGATTTGGTATCTTTTACTGTCCTTATTAGTAATGTGGATTTGTTATTTAAACCTGTGTATTTTGTAGTGTATGTTGTGCGTGTGATGTCTTGAGCTATTGGGACCTTGAATTTCCCCTTGGGGATCAATAAAGTATCTATCTATCTATCTATCTACTGTATCTATCCTATCTATCTATCTATCTATCTATTTATCTATCTATCTATCTATCTATCTATCTATCTATCTATCTATCTATCTATCTATCTATCTAATTTGACTGAAGGGCCCTATTCAGATCAGGGGTGGAGATCATAGTAGCGACTTCATGCAGAATCTTGGGCTTCAGGGATCCCTTAACACTTGGGCACCTGGGCCCTCTTGGCCCGTTTAGTAATCTGAGTTTGCCTGTTTTAACTGTTTTGGCATTTCTGGTGTGTGACATTGAGTGTCATGTCACTCTTACAGTATGTATGCCTTCAAGTAGTGTTACCAAAAGCTGATTAACAAAGTGATTCCATGCCCCTTGAAAAAA
This sequence comes from Alosa sapidissima, assembly GCF_018492685.1. Taxonomy (NCBI): domain Eukaryota; kingdom Metazoa; phylum Chordata; class Actinopteri; order Clupeiformes; family Clupeidae; genus Alosa; species Alosa sapidissima. Next base: position 27,065,450 of record NC_055960.1, on the reverse strand, counting down.
GTATTTTGAGTTTATTCAAAATACAAAAATACAGTATTTTATTTTGATACATACTATGACAACACTATTTTGTAGTTTATTTTGATACATTTAAAATGAGGGTATTTGGGTAAAGAATTGTACCTATACTGAACACCAGGCACCGGTACCGATATTGGTTCACAGTACAACATGTGCTGTCTGCCGCCAAACAAAAACCTAGTTTACAGCAAGTCACGCCTATTAGGATCCATAAAAGGGCCCTACTTCACAGTACACCATACAACTTAATTGTACAATTGACACTTACAAATGTCAATTATATAACAAGGGCATTGTTTCATTGTCCCCAGAACAACTATTCTGGCTACTGCATGCTAGCCGCCTCCTTAACCACTACGCAACCACTACACTACCACTGCTGCCTACCACCAACAACCTACCCCCAGCCGAGGAACTACTTCCGCTGTAACATGAAAATGGCAATGATGCAATTTAATGAAAGGTCTTAATTTCATATTGCAGTATGTTTTCAAAGAAAAAACGTAGATCTGATGTAGTTTTAATTTGGTGTTTCTTTATTTCATGTTATGGGTTCATACAGACCACCGGTAGACATTAATAAAGCACAAGGCAGGTGAAAACCCGTAAGTTTTCACTTGCATCCTTTGGACATGGTTGAATTCCACACCTCCCTTCCATTGTTTTCAACCACCAGGACACCATCGTCACGCAAAAATGCACAGCTCCGTGTACGTGGGTGTATGTGTAAGTGTTACAGTAGTAGCAGTGTTCCAACAAGGTTTGTGAATATTGGTGTACATGACCAAGTTGCAGTCTTCCTGCAAAACAAGGCGGTATGCATCTGCAACGCCCCAGGTATCAGAAGCCCAGATTGGCTTCCAGCCATAGATGACAAAGTTGCCATCATTCTACAAGGAAAATAAAAAAAATAATTTGCACATGAAATTGTGCACATGAAATTCCTGCTCATGATGTCACTGTCTAAATTTTAAAAAAAATAACTTGAGTTTGGAAGATCACCACTATTATATTTTAAGGAACCAGATAGTTCGTTTTGAGCGAGTATTGGTCCTCTTTAAAGACATACATTTAGACAATAAAAGTAACTGAAAAACAAGTTCACAAGTACAGTAGGGTCAACCAAAGGAGAGTTCAGTGGACCACACAGGCTAGGCTTCACCTCTAAGATGTGACTTCTGCGGCCAAAGCATGTTCTTTTAACAGCAAAGGAGGAGAGGTTCAAGTTTAGGGAGGTGGGGGCTGTGACGTGGATATGCAAGAATGGGGAAGTTCATCTCCCTTTAGACACCGCTAATAATGTGCAATGTGAGATTTCAAATGCTTGAAATCTTCTCATTTCTGGTTTAGATAACAAGGAGATCCTAGAGCTGTAATGAATCAGGAGTCCATGGTATTGCTGTAGTATCCATCTCGACTGTATGGGGATACTTGACTACTGGCCTATACTGGGTTATAATGGGGATAAACAAGTTCCATCATCTGTATTCTGAGCCAGATCTGAATAATCATGTATACGAACCAAGATCTGGTGACCCTCTCTGCCTTATATAAAAATTTGAAGTACATAAAAATGGTTATTTTGCTATCATATGTCTCCCTCAAAGGTGGCACATTACATTTAGCAGACACTTCTTGACCAAAGTGACTTACATATGTCAGCTATATTACAAGGGATCACATTGTCCCCGGAGCAACTTGGGGTTAAGCGCCTTGCTCAAGGGCACAACGGTGGAAGCCGGGAATTGAACCGACAACTTTCAGGCTACTGCACGCTAGCCCAGCTCCTTAACCACTACACTACCACCGCCCCATGTTGGCCATTACTGACAAGAGAGCCAACAGTAACTGCATACACTCTATTGGGTGCCTTACAGAGAAACAGTAGGAACAGAGGAACAGAGAAAGCCACAGGAGCTACAATAGAGCAGGTGGAGCATCGTCTTTGTATATCCAGCTCTATCTCTCATCTTCACTGCCCTCACCGGGTCATAGTGAGATATTGGAACTCGGGGTAAGTAGGAATGCTTTGGGTCAAATTAAATCAAATTGCATCATATTTACAGTCTCTGCATTCACCTGCGCACCCATTACTCTCGTTTGAATTACTCGCGAGCCCGTGAACGCATAGATATGGCAAGAATATAAGATGAAAGAGGAGACACAGGGCTATCCATTGGTACCAAGTATGTCGATCCTTCTGGCTTATGAAAACAGACGAAGTGACTGCAAAATAATATCATGTACAAAAACCAACTGCACAGTTGTAGAGAATCATGAGTGCAGACAGGCACACACATGTAAACTCGGGTCAAGTCAGGTCAGGTCGGGTCAGGTCAGATCAGTTTGTGTTCCAGATATGGAGCGCAGAAAGGTCATTTTTAATCACTAAATAAAAAAAATGCCATTTATTTCTGTAAGGCGCACACCACATATGTCTGTAAATTGCTCAGCCCCAGAGAATCCCTCCACCGTGGCAATGATATTGCCAGATTCAGGACAGTCTGCCCTACACACACATGAAATGCATGTAGAGCTATGAGCTTGCTGTGATGAGATACATGTCAAAATATAAGATTTTTTATAATACGCTTTTTATATTTTAATTCTTTAAAAATCAAAATAAAATCAATGCTAATACTAATACTTGAAATGATCTGGATAGCCTAGACTCTACCGAAAAAAAACAATATATAATATGTGTGTGTGTGGCACTTACAATGACCAGAATAAATCCTTATGAATATAGGTAGTGAAAATGCCCTAAAAAAAAAACTAAGGGTTAAAATATACATATATTTAAAAAGTAGAATCCATGCAAAAAAACAAAACAATTATTTAATAAATATTTCAGGAAAATATAAGTTGTATGTGTATGTGTTTATTAGTTCCAAAGTTTAATAAATTAGACACTGATGGCACAGTGCTCTGTCTTTTTTCTCAACTAAAAATGCTTTGCGCTTGTTAGGGGGTACTTGGCTATAAAACTATTTTACAGGGGGTACATCACTGAAAAAAGGTTGAGAACCACTGCTGTAAGTAATACAAATGAAAAGACAAATTCAGCTCCTTGTTGCCAAATTTCTGACAGAATGTGTGAGATACAGGGGCACTGTGGCACAACAGACTACAATGTTCATACCATATACGGCTGTACAAATACAGGGCTGATTGTATGACTGTTGTTCCACATCAGAACACAGGGAGGCGCCATCACATTGGCGATGAGTTTGTTGATAAGCGTTTGCATCACATGGGATGGAGGTGCAGTACTTTGTTTTATTTTTTTATTTCTGCATGGGTCTGCAATTACTATTGAGTGCCTAAGAGTTTTAAAATTAATTTATGGAAAAAGTGATGCACACAAGAATGCAACATACAAGCACATAAAACAAGCACGTATACAGAACACCAATATAATAAACATTAAATTAGAGGATGGTGTGAAATCAGAGTGGTGGCTACAGTGAGATTGGTTTGCAGATGTCTCAGACACCATACATTTATACCTATTTCCATTTGTTCCTTTTTAAGATATATCTTTGTCAACATTGGTAAAAACTGAACAGGACAAAGGACATCTTAATAGGATTTACACATTATGGGCAGCCGTGGTCCACTGGTTAGCACTCTGGACTTGTAACCGGAGGGTTGCCGGTTCGAGCCCCGACCAGTGGGCTGAAGTGCCCTTGAGCAAGGCACCTAACCCCTCACTGCTCCCTGAGCGCCGCCGTTGTAGCAGGCAGCTCACTGCGCTGGGATTAGTGTGTGCTTCACCTCACTGTGTGTACACTGTGTGCTGTTTGTGTTTCACTAATTCACCGATTGGGTTAAATGCAGAGACCAAATTTCCCTCACGGGATCAAAAAAGTATATATACTTATACTATACATTATCTACTGTAGCCTATTTATCTTGAATTGTCAGAGGTGTCAAAAGTATTCACATTCATTACTCAGGTAGAAGTATAGATACTAGGGTTTAAAGTGACTTCTGTAGAAGTTGATGTATCAACTCAGGCTTTTTACTCAAGTAAAAGTGTACAGGTTTCAAAACTACTTAAAGTTTAAAAGTAAAATTAATGTAAGGGAAAAAAATGTCATTAAGGACCAAAGCTTAGGCCTCGCCAGAGGGGCCTATACTGCATTACCTCACCTCCCACCAAAACATTTTTTCTAAAGGCCATAATGTCTATAATGTTATATTAAGGGGAAACTTGGCAGGATTTCCCCCTCTTCTGGAGAAATTGTGCTTTATGCTATTTCAAACTGTGGGAAAAGGTAATGATAAAGCACATGGATTTATTTACAAGCTAGCGAATGGTTAGCATAAGTTTGGCAGAACTATGTGAATGTTACAAGGTAAGAAACACGATTTAAAACGAGTTTCTTGTTTCTCACTTCTCTTTCCGGGATGGTATACTCAATGTTGCAAGGTTGGTTTTCCGCCTGGGGACGGGGAAAGTCACCATTTTCACCGGAACAGGTAATTTAACCATCCAAATTATTTCTAAACGGGTTTATTGCGTTGAAATAGTTGCCAAATTTGGGATGCACAAGGCTACCTGTTTCATACCGCATATGCCCATTGAAAATGGTTCAGCTGGTCTTCTGACTACCAACCTTCTTGCTGGTGCTTGGTTGAGACATTTCGCTTGAGTTCTCTTGAGTCTCTGCCACGGACATCTTCGTACTTGGCTACATAGGCCTACCTCTGCTATGCCGTTATTGGAGTGTGACGTGATTTGTGATGGGCAGATGCGATGGATCGCGTACAAACCTGGTATATGTTTATACTTCTCATCCTACCACAATCAAATTCACTCTACGGATGGCGTGAATTATCAAGCCGGAATGAAAACAAGTCAAAATTAAATAGGAGTAACGAGGCTATTTTTTAAAATGTAAGGAGTAGAAAGTACAGATAATTGTGTGAAAATGTAAGAAGTACAAGTAATAAGTCAGTTGAAAAATAATTACTCCAGTAAAGTATACCCAAAATGTCTACTTAAGTAAGGTAACAACGTATTTTTACTTCGTTACTTGACACCTCTATGAATCATGTTGCAGCAGCCCACACCAAGATGACATCCTGAGCACATCATTTTATCAACCTAGGCCACCTAAAACTAGGTTAATTATTAAAATTTTAAAGTTTTATTTTGCAAAATGAATTATTTCCAGACACCGGTCTGGAAAGAAAAAAAACCTAGCTGAAACCCTGACATGAGCGTCAGCTCAGTGAGTCCTGAGGTTAAGATGCAGTCAGCTTTGCCCTGTGAAAAGCTCTCCTTGTGAGAGACAGGAGCGATGATCTGCCTTTAACAAGAAGAGAGGGGCTATCAGAGCACTCATCTACACTGTGAGAGTGTCCGCATCCTAATTCGTCCTAAATCTTCATTTCCTTGGAGAGGGAAATATGACAAGCTGACTTAAAGAGGAAAGAGGCTTTTTGAGTTCAGAAAAATCTTTAGCCTTATCTCCCTGCTTGATCTAAACTACTGCTTTCTTTATTTCTCTATTTGAGACAAAATGGTCTCATGTTGCTGTGGTTTTAGCTAAAAGAAATCATTCATTGTATTCTGTTACTCATAAAAAAATCTGCAAATCATCTGGGAATGGCTGTGGGAGATCTAATCAGAGCAGAGCCAGGTCTGTTGTCATAGAACAAAAGTATTGTACAGTAAAATGATTGAATTTTGTCAAATGTTTAAAATAATGGATGGGATCTACTACATGAGATGAATGCATTGTAAAGGGGTCATTCTGACACTTTGAAGAATGACATTCATGTAGACTTTTTACATTATCTATGTTTTTTCCCTAAAGGCTCTCCATTTATGTCATATTGCTGGCTCATACAGATGCTGGCTTGGGAGTCGGGACTGTGTGACCCCTAGGGGGCCTTTTAAACCAGTCACAGGTTGATAATGAACAATCTGAGTTTTAGATGTTTACAAGCAGGCTATCCCAATAAGGGACATAAATGGAGAGATAGGGACTAGAGTATTATACAGTAAAAATAAAAACAGTTCATTTTATTCTTCTCAAGTTAGACTCACACATGAAAAACAGACATTAGGCCTCTGGGCAACAAACTCAGGGACGGGGACAAGGACAACAAAGTGCAAAATCAAGGTGTTTGAATAAATAGCACTCAATAAAGATACAGCAAGATTCAATAAGCAAACACAGAATATACAGGGCACATCACCGGTCACACGCACATTTACACTCAGTAAACCATAAGCCTATTTCACAGTGTCCAGGTGTCCGGCCTCGTTGATGTTAATGATGCCTTAATTGGCAGGGTAAAACGTCTTCCTGCTTTTTTCTTTCCTGTGGACTTTTCTTTTTGCTGTCTATGGGACTGTGCTGTTCCACAGGAAGTTGATTTACACAGCGGCCCCATCTTGTAAAATGGGCTAATTGACCACACAACAAGATTGCTACCCCTCCAGAATATTGCACTAACGACTAACCCAATGGCCTAGAATACAAACATTGCATACAACATACAACATACACAAACATGAAACAACATACAGCAACACACAAAAGGGAGAGACTGATGGGCAACATGGTGGGCCTCCCTCCCACACACACACATGCTCACACACACACAACTGAATACTAAAAACAGTGGCCAAGGTGGTGTACGACGGTCCACCTGTATGAACGCAGGGCGCGACGTCGAGGCATGAGCTTGTTTAGTTGTAATTCCGTAGCGATCACTTTATGCCATCTGATTTTTACTCGTACATTCCCAGGCCAAAATTCTTGGCACAACAAACTCAGCTAACTTGTAGTGGTCACACTCTAAACCGGTGAATTTTCGTTGAAACACACAGACACAATTCGTAGCTGGTGAGAGCTTGTGAAGACAAGGAGCTGGATGTAACCACGGCACTAAGTAACCACACACAAACACCAGGCCAAGATCAACTTGTACAACCAACCAAGAGTCTGGGTAGCGAAACACACTAATGAGAGACACCACCAGTTTGCTGGATTTAAAGGTGCAGCCACCACCTGATTCAATCAAGGCGCAATTCCCGCTGCCTACGTCCTACCCGCTACAACTGCATTCAGGGTCAGACTGGGAACAAAATTCGGCCCTGGCAATTTTCACCTGGACCGGCCCACCACTGGACCAAAGACCCCCCCCCCCCCCTCACACACACACAAGCCCACCGATACCAACCCCCCCCCGATCCCCCCCCATAAATAACAAACACACAGTATCATGCTGTAGCAACACTTCATAAACTGAACTCAAACATTTAGATTTGGACCTATAGCCTATAGGTTATTATAATCACAATTCCAGGGGGGTCTCTCCGGGATTTTTTTTTTTTAATTCTGGTTGCTAATCACAGCATTTTAAAGTGATTTGAGAGGGACAAGATTCAGGGATAGGCTACTAAAGACAGGCTCATCTTCTGTCTGTCTCATGTTACCCCATGCATTAAACCACATGTCACTGCTTGACTAAATGAAAAATATAGGCTACTGAACATGCATGGAGATCGTCATAGTTGACAGAAATTACGATTTGTGCCAACATGTTGTAGAAACACAACCACAGCCTTTAAGCCTATTTGGTGCAAATCTTCTCCTTTACTTTGGTTATAGTCAGCAATTCACATTAACTGTGAATATCACCACAACTATACTAAACTTAAGTTTGTGTGCTGTCATCACATTTTGCAAAATTAGGCTACCTTCATTACTAACCTAGGCCTACCAGTTGATACTTTTTACGTGCATCGACTCGCGATTGATTGTGCATCTAATGTAACACTCGGTGGAGAGACTTCCACTTTCCAAGTTTCACTTTCACTGTCGTTGTGAGCTAAAAGGCTATATGGGAAATACTTTGAAGTTACTTTTGAGTCCAAACATGAATGGGTTTTCTTTAACCTGTGCTACACTTTTCCACCAAGTTGTGCAAAAATTGTAGACTACCCGTAGTTTTTTTTTATGTTGACAGACAAACCGCACTACAGCCTACATGGTGCAGTAAATGGAAGCTCTTGGTAGCGCGTGCAACTAACGTCTATAAAAACAATATATTTATGGAATAAAACTAGACACCTGATTACTGTTTACGGTTAAACTGCGATGATGTGAACACCAGCCAGCGCAGGGCACTTATATAGCCTAGGCTACCAGCATGGACTAGGCCTACTAGGCTATATTTCCCCACAAACCAAGCAGCTGCTTGGACAAATCCACTTGAGGTGTGGGGCTGGGGGGCGCGATCGTAACACACACTGAACCTGTCATGAAGAGGCCAAAATGATTGACCTGTCACCCCCTAATCAAAATGGATGCAACTGCATTTATAGGCTAGTCCTAGGTCATACATGACGGGCCGCAAATAGGCTAAGTAACTTAAAAAAATTTTTTAAAAAAAAAATTCCCGGAGGTCACCGGCCCACATGTGTACCGGCCCACCGGGCATTTGCCCAGTTGTACAGATTACCAGTCCGAGCCTGACTGCATATAACCCAGTGTGGAGCTCACGTAACCTGAGTAACCTGCCATGACTAGTCAGCATCTCACTGAACTAGATTAGTCAGTCAGTCTGATGTTTCACAAACAGGATCATTTGTTATCTGCAAAACCTTTTTAACTGTTTTCAAGAAATACTCTTGTTGCTTCTTAAACGTAGCAGAGCGAAAATGGAAAAAAGATAAACTACAGGTCTCCTATGATATATTTAGAGATTCTCTTAAGGCTTATCAAATCACTGTCAAAGCAGCAAAGGCAGCTTTCTATGCTGAGCTTATTCACAAAAATGCTCACAGACCAAAAGTGTTGTTTAACACAATTAATAAAATCATAAATCCTCCTACTACAATGTCCTCTCTTCCTGCTACAACAGAAACCTGTGAGATGTTTCTCAATTTCTTTATTGACAAAATTGACAACATAAAGTCTCATATCACACCCTCAATTTCTGATCCTGCTTTGTATCAGTCTGTAGTTTGCCGCCTCCAACAATTCCAACCAGTCTCTTCCTCACAGTTGTCAGACTTGGTCTCTCATATGAAGCCCTCTTCTTGCCACTCTGATATTCTTCCATCTCACCTTTTCAAAGAAGCTTTTGCGGCTATTTGCCCTTTTATCTTGAGCATCATTAATAGCTCCCTGGCTAATGGAGTAGTACCCTCTGGCTTTAAACACGCTATTGTGCAACCTCTCCTGAAAAAACCTTCCCTTGATCCCATTTGATTTGAAAAATTATAGGCCCATTTCTAAACTGCCCTTTCTCTCTAAGATCTTAGAAAAAGTTGTTCTGTCACAAGTCTCTTCCTATTTAAACACCTCTAATATCCTTGACAAGTTTCAATCTGGTTTTAGACCACTTCATAGTACAGAGTCTGCCTTACTTAAGGTCCATAATGATCTATTGCTCTCTGTTGACTCTGGCTCTTGTGCCCTATTGGTCCTGTTAGATCTTAGTGCTGCTTTTGACACCATTGACCACAAGATCCTTTTAAAACGCCTGGGTGTTGAAGTTGGTCTGCAAGGCACTGTTTTAAATTGGTTCAGATCTTACTTAACTGATAGATCAGTGCATTTAGGCAATGCTTCTTCGTCATCTGCTCCCATTAAGTGTGGTGTCCCCCAGGGTTCTATTTTAGGGCCTCTATTATTTTCTTTATACATGCTTCCCCTGGGCTCCATTTTCAATCAATTCAATATTCGTTATCACTGCTATGCAGATGATACCCAATTTTATATACCGGTGGCCCCTGAAAATTCCTGCTCATTGACAAACCTTTTTCTTTGTCTTAATGACATTAAGAATTGGATGGCTAACAACTTTTTACAGCTAAATGACAGCAAAACTGAAGTAATCATTTTTGGACCACCAAATTCTGTCAACAATGTAAGCAAGTCTCTTGGCCCTCTGTCTGTTAACCATCACAGTGTGGACAATAACCTAGGTGTTTTCCTAGACTCTTCTCTGACTTTTAATAAGCAAGTCAACAGCGTTGTCAAGGGAAGTTTTTACCAATTTAGGACAATAGCAAAGCTCAAGTCTTCTCTCTCCTACAGTGATTTAGAAATCCTTATACATGCCTTTATTTCCTCTAGGCTTGATTATTGCAACTCACTATATGTAGGTGTAACTAAATCTACTCTAAACAGACTCCAGCTGGTCCAAAATGCTGCAGCCAGATTACTGACTGGATCTAAGAAACGTGACCACATTTCACCTGTGTTGGCTAAACTGCACTGGCTTCCTGTGGAACAAAGAATTAATTTTAAAATGTATTCTTAAAGTTTGTTTTCAAAGCTTTACATGGTTTAGCACCTCAGTATTTATGTGATCTTTTAATTCCTTACTGTCCTCCTAGACCTCTTCGATCATCTTCCCAGTGTCTCCTTTGTGTTCCTTCTGCCTCTCTTAAATCCAAAGGTGACAGAGCTTTCTCTGTCTATGCTCCCCAGCTTTGGAATAGCCTTCCTGATGTTGTGAAATCCTGCCCCACTATTAGTAGTTTTAAATCCAACCTAAAGACCTACCTCTTCTCCCTAGCTTTTAACACTCCCTGACTCCCTCACCTCTCCCTTTTTTTTATATGTTTATATGTATGTATATGTATTATTGTTATTATTATTATTTTTATTATTATTATTATTTTTATTATTATTTTATGTAAAGCACTTTGGTGCAATGCTATTGCTTTGAAATGTGCTATATAAATAAATTTGACTTGACTTGACTTGACTAAACGTGTCTTATGAACGGTAAATAATTCAGTGCTCATCTTGATTTACAGTGCACTTCTCTGAGGTGGAGAGAGAAAGAGAGTTGTAATAAGCTGAGCCTTGTCATTCTAACATCAGTCTCCCTTCTTAAGGAAAAGCAACAAGACAATCTATGGCTTTCGTGCAATTCCGACAGAATGGTTCTGCAAGGTTCTTACAATGCTAAAGTCAAATGTTGGCTGTCAAGGCAAACAGTAAATAACTTATTTAGGTAGGCACCGGTATTGTTTTTTTCCTCCTTGAGCTGTTTCCTGCCTGAAAATAACCACACACCTTGTCAGTAAGGTGGATACTTACAGTTACAGTAGCGCACACAGTATTGGTATCCACCATAGCTGCATTATTAATGAGGGGAATACCATGGCATTCAGGGCAGAGCATACAGGCTGGTGGAGGATGGGATGCCATTCATTCATTGGTTGATATTTTCAGGCCTTTCTTTGAGGCTGTGGGGCCTGAGGCGATGTTGAAGCCTGCCAAGGCTTCAGGTGTCTGGTGGTTTTCAATGAGCTGCATGTTTTCCCGGATTTTTTTTTCCATCACAAAGACTCATCACTTTGAAGTTTTTTGTCTAAAGTTTATAATATATAAATAAATAATTTTGTTTAAAAAATGTCTCTACAGTTCTTACACCCGCTTAGATATTCCATTCTGTCAAAAAGCTATTGAACCAGATAACCAATACACAAACCACAGGAATGCCAATTATACATTGGATGAGTGATGGTTATCCTTTCCAAAATAAAACATCAGATTGTCAAAGCCTGCCATTGACTTTAATGCCTTTGGTGCCTACCTATGAGAGAAGAACATTTTCCAAAGTGAAACAAATTTCGCCGTTTGGAGAGAAGGGAGTCGCGAGGCTTGGCCAATGTTTTATGGGTGGTTGCCAAGTTTAAGAACCACTTCTGTAGGCTGTAGGCAACAGGTGTGACCAGACTCCTTTTTAACACATGATCCGTCCCACCCTACCCCTCACCCCCATATTCCCCTTATTTTGGTAAGTACCCCCAGGCCCATTCACATCTGATCCCCCCCCCATTTCTACTCACCCACCTGAAACCTTGAAGTTACCGGCTGTCTCCATGGCAACGTCTCTTCACGCAGGGACACGGTTCGCCGCCACTGCTGCTCCCTCTTTTTTATCCTCTTCCTCCTCACATTCACTCTCTCCCCTCCTCCTCCTCTTTCTCCTCCTCCACCTCGCTCCTGCAATTAAGAGAAAAGGTATTTTACGCTCAGCGCCTGCAGGTTTAACATACTACACTGAAGGCCTCATCAGGCACAGACACTCAGAATACTAAAGAGCTGCAGTGGCACAGAAGGAAGAAAAGAAAGACTTAGGGAATGGCTGGCCTGCTACTGTACGTGGTTCAGATTCACACAGGGGTTTTCAATCTGGGAACATTGAAGGTGGACTAAGCCCGAAACGTTTGCATGTCAGTCTCTGTCCATCTTAGGTCTTGTACACTGTTTCGGCTTATTTTTATACAACACTATTTGAGCATCAGCCTCTGAGTGCCATTTCATTTTTCCACCTACTTCTTGACCTGTTTTTGGATTCCACGCACCAGTCGAAACACCTTTGCATACACAAACCTTCATATAAAGCGTAGACACCAACCTCAAATTAACTCAGATTCCCACAGAACAGATCACAAAACAATACACACCCAGACACGGGATGGCAGCAGGTCAGGAGAGAACTCTGTAAAGGAGGTAGCTTAAGAGAGGCGCTCTAGGCAAAGAGATACATCCAGACACTTTGAAGGTATGTGTGTGTGTGTGTGTGTGACTACAGAGCGAGAGAGAGAGGAGAAATGAATGTACTTGTTTACATTCACTTTCCAAACTTTAGCATAGTACCAGTCAGTCAGCCACTCAATTGATATTAGATAACACCTAAGGGGTATCCACTTTAAGAAAACACAGTTTGATAAGCTTCCCCTTGCTGGTAGTGGCCAAATTGTATCAATGTACCCTTAGCTCAGACATATACAATACAGGCTTATAGGTCATGATCCACCAAAGTAATTCAACAGCCTAAAGTTAAAATGTAGAAAAATGTATATCTTCTACATGTTATATTACTTTACATTAATTGAGACATGTCCCATCTTCCTCCATACCATTCTCAGTACATAGTTCACAAGGGTTATGCCTTTAAGTCAGTAAGTAGCCACTATGTCTGACTGCACTGGTATCTTGATAGCACAAGTACATGGGGCCATATTGGATAGTGGAAAACTCAGCTCAGGTTCTTCATGTTTCCCCATTGTGGTACAGGTGTGAAAAGGGAAGGCCAGCTCTTTCTGCCACAAATGCCCAGCCCCCAGACCTGGTTTTGGGAGAGATTCTTCTCTCACCAGACACCCTCAGGCAAAATCCATGGGTCATCAACTGCTGGCTGTTTGGCTGCCTGCCAGCCAGCCTCTCAGACATGCTGGGTGAGTTTCTCAGAGCTTTTACAGAAACAGAGCCATCCAGTGGCCTGATGCTAGGGATTCGGGATGCCTCAGCCTCCTGTTAATGAGCACATGGGACATACAAACACACACACACACATCAGACATATTGACGTGGAATATCTGTGTAGAGTTGTGTGTATTCAGTCCATTGTGAGTGAGTGAGTGTGTGTGTGTATTTGTGTGTGTCTGGTGTGTGTGTGTGTATGTGTGTGTGTCTGGAGTGTGTAACGGGAGGGTAGACTTAGTATATAACTTCAGCTGAATGTACCATCAAGCAAAGTAACCTCTAGGGACAGCAAATGTAGGGAATGGAAAACTGCAAATTTAATGAGAAACTGCATTAAGCCTCCCAGTGAGTCATCCTTGCACACCTTTTTTTAATCAGGCACAGACCCAGCTGCTATCTTCCCAGTATCTGGTGCCTCTCTTTACCTCGCCTTAACTTTACAGGAGTGCCATAACTTTCTGAGCTGGTCAAAAACATGCATGGCAGAAATCATGTCCTGTCTACGTTCTAGCTAGGTTACGGGGATGCTGGCGAGACACGCCGCTCCGTCTGGCATCATGTTTTTGTTTGTTTTTATGTAATGTTCGTAATTTTATGTAATGTCATGTTTTTTTGTATTGGTTTTTCTAGTTAAATGTTTTCCCTATTTATTTATGTTATTTTTGATAGTTTTCGTGTTATTCTTTTACTGCTTCTAAGTCAGCTGATGTCATTGACGTTTGTCCATTGGGAGCTTGCTATGGCTAGCTTTTGCCCTAGCTGGGCCTCTGACATCCTTCCATCCATCCGTGAGCGGTGCTGCACTTCACTGTCTGGTCGAGGGGATCTCTCGGGACAGCTGGACCTAGGCTACTCTGCGAAAGATCTGCCGTGGCCGCCGAGCTGTTGCTGACCTGCGAGCTGCCATGCCAACTGCAGACTAACTGGGCCTTTGACATCCTTCCATCCATCCGTGAGCTGTGCACTTCACTGTCTGGTCGAGGGGATCTCTAGGGACAGTTGGACCTAGGCTACTCTGCGAAAGATCTGCCGTGGCCGCCGAGCTGTTGCTGACCTGCGAGCTGCCATGCCAACTGCAGACTAACGTTAACGGTGAAGAGCTGCAATCTCACAGAGCAACAAACGGTCGCTGTTAAAAGTCCACCGAATTGCGGATCTACAAGATCGCCCACTACTTCAGACTGTGCTTCCAGTGATCTCCAGACTGCAGTCTACAAGGCCTAACGTTAACATTATCTCCAGACCAGAGGCGATTGCTCTAAGACTACAGGGGAAGCTCAGCCTCCTCTAAAATATCACGGAAAATCGCATCAAATAACACTATTACATTACAATAAGGTTTTGTCGGTCATTTATCGTGATTTCGCACCCGTAATACATTGCTGTGACGACACGATCCATCAAACCATGCAAAAAACCCATAGACGCTCGGCTTCACTGGACTTTCAATGGCACTACAGAGTGGGCTGATCATAGTGCAGAAAAGCTACACGTTTATTGGACAAGCGCCACAAAATCGTAATTTCCAGGGAAGCCCGGCGTCTCTGGGAGTGAATGGGACAGTGGGATGGCCCGGACGCCGAGCTTCTGTATGATGATTGGAGGAACCGCCATAGAGGCTGGGCTCTTTTTGATTGACAGCATATGTCGCGATCTGACAGGAAGTGGTTCAAGTTCAAGGGATGCGTTAATGAAGTCGAGAGGCAAGGCAAGTTGCAGCTCAAATTCTCATACTGTAATTTGGGAGCAATACAGTCGGTTTCTATTTGTCTTTGTAAATAACATACTGTAAATAAAACCCTAATGTGGAGTTACAGAGTTTGTGACTTGCTTTTGTTTCAGTTGTGTATTTAGGCTAAGCTAGGTAGCGCGCTATATAACGGTGTAGGCTACATTATGCCATGTCTGCCATGCCAAATCTATAGCCTACTGTTTGGCCTATTCTGGGTTTTGAGATAACAATATAGCACCTTAATGATATTAATTTAATAATTGACCATTTTTATCAGAGCTTCCCCATGTTCCATAGAGCAGCAATCGCCACTGCTCCAGACTGCCAGTGAATTCACCGGGTTGGTCAGTTGCTAAAGAACTTTGTTGGCGTTGCATCTGTTGTGAAGACACAGCTCTGTGCGCAGTTTTCACAGGTCATCATTGCCCTTGGACATTTTCAGCTGGTTTGGAAATTTGAGTCATTTTAACATCGCTTTTTCCCCTTTTTTATTTTCCCCCATATTTTCTTTTTCTTTTTTTTAAACTTTTTTATTTGTTTATTTGTTTTGTTGTCTGTCTTGGTGTCACGGGTACGCTGGCGACTACGCCGCTCTGTCCGGCATTTTTTGTATTTGTTATTTTTTTAAATGTATTTGTCATGTCTTGATGTTCTATCAGAAAGACTCAGGGGGGTACAATAAAAGTTAACACACTTTTTAATCCATCAAAAGATATACAAAAGGCATAAGCAACAATAAGACAGTCTTTGGCATAGGCCCCGTCCTCGGTCCAGGTCATCGAGTGTGCAGACCCTTGCAGATCCTGCCGGTATGAGACGGCAGGGGCGGAGCCTACCCCCAAAGAATAACACCCCAACCCAAAGACACATGAAGAATATACTATTAATAAAATAAACTGATGATTTGATGAGGATGATGATTATGATTGATTACTGATTAAGAACTCAGTAACCGTACAGTCCATAGATTCTTGTGAGCCTTGTGACAAGCAATTGGAGTAGCTAGCTCTTAATTGATGAGCAAGTTGATGCAAAATATTAGTTTGTGAACTCCATTTGTTACGGTTCAATGGTGAACAGAAGCTGCAAGGACAAGATGTACAGCAGATGAAATTAACAGATACTACTGTCCATCCGGCAGAGGTAAAGCCATGTTAAAGAAAGCTAAATAGCCCAACGTATAGGCCTAATATTAGGATAGAAATGTAAACAAAGCAAGGTTTAGATGAATTAATTAATTATGTTGACTTACCCAAAATAACAGCACGGTGTAGGAGGTCGAGAGCCCACAACTACCACCACTGTAGACAAGTGGATTCTGAACCATTGTTTAGACATACTGTAGATAACCCAGTAGAAGAAAGAGAGGTGCATTAGGAGAAGTGTGTGGGCGAAGTTTAAGATAGTTGATCATAGAAGTATAGAGACAGAAGAGTTATTTACTTTAGAAACTCTGATAATGACACCAGAACCTGAGGTGTCCATTTTAGAATGTTTCAGAAATATACTATAGAAGTGGGAGGAGAAGAGGATGGTTGAGAAAGCCAGATCCTGAGAAGGGTTAAAAACCTGGCTGTCGGAGCAAAATTCCCCAGAGCGCATGAACCCATAGAAAGCCATGAGGAACACGGCTTCGAGGAGTGAATTGATATAGGGAGTGAAAAGAGAACCAGGGTTAACTAACCAGCAGCAGACCTAAGGACACAACAGGACAAGACAACATACAATCAACAGATACATAGCTGGAGTACACTAGCACTTATGGATGGTCGCTGAGGATGGTTTAGCATAACTAAAATAAAAACAAGAGATGGAAGAGTAATCCTCATCATGCTGACTGGGTGAAATAAGATTAAATGTGAAACAAAGCACTGCTCCAGAGCCAAGAGTAAGTGGGTGTTTAGAATATGTGAACCAGCATCACGGTCCTTGTAAAGTAAAGTGAGTGTGAATTGGTGATGTAGCCAGGGCTTGAAAACGAAATTATTTTTCAAACGTTCTGTTCCGAACGGTTCAGGTAGGCCTATGTTTAACGTTTTCGTTCTTGCATGCGTTCCGCCACCAACATATCGGTCCTGAACCGGTTCGGAACGCAAAATATCGTTCGTTCTTAAAGTTCCGGCAGTGTTTGGCGGGCCTATCAAGTCTATTTTTGTGGACTTTACCTTAGAATAGACGTACTCATTAGTTCCCCTTGATTTAGCCTATACCGTAGCTATGCCCAAAAATAATAAATCACAGGCGGCATCCAAAAACATTCAGATGGGCTATCCATCCCATAGCCTACAGACTTACTGTAGGCCTAACCTATGCCTATAAAATAATTTCGTAGATACGTGCTAAACTCCTTACCTGGTTGTAGCCTAAGTTTTATCCATATGGAGATCTTCATAGGCTTGCGCTATAATTCCAACCCTGTTTATAAACTAACCTGTCTGTTGCTGACAAGGCCTATCTCAAATTTCCCGTTTAACTCTTCTACATAGAATAGGCTATAATTGCGCAAACATTTCAAATCCCGACTTTAAAACGACAAGGCGTGGACAGGCAAAATAGGCTATTACGCATAGGCTACAAACAATTTCCAAATCAGTTTCAGTAGCCTACGCTACGAGCTGGCCTAAGATCCGAAGTGGCAGACAGATAGGTTACATTACAACAGCAAGACAAAATATACACATTTGGACCAAAGGTCCATTTATTCGTTTTTTTTTCAAACTGCAGAAATCAAATTATTAGGCTGTTCGCCTACAGTAGTTGGCTACATAGCGGCTTGTTAGCTCACATTAACAGTGTAGATGCGGGTTTGTTTTTCGCACAACCGGAAATAGTCTCCCTGACATTGGATATGCTTTTGTGAAATTTTATAAAATATATAGAAAACGAAAAATAAAAAACGTTATTAACCGGTTTTGTGGATTTCAGAATAACGTTTCTGTTCCGGAACAGTTGAAGACCATTTTGTTTTCGTTTCCGCTCCTCGTAAAATTCCGTTCGTTTTCGGTTTTCCTTTTCGTTCCTTGAACCGGTTCGGAGCCCTGGATGTAGCCTAATAATTGCTGATTGAGAATTGATTGACTGATTGATTTGATTATATGACGATTGAGAATTATGTGATTGAGATTCGAGGACATATGGATTAGTGTTGTCACGATACCAAAATTATGACTTCGATACAATACCCGCCATAAATCACGATGCTCGATACTGAAACGATACTACGGCGAAATCCTAAGATATCTGGAAAAGAAAGGACTCATCAGTGTATTGAGTCATTTGTGTTGAATTCGGTGCACTTTTGTAGTTTGCAGGTCAATTCTGGGTTCTAAACTTCCTACATAATTATTATTTTTATAATCAGTAAAATAGTAGGCCTACTTTGTGTGATTAAGTCCTTTATTTTTTTGTTATAGTTAATTTACATTGTGTTGTGTTTTGCCAATAAAGTAGCTTTAAATAGCCAAACTAGGCTAGATCAAGGTCAGTGTTGAAATTACTGCATGCAAATCACTGAATGCTATGCAGAGGGGCCTAATCTTTAGGCCATCTGATGTACAGTATAGGCTTCCCTTGGCCTTCCCGTGTTCATGGGATTTTTTTGACAGTTGCAAAGGGAAAAATGTGAGGATAGTCTTCTTTGCGCCCAGTGTACAAGTACGACGTTCCAACCACTCAGGTCTTCGTCAGATAGGCCTTACACCATTACCTGTTGCAATATGTCTGTGTGCATTCCTACATTAGCCTACGTCTATTTCTTTGATAACATGATTTGCTACCACGTAACAATAACCCGCTATTATTATTAGGACTCAACACGCTTTGGTGGTATTATATGCTGTGGACTTTAATTAGCGCATTTCGGGTAGCCTATCCTACATCTGGGCAATACTTATTGAACAAATTGCAGTCTACATGCCATGACAAATATTACCAGTAGTAGGCCTACTGACCGAACATGAAATAGATTGTTTACAAGTTATTGTAATGTTATTCTGGCGTGAACATTGCGCTTTCATCACGTTAGCACCCTATGATTACAGCTCGTTATGTCTCGTCAAAATTCATTGATGAAGGAAGGTTCGCTTTATCCCAGAGAACCGTACTCGTTTCACTTAGGCTAGACTAAAACAGAAGAGAAGAACTTGGCACTAACCATAGTCGTGTTTTCTATAGCATATTCGTTAAACTGTCGTTCTTTAAACAAAAATGTTGGGATATGTCTGCGAGGTGTTTAGCCAAGTTCCATGCGTAGCCTACTGCTTTTAAATGACTTTGAAACATGTTTCACAAACGGGCCTCTGCGTACCTGATTGCCTTTACTATTCGTGATGTATCCGAAATAGTTGCAGATTTCACTTCACCTTTTGTTTTATCCACAAGGCCGAGGACGGTCGGCAAAGAACTACTGTTGACGTTGGCTGCGCACTCACTCACTCAGAGCTGACTGCTTGACACGCCCACTTGCCTAAATGCGTGCAAGGAGCAGTGAGAGCAGCAGTTCACGCAGACACAGAACGTTAATTTTAATAAAGGATCGATTCTAAAAACGTCGGAAATCGTATTGTTTTTTGCGTGAAGGCATCGTGATACCTTTTTAGTATCGATACACCGTGCAACACTAATATGGATATTCGATAGTGAATTGCAAAATCTAATGATTTAACAATGCAAGTTCACTATTCTGCTGCTCCTACTGTGGTGGGATAAAGACATGAAGAGTACAAGGTTAGAGTATAGCTTAGATAAGGAGGTAAATAAGTTGACACCACATGATATGGATGAAGTAAGATTAAATATGAACCAAAGCACTGTCCCTCGATGAACGTTTTGGCTATAGGCCTACGTGAACCAGCCCCGCATCCCTGCATGAAGTAGATAGTTACAGTGAGGGACAGTACTCCACTGCGGACAGATGCAGACCCGTAAATTAAAGAGAGAGAGGCATTTACATTAAACGAAGAGGACCGACCTGCTCCTGAAATTGAAAGATTAAGATGTTAAGTAATGAAGAACTGGGAAGGAATGCCATCCTTGTGCTTGCGGCTGCCGTGACGTAATGGGAGATTACGAATGACGACAAGCAAAGAGCATTGTGCTTGGAAAAAGTATATGAGTGAGTGCAGTATTGGCCTGAAGGAGAGTTTGTGCCTGCTAGAGGTGTTGCTCTTTTGGCAGAGAAGAGTTTAAGGAAATATCTTGTTCTAGTCCCTACAGCCTGAAGACCTGCAAGGAGGAATGGAGTGGTTAGAGAGGAGACATAGCATTTTCAAAAGGACCTAGCACGCAGGCAAATAAACAGCCATGATACATTTACGTTGCCATTAGTTAAAAAAACAAACACAATATATGGGTCTAGATATTATGTAGACACATAACCAATGACAGTAACAGACAATGATCAGCCATATGAAAATAAGATCTATGATCTTATGGGGGGTCATCCCTATGTTCCCCAGGTCCTATGTTCCCCGCTCGGGGTTAGGATTAGGGTTATGGTTAGGGTTTTAAAAAAGGGTCCTATGTTCCCCGGTTCCATACAAAGCGGGGAACATAGGACCCGGGGAACATAGGTACGCTCCCATCTGGCTTCAGGTGCATCGGAAATATTATGGGTTAATGACATTAGTACCGCCCTGCAGACAATACCAACAGCATCTCTGTGACTAACATCCCGTCTCCTGAACTGCAGTCACTAACGGCTCCCACACACAGCTGCGTTCCGTCAACGCATTCCAGTGGGTGTTCCCGACGGTAGCTATGCAAATGACTTGAAGTAAAACCGTAATGTGATTGGTTGGTGCCGTCCGTAGATTGGCTTGATTGGCCGGTGCCGTCTGTCGGTGCAACAACAGCTGAACTCCTCAACGCGAGCAGCGGAAGAAACGCGACGCGACGGACCCACAATTCAGTTCGGCAACGGATCACGTGAGCCCATTTAAAGTGAATGGGATGCGTCTCCAGCAACGCGATGCACGCAGCTGTGTGTGGGAGCCGTAAGAAACAGACCAACTGCACTGCAGCCAAGTTGTCCCTGTTGGCCTTCCATACACAACAGTAGCCTGACCAGCGAAACAATTTGCCTAGGATGTGGACCTAGCAAAGCTGAATAATGGCAATTTTGGCAAGGAAACCATCGCGAGTGTCAATAACTGGAGTAACTGAGTTTTTAAAAGGTTCCGTACATGTATGTTGGTATGTAATGGTAACAGCCTGATAAGTCTGACGATTTTCGTCAGAAAAGTTTAGCAACCATATTTGCGTTGACGTAGCGATATAACGTTAACCTCATTAAGCAACTAGGATCTAACACGAGACTAGGGTGAAAGAGAAACCTTCAAGCCGCGGAACTTGTCTCTTTCCGTTGCTAAGACCGGGCGGACAATCCGAACAGTGGCAGAAATTTGGCCTACCTTACTCTCCGACATTTACGAGCTACTATGCTACATTAAAGGACAATTTCGGTATTTTACACTTAAAGCCCTGTTTTCAGATAGTGAATAGTTTATGATTAAATAGAACGTTTAAGATTGAAATTTGGACACATGCTGCTGTTCTGAGAATTTTTGGTTTCTGTGGTAGCGGCCCCCTCCTCCACAATGCTGCATAGGTGCACTGGAACAATCCCTAAACAATTCCTAGAACAATTCCTAAAACGCATTAAACTTTCGTTTACAAAGACGTGAAACTCACCGAGTGGTCAGGGGTGTTCACTGATATGCTCACACAAAAATCGGTGCAAAAGATGCTTTCCAATAGGTTTTATCGTAGTTTTTGTCCAACTCCATTGACTTGTATTGGATGTGCTGTGAGGTACGGTATTACTCCGCTGCCGGAAACGGATATGGGGTTGTTTGTATTCTTTCTTTGTAAACGAAAGTTGAATGTGTTTTAGGAAGGATTGTTCCTGTGCACCTATGCAGCGTTGTGGAGGAGGGGGGGCGGCGCGCTACCACAGAAACCGAAAATTCTCAGGACAGCAGCATGTGTCCAAATTTCAATCTTAAACGTTCTATTTAATCATAAACTATCTGGGTAAAATACCAAACTTGTCCTTTAATGGACGAGACTTTGGTGATGCGTCCAACTCAGTTGAAGCGAACGTAAGGTAAGCTACTGGTCTGTGACTGAATAACATGTTAAAAATTGTGGCAAAGTGAATGACTAGCTACCCGTGAACATCGAAAATCGGCACCTGAAAGTAACAGGCAGGTGCAAAGTAAAGTGATTATAAAGGCTGATGCAGACTGGTGATTGGTCGGAAGTAATGAATGAATGAGTGATGCATTGAGTCTTCCTGACAGAACTTAACGCTAACGCTTCCATTCATGGGCACGCTGGTGACTACGCCGTTCCATCTGGCATCTTTTGTCTTGTTGTTATGTGTCTTGTTTGTGGAGCGCTTTGGGTTGCACTCCGTGCATGTTATATGCGCTTTAAAAATAAAACTGACTTGACTTGACTTGACTGTCTTTTGTCATCATGGGAGCCAACGTCTAATCATATCAGTCTTTTCCCTTATCATCATCATCATCATCAGTAATTGTAGTATCATCAGTAATGTGCTATATCATGTGACCATAAGTTGTTATAGCATCCTATAACTTATAACAGGCTTATGTCAGCTTTATGAAAGAGCATTTGAGTTATGTGTGAAGTGGATAGTTAAAGCCAGCTCTGGATGAAGTCATCTGACTCACTCCTCAATGCCAACTTGAAGACTTCTCCAGAGAACTGTTGGATCACTGCACTCACTCATGACAATTGTCAAGCATATATCATGGCAGGGCTCAAATTATCTTTGTGTCTTTAAGGGGGTCTCTCTATCTCATAAAAAGTTGGCACATCCCGCGGATAACCTAAGGCGATACAATTAAATAGCCTAGGCGCGAGTGGTGCTTTTGCGCAGTGTGCGCACGGTAGGCCTAGGTTATAACTTGACACACGCACACAACAGACAGAGATTTTTCATATAAATTGATTCCTTTTAATTAATTTCAACATATTATTGATTGTAATAGTCCATATTTCATTTCAATTTCACAATACAATGAAATAGACTTAAAAATTTAGTCCGAGTGCCATTCTCAATTTCACAACGTAACTCATTTGAACCAGGCCACTGTCTCAGATAGGCTATCCTCAGTGTCAAACACAATAATGCATGTAGTCTTTAACTTATACGCAGGGAAAATGCACTAACTGGCAGAAATCAATAAAGCCATTGCAGCCAAACTATGTTCTAGTATTATAGGCTAATGCACACATAGTGATATTAACACCTGGGTGTTCAGTCGTCTCGTGTGTGGAACCGTGGAAATAAATAGACGAACATTTTTAGAATTTGCACTGAGATGTTGTTGGGTAGCCATTGAATATTCCGCCATCAGAGGTTGCTAACAGGTGTTTCAAAATATCTTGGAACTTTCCGAAGGTCTGAATGGCAGAGGATAGCTACAGATCAATTTACACAATCATTGAAGTAGGCTGTATTATGGGCCATAATTTATGGCTTTGTCAATAAACATAGAAGAGGCGAAGCGCAAGTTCAACAGCAAACAGGACTTTTTCAGCACATATCAAACCATGTAGGCTAGCCCAATGAACGCCTATGTAAATAGACAAAACACTCGCATCAAAGCAGGGGGACTTCTTTGGACTTGCGAGTGCTGTCAAATCGATCGTATGCAGTTTGCTCATATAGTCTAGTGGTGTGGTGGTAAAGTGCAGTCATGCTGCGTTCAAAAGCGTAGGGTAGGTCTACATCCAGTAGTAGCCTATCGCACAGGGATGGATAATGAACGTTGTTTAAGATTAAATTACAATGCCAGACACCTTCAGATATGAGAGACCCCCTCGGCTCCCTCTGGCTCCCACGTAATTCGAACACTGTATCATAGGCTGTTATAGCTTCCCTAATAAAGCCTGTTTATGAGTATGAATTATATTAAGCACACAGTTATTGCACATTGCATATGTATACAGTTTTGTTTCCTAGTATATTTTGCAATATTTAAGTAATAGTTAAATATGGTACAGTTTATCCTACTGTAGTAGGTAAAGTTCTTGTTAAATTGTTCCTCCTATTATTCCAACTCGTAAAATGGCATTTATGTTACCATGTAGATATGTTATTGTGGCATTATTGTTCTTTTGTGTTTGTAACACATCATCAGCGTCCTTGTTAACACTGAGGTCATTCACTCTGCTCTGTTCAGCTCACTGGCAGTTCAGTAGGAAAGCAGACATATTTTTTTATTTCCCATTTAGAGATACAATACTTCAGGAAAAGGCTTGCCTTTGATTTCACCTGATTCTTCAAACCAGGCGCAAATTAAATCCATTTGACTTGCAGACGTTAATAATTCATGCACCTCTCGTGTTCTGAGCCTTGCCTATTTGTTTGCACAGGGAGGAAGTCTGTAAGTAGAAAGGTGTTTATTTCAACAGTGGGATTCATTTTACGCCACTCAAAAAAAGAAAGAGAGACCGTCACAGTCATCCGTTTCTCCTATTTACCTAACAAATGGTACAAAGGTCCCATCTAATACCTCGTTTGATCTGTGAAACTCTGCTTGAGCACGCTCTGCTGAATATCGTTGTAAGAGCCATGTCAACAAACCATGTTAATAATAATGAGGAATTATCAGAATTACAGAAGCTTGTTAGAAGATGTGAAGTCTGTTTAACAAAAGAAACTACGCAAAAGTATGGTAAACTTAAAAAAATGTCTGCAGTAGATTTGGACTGTTTGACGGGATTTTTGTTGCTGGTTTTTGCTTGTTGACTGGCAAATGTGAGTTACTGGTTTGTTCTGACAGTCGTCATATTTTTTTCTTTTATTTTTGTTCTGTGATTAAAGGAAAATTCTGGTGTGATATTGACCTTAAGTGTGTTGAAACATGATACAGAGTGTGAACGTATGTCTCATAGCCCATCTCGGCTTGTCCCCTGCACTCCGAAATCGGGTGCTAGTTAGCCGATGCTACCAACTTCTTTTTTTTGGAGGTGCCTCGGGCATCGGCCTAGCCATGCAAATAAATCACTGTTTTACACCATTTATGAGGCTCAACGTATCTCCACACTTCATTGGTAGACTTCTGAGGGCCCTGACATTTAAAACGAGACATTGAGAACTTTGAAAAAGCACTGGTAATTTAGCCTACTTACAAGATGATTTATACAGACAGTATCTTCACGAAGTTTAGTGTTTGCAGCCATCTTGAATTTAGTCACGATAAGTTAAGCGACGAGTAAGAATGAACAGGTATGATAAGGGATCAAATTCCAAAAATAATTCTGTGGAAATGCATGGATTCCAGTTTCTTCAGCAACTGGAATCCATGCATTTCCACAGAATTATTTTTGGAAAAGCTGTTGGTAGCATCTGCTAACTAGCGCCAGATTTCGGAGTGCAGGGGACAAGCCGAGATGGGCTATGAGACATACGTTCACACTCGGTATCATGTTTCAACACACTTTAGGTTAATATCACACCGGAATTCTCCTTTAATTTATTGGCTCTTCAACCAATGAGTTGTTCTGCTTCATGAGCAAATTCAACAAGTGGTAGTGTGTATAGATAGTCGAATAACTAGTCAACCATTGGAGATATACTACTCTACTCTACTACTCAACCATTGGAGATATACAACTCTACTCTACTACTCTTCTACTATCTCAGTGACTAAAGCAACTAAACTAAAAACGTTACCTTTTTGGCATGTGAGGAATGGTTATCACCAGAGCCTCATACAGTAGATAGATAGATACCTTTATATGGCTCTGGTTATCACTAGCATCCATTCTTGGAGACATTGGAATAGTGTCATCAGTACACTGTCTCTTAGGGGACCGGAATGAAGTGTTGCTGTCTGATGAAAGACTCGGTGAGGGAGAAAGTGTGTCTGTACATGACTGTACAAGTGAGTCTAAAAAGGAAACCAATAACACCAACATCAACAAAACAGACAATCAAATTATTGGAGCATGCAGTGTAGGACTTAAGAATAGTTTGATGGAAAAAAAGATGATGGAGAGGCTAACTTGGAAGGGAAACAAAAATACAATCAGGAGGTCAGATGGCAAGATTGTACTTTGGCACCCAAGGCTATTCACCTCTACAGAGTGGGTAGATGATATGCGGCGCCGTTGCAGTGGCCTCCCTTTGAGATGAACTTTAGGATGACCCATAACATATGATACCAGTCATCTTGATAGAACTCTACTATCTCAATGTATCGCAATGAATGTACTGCTCAACGGGAAGTTCGGACACAAATACATATACATATATTATATGATTCGAACACATGATCCCCATATGGCTTATTACATGCCAGCAAAACTAACATGTTCGCTGGTCAAGGAAGCAGTCCATTAGCCTGAAGAGACCTCGACACAATACTCACTATACATTTCTGTCCTCAAAGTTTACTTTCTCGCACAAAGCACAAACGTAACTCCACCAGACTATGAGCTCAGTTTCTAACAGGGCACCAGCAGGTAGTCAGTCTTTTAATCTTTTAGATCTCCTCCTCTTGCAGCTCCGTTTGGCATCAGAAAATGAGTAGCCCTTTAAAATCAATGAAACAGACATGATAAATGTGAGGAGGGCCCGTTTCTCTCTCCTCTCACAGGAACAGAACATGCTGCCCTTTCATCATCTGAGTCACTCCACTCTCCTTCTACTGGTAAACCAAGAGTTTTATTATGAAGTATATAAAGGGGGTAACACTCCATAATAAGGTGTCATAATAAATAGAAAACTAGTAATTACCTAACCCTTTGTTAATATTTGTTAATTGTTACTAAAATATCTATTTGGCACAAGTTAATAGTTTTTTCATCATTAATTAAATATTAGTTGTTTGCATAAAATCTGTATGTTAATGTTTTAACAAATCTATTAACTAATATTGTATTTATATATGTTAATAGTTAACTAAATATATTTTTTGGCACTAATTAACAGTTATTTCTTACATCATTTAAATGTTAAATGTTTATTTACAAACTATATGCTAATATAAAAGTTAATGACATATTATTTATCTAGCTTTTCTGATTAGCTTTGTGTAGAATTTATGGAATTTATGGTTTATGGCTTTAGGGTCTTGTGGGGTGTATAAGGCACCCTACTGCCAGTGGTTGGTTGTGAGAGTTTGCGCTCCTCTTCTTCCACTTCATCCTTATTGGATACCTTTGTGGTTGGCTGTCCTGTAAGTGGTGACTCTCTGTCTAGTCTTTGAAAGTAGTGTACTCTTTACCTTTGGAAGTACTATTTGGTTGCTGCTTGAATTTGGTGAAATTCAGGGCAGGGTGGTGTAACAGAGTTAGAAATGTAGTTCAGTGTTTGTATGTGCATCGTATGTAATTAAGCAGCTTTATTGAGATTGGTGTTTTGGAGCCCCCTTTGGAGAAACGCTATACTGCACCTCTGCTGCGTTTTGTCCTTTGTATTGTTGCCATAGCCGATCAGAAGCGGTATGCTTTGCATTGCGTAGGTTGACTGTATAAAGCACTCCCCACTTTGTTTTTAATTTTGTAACTGGAAAATGTTGTTTAAGTTGAAAACGTTGATATACCACCTGTATTATGTTACTTTACATGTATTGTTAAGATTTGGGTGCAATTCTAGCAACTTAGAGAACGTTTATTAATGTTTTCATTATGACCACGAGTTCATACACACTAACGTGACTAGCTGTAAACTCCGCTAGCAACTTTCCATGCATTCAGTGTAGTTTAGCTTAGTGTGCATGGAAAGTGCAATTTAGTCTAGCAGGAAATTAATGTACATTTAGATTAGCATTATGTTTATGCATTACCTCCATATGGTCTACGTCTGTGAGTATTTAGTGAGTCTCAGAATATTAATAAACTGTCGTTTTGTGCACCTGAACATTCCATGTCACATGTCTCCCTTGCTAGTAGGGCTGACAGTGATGGTATAGGAATGATGCATGTAATATAGCCCATTCAACTTGTTGTTTTGTTTTAACTTTTCCTAAAGGAATAAATGTGATAAGCCAGTTTTGGTCTCAGTCCCTTCACCGTCTGACTAGTTATATATTACTAATATATTAATAAAGCTTAACCAACTTTATTATAAGGGTCCCCACACTGATAGATATATACTACTAATATATTGATTAAGCTTAACCAACTTTATTATAAGGGTCCCCCATACTGATAGTTATATATCACTAATATATTAATTAAGCTTAACCAACTTTATTATAAGGGGTTCCGGCGGCAGTGGCAGCATGTCAAGGTAGCTCTGTGTTTTTTTCTTGAATTTCCCCTTGGGGATCAATAAAGTATCTATCTATCTATCTATCTATTGTAAGGGTCCTATGGAGAGCGGTTCATATTGGGATAGGCAGAAGCACAGTTTAATAACAATTAGTTAAATAATAATAAGTCATTAACTTTTCTATTAACATATAGTTTGCAAATACACATTTAACATTTAAATGATGTAAGAAATAACTTAATTAATGCCAAAAAGACATTTAGTTAACTATTAACACATATTAATACAATATTAGTTAATAGATTTGCTAAAACATTAACATACAGATTTTATGCAAACAACTGATATTTAATTAATAATGAAAAAACTATTAACTTGTGCCAAATAGATATGTTAGTAACAATTAACAAATATTAACAAAGGGTTAGGTAATCACTAGTTTGCTATTTATTATGGCACCTTATTATGGAGTGTTACCTAATTTATTTGCCTATGTGAGTTTTGTTTACAAGGGTTGCAAAATAGTGGCACCTACAGGTCAAACTAGTTAGCTGCATTTCATTTAAGTTACTGTGGTCATGTGATCAGCCTAACTAATAGCAGTGCAAAATGAGCTTGAAGTCCTTTTGGTGTTACGCTGCACACGGAGTTAGGTGTGCCAGAGAAAGAGTGGAAGAGTAAACAGTTATCGTGAGAGCAACTCCTAAATTTCTGGTCAGAAGGCGTACACGGTATGTTTGTTTGTGATGTTGTTTCATGAGTATATTGTAATATAATAGTGCAATGTTTTCTAAGGCCATTAATACTAGTTTAATACGTGAGCAAGATGAATGTTTGCTCATGGACTCTTAAGAACATGCTTATGTACAATATGCTCATGTGAGAATGTATTATGTATTTTATTTCAGTTTTTCACAGTGTGTGACGGTGTTTTGATGGTGATTGAATGAGCTTAAATTGCAAAGAAATGCAATAAAAGAAACAACAAACATCAGTTGAAGCGTACGTTTTAATCTGACCGGAAGAATAAGTTTGCACTGTTGGACTAATGTTGGACTACTTTTTGCACCTTCACCATGACACTCACTCTCTTGAGCACCTTGCCAGGCACACATTACTAAGGACTGTGGTTGGACTACTGTTTGCACCTTCACCATGACACTCACTCCCTTTAGCACCTCACCAGTCTTGGCCCTGTCACTACAAGCGTCTTATGCTTGATCACCCTCAAGCACATTGGACTTTCTTAATTTAACTTATAAAGTGTATTTAGTATTTAGTTGTGTTAGTTTTCTTCTCTTTCTTATCTTCTACTGTCTTTATTGTACAGTGGAGTTTAGTTATGTGTTTATACTTATACTTATGTTTACCATTTCTGCTGTAAGTGCATGTTGTGTGTTATGTCTGTATGCTACTGAGACCCTTGAATTTCCCCTTGAGGATCAATAAAGTATCCATCCATCCATCCATCCATTGTATGCTCTCTTTAAAGGACCAGTATGTAGGAAATAATGGAAAATATATTGTAACCATTCCAAAATGGTTGGTCTAGGGGTATGATTCTCACTTAGGGTGCGAGAGGTCCCGGGTTCAAATCCCGGACGAGCCCTCTGCTCTGTGAAACTCTCAACTTTATGGGGCAGCCGTGACCCACTGGTTAGCACTCTGGACTTGTAACCGGAGGGTTGCCGGTTCGAGCCCCGACCAGTGGGCCGCAGCTGAAGTGCCCTTGAGCAAGGCACCTAACCCCTCACTGCTCCCCGAGCGCCGCCATTGTAGCAGGCAGCTCACTGCGCCGAGATTAGTGTGTGCTTCACCGTGCTGTGTGTGTTTCACTAATTCACCGATTGGGTTAAATGCAGAGACCAAATTTCCCTCACGGGATCAAAAAAGTATATATACTTATACTTATACTTATACTAAAAATAATCACCATATGTTGTCAGAGAGTAAGGAAACATTGACAACATTACTATAACCTGTAAAACCCTGTAAAACCCATGAAAACAAATGAGTTACGGGGCGGAATCTCTTGGAATTTTTGTTTATGTTTTGAACGATTAATTCTAGAATAGCGTATTAATAATGGGCTGGCGTGTCCTCCTATTTGTGTTGCCAAATTAGCAAAGGCCAACTGTCAACTTGCTGTCAGTTGTAGTTATGAACGTCTACGAGAGGCAGGCAAAATTCCAAACTTAAAACAAGAAACAAATTAAGTAGACATCGGAGGAGCTTCCTGAGATGGCGACGTCTTCGTCAAACGAAGAATATCAAGTCTGACGCAGAGCTGGTCATATTTCTCCACGACAGGTAGCCTAGGCTAAACTTCATCTGCATCGCTAAATTCAGCTAAATATGTTACGTTGGTTAGAGAGGTATTTTTTGTTTTCACTGTTTCCGTAATGTGTACCTGGGTCATGGTTGGAGAAATGTTAAAGCAGCTGCAGGTCAACTAACGTTAGCTAAGTCTTCATTACATCTGGCAACCCAGAAGAGGCTCGTGTCTGGTAGTCTTGAGAACGTTCACCAGTGTTTTGATTTTGGCCTACAGAACGTTCGGTAGCAATCCTACAAATCGCTCCTTTAAGTACATAAATGCACCGTGCGCCTCCAGATATTGCACATGCTCGAGTGTTGTTTCAGATTCTCAAGGAACTGTGTGCTCTTAAGTATTTCATTATTGTAATGCCATATTGTTTTGTGTGAGCACAGATTTACTGTGTCTTACTTTTTGCCCAACCCATTGTCTATAAAAATGATGAAAAATTAAGTACGATAACTTGAACTATTCTAGTCCCTCTATCCATGCATCAGTTTCTTTGAGCTTAAACTGAAAACTAATATGAAGTGTTATAAATAATGGTTTATTAACATTGACAACAACACTAATTCATGTTAATGATGATACTTATGTTTATGTTAACGGTGAAACCTATGTTTATGGCTATTTATTTTTATTTGTTTGTGCATATTCATTAGAGTTTTCTAAGTTGTTTATCAGCAAATGTCTTCTGTGATTTAATGTCAAAATTATTTTTGATTGCGTAATTAGAATGAGACATCAGCTAGCCGTATACCAAACAATATTTCATAATTAAAAGTTATAATCTCATCTGGCACAGCCACACACACACACAAACACACACACACAGACACACAGGTAAGCACCTTAAATAGACACACAGGTAAGCACCTTAAATACTGCCTGAGAATCTGCCTGAGTCACACAAACATGCTTTGGAGACCGCACCATCATCATTTTCTCATTATCCCAAACAGCCTGCCTGAATGTGGGTGACTTTGCCTCCAGGTGCCTGCAGCTGCCATTGCCTTGCTGCTCAGCCACGATAGGTGGGAGAAGAGCGAGCAGCCGAGTCGGACAGCCAGCCCTGATAACGCATTCTCCTCCTGACGACGCGCGATAACGCACGGGGGAAGGCCTGTTTTATGAAGACCGTATAGTCACAATGCTCTGTATAGCCAGAATTCACACGATAATCTTCCCCGCACATATAAATGCTTTTAAAGTAATTGCCCTGTAAAAAAAAAAAAAAAAAACAGAAAGAAAGAAAAGCAAAGGCAGAGAAGGAGCACCTTGTGCATTTGTATGCATGTGCTCCATGGAGCAGGCAGCGGATGTGGCTGACCCCACATGCACCCGAGAGCACTTCTGACACACTCGCTTTGAGATAGTGCACCTGTCTAGAGGGCTGCGTGTTACAGCGGGCCCTATACTCCCTACATGCAGTATCACAGACTTTGCCCAGAGGGCGCTGTCACTCAAAGCACAAGCTGACGCCAGCCTGGATGATTCACGCCTCATCCTGTGACAGTTTACAGACTTACACACACACACACATACACACTCGCACGCCCAAGCACACTCAAAGACTCACACAAGCGCACACACAGACACACACACACACACAAATCCACATGTGCACACAAACTAACCTACACTCATAAAACACTCCTGCCGACAAATCCTCCATCACATCCGCGAAACAAAAGCACAGAGGTTCCGTTAAGGTGCAGGCTAAATCAGCAGTGCTGTCACCGCGGGATTGTTCTGACCGAGCGCGGCGTCAATGCTACATTATTTTGCCCACGCCGTCTCCGCAAGGGTCTTGGTGCTGCACTTTCAGGAGCTCAGAGAAAGACTGTCACATTAGGGAGGCCATCAACAGACTTGCAGGAGCATGGTGAAGGAGCTGTACCACACACACACACACATACACATACACACGCACACACACACACATCTCTATGCTCTCATCATGCTAAGGTCTGACATTGTACTGTTTTCCTAATTGGATTTGCATCCCTACCCACCCCCACCACACACACACACACTTTGCAGCAGATTGTTTGTTTGTCAGCGTGCAAGCATTGCACATACAACCCCAAAACAGAAAAAAATGGTTGCAAAAAGGACACAGACAATATATCAAATGTTGAAAATGAAACTTTGGATTATTTCATGGAAAGTATATGTTCATTTTGAATTTGATGCCAGCAACATGTTTCAAAAAAAGTTGGGATGGGAGCATGTTTACCACTGTACTGCTTCACCTCTTCATTTAACACAATTCTGTAAATGTTTAGTAACTGAGGAGACACCCCCCCCCCCCACACATGCATACCCCACACACACACACACACACTCACGAACACCCTCTCTCATTTACCTACCATTTATCTTTCCCTCTCTACCACAAACACACACACTCACATACAGTACATACCCCCCCCCCCCCCCCCCCCCCCACACACACACACACACACACACTACCACACACACACACACACACACACACACCACCACACACACACACACACACACAAACATACTCACCGGCTACATTCACCCTGATGACTATGCAAGCAGAGCTGGTGTGAGGCAGAATGGGGGAAAAAAGTTCTCAAAAACTCTGGGTGCTTCTCAGGCAATTTCCAGGGGACTGTCTTCAAAGGCGGAAGACCGATAAGGCTGATAAGAAACTCCATTTCAGCTAGGCCTAAAAGGGCACCCAGCCCAGATTTATCTGCGCTCCTGCCAGATGGCACCCTCGCCTGCCTGCTGCAAGACAATAATACCAAGACCAATCAAAACAATTTTATACTCTTGTTGGTAACCGCACCTGCTTGTTAATCTTCCCATTAGGGAAGTGCTCAGTAATTCATTAATAAAGAACGACTGCCACTGAATGTAATGTGTTAAAACATTAGTCATATATTATCTTTATCTTGAGTTTCTGTGGCTCATCTGTGCCACCTGGTGCTGGTAGTGCTGGTAGTTTGATTCCATTGGAACTCACATCTGTGGTTTATATACAGATGAAACACATACAGTATAAACAAACATACATACATACATACATACAGATACATACATACATACAGATATATACATACATATATACAGATATATATATACATACAGATTTATATATACATATATACATAAATACATACAGATATATACATACATACATACATACATACATACAGTATATACATACATAGGTGCCAATAAGTATAAGAGTACCCTCCAGAATTATTGGCACCTCTGCTAAAGTTGACTAAAAAGAGGAATATAAATCTTAATGCCTTAAGTAAAAAAATGAGGAAATATCCAACCTTTAAGGACACCAATTTTCTTTCTGAATGAATAAAGTAAAATACAGGGGTCATATTGGCACCCCTATGTTAAATTCCCATAGAGGCAGGCAGATTTGTATTTTTAAAGGCCAGTTTTTTTCATGGATCCAAAGATACTATGCACCCTGATAAAGTTCCCTTGGCCCTTGGAATTAAAATAGCCCCACATCCTCACATACCCTTCACCATACCTAGAGATTGGCATGGTTTTATTTCAGTTAGCCTGTTACTGTAGCTGGTTTGATTTGCTTTGAGCTCAATAAAAATAAAAACCATGCCAATGCCAAAGGGTTATAGATGAATAGTTGAAGACAGACTGGAATGGCTGGGTTGGCTTTCTTACATTTCCTGTAGTGCCCATAGACGGAGAAAGACAGAGAGAGAAAGAGACAGAAGGAAGGAGTTAGAGAAAGAGGTAAAAACAGGCAGAAGGGGAGAGAGAAATAGAAAGAAGAAAAAGAAAAGATAAAGAGCTCTGGGCCTACTGTGGCTCAGCCTTCCACCTGAAAGAGATTCACTGCCTCCATCTCCATGGAAACCATCTGGCTGAAACCAGTGGCAGAAATACCTGTTGCAGCAGTTCTCTCTCTCTCACTCTCTCTCTCCTCCTGTGTCTGTTCTGAGGTGCTGCATCATTACATGCTGACCAGAAGCCAGGGCTGTTAGCTAAACAACATGAACTCATCAGAAGCTGTAACATCATGAGAAGTATCTGTACATTTGTGCTCTTCATGCAGAAAGAACATAATGTCACCGGTGTAGACCAAATTTGCCTCAAACGTACTGTATGAAAGTGGAAAAGCTTTTAGCAAGAGAAATACCCAGGCCAGCTGGGCTGTGCTGGGCCAGATGATTCCCAAATGTTTTTGTCATTAGCCAAACTCATAATACATCATAACCTTATCTGGAGACTTCTGCATCTCTAAGCAAAAATAGAAGCGGGGCCTGGACGCCTCATCTCCTGAATAATTTGGCCCATTCATCTCAAAGCGGAGAGAGGAAATGAGAGGGTGAAAAAGTTGCACCCCTATCCTCCGCCGGGTCTTTAAGCTATCATACCCATGAATTCCTCACTGGCTGCATTTTTGAGCGCTCCTCCACCAGACCTGAGCCATTTCCTCTCCAGATCTGGCCCAAATGTGAGGCTGACCTGCAGTAGGGTCATATCCCATCTTGGGAGGCCGTGTTCCATTCCCATTAACTTGTCTAGGTATCATCGGCGCGAGTCGATTGCACTGCATATTACACACGTCTAATTTTCAGCCGTGCGTCTGGGTGTCCTTGACATTTCAGCGGGCGTAATGATATGGAGCGCGCGCACTCCACTGTGAGGCGGCCCTGTGCTAATCGTCTGGTTAATCTGTAGGTTTCTGTGTGGTGGGAGTACGAAAGGGCACGAGCTGCCGCTGAGAAGGCCGTTTTGTGGACAACCACAGTAATACAGAATTTACAGAAAGGCATGTGTTTGTCTTTTGAAGGTAAATTTGGTCATGTTTAAAAACATGGGCCTCGTTTTTCCCATCTTTTTAGGTCAAAATATTTGTTTATAGGACAAAAATAATCAAAATTGGTCCAGTATTGGATTTGAATACTAGAATGGGCAACTGCAAACCAGCTGTACATTGTAATCCTGTGGAAAAGCATCTGTATGAAAGCTGCACATTTTTGCACATTTACGCTCATAATATTCTTGTGAATGTCTGATAACATAGACAGGATCCCTACAGAGATACTCCTGTGTGTATGTTTATCTTTTTAACTGTAAGAAACTGTAGGGAAAGACTGTTTCTAGTAGGTGGTTTACCACTGTCAGTGTCGTTTGACAAAATAAGTTTTAAATTTCCCTTTAAATAAAGCAGCACTAAAAATAGCACCCTAGGGTGGGAGAGTTTCACATCAGTTTGATAGTAGTTTTCAAGTATGGTTTACTTTAATTAGTACCCCCTCTTACAGAATTGTGCCTGCATCTAAAAGAATGATGAACATTTATGGAAGTCTAATAATAAGACGAATAAGAAGAGGAAGACACCCTCATGGTTACACAATTAACATACCATACTTTTATTTCTCTAGCCTATGTCCTTTTACAGGAGCAGAATAATGAACATTGCACTGTTGTAAGCCAAGTGTGCCAGTTTTATCCAGTCAGATAAAAAGACACAGATGGTATTTCATTTTGATAGTGGAGTACATAATGACATTATTATGAAGCTTATATTGTGATGCTTATCATTTTATAGTACTTACTGTTTATGAAATATAGCACTTTCACACAGACAGTGTTATTATAATGTACAAATTGTTGTTTACACACACACAGACACACACATATAAATGATCAATCATTCTAAACTTTCAATGGCACCACTACAATTCGTTGGTGCTTCAATGATTTAAAAAGCATACATTTTAAACACAGCAATACATATTCATG
This sequence comes from Alosa sapidissima, assembly GCF_018492685.1. Taxonomy (NCBI): domain Eukaryota; kingdom Metazoa; phylum Chordata; class Actinopteri; order Clupeiformes; family Clupeidae; genus Alosa; species Alosa sapidissima. The sequence goes on along the minus strand of NC_055960.1, from coordinate 27,029,085 downwards.
TATTGAAATATATTAAAAACATATCCAATGGAAGATATTTACCATGTGACCTTGAAGTCATATGGCTGATTAAAGTTGCAGTGTTTTTCTTTTTTATATGAATTTTCATTAAAGCCCAGAAAGAGATTGGTACACTAGCGTGTGCACCGGGGTCATCTATCAAACTGGAGCTTGATCGGGCTGCGGATCAATGCAATCACTGCCCCTTCACAGCCATTCTGGTGGCCTTCCAAAACAGCCTTCATAAGACTGGCTGGGGGAAGCCGGGAACCTACTGTGGAAAAACACAAGAGATATTATACGGGCTCGGGCAATCAATAAAATTATATTTACAGTGCCATAACATATGAGTGGATATTACTCATGGGTCGTCTCTGAAGGTCAACCACCACTGTATATGACCGGAAGCAAAAAAGAATGATCTCATAGTTTTCATGAAAATGCCTTTTTGTTGTAGCTGTTCTACACCTACTTCAATAAATGTTCCATACCTACTTCAATAAATCTTCAGTAATATGTATCTCATGTGTTGCTTATTTTGAGTCAGTATTGCAAATGCTTACATGCACATTACACATGGAGAACACACACATTTATAATTGATACCACCCATATAAAATGCTCAGGAATGCCAAAGCTTTTATTTGATCTCATATTTCTGAAAAATGCAATTCCCTAAAGATACTGAAGCACACAAATTTGAACCACATCTTAGCGAGAACAATCCCATGAGTCTTCGTTGAGAAGTTCAGTCTCTTTGGGAACGCAAGCTTCCCCCCTCGGTCTCAACAACCTCTCACTAACTCACACGGCTGCCCATTAAAACACAAGCAGCCTCCCATCTGTCTACTGTGTGTGCATAAAAGCACGTGAGGTAGAAAGGGACCATTTGAAGTTGAAACATGTTTCTCTTTTGGGAACGCCGGCCCCTTTGCAATTTATTGTGGGAAGAAAGGAAGCAGATAGCGAAGCGTTACAAAAAGCAGAATAAATTTCCATTTAATCTGTCGATATATAGAGTCATCTCTCTATGGGTTCCCTTTGATGTGCGATACGATGCCTTATATGCCTGTCGCTAGGTACCGCCGACTGTCGGCACATTTGAGGCAGGAGATGAAGTGAGGAGATTCGCTCAGACACACACACGTGTTCGAGTAACAATCTCACTTGCAAGTGTGTATACACACGCAGCCAGACACATATACACACACGTTCATGCACACACTGGCACACTCTCCCTCTCTCTCACACACAGACAGCCACACATGCACATAAAACATGCGCACACACACACACACACACGCTCACACACACACACACACACACACACACACACACAGGCCTCACATGAGCTTTGTCAGTAGCTGATTGTGAAGGCCACCTGCTCCAGCCTGTCAGGTGTTTTGTTTTATCAGGTAAGTGACACATGACATGCACTCTCGCTCACATGGCTCTGGAGGGAACACAAACACAAGGCACCATGTGGGAATACGACGACAACTACAGCCACTTCACCAGCTGTCTATGACCAGTGGTGAACATGATGCTGAGGCTTGTAAGTTGCTGATGCTCAGTTGCCCACACCCCTTACAATTAAGTGTTACAGTATTAAAACGTGTGTGTTAATCTCCATTCACACTTCTTGATGTATTCTAATCATAACACAATGTGGTTTTATTGGATTAAATTAATTTAATTTTAAAATTGTGTTAGGCCTACTGTACTCTAAAGGCAATATTAAACTTAACAAAACTTTCACTGTGCAATGCATGGTTAAGTTATCAGTACACTTTTTAAAGTGATGTACTTACGCAAATTCACTTAACTTCAAATTACCGTATTTTCCGGACTATAAATTGCACTTTTTTCATAGTTTGGGTGGTCCGGCGACTTATAGTCAGGTACGACTTATATATCAAAATATATATAATTTAACATGTTGTTAAATGTTAATTCCTGCTGTCTGACATGAATCTTTGCATGAACCAAGGTAACATTACCGTCTACTGCCGCGACAGGGCGCTCTAGGCTTGTGCCCCCTGCCTTGTTATGTTAATTTAGCCTATTCAGCTTCCCAGGCACTTCCCATGTTCAACACAATCGGTAATTGCTAGCATCTTGCTAACAAATTACACAGCAAAGGACAACGGCAACGAGGGTAAGCAAACAAACATCTAGTCATCGTTAATATTCCACATCTGGCAGAAAGGAGCCATCAGAGTCTGTCTATGGAGAGCCTGACCACTCCCTATTAAGTCCCATTGTACTGAATTTTGGTTGCAGTTTCACTGGGGGCGATCGCCATGAGTGCAAAATGAATGGGAGTCTATGGAGCTAGACGGCTAAATTGGTCTCTTTCACCAGATTGTCGTTGAGAAGTTCAACATAGGTCGAAAGTTGAATGAACGAGTACGTATGTCCTTTCGATTTGTTAGAGGTTGGGTCGTTGTTGCCCATAACTAGGGATGGATTACTGCACGGGCCTACCAGGCCCAGGGGCCCAAGGGGTCAGGGGGCCCTGAAGCCCAAGCCTTTGCATGGAATCATTGCCTCAATATCAACAAATCAGGATGTAGGCTATGAATCTGATTGAATTTAGTATTGCCCATCCCCAAAAGGCACCAGAATACAGGAATACATAATCACATCAAAGAAATAAAAAAAATTCTGGGAGAGGACCCCCAAACCCCACGTCCCACATATGCAACAATTAGTGGGGGGCCCTTAATTCATCTGGGCCCAGGGGCCTGAAAGTTCATAATCCGTCCATGCCCATAACACACTAGAATTGTGCTAATGAATGACGTCATTGACACGTTTGAAAGGTTTTTTAGAACAATTAGTGATTTAAAAAAATATAATACTCAACAGTGTGTATTTTCTTTGCTTCGAATGCAACATTCAAATTACTAGACAAAAAATGTCAAATGTTTGAGGGGTACAGCTCCATAGACCTCTATTCATCCTGTACTCATGGATGAGCGCCCTCACGTGGAACCAGAGGAGGAACTGCAACCAGTTCAGAAACCGGAAGTTTTCCGAGAGTGGAAATTCCCCTTATAAAAAACTCACTGAAGAAGAACAGGCCAGTGAACCCTTCTTCTTTTTCAGTGAGCTTTTTTCTGACAGTTTGCAAACGGAGTGCATTACCACCATCATCTGCTGGACTGAGGTGTAATGGCAAGTGTACCCTTTAGCCTTGTTCTGGCCGCCGGGTGAATAAGGCGAATTAGACATTCTCTGGAGACAACAAACTGTGTAACCAGGAACTGACATTTTAATTTTTTAGTTACCAAGCTAACCAACATCAAGCTGGCTAAATAGTGAAGCTGAATAACTGTGTTACGTTAACATACCTACCGGACACCTCAGCCTGTTCTATGTGCTATTGTGTAGTTGAATAACTTGCCTTTCAAGATTAAATGTCGGTTCTTGGTCTTGGATTTAATAAATGTTTAAATAAATGCGACTTATAGTCCGGTGCGACTTATATATGTTTTTTTCCTCTTCATGACGCATTTTTTGACTGATGCGTTCCACATAAACAGTATGATCTTCAGTTGCCTTAATAACTTACAATGTAACACTTTAAAGATATTATAATATATAAAGATGTAGAATAAGTTATTTCAGATAACCTTTATGTAACATAAAAAAAAAAAATCTCATCACATTGAAATTGAACGTGAGTGTGTACTTTCCACAAAGTCATAGTGCAATAACATTTTTGGGTATTTTGAAATTCATGTGCCAGCGTTGGCCATAGCAGAGCTCTACCTCATTGAAATGGTGTGGGCATCGCAGTAGAGATAACCCCTGCCAGAGTCCAGGGGACTGTATTAAAACCACACACCCCACACCATGCCACTTCATCATATAGAACCGGGGTCCATGCACAAAAGCAATAAGGAGAAAGGGCTGACTAAGTGCACAGTTTGAGCAAGAAATTAAACTCCACAAACGCTCTGTATATCATTCTGTGATGGCTGCTTCTGTGCTGTTTATCCCTCTGAAAACTTTATTGCATCTAGACTCATCTACATACAAATAATACTGTAACCACATCAAGTCTATTCAGCTGGCTTGTGTTTGATTTTCAGAGAAGAGCCACACTGTCAGTCAGACTGCCAGCCTTGGGTGCACGTCTCACTCTGACAACAATAACAAGGTGACATTTGAGGCTTCATGGCTCTGAAGGCTGATGAACTTCATCACAAAACAGTCATGCGTCATGTCACCCAGATTATGACCTACAAAAAAAACAGTGTATTCCTGTGTGTGTCTGTGTGCCTATATGTGTGTGTTTTCTGTTTATATGCTTGAGTGCATTTGTACGTGTACGTGATGTGTGTATTTGCAATCTCTGAATATAAATCACAGACACACAGTTCTTCAATTGTCCACTATTTATTTTTGCAACTCAAACTCAATGTGTGGCAATTTGGGCCCTTAGAGATAACAAGAAATGACTAAATGTAGCTGTGGCATCAGAGAAGTCAACACAATATAGCCTATATGAGGACAGTGAAGAGTGACAGGAATCAAAATGTGAGAGAGAGATGGGGTGGGATTGGGAACTGACTCCTGATCCCTGGTCGCCGTGGGCACCTGGACCCTGGGTGGTACAGCCACTGTAGCCAGTTGCACAACAGCGCCCCCTAACACCCGAGAACTGACATGATCTGACATATCCACAAGTTAGATTTTTGACAAATAATATGATTTAATGCAAACTAATGTTGTATTATTTGTAATAATGTTGTATTATTTGTAAAGATAATATGAAATAAAATAATGTGATGAATAGAATGGTACTTATTTGATTCTGGATTGTGAATTGCATTTTTCAGTTTGAGCACTTGGATCTTGATAATTCTCTATGATGAAGTGTCTGTACTGTCTGCACAAAAAGAATGAAATAAAGAAAATGAAAAAAGGCCTTGGAAAGACTGCTGCAAGCATTCAGTACATTTCTCAGACTCCTCTTTTTAAAGCCATTTAAAGGTTGTGAAAATTCTGCAGAAAACTTTCACCCGCAACATGACATAACATGACATCTGTATAATATGATGAGATAAATTAACCACTCAACAGTTCTTTTTCAGTAATGGCTGAAAACGAAATAAGTCACAGTCATTCCAATTTGTTCATGTTCTCACGTGCAAAAATCACACATTGCTCAACTCTTGAGCAACTCTTGAACTCTCGACTTTTTCATCTTTGTGATTACTCCACATCCACATGTCGGTGCCATTCCTGCATTTCCCCCCAACATCATTGACATGTGTGCCACTATGACTTCAGACCATATAAACGTGTGCATTAACTATAACGCGTGCTAATGCGAAGTGAATGGAAAATGACCTCTAGGGCTGTTTAAAGGGAGTCGCTCAGTCACCAGCCCTGTCTGAGACGTCATAAATCAGGCCTGAGATTTGCTGATGCTCATGTGTGTGTGTGGCCCCAGGACAAGTGCCGTGCCTTTCGGTTTGACCCAGAATAAAGATGCATAATAGCCCCTCCAGCAAGCCCCCACCCTCAGAAAAGTTAAATTAATTTTGATTGCCAGCATGTCTAAATGTTTCAAAGTGAAGCTGAAGAAGTACATCATGTCACTGTGCCATGCCCTCCTATATTATTTTTTGTGCAAGTGTGTGTGTGTGTGTGTGTGTGTGTGTGTGTGTGAGACAGAGAGGGAGAGAGAGATGGTGTGTATATATGTGCATGAAAGTGCCTGTATAAGTGTGTGTGTGTGTGTGTGTGTGTGTGTGTGTGTGTGTGTGTGTGTGTGTGTGTGACTTTCAAAGGCTGCAATCCCACTGGACAAAGAAGTTGCAGCAATAACGCAAATGTTGATTCATCTATTCACACTGGGAAAAGACATAAGCAAAGTCACCTTTGCTTAACCATCTGACCTGTTAAAAGAGGACTCATAGCTCACCAGTGCATTACCACTGTGTTTTACTGTCTCATTTCTTGTTACCACATCTGCATGTTTATGCAAGAGTTTGACATCCTTGAATTTGTACTGCTTATGCAGTATTAGAGCATTTTATATTATTATATTATACTACTACTACTACTACTATTACTAATATATACTACTTATATATTATACTACTTTATATTTTGTATAACATGAATACAAAATGATATATGGTATATTTTCTGACAATACTAGAATTAGATCTAGATTAGAATTAGATTCTAGATATTATCTAGATAATTCTAGAATCTGTCTAATGACAGATTCACACAATATCCCAAGACTGTTATTAGTAATAGGCTATACACAACCTGTGGTGATTTGTATGGTCTCATCAGAAATGATGTGCCACTCAGAGAAATGTGTCCTGATATGATAATCCCATATGTTTTCCACTTAATATGCAAAGAGAAGCAATGACAACCAGGAGAGAGCCCCAAATTTCATGCATAATGACTTCCCCCAATATAAAAATGACGCATCAGATACACAGATATGCATCTGTTCTCCATTCACGCTGGGCTAGTTACCTTCTGCAGTTACAGCTGATGATATGATTACAACCAGTATGGTTTATGGATTGTATCATCACACATTAGCTCAACTCCACAGGCTTTGCTTGTGTTGAGCCTCACGATTGGCTTTATTAGTTTACTGATATAATAAATCCAATTCCCAGGTCATGAAACCAATTTGAAAAGTACAGTGAGGCATTGGGAAGTTAATTGCGGTACACAGCAGGGTTAATAAGAATGCCATTTTCAATTACACGCCGCTCACAAACACTATCTTCAGGTGCAGCATGTGGGCTTGGTTTTGTACACCTGCAGTCATGGGGCTCCTTGCAGAAGTGTTAGCACTGCATGGCCTTCAGAATCACACCACCAATCAAGATGAATTTCACAATATGTGTATTTGTACTGCATCACCTACGATCTCTCTGTTTCCGCAGCACTCAAAAAATACAATCTTAGTCAAGTCGTCTTGTTGCTGTCAATGTGTGTTTATCTGTAATAAACTTGTAACAAACTTGATACTACACTAGGTGCAACTTAACTCAGTTGACTTAGCAAATATATGTTTACATTGAGTGTTGTGACCATTCATTAGTCATTCATTCCCATTAATTCAATCAATCTGAAAATGTAATTGTTGAGTAATAATTATGCTTTTAGTCCATTTCAAGTACTGGTGATATGATACCAGTTCAATTCAAATCATTATTTTCTATATTGAGACAAATACATGGTACTAGTTCCTGCAGTCTGTAACTTTCCAGATCTATGTCACACATAGGCGATGGAGGTAAGAAAAACCACAAAACTGGACACAAAATTGCCCAATTTGATCAGTTATTTTGTGGATAAATGTTGGCAAATCAAAACAGACAGTAATACAAAAACAAGGATTATTGCTGTCTTTGCTACTAAGTTCAGTAGGCCTAATCTAAAAGACTGGCTATACCTATTTTCCTTTCCAGTTTAAATCAGCCATGCCAATCTTTGCAATCAAAACTGACCCTATCATACCTTGGAGTAAATATAATTTTGATTGACGCTCAAATGAAAATTTTTATTTGGTCTCTTACTTGTTCTCAGTTTTCTAGTATAATTCTCTCAACAAAAAGGAGGAGGAATGTCTGGGTCAGCTCACTGTTGATCACAAACATGATCACAAGTAGAATGAGAGTTTCAAAGGATTTCATCAACTCGTAAAATATTTGTGAAAGATCTGTCAGGTAGGATTGAAATAATTATGAAAACAGCTGCCAAGGTGAGATCTTGTGATCCATGTATATTTACTCATCTTCAACATGCTGTTCCTATGGTTTACACGTGAGGACCAGCTCTCAAGCTTCTGTACAGTAGTAAGTAGCATTAAGCAGCAATAGGTACTAGATTTATGTAATAAGGCAAAGCTCAAGTTCGGGGAGTTCAGGTGAGTAAAGAAGGGCACAGTACGTGAGTTAGGCATGTTAGAGTGTTATAGGTGTTAGGAGAGGCGTGCTCTCAGTACACAGCAAAATGAAAGATAAAGTTAATACTTTGAGTGCCAAAAACGCAATATTGCATTTTTAGCTTTTTTTTTTTGAAAATACGAAAATAGATACTCTAACACATCTTACTGTATGTGCGATTTTGGGAACTCTATCATGAATAGAACTGAAATAAATGACGATCGAAAAACTCATGAAAACGCACAATCTGGACATTTTATCTGGACATTTTATCATAACTCGGCTTTTGATGGTTGCCCCTTTGGGTCGAATCAGTTGGGTCGAACCGCATGCAAGAAGGTCAAAACCAGGCCATTTATTTTCGTGGGTTTATCACTAGGTGGCAGTCTCGTCAGGTCTCGCTAGGGCACCACATGCCAGGTCAAAAACATTAGAAAGAGTGACTGATCAGCTGATCACTGTACTGAGGAGGAAGTTCCTTCTCCACCATGGGCCAGGCCGAGAGGAGTGGGTGATAGGCTGAGTCGCTTTTGCAAGAGGGCACGTCCTTGCCAGAGTGCCGAATATGTGAATATGTCAGTGATAGCGACACAGATGTTACTGACCAAGAGGAGGAGGAATTATAGAGCCCGACAGCAGTAGAAAGGTGTTTTTTTTAACAGAAAAACTATATTTATCTTACACAAATCCTTTGACCGAAATGTAAGCGTCAGAAGAGAGACAGGCTGAAACAGCGCATATTTCATAAAAGACGCTCTATCTCCATTTCTAGAAAAAAAACAGGGATTTTGATGAAAACTAGCCACTCTTTAGCTTGTGATTTCTCAGAAACAGAGGCACATAGATGTAAACGGGTTGTGCTCACTGAGAGCTTGAAGTCTCACCTTTCAAACGAGCCATAGTACTGTATGTGTCCATAGCTATAACATAGAATACGCTGTGGCTCTACAAAAATCATCAGCAATGATCTAGATTACTGGCACTCTGAGCCAAAGCTTCCATTCAAAGTGTTAAAGGTGGCATTCAAAGTGTTAAAGGTACACTATGCAGGTTTAGGTATTCATGGCGACTGTAGAGCTCCCTGTAGAGTTGCAATGTATTTATATGTTACTCTGTTATTGTAAATAGCACACTTCTCGTGACTTATCCCCCTGTACACAATCCAAATATTTTTGTTGTGGAAGTGAAGGATTAATAATAGGCAAAAACTGTCTCCAAAGAGCTACATCCACTGACAAGGTAATGTTTCACGATTCTCACGAGATTTGGGGGGACACTGCTCTTGTAAGTTGCATGGCTGGTTTTCTCGGTAGGGACTCGCTACGTCTATGCCGAATAGCTATGCTAGGTGAACACTTCACCTATTACAAGTTAGTTTACCATCAAAATGGCTTCGTAAAGGGCATGGGCGTAGATTTTGGGTGGGACGCTAAGGACTGGTCCTAATCAATATTTTAAGATGACAAAATTGTCCCCACCAATATTTTAGCGAACTTATTTGTGCTGCTGATCATTCCGACAGCCAGCACAACAGTACAAAAAACATTGTCATATGATTTGCTGAAAAACAGAGGGGGAGGGGGAAGGGTTATCTGACATGCATGCTACAGTAGGCCTACACGCACGGAAAGTGTCAAAAGGCTACTGTACTTGTTTGCACCGGCAGTCAAGCGAACGGGTGTGTCAACGACAATGGTGAGTTAGGGCTGTCTGCCAATACATAGCCTATCCCAAAAAAGGTCAGAGAAAAAACATTGTGATATTCCCTTTGCCCTTCAGCATGTACATGTTTGCCCCTTTTTGTGGTTTGTAGATCAGCTTTGCCACCCCAAAAATACGAAGCTTTTTCATTGCAGTTTAGGCAAAATAATTAGCCATACAAACTGGCAACTGGTGACCAGGCTTTCAAATGCGTATTTTACTGTGTAAAATAGCATTAGCTGTTAGGATATTACCCAGGATATTGTCACAGCTAAGCTAGCTTCTGTAATCTTTCAACCAAAGTTAGGAGTCATGTTGAATAAGGGTGTGCCGCACGGACAGTCACATAGGCTTTAAGTCACCATCACTGACTGTTAGGCTAATTGGGCTACCAATCTCGCAGTCGCAATAAACAATGGATCCGAGACATTTTCCTGTTCCTATATTCTGTTTATGTAGGCTAATTTATTTGTGAATGTAGCCTGCACAATGCAAAGAAATAAAAGATAAACTGGTGCATTTCCATACTCATAAATGAACATATTGCGAGACACTTATCTCTTCTATGATCTCATCCCAGAAAGATTTTCTTTGACTTCTTATTTTTTTTACATTTATTTTATCTAATGACATAGCAAACATGCTGAATTGAATCCACATATCCTTGCACTTGAGAAACTATTTTTCAGCATTCACGTTCCTCTTAAAGTGACAGGCACTCAATTAGATTTACACGCCAAATGTGATGATATAGACAAGTGTAGCCTAATAATTTAAATATCAATATGATGTAATCAAATTACTAAATATGTTTAGCTATTAGTAATCATGTAGATCATAAAATACTATAAATAATTATCAATATAAATTTATAGTTTATATGAATTCCAAAATATGAAAAAGAAACCTATGACAACCATCACTTTCTATGTGTGTGTGTGTGTGTGTGTGTGTGGAGGGTCAATCAAATTCTATGATTACCACTGATGTGAATGATCTCACAAATCACACAAATCAAATTTTTTTAAAAATCGCAATAGTATCGAAATTGAGATTCTTCACTTGCTATTGGTATTGAAACAATAATGTTGGCATCGTGACAACAGGAGTTGTGGATGTGTCCCTACCAAGGGCTGAGACCAAACCTACGCCCTTGGTAAAGGGGAAAATCTTGCATAGTGTACCTTTAAAATTTCACTGTTATTTAGCAGACGCTAAATAACAACACTACTTGCAGTAGTGGGACGGGGAATTGAACCCAGACCGACTGATTGTCAGTCAGTGATGTTACCAGGGGTGCAGCTACCCATTTTTTGAGGGGTATGCAACAACAACAACAAAAAAAACCACAAACAACTAAAGTAAAACAAAAGGCCAATAATGTATTACATATTATTATTTTTTTAAGAAATGTATTTCGATTTGAACTTGAAGTAGGCCTATTGTAAAATGTCGCATTGTCACTGTAAGAGTCTCTAAACGGTTCTCATAACGTCCTTTTGCCAGCTGTTGCTCACAAAGGATAAGGCTGATCCAACTCTAGCCTTTGTTTGCGCCACATTGACAGCACAATATTAAGTTATTACAAGGAGTCTTCATTGTTAGGAAATGGAAACATGTAATGAGTTGTTGCTAGTGAGACATTTCTGTTTGCAGTTTGCCATTAAAAGTGCAGTATGAGCATGGTAACCACCTAGCTATCTGAATGGAATAGGCTATGTTTCAATCGGCATATGCTTAGCAAACGCTAGTTAGTCTGGTAACATGAATAACATGAACATGAAACGTGTGCCTCCAAGCACAGACGTCACACTTTAAATCCTACCTGTTGCTTTTCACCATCCACTTATTTAACTACTGTCGCATCCCTTGACATGCCATCTAATTTTCCCTTTCTTTTTCTATTTTTAGTCCCCAACAGCTTTTTTGCTTTATCCATCTTTTTCCATAGACGAAAACTCACTACTCGTACCTGCTCACTCAGCGCTCACGGCGCCCCCACTCCCTCTTTTATGTCAAAATTCTATGATAGAATCTTATGAGATAGGGTGCCTACTCTAGCCTGTTAGTGTTCTAAAATGTTATTTAACATTGAGGAAATGCAGAAATGATTTAGAAACGTACAACAGTAGCTACATATAGAATATACCAAATATAGTATTATTATTATTATTATTACCATCGCTTTGGCGCCCCCATGGTGCTGCGCCCCTATGCGCCGCATATAACGCATACCCACTTTTTGCGCCACTGGATGTTACCACTGCTCCACCACACCATTTTCACATTATTTATAGGTTACTATTATAAGATGCATATCATGCAAAAAAAATGCCCTTTTGGTATTCTTTCCACTGTTCTGTACATACAATACCTCTGAAAGTTCCTTAAAAGCTAGATCAAAAGCTGGACCACGACTTCACACGAGTTCATTTCTGTATTATTCATTTTCTATGGCATGCCTCAATGCACATGATTATACATTTCTATCCGAAATGTGAATATATGTTGAAAGAGCCCCATCATGAGAATTCAGAGGCTTTGGCTATTGTGATAAAAAAGTAAATAAATTAATCATTGAGGGTGAACAGAGAATCTGCTGACATGAATTAGAATAAAGTCATTAACATTTTAAATACACAGAGATGATTCTAGGCAGCTTGGATGCATATTAATGGCTTGTGTTAATGTCACATGCTACACTGTACGCCAAGCTGCACTGCAATGCAGTGCTCTCACCCGACTGGAGCTCCGCTTACCAAGCAGCAGTACCAGAGGCTGTTGTGGTACATGTACTTCCCTTAGTCTCTCTGCATGAAAGTCACTTAACCTGTTTTGCACAGCACTTTTCACAGACAAGCATCACAAAGTGCTTTACAAGGAATACTTGCATGAAAGATGCGCAATATACTTATACAATATAATATTACGTATTAGATTAAACCTCACCCAATATAATTGTCCGGAATCTCATGAAAAGGATACATTAGAGAAATGCCAGTAAGTAGGAAAAAATGGTTGACGCTGAGTTTACTTTAGTAATTTCCTGTGTATTAGCTGCATTGTGAATAAGCCGCAGGACAGTGTTTTATAAAAAAAAATTAAAAGAAATGAAACCATAAATGCCCCCGTGTATTAAACCTCATAGCTGAAGAAATTTTGCAAAATCAATATATAACCTGCGGCTAATAATTGAGAAATGACGGTAGTGTGGTGCCCTAAAGATCGCCATGTGGTACCCTAAAGATTGGCATCCTATCCACTTTGCATTTGTTACATGCTTTTACACATTTAAATGAATAATCATAATTTGCTGCATCACAAACAAACTAATGGGCAAATAACGGCAAATAAATAACTTTCAAAACATGCACTATGGGAATGTTGTGTTCATTGCTATGATTTGATAATCAAAAGACTTTTGAGGAGCTCCAGTCTTTTCCTTTGGCTGAATCCTGAGGCCAGACACACGTAGTTGCTGGCTTTGGGACTAGTGTGTGAATGGTCCCCTGGGAACATAAGAAAAAAATATACATGCACAGGTCACTTTAGATCAAGGTACTTCACAGTTTACTTTGGATTACAGATAATCCCATGGATAGACCACCCTCCTGTACCCCATAGAATAAAATAAGCACAGCCAAGAATCTAAATAATTATTCTTCTCCTGAATATTCATTACAGGAGGTCTGTGTCCTTGATTATGAATGATGTCTGTAAGATTCCTTCTTCATGTGTGTGTGTGTGTGTGCATGTGTGTACAACCTAGGCCAGCCCAAAACTCTCTCTCTCTCTCTGCCATGAATCCGCACTGGGAACCACAAATCAAAACTCCATCTCTTCTCTCCCTCAACCATAAATTTCATCACCTTTTCCATTGGGCCTCAAGTGCCTTCACTTCCTCACCCCCTTACCTTCACTCTCATTCTCTCTCTTTCTCTCTGTTCCCTTGTTCTCTGTTCCTCTTCTCTGCCTAATTGTCTGTTCTCTGGTCTTTCTCTTTTTCTTTTTTACCTCCTTCCATCTCTTTTTGTCTTCTTTTGTCGGTTTCTCCGTGACTAATCAGATGTAGTTGTGCAGCCAGGAACCTTCAGCAGAGCTCTCAGGCCCACAGAGAGAAAAACCCGTGAACAAGAGCTCATGAGTTCCTCCTCCAAGAATCGATGTCCTCCATGAACACTAATCCTAAACACTTTTAATTTTGTCCACCAGGCTTCCTTTTTTCTTCCTTTTCCTTTTCCTCAAATACAGTGTTAGTGCAACGGGGAAAAATGACTCACCGTGGGACAACATAATTAGTATTGTGGTGTAGAAATACTTTTTACATTGCATACATACTGTACAATAGATAAAAATGGGAAAAGTCCAAAACTGACTCATATTTAAAACACCAAAATGGCTGCAGACACAACTGTTACAGAAATAAATCACGACTTAGATAGACCTATTGCAGAGTAAATGTGAAAGTCAAAATGCAGAATCATAATCAAGTTTTGCTGTATCATAAAAAAAATAGAAGAAATTACAACAATATTGTATTACGGTATTGTGCCAGTATCTTGGTCACCCCTGGGGCTATTCTCACATCCAGTCAAAATAGCTCCCATATGTATTTTTACCTGGGGAGTCATTAGACCTACAGCTGCAGTGGAGCACAAGCCCCACTAGGGGGCCAGTGGCATGGTCCCCTGTAAGAAAATGTTGTATATTTTAACGTTTAAATGCATCAATGGTGCACTTTCATAAGAAATTCAGAAGTTAGACTTGCTTAATTTTTATCTAGATGGAAATATTTGTGCTGTAGCCTAAACTATTGTGCACTTTAACATTTTAACCATGCACACACAGGTGGAATAGTTGTGATGATACTGCAATAAGTCCACAACCTCAAAGCATATTTGCTGAGTTTCACAGCTCAGAAATGGTCAAAAATAGAGTACATTTAGCACTCCATGAAATTATGCAAAAGTGGTCACCTGTGTTGTTCAGCTAGTTAATCTAGATAAGATAATTATCTAGGTCATTGCAATGGCCATCTATACTTGCTATATCTTCCTTTTTCAGGACAGTGTGTGCTATCTGGGAAAGTATGATGTGATAATATTTGCATATGTCTTGTCAGCCTATATATTTGCGTCTAGTTTTCTTCATTTTTTTGCATTAATGTCACTAGGAAGCATGCCAGTAGAAATATATATTGATATCTGTGTAAGTGGGATTGTTGAGGATGGAATCTGGCAATATAAGAACCATGATGGAGGGCTACTCTATGGCTAAGCACTTTACAAAAATGTATGTACTGACAAAAATAGTTTACATTAGAATAGCCTATTATAATTTCGGCCACAAGAGACCATGTAGAAATGTGTAGCAATTTCAAAAACGGATTACTCGAGAACCACTTATTATACAGAGGCAAGCTTCATATCCATTTTGTATTTGGTAAGGTCTGCTGTTTATTGTGCTGTTTATTGTGATATACAGTTTGCCATGTGTTGAGTGAAGAGTTTGTGAGATATTTCAACGAGTAATGGGTGTGCATGCAAACCATTTATCAGAGCAACTAGGCGCTAATATCATTGGAAAGCTTGGATGTCGAATAGCATAACTCAGACTCATGTTTCTTTTTGTTTAATTTGTTGTCCTGTATCAATTGTGGAATTTTTATATTTCAACTTCACCTTCGACTTTAACTCCTCTCCACATCCACTTGCTCTGGCTAGAACAGCAACTGTGAACACAGCCATTTTGTCTGCGTGAACCGGCAAAGATGCACTCAAATCAGAGAGGAGAACCGTGAGAACATAACGTCCTAAAGGGACAAGGGGTGGGGTGGGGT
This sequence comes from Alosa sapidissima, assembly GCF_018492685.1. Taxonomy (NCBI): domain Eukaryota; kingdom Metazoa; phylum Chordata; class Actinopteri; order Clupeiformes; family Clupeidae; genus Alosa; species Alosa sapidissima. The sequence continues at coordinate 27,013,602 of NC_055960.1, read as the reverse complement.
GGGGGGGGGGTAATGCTGTGCAGGCGGGACCAGGGGGTGATATTCAGTTTTGAATTGTTCAACACCGTGATCCTGCAGGACAGCCAGGCTGCAATTTGAAAGTGCATGCAAAAAATGTGTGCTAAGGTGGTATGAATTAATTTATTATGTATTAATTTATCTAAGGTGGCGGAACTGCGTTCTGGACCATTCCGGTCCACTTTAACCCCTGGAGACAGCATTGAGATGGCAGGGAGACAGTAGAGAGAGAGAGAGAGAGAGTCAACCCTGAGACAGCAGAGACATAGCTCCAAGACAGAAGGGAGACAGCACTGAGACAGGGAACAGCCCTGAGATCTTAGAGGAGGGAGACAGAGGCGGGAGACAGAGGCGGAAGACAGACAGGAGACAAGCCTGAGACATTAAGGAGAGAGCTCACGTCTCCAGACAGGGAGCCCTGGGGATCCCCTGCACCCTGCTCACCAGCTCAGACTGTGCCAGAGGGAGCTAACTGCTGCTGGTTACGTAAGGCAGGAACTGCACTCATTATGTAATGGGCATTTGTGTCTGGGGAGTGAGATTGGGAGAATCGGGGAGGGATTCCATGTATCTTTTTTTATACCACACAGGCGCTTCACTGTGAGGAAAAGAGAATGGATGTAGCTTTCTGAGTCATTTAAGTTTAACTCAGAGTTAGTTAGTTAGTTCTTCACCCACCACCCACCACCCTGCCACCACATACCCCACCCACAAATATCACAACAGCACACAAACAGCACATATACATCACATTACACAGATACAAACAGGAAAACCATCACCAGTTGACATTACAGAGGAATGAGGGCGGCACAGTGATCCATCACCGCTGTGATCTGTTGTTAAGTGCTGCTATTGCAGAGGGCACAAAGCTTTTCCCGAAGCGTACTCGCTTCCACCCCATAGCCCTATATCTGCGTTTTGATGAAAGCAGAATGAAGAAGGGATTGAGGGGGTGGGTGGGGTCATGAGCGATGGTCCGTGCTCTGTTCTTGGTGAGTGTGCTGTTGAGGTCTGATAAATTAGGGGTGGGGAGGCCTATTGCTTTGGCTGCGGTATGGGTGATGCGTGTGAGTCTGTTTCTGTTGGCAGCAGTTAGCATGTTGAAAAAGCAGGGAAGGCAGTAGAGGAGTATGGGCTGGACTATGCTTTTGTACAGGAGGAGCAAGTGACAGGGGGCAACAGAAAGTGATCTGAGCTTACGGATGGCATAAAGTCTCTGTTGACTGCGTTTTTGTATGTCAGTGGTGTGTTGCTCAAAGCTGAGTTTATTGTCCAGGGTGAGTCCAAGGCATTTGAAACAGTCCACTATTTCTACGGTGTCGTTGTTGATGCAGGTGGGGTTGTGGATTGTCAGATGGTGTTCTGGTGTTGGTGATTACAAGTTCCTTGGTTTTACTGATGTTGAGCTGAAGGTAGTTGTCAGTGCACCATTGTGTGAGGTGAGAAATGGAGTCTTGGTATGCAGATATGGAGTTATTGTCATTGAGAAGTGCAAGTACAGCAGTGTCATCAGAGTATTTGAAGTATGTGGTGATGGGTGTGGGACTGACGCAGTCATTGGTGTAGAGGGTGAAGAGGAAGGGGCTTAGGACACACCCCTGCGGGGCGCCGGTGTTAATTGTGGTGAGTGGTGATGTGACTGTACTAATCTTGACGGCTTGTGGTCTGTCACTGAGGAAGTTGTGGATCCAGTGGATGAGGGTCGGGGGGACATGCAGATGGTAGAGTTTGTTGAAGGCAGAACTGAAGTCAATGAAGAGTAATCTGGCGAAGTTTGTAGGTGTTTCAAGATGTTGGAGGAGGGAGTGGAGGAGACATGCCACAGCATCCTCTGTCCCTCTCCTGGCCTTGTAGGCAAACTGGTGGCTGTCCAGCTGTGGGCTGACAACTGGGAGGAGGGTTCTGAGGATCAGTTTTTCCAGGCATTTCATGATTATTGAGGTGAGTGCAACTGGCCGGTAGTGGTTGAGTTCGCAGGGGCGGGGTTTCTTGGGTATTGGTATGATAGTAGATGTTTTCCACAGCACTGGTACAGTAGCGGTTTTGTATGACTCGGCAAACAGTTAATAGATTGTGGGGGAGAGCTCAGCTGCGCAGTCCCTTAGCACCCGGGCAAGGATGCCGTCTGGACCCGGAGCTTTCCCAGGCTTGCATCTCCTCAGCTGCTGACGCACGTCCTCAGTTGTAAATGGGACCTGGGGGTCTGGTTCCAGGGTGGGAATGGCCTCCAGTAGAGTCCTGCAGGTGTCTGAGTGGTCCACTGTGTCGAATCTGGAGTAAAAGTTTTTTAATTCTATGGCAAAAGAGCTGGGGTCTGATTTATCCTCTAGTTTGTGTTTACTGTTCAGTCCTGTGAGTGTTCTTATTTGTTGAAAGGCTTGTTTTGTGTTCATGGTGCTGAATTCATGCTCTAGTCTGTCTTTGTATTTGAGTTTAGCCTTGAAAATTTCATTTTTTGCCTCTTAAAGGCCTCCCGCTTCTCCCTCATTCTGAGTTTGATGTGTTTAGTGATCCAGGGTTTAGAGTTCGGAAATGTCCTGATGGTCTTTGTTGGTATGATTGTGTCAACACAGAATTGTATGTAATCCGTGATGACAAGGACCCTTTCCTCCAGATTCCCCTCAAAGACACACCAGTCCGTGCATGCAAAGCAGCCTTGCAGCTCTGCCATGGCGTCCTCCGACCACTGTTTGGCGCTGTGGGTCTCAGGCTTTTCTCGTTTCAGAGCTTGTCTGTAGAGCGGAAGTAGGGTGATGACGTTGTGGTCTGCCGAACCGAGTGGCGGATGAGCACGGGAGGTGTACGCGTTGTTAATGTTCCCATAACACAGGTCCAGTGTGTTTTTCCTCCTTGTTGGAATGTCCACGTATTGTTGGAAGGAGGGTAGTGAACTGTCAAGCCTGCAGCTGTTAAAGTCGCCCATAATGAACACCGGAGCATCGGGGTACTTCGCCTGCATGCTGATAGCGGTGCTAGCAACTAGCTCAGCTGCTGCTGTGACGTTCACACTGGGGGGGATGTAAACACAGCTGACCACTATGGTGGGGAATTCCCTTGGGAGGTGGAAGGGGCGCATGGACAGTGTCAGCATCTCCAGGTTCGGTGTGCATACCTGGGCATGAACTTTGATGTTGTTGCACCATCTGTTGTTAACGTACATACAGACCCAGTATAGTTGAGAGCACGTACTATGGAAACCCTAACATTTTACGTAGACCTACACGCACATTGACAACAACAATGAGTCATGTGTATACATACTGTACACAGAGAGAGAGGAGCGCAGACATTGGGATCAGTGGTTGGATTTCAGAGCTGTGCCTCTGGCGAAAACAGCCAACGACCCCCACATAATTAGTCAGTGGAGCTCTATCTGTGAGTGTAGATGTGGATATGTGCTGCCACTGCAGGAGAGGTGATTTGGAGGCAAGAGAAGCAGGTCAGGAGCAGGTCTGGCTGTCTCCTCTGCCAGCCTCTTGGCTGTCACTCACCTGTTCACAGACATTGTCTGAGCAAGCAAACATCTTTTGGATTTAATATGCTGTCTTTTTGTCTGCATTTGATTGATCAATCAGACAAATTCATATCCATATGGTATTGCGTTTCCATCTTGTTTATAGGGGTATCCCCGACTACAAATACATATTAAAATCTGATTCATCAAGTCTATCATCTGATCACCAAATCAAGTTTGTTCTGTGTGAAACCAGACATCAAGCACATGGAATCTTCCTTCTCTATCTTCAAGAAGCTCTTTAAGACCCAACCTTTCTGAGAGTACCTCCTCTCCTAACCTAAACCAACACACCTAACAACCCAACACATCTAACAACCCAACACACCTACTGTAACATGCACATACTATGCACTTCCTTCTTTTCCTTTACTTTCTGCCACTAACTCCGCTGACTACACTTTGACTAGTAAACTTCTGCACTCTCATCATCTGGTAGTAGTATTTATTGTTACCTAAGGTCTCCTTTGCAACGTAGCTTGAATGCTCATTTTGTGTGTCGTTTAGGATAAAAGTGTCTATTAAATGAATAATGCAGATGTAAATTAATGAGTCAAAATGGGTCTTTGTTTCATAACCACATTTTGTGACTTCTTCACTGTGAAATTGGCAGCCAAATCAGGCTCCTTGAATCAAATAATCAAATCAATTTAAGGTCAGCTTATTTCAGCTTGCTCTTGAACATACACATTGTCACCCAGCATAAATAGGATACATTTACAAAGGACAAACTTTTGTCACCTACAAATGAATCCCTGATACCAAACAGTATTAATGTTCAAGAAGACCTGGGTTCGCTACCCTTAAAACAATGGATACTTATAAAATTGTACAGATAGACAATATTATCAGTTGCTTTGGATAAAAGCATTTGATGCTTGTCACACATTCACATCCTGCGAAAGACAGTGACTACGTTTCTTGTGTGTATAAGTCTATCCACCTGTTCCACACCTGTCATGTTGTCATGGTTGTCTCCCCCACCGTCACAGCAGCTTGAGGATACACAGCAGAAACTCAGAGCGGATTTGCTCTGTTCTTGGACTTCAGCCTCCAGCGAGGTGACATCAGCACCTCACATCCAGCAACCCCCCCCCTCCCCCTCCCTTCCGCCAGACGTCCTGTTGGCACGGAGACTGACAGGTGAGTGACAGCCAAGAGGCTGGCAGAGGAGACAGCCAGACCTGCTCCTGACCTGCTCCTCTTGCCTCCACATCACCTCTCCTGCAGTGGCAGCACATATCCACATCTACACTCACAGATAGAGCTCCACTGACTAATTATGTGGGGGTCGTTGGCTGTTTTCGCCAGAGGCACAGCTCTGAAATCCAACCACTGATCCCAACATCTGCGCTCCTCTGTCTGTGTGTATGTATACACATGACATGTCAATGTGTGTGTAGGTCTACGTAAAATGTTACGTAGGAAGGAGGGACAAAGAAAAGACAATGGGCCAGATGTACGTACATTTGCGAACGTAACATTATCAGCGTCATGGACAAACCGCAGATTGCGAATGCTGACAGACCCAAGTTTCCGTCGTATTTATCAATCGTTCAATCCTTGGTGTAAACTGCGCCTTTCTCTGCCTCTCTCCGCCCATAAACGCAATTTACGAACGTCCACAACTGAATGGCAGAGCCTACAAGCGCAGTTCAATGAAGTTAACTGATGACAAAATTAAAAAGAATCAAACGTTTAGCGATCATGAAATAATACCATAGATGATAAGATGTCAACAAGCAGGGAGATAATGAAGATCAGTAGTTCAACTCAAACTACTTGTGAACGTAGGCTATGGAAGATTGGTCAAATCTAGCAAGTAGGAAAGTTTAAGTGAATGACGTGAAAGTGAAAGTAAGACATTCGAAAGGCCATGAAAGTTAATGTTGCTTTTGATAGTACAAAGACTTGCAAAACTGGTGCTCGGTTCTCTTATTGACGCATTGAACTTCAATTTGGATTAACACCTGCTTTTACAAGGCGGAAGTATTTAGGCGCAGAATAGACGTGCGCTTTCAGGTATGTCTTTGTACATACAGCGGAATACATTATTAGGCGCTCTTTACTCTTCCCCTCCCATCTTTTTACGCTAAACTCCCACTTTCCCCTGGATCCTCCCATGAATGCATATGCATGACATAAAACACGCAATCTGCCATTTTCAGCTCCCGCGACAGGCAGTTTGCGCTTTTACATCATTGCGGCCTGTTTGTACATACCTCGCAATGATTTTACACGCACGTTGCGAAACAAATACGCCTGAAGTGGGCGCAAAAACGTTAGTACATCTGGCCCAATGTGTCTACTGAAGGTGTGTAGCCTTCCTCCGGAACTGGTGAACAAATCGATTGTAAGACACCTCTGATCCATCCAGAGTGACATGCAGCATAGCAGGGCTGTGTGAATGAGATACAGAAAAATGGTCTGATTGACATTTAAATAAGAAAATTATTAAACTCTCCCACACAGCGTCTCTCACACAGGCTCTGAGATCCACCATATCTTGGTGCAGTACTTCTAGGAACTGCAGTGCAACTATTAGTAATGCTGCCCGGGTCTTAAGCCTCTAAGAAAGTTAACTTTTACCGGCATGGCTCCTGGAACACAGAGCCACAAGTAATTCACACAAACAGAAGTGTGTGTGTGTGTGTGTGTGTGTGTTGGTGAGCAGTTGAAATCATGGGGCGTGTCAGGCTGAAGATGTATAGGGAAGCCTAGCGCACAGAGCTGGGCGCTGTGGGGGTTGCTTGGGGATGGCTTGGTTTAAATTATTCCCCCTTCCCTCTGTTCCCTTTCAGCAGTGATGCCAGGGCATCTGAGAGCAATCCGTTTTCTGTATCTATCAGCGCGACGGCGCCAGCGTTCTGATGGTCCAACCTCCTCTGGGCCTGATCTGGGCCCGGCTCGGCCCTAATGAGTCCTGCCACCAAGCAAGGAATAACAATGAGGTGACACGGGGCACCGGGCAGCCCTTGTCCATGGATTTACCGGGGCAGCAGGGAATGAGATTAGCCAGGTCTCGTTTTCGGAAATCCCCCCTGGCTTGCACGATTGCCCAGGGGATGAGTTTCATTCGTTTTTAATGAAAGAGGCCTATAAGGTTTAGAGAAATCATATCAGCCTCCCAAATTGGCAATCTGCATAATCCACCATGCATGTTCCTGGTTGGATCAGAGCATCACAGATGAACATTACTCTAGGGAATTGTTCTCTAGTTCATCTTTGCTGTTGTTTGAAGAAGGGAAAAAACAATATTGTAAGTAGTTAGATGTAGTTTCTAGGGGGCCACATGCAATGCCCCAGGTTTTGTGTGTTTAACAAGACACAATGGTGTCTGTTTAAAATGAATTTTAGCTATGTGGCTAAAAGCCCCTGTGGGCACAGAGATGAGGGTCCACGCACAATCAAAAGGTTCAGTTCACTCATGCTCTCTTAATGCTGTGAAGATCCAATTTAATTGATAATATCATAACTGAGTAAGGTGCTCCATAGGGATCTGCCACAGATATGACTTATTAAAGTGTTGGGCAGGAGGACATAAAACTGCCTGCATGTATTTCACACACACACACACACACACACACACACACACACACACACACACACAAACACTGGTGTGAGCTTTCCGAAGCTCCAGGTTTGCCATACAAAATAAAACCACTAAAAACACATCACCCTCACAACATGCTGCTCGATTGGCTGAATTTGTATTCCAAGCCTGTCTGTTTATGATGCTGTATCCTGGCAACCACTGACTGCTGTGGCCTCAAAGAGAGAGAGAGAGAGAGAATAAAAGAAATGAAGAGAGCTGGAGAGAGAAAGAAGGAGGGAAAGGGAGAAAGAGTTAGAGGGAAATAGTGAGAGAAACGGAGTGAGAGAAAGATGGAGTGATTTGAAGAGAGAGCAGAGAGAAGTACAGATTGAGGGGAAAAAATTAAAGGGTTAGAGTTAGTCAAGAGAGAGAAAGAAGTAAATGGTGGAGGATTTAGAGAAAGAAGGAAAAGAGAAACAGGCAGGGAGAGAGATGAAGTGATTTAAATAGAGAAGGCACAAGAAGATGCTGATGGAGGGGAGAGTGAGGAGAGAGAGTGAGTTAGAGAGAGAGAAAGAGAAGCAGAGGGTAGAGGATTTAGAGAGAGAGTTAGAGAGAGAGAAAGAGAAGCAGAGGGTAGAGGATTTAGAGAGAGAGTGAGTTAGAGAGAGAAAAAGAGAAGCAGAGGGTAGAGGATTTAGAGAGAGAGTGAGTTAGAGAGAGAGAAGCAGAGGGTAGAGGATTTAGAGAGAGAGTGAGTTAGAGAGAGAAAAAGAGAAGCAGAGGGTAGAGGATTTAGAGCGAGAGTGAGTTAGAGAAAGAGAAGCAGAGGGTAGAGGATTTAGCCACCAGCCCAGGAGATTCAGAAGGCTCACAGCGTGTGTCAGTGTGTGTGTGTGTGTGTGTGTGTGTGTGTGTGTGTGTGTGTGTCTGTGTGTGTGTGTGTGTGTGTCTGTGTGTGTGTGTGTGTGTGTGTGTCTGTGTGTCTGTGTGTGTCTGTGTCTGTGTGTGTCTGTGTCTGTGTGTGTCTGTGTGTGTGTGTGTTGTTGGGGCGCTACAGATGGGTGTGGGGGAGGCTGAAGTTGGACATTAGTAGAGAGAGAGAGTGATGTGCTAACTGACCCACCTTACAGAGACAGTTGGCTATGCATCTCCACACAGTCACGAAACAAGAGAAAAACACAAACACTCACATGCCCACTCCACACACTCAGTCACATAGGATTGTGCATGCATGCGAATTGTGCCTTTACGCATTACGAATCCTTACACACACACACACACACACACATACACACACTGTCTCTCTCACACATACACACACACACACAACAATTTTCAAGGCTTTTCAAGGCACCCAAAGTGTTTTTATAGTGAAGGGAGAGCCTCTCTAACCACCACCACCAACAACAACAACACACACACACACACACACACTACATACATGTACTCCCTGAGACACACACACACACACACTACATACATGTACTCCCTGAGACACACACACACACACACACTACATACATGTACTCCCTGAGACACACACACACACACACACACACTACATACATGTACTCCCTGAGACACACACACACACACACACTACATACATGTACTCCCTGAGACACACACACACACACACACTACATACATGTACTCCCTGAGACACACACACACACACACACTGAGAGAGAGAGAGAGAGAGAGAGAGAGAGAGAGAGAGAGAGAGAGAGAGAGAGCACACTACATACTGTATATATATACTCCCTCACACACACTTTTACACCTCAGGAATCACTATGCACACAGAGTGTGATGGTGTCCTCTGGGGGAACTTTCATGACCACTGCTTGACTGTAGAGGATTCTCAGAGATAATTTATGAGGGCCTCTTCTCCATCAACCCCTCACACAACATATAGGCACAGCTGTCCTGCGCACACACACACACACACACGCACACACACAGACATGCACACATGCGCACACACACACACACACACATACACACACACACACACACACACACACACACACAAACAAACACACAGACATGCACACACGCGCACGCACGCACACACACATTTATTACTCTCTCTCACGTGTGCATCTCTAACAAACACGCACACACCCACACACACATACACACAAAGAGAGAGACATGGGGCCAAATACTGCTGCTACTCTCTGCATTTCTCAGCTTCAAGAGAACATTTTCATCAGTTCATTAACATCACCCTGAACAGCAGTCCCTTTGCAGCAAACCATCAGCACATCAGCCACTGCCACTTACTGGCTGGACAATGAGAGGGGAACACCACCATTTACATAACGACACTCAAGCTTCTCTTCAATTTCCCTTCTATCATCTAATTTGCCAACAACATAGATGCGAATGCGCTTTGTAATAACGTGTAATGCCATTCTGTGCAGTGCAACACACTGTGTGTGTGTGTGTTTTTTTAAAGCATTTCCAAGTCCAGTTTCTTGATGGTGTTTCTAGGATCATAGTTTCTATGGCAACCAGTGATTTCACACGAATGTGGTCAGGAATAATTGCTATTAGCTCGGTTTAATGCGATGCTCATGTCACGTCTGTAGCAAGGGTTTGTCGATAGGTTAGCAGTCGAGCATGGATTTCTTTTCCTCGTGGATGGGTTGGGTGACTCACCCCCAGTGTCACGACACCAGGTCTTGGTGAAGCCGAGGCCAGTATTAATACAGACAGATTATGTCAAAGTGTTAAACAGACTGTGATCGCTAACGTGGTTTGATCTACAGCAGAATCTATTGTGACTGCCAGCTTATTGTTTGTGGCATTGTTCAGTGTTTGTTTCAGCTTCTCCTCAGAACCGCGGAGGGTGTACAGAGAAAAACAAAAACAAAAACAGGAAACATCAAATATATAAATTATTTTGAATTCTAATTTACATATTCAACCATTACAAGTTTTTCCACAATCAACATCGGAGGAATTTAATTGGGATTGCAGCTTTGCAGCCCAAGCACTGTACAGTATATGGTTTTTAATACTGCAATATTCAGAGGCGGACAGAGTACACAGCTTCATTACTTGAGTAAGTACAGATACCATTTGCTAAATTTTACTCAAGCACAAGTAAAAGTACAGCAGTCAGATGTCTACTTAAGTAAAAGTACTGAAGTACTTGTTTTTAAAAGTACTTGAGTATAAAGTGTACACGAGTAGCCTACATTTTCTAAATATTGCATTACTACTGCCACAGTGCTTACATTTATGTACACGTCCTACATGGAGTTATGAAAAATGTCCATGTTAATACCTTGGAGAATGTAAAATGAATTGGAAGTAAAATCAAGTAATTTTCATCTTTTTACCATGTTGTCAGGGATGGGCAGTATTTCTAATACATGTATTTAAAATACGTATTTCTAATACAAAATACTATTTTGTAATTGAACCACTTGAAGCGAAAGCTATCATTAACTTGTTCAGAAAATTGAAATAGTCTGGCGAGGTGGGGCCACAGGTTGGCACATTCCCGGGATGGACCTGCAGCGTCTTCATCCATTGTTTCGTCCATGGTTTCGTCTCTTATCTAAATCTGACCATGGAGTTGACTTTGGCGGAAAGCTGAAGGTGATTGCTGATAGGCTGTCCCAATCAGTGTCGCCTGCACAATCCAATCACGTTTGAGAGAGAAACAACAAATTGAGGGTTTCCGAGATTTTTCTTTTTTCCTTTTTTTTAGAAGTAGTAACGGGTACTCACGGTTATGGATAGAAATGTAGTGGAGTAAAGAGTACAATATTTGCCTCTCAAATGTACTTGAGTAAAGTCATGAGTACTCCCCAAAAATGATACTCGAGTAAAGTACAGATCCCATTGTACTCAAGTACTGTACTCAAGTAAATGTACTCCGTTACTGTCCGGCTCTGACAATATTAAGTAAAATGTGCCTCTTAAATGAGCCCTTGTTCTGTCAAGTTGTGCTTGCTGTTGCTGTTTGGTTTCAGGTTAAAGGGTTAGTGATATTTAATGTGAACTTAGTCGGACCCAAAGTTAATGGGACCTTTGGCAATGGAGGCTCTTGGCAAAAAATATAGCACTGAAAACAAGAGAAAGAAGGAGGAGGAGGAGGAGGGGGAAAAAGAAGATCTGATGATGAAGAAGGGAACAGGGACAGGGGACTCTGCACTGTTTCCGAGCCATAAGGGAAGGTATCCCTGCCTGCAAGTGCAGCAGAGGTCAGCCACCCTCATCTTGCGAGTAATTGGTGAGTGTTCAGGATCCGACATGAACACATTCCCACAGGTATGCTTCAGATGGGGGATGGGGAGGGGGGTTCAAATGGAGGGGTCAAGGGGACAGCAGCCATTACTGATGACACTGTGCCACATCCCAGGAAACTCTAGGGGACTGAGAGTACTGGATTAAATGGGGGAGACTGACCGGAACAAGCTACCCCAGGGGGGGAGGGGTTAAACGATGATGGGGGGTTTGGAAGAGAGCGAGGTTCTTCTTGGTGGGGGGGGGGGGGGGGGGGTGCAGAGACAAGGGGAGAGCTGCAGAAAAGGGGTCTCAGGTGTACCTGGTTGGAAAGAGGAGAGGTGAAACTATATCAAAGTGCTTTTGTTCCCACAACACTTTTTGGTAGCATTATAAAAGTAAAACATTTTAATTCACAAAAATAACACCTTTCTTCTTTGTAGTTAAACTACAGATGAAACAAGGATTACAAATAAAATGCATGTAAGCACAGACTATGAATGATATATGGTTTAAAGTAATAATTTGGTGTGTTACATTGTACATACTGTAATAGTATAGGTGTATTCAATGTAGAACAATTTTGTTACAAAAGGAACATTAATTCAAGAGAGACCAAATATAATGTCTGTAAAATATAAGTACTTTAAAATAATATTTGATATTATTAAATTATATTATAATTACCAGTAGACCTTTTACCATTTCATTAAATGACAAAAACATTAACATAAATAACAAATTAATCATGACTGTAATCTTGGGTCTGAAGTAGTTTGCTGACTTACTGTAATGCACCAGTGAGTGCTACTTAGAAAACATTAAAAACAATGAGCATAAAAGACTATGAGCATGTCATTAAAAAATAAATAAATAAATATCTAACTAAAATAATAAATAAATATCTAACTAGAATAGTAATAGAGTTTGCAATGGCTTGCTGACTTGGGGCAGCCGTGGCCTACCGTGGGCTGCCGGTTCGATCCCTGACCAGTAGGAAAAATGTGGGTGGGGAAAGTGGTTGAGCTCTCCTATATGCCCACATCCACGGCTGAAGTGCCCTTGAGCAAGGCACCTAACCCCTCACTGCTCTCCCATGCCCACATGCACGGCTGAAGTGCCCTTGAGCAAGGCACCTAACCCCTCACTGCTCTCCCATGCCCACATCCACAGCTGAAGTGCCCTTGAGCAAGGCACCTAACCCCTCACTGCTCTCCCATGCCCACATGCACGGCTGAAGTGCCCTTGAGCAAGGCACCTAACCCCTCACTGCTCTCCCATGCCCACATGCACGGCTGAAGTGCCCCTGAGCAAGGCACCTAACCCCTCACTGCTCTCCCATGCCCACATGCACGGCTGAAGTGCCCCTGAGCAAGGCACCTAACCCCTCACTGCTCTCCCATGCCCACATGCACGGCTGAAGTGCCCCTGAGCAAGGCACCTAACCCCTCACTGCTCTCCCATGCCCACATGCACGGCTGAAGTGCCCTTGAGCAAGGCACCTAACCCCTCACTGCTCTCCCATGCCCACATGCACAGCTGAAGTGCCCTTGAGCAAGGCACCTAACCCCTCACTGCTCTCCCATGCCCACATGCACGGCTGAAGTGCCCTTGAGCAAGGCACCTAACCCCTCACTGCTCTCCCATGCCCACATGCACGGCTGAAGTGCCCTTGAGCAAGGCACCTAACCCCTCACTGCTCTCCCATGCCCACATGCACGGCTGAAGTGCCCTTGAGCAAGGCACCTAACCCCTCACTGCTCTCCCATGCCCACATGCACGGCTGAAGTGCCCTTGAGCAAGGCACCTAACCCCTCACTGCTCTCCCATGCCCACATGCACGGCTGAAGTGCCCTTGAGCAAGGCACCTAACCCCTCACTGCTCTCCCATGCCCACATGCACGGCTGAAGTGCCCTTGAGCAAGGCACCTAACCCCTCACTGCGCCCCGAGCGCCGCTCTAGCAGGCAGCTCACTGCTCCGGGTTAGTGTGTGCTCCACCTCACTATGTGTTCACTGTGTGCTGTGTGTTTTTCACTAATTCACGGATTGGGATAAATACAGAGACCAAATTTCCCTCACAGGATCAAAGGAGTATAAAAAGACTATATATACTTATATATATATGGAACATCTGTTTTTTAGACATATGGCTGGGTGCAGGTGGGAGTCTGTGAGTTATTTGTCACCATAAGACCTGAAATATGATAGAGCCACTCATTAACCCTAACACAACCCTGCAGCACTATACGTTTCAGCGCACGCACACACACACACACACACACACACACACACACACACACACACACACACAGTCCCACACTCATTGCCATGCAGAATTATTACATTATCACCACACTCACATTTAGCAGTTAGTGGTGTAAAACTAATCATCCTATTAGAAAGATGTCACATATGAACTCATTAAAATATGCCTAATTATGTTTGTGTTTCTGCTCCTGTAATGAATTAATGATCCTATAATTCTTGTTGAAAAAAAAAGATTAATAGCCATTTTCTAACTTAATTGCAGCAACCAACACAATACAAATGCAGTTAACTATACTAGAAAGTAAGAATTATACGTTAGCATATCACAATGACTCTGGACACAATAGTTAATACTCAAGTTAATATGAGTTATCCAAGCAACATACAACATTACTGTAACATCTTCTCAAAACCTTTTTACATTACACAGTTGTCATCACCTTTTTATTACTACAGTATTTTATAATTTTATTTAAATTCACCAAAATCACTTCTGCTGTATTTCTAGCTACATACAAGTGAATCACTTTGATCTACATTATATAGTATGTATGAAAGGTGCACAATTATAGATTCGGATAATGTTCAATACAAGGCACCTACTGGAAAATGCAGTGTTCACAGGGAGTGCCGACGAGTGCAAGAAGGGTGCTGCAAATTGTGGCAGCTGGTGGTTAAAAGTATTAAGCACAAAGTTGTAAACTCTTTTTATTCACTGTATTTTAAGGGAAACTTTGGTCTATTTTTGGATGCTGATGAGTGTATATTTTCACTTTGTTCGGACCAAAATAACATAAATTGGTGCAATTATGAGTAACACAAGAATATCCATTTACAACTATCATTATAGCATAGCATTTAGGGGCAGCTTTCCTGCGTCTAAATAAATTGCTCCCTTAAGCCATTAACTATGCTAAAAAAGCTTAACACATCCATGCTACTATGGAGAGAGCAGACAGACAGTATTTCTTAAGTATTTATATATTTGTAAGTGTGAAGAAAGGGTACAAAAAGGACTGTTGGTTAGTTGTATGAGTATTACAAATCCTGAAAAATGGACTGTCCTAAGTCCAATTTGATTTACATCTTCTATAGTTTTGCTATGATACAAAAATTGCTACACACATTCTACAAATAATTAGTATTTTACAACTGGCATACCCTATTACGTTTACATAAAATGTCACATAAAAAGTGTCCAATACACCTTTCAGAGGAAATTAAATAATTTGACTAAGGTCACACTTACATTGATTCATGTCATTCAGTTTTGATTGAATTCAGTCATTGAATTATATGATTTTAAACTAATCTTTGCCATTTTTATTTTAGGAGGGCGAGCTATAGAGGTCCAGTCACACTGTGGGAATCATACTGTAACATTTTGTTATCTTCATATGCAGAAAGCAGCTGAAGCGTCTGGAACAGCCTTAGCAATTAAGTAAAGTTAGTCAAGCTTAACCAGGCTAGTTTTGCTACACACACACTACCCAGAAGCTGTTGGAACGCATCCAGTTTTACTCTACAAATGAATGTTGATGAAACAGTGTTATTGTCACGTCATAAAACATTAGCTCACTGTGCTCTGAGTTGATCATAAACTTGACTGTAGGTTTGACTGTAGGTTACAAAATGCATAGCCATCTGACTGTAGGTTACAAAATGGTGCATATTGTTGAATTGGCCAAACTCTTTATATGCTCTGAGTTAGTCTATGTCAATCAGTTTTTATATGCCAGTTTCTCTAACACAGACAGATGTGCAACAGACAGACACACATGTTTTGAATCCACACATATTGCTGTTCACCTTTGGCAGCCAAGACAGGAGAAGAGGCCTCCACAGGAAGAGGAGAGAGGAGGCCTCCACAGGAAGAACTTGTGACTACTTTTCTAACTAATATTTCCTGTTCCATCTGCTCAGCTGTAATTTGCTGATATCAAATACTTGCTCTGGAAACTGGCTTCACTTGAAGTGGCACTTCATTTACTAGTGAAAAGAAACCAATGGCTGAAACAAACCCTGCATGTTTGAACAATTTCCTTCTGATCCCGTCATAAACATGTTATAAGGAGGGATAGAATAGTTCATTCATGGCTGCCGTCACAAGGATTGCAACGTTTTCAAAAATTCAACCAACAACTGCTGAAACTGCACCTGGAGAAACAACACAATCAACTAAATATGAAGATAAGCAGACACAAAGTACTGTAGGCCTAAAGTTAAATGTTAACTTAAACGTACAGTAACTTAACCAAAGACTGTTGACAAAATGTATCCTACTGCTGATGGCTTAAATGTAACATTATTTAATGTAGCTGAAAGTTAGAGCTGAACAAAGGCGATTGGAGATTGGTTAACTCCTTGAACAGCTGCCAAGTCATTATTAGTTGGAGATGTTGTAATAGCTTTTCATGCAAAGTGCATTGTCCATAAGTGTTCCTATAAACCTGCATCCATAATATCCAACATGAAATTGGATGGCTCTATCCAGGCAGGGATGGATTACTGCACGGGCCTACCGGGCCCAGGCCCAGGGGCCTAAGGGGTCAGGGGCCCTGAAGCCCAAGCCTTTGCATGGAATCATTGCCTCAATATCAACAAATCAGGATGTAGGCTATGAATCTGATTGAATTTAGTATTGCCCATCCCCAAAATGCACCAGAATACAGGAAATCACATCAAAGAAATAAAAAAAAATCTGGGGGAGGACCCCCAAACCCCACGTCCCACATATGCGACAATTAGTGGGGGGCCCTTAATACATCTGGGCCCAGGGGCCTGAAAGTTCATAATCCGTCCATGTCCAGGAGTGCAGAATTCAGGTTTAAAGTTCATGTAGAGTACACTTATTATACAGCAACTTATAATGTCACAACAAAACTTGTTGGGCAGTTATAGATGATTGGGAAGACATCCTCACAGTACAGTATATTAGCCAAAGGAAGCATTTGCTTCACATTTCTATTACAGCTACACAGTTGCCTATCATATATTGCTAAAATGGCTAAATGATAAAAGGCTTCATCAAAAGCTTCTCCTTACACTATCCCAACTCAGAAAATCTATATCATAATTGCTTAGCACAAATATTAAATTGAACAAAATAAATCTGTTTAGTCTTGCAAGAGAAAAACAGCCAGGCTTTCTAGAATATTCTAAATAATAATTGACATCCCTCCCCAGCTCAGTGGCTGCTCTGACTGTATGGACTGACGGGATTTTCACCCACATTCAGCTTTTATCCTCCCTCTCAGAAACCTCTTAATCAATACACCTGCTGTCACAGGTTACATCACAGCATGCACTTACCATCTGAGTTAACATGCATTTCAGTTGTTAAATATAGAATAAATAATGCTTTATTTATGACTCATCAGATAAATTACATTGGTTATCCTTAACATCTCATCAACAGCAAACATTTAATACACATTTAATTTGCACAGCTATCTATATTAATGTTAATTAAAGCATATCATTTAAATTAATTAATTAAGGTAACGAAAATAGAGCGCATTACTCATGTCTCAGGTAAAGACAAAATGTCCCACGCAGAGCATGCACATCTAAGGACATCATAGGCACACAGCAGGCTCATCAGACAGACACATCCACACAAAATCAAAAGTCCCTCCCCCTCCTTCAGAGAAGAGGCCCTCCCTCACAATCCATGCTTATCAAGAATGCTCAGGACTGAACAACACATACAGTACCACCATAATTTTAGTAAGCAAACCACCATAACCTTAGTAAGCAATGACACTTTGATTAGCCACACATTATATTGCTATATAAAATACCACAAAATGCAATGTGTTTTGGTTTAGCATGTAGAAAATGTCAAAAGAAAATGTACTGCTTAATTTTTTTACCAGGAATGAAGACATAATCACTAGGCTATATGGTGCATGCAAAGAGTTGTCTCACAAGGCGTGTCACTGAATTGTGGACACCAGCTGCCATTAGCCTATAGTGCAGACCATCTTACAACTAGCCTGCTGCATACATTTCACTCTGCCTTATAGTAGCAAAGGCAAATTAATTGTAACTAATGCAATAGTAGTCAAAATGGACTCATTGGATTGACACTTATGTCCAGACAGGAAGGCCTAACTCCCCACCCACAATATTCAGTACAGTAATGACCCCATATGCAGGATCTGTAATGTGCATGCAAACTATGGAGAATATTTGCCAATACCACTTTTACACAAGTGATAATATAAGACCATTGCATTGAATATGATTTACTAGACCTAGAGTTGTTTTTACCTAAGTGATTTAAAAGAAATGTTTAAACTTCTAAGCTGGCATTTACAAGCAGGATATCATTATATAATCCTCAACTGTAGTCCCAGAATGCCACCTTCCTTTTGATGTTTCAGCTTTCAGTCTGAATGTTCTCTGTCAAGAGTCTTGGGGTTACTCTGTGTTCATTGTGCTTTTGGAGTGTTTTCCCTCCTGTCCTTGAAGGTCTTGCGTCAAGCCAGCCGAGTGTTTTATTTGGTGGTATTACTTGAGCATCTCTCTTGTTTGAGTCCATTTTGTCATCGTCTAAAAGAGCGGCTTGTCAGGGCCAGAGCACAGTCCTTTAGCAAACCAGGAGTCAGATGTCCTGCTGCATGACTGGGACATCAATCAATCAGAGCAGCAAGGTCACACAGAGGCACACAAACACAGGGGGGGGGGGGGGGGGGTATACAATCGTATTCACCCAGTCATACACACAAACACACACACTCAAACACAAGTCAAACAAAGATAAACACTCTCACACACAAACACAAACAGAAGTGAATGGGGCAGGGAAAATAGAGACCAGGCGCAAAAAGAACAAGAAAATAATATATCACACACTCTTTTCTGTATATATATTGCTTTCAGGGCGCCCAAAATGACGGGGAACTTCTTTTCACACAAACAACTAATTAACTATTATTTCAAAATCTTACAAAAAATACAGTAACATTACTACATTAGTCTCTCCAGTTAGGTAGACCTGCCATGATTCACTGATCGTGAATCATTAGCCTATTCACATGAATTCCAAAAAGATTTAATGCAACCCATTTAATGCATCCTTCTGCCGAGTGCAGGACAACTACAGCCAAGCGGGGTGACAGGATATCTAACCAACCAAATGTATAATCTGTTGTGCAGGGGCTGGTCTGCACGTCATGGTTTATCAAGTAGGTAACAAACACACTGTGAGATACAGTAACTTAATGTGACTAGCTATTTTTCCAACTGCATTTTTTAACATTTGCAGGTGTCGCTGCTTCTGTTTATTACAATAAGTTTCGGTTTTGTCTTGCCCTCTCATCGCTGATTGGCCTGACATTTTTCTTGTCTGAGGGAAACGGTTATGAACTATGGTGTTCCAGACTGTATCTCCCTAAAAGAAGATCTGGTAACACTTTACAGAATATAAGAGTAACATGACACTGTCATGAACGTGTCATAAACAAGTCATAAATGTTTATGACATAACGCTTCTGTTATTAAGTATCATTAATTTTTTGTCATAACAAGTTATGGTTATAGGATTAGGGTTAGGTGTTAGAGTTAGGGGTAGAATTAGAGATTGAGGTTATGGTTAGCATTAGGGTTAGGGTTCATGTGTCATGCCACTCTTATGTCAATACTGTCAAGTAAAGTGTTACCGCAGATCTAGGTGGGCGGAGCCAGGCTAGTAGACTGCAGATCTGTAGGTTTCACTCAATCACAGTTAGGCTACTGTTTCAATTTCTATTAGTGCAGAGTTCACCTTTTATTTTGGGAACATACCTTAGGAAAGAAATATTCAAAGTGAGATCTCTCTTTTGCAGCCTATATTGATTCTCTCATATTTCTTAATTTAATCTCCTCAGAAGCCCTTCTATTATCTCAACCCAAGGGTAATTTTAGTTCAACTTGTTTCCTTCTCAATCTCAGTTAAAGGTTATTTATTTCCAATAAAATAAAATAAATACATTTTCAAGACAATAAGTCTTCCTCTGAGATCAGTAGACAATGTTAACTAAACTGTTTCACTTTTGCATTGCTTTGAGTGGAAATCCATTCAGTGACAATTAAATTGTAGGCTAGATGATATACATTAAAAGTAGGCTATAATGCGATGCATATTTCAATGTTTGTGTTTAGTTGGCAGCATGAGTCAGAGGTGTGTTTTTGTTTTGGTGATTTTAGCCATTTAGTAAAAGGCTGATCTGATATACTAAGGTTTGCAAAGCACACCTTTTTTTGTCAGTCCATGTCATGACAGTACGTACAGTACATTTGTCATGAGTCAGTGTGGAGGAGGTGACATTCGTACCGCATGTTTTCTGCCTGTCAGGAAGTCCAGATTTCAGCAGCAGAAGGAGGAACTGATGCTCAGGTCACAGAGTTTCAAGCCTGGATGGTACTATGGTGTTAAACTAAATTACTACGCACTATAGTGTTAAATTAAACTAGACTAAGCTACTAAGTGTGTGTGTGTGTGTGTGTGTGTGTGTGTGTGTTTAAGCGTATATAATATCAACACTTTTAGTCTTCATTTATCTTTGTGACAGTGCAGCTCATCCATAATAAAGGTGATTCCACACCATCAAAAGCCTTGTTGTCAAAGCCTTCTCTTTGAACAAACACTGCTTCCAGATGTCATTCATGTGTGAATGCGTGTGTGTGTGTGTGTGTGTGTGTGTTAGAGAGAGAGAGAGACTGTGTGTGAAATTCACCATCTATTCACCAATTCACCTCTAGTCTGGCTTTTGAGATGTCTTTTCATCAGCAAGCAGGCTTCATACACACCTGAACATGATGTAAGCTACTGGTTGTTACTCAGGTCTCAGGTATTAAGAGTTATGTGATTTAATGATGACTTGAGGCAAGCCGCTGCCATTACCCAGGGTCTTGTGAGGTAAATCCTGCTCAGCCTTGGCAAAGAGAGGAGAGCGTTATTTCATTAATTGTTGTTACATAAGCTGTCACCAATAAAGCTGATTTGAGTCTATCAGTGAAAGCCTGCTGGCTCTTCAGAGCCAGGCCAAGAACAGTGGAGAATTAGCGGAGATGTAGGGGCACACTCTTCAGAAGAGTGATTCATAAGTGTGTCACGATTGTGCCGATTGGTGAACCTGACTCTTGTCCATCTGTGTGTTAACACAGATCATAACACATTGGGTATACGTAAATCAAGCGTATGGCTGATACATTTTGGGCAGTATCATGAAGGAAAAACAAATTAAACCACTTAAACCATATATTGTCTGAAAGCATATACCTTCAAGATGTGAACTGTAACATGCGTTTTGACATTTCCCACCCTCCTATTGCTGCCCATGCATAATACATTGGGTATAGGTAAATCGGGTGGATGGCTACCTATATATTGAGTGCTCTGCTAAGCTTCAGCTGTTTGTCCCAGATGTTCATCATGTATGTTTGTGTTATAGACTATCAGAATACTTGTAGTATCAATATACTTGTAGCTATCAGAAAATAACAACAAAGTCTGGTGCCCTCAGTTGGTACCGATCAGACCAAAATGGGCCTCTGGCTCATGGTCTATGTGGGATGTTTCATCTTTACTTTATCTTCACTACTTCTTATAATATATATAATAATTTGTTATCCTGTTATTTTTGGGCTATGATACAGGCTTTATGGCCTGGATGCCAGCTGAACTTAGCCCCGCCCACAACATTTGAGGTCGGGAAGTTCGGACTGGACTTGTTCCGTTGTGGAGCAACTATGCCCAAACCAGAGCTGTTTGGACCAATCAGTGCCTCATCTATCACGTCATCTGAGCATACTAGGTTGATTTTGTTTGCAACAAAAACACTGTGGCTAGAATATAGACAGATGACTTTTAAGACCCCATATGGAAAAATGCATATTATTTCCATGTGGTTTGGCCTTTCATTTACATGAAAACGTAGATTTTTATCGCTGAAAACGATAATTTCTGAAAACTTCGGACAAAGTGGATATGTGGGAAAACTCTGGTTTCACTTTCATCAAGGGAAAATAGCATGTTTGCATTGTGACATGTTGTTCCCTTGTTTGTTTGAAATCTCTGGTTGGTCACCTGTTTGCTCAAGGGGTTTGCGACACCCCTTCCCAGCTGTTTAGCATGTTAGCACAATAACTTTGAAAAAAGACCACAAAACAATGTTCAGGCATTTGTGGAGAAGAGGGGTGGTTTGTGTATTCTTCATGGTAAGCTATTTCGTCGCTCTGGGGGTCGTTTCTAGAAAAGTTAGCAACGACGTTGCTTAACCACCATGGTACGACGCAACTTGCGACCAAACAACGACACTGTTACACCTGTTTCCAGAAAGCATCATACCTGTGTCGCAATTCGCTACCTCCGACGTTCGAACACCATAGTTCCAACAACGTTGTTGATGATGCAGCGACACATATCATTGGTAGAAAACAGTGGAAACGTGTAATACCCCACCCCCTAGAAATGTTCTGTCACGGCCTATGTAAAATGTTTCTAATCTAAACCGAGTGATTAATGCTGGTATTGTCATTGCCATCAGCCAAAACCTAAACCTATTGCAAGCATATAAAACAGTTAACTTAAGCAGACCAATATGAGTCATTATTTGTGTTAAATATCTGTGTTGGAAAAAATATATAGCCTGGACAAATATCTGGGTATCCCATAGGTTATCAACTGTCTCGTGGCTTAACGGCAGCGTGTTGGTGCACTGCGCACTTGGCCGGAGTTCGCATCCTAGCTCTTCTTTTTATCTCTGAGTAGGCCTACGAGACACAACAATAGGTTTTGACCATACATATTTATGTATATAGTTACTCTACATCGAGAGTACAATAGGTAGGTATACATCAGTCAAAAACAATTGAATCTACGTGTCACACTAGTTCACCTGCAGGTAGCGAGAAGCAAGAGGACAATCTCACATCATAAGAAAATCGAACCTACAACGTTGGGAGAATAAGTCATCTGCTTTAGCCACTACACCATTTAACACTGCTGTTGTTAGGGACTGTGAAGATTATAATACTAAAAGCAAGGCAATACTTTAATTAACATAAATAGCAAGAATGAGCCAAGTAGGGGAGCAGTGTCTTCATCAAAATTAAGCTACAGGATAGATTGATTAATCATTGAGTCACGAAATAAACATCCACTTCGCAAATTTTGGTTAGGCGGTTGTGATTTTTGGTTAGGCGCTCCGGACACCAACAGGAACTACCAAGGAACGACACAAGTGCGACTGCCTAGGGGCAGTAGTTCAAACGACCAAACTTTGCGTCCTTGTTTGCGATTGAGAGTTCGAACTACCCTTTCTAGAAACACCAAATCCAACAACGATGCAGCGAACTACCAAGGTTGCGACGCAAGTTAGCAAACGATGCTTTCTAGAAACGACCCCCGGATTGGTTAGGTCTGTCCAATTGAGTGCAGAGGCATTTCCCCCCCCCCAGTATCAGTTAAAACACGGCCCATAATTATGTCCCAATGGAGCAATATCAGACTCATATTCTGACTAGAATTTGAGTCTGAAAAAGTCAGGCTACAGGCTTTAGGCCTACTAAATACGCTAGGATGTGAAAAGAGCTCATGATGCTCTGACTAAGTTACAATCTCTCTATCTACTCCCTCAGTGGACTTGTGATGTGCAGATACTGTATCTGCAATTGCACATAGGCTAACTGCCTCGCATTAAACCTTTGGCTGTCCTACTTTCCATTGAGACTGAGCAGCAATGCAGAACGCAACCATGAAACCTGCTTTCAGGGAACACCAGATGGCCATTCCGCTACATCAGAATCAGCAGAACTGTGTTTGCATGAATTTGGACTGCCTGTGCAAAATGGAGAGAAGCACCAGTGCAATAAGACAAAA
Source organism: Alosa sapidissima (assembly GCF_018492685.1). Classification (NCBI taxonomy): domain Eukaryota; kingdom Metazoa; phylum Chordata; class Actinopteri; order Clupeiformes; family Clupeidae; genus Alosa; species Alosa sapidissima. The sequence goes on along the minus strand of NC_055960.1, from coordinate 26,990,146 downwards.
CAATAATGGAAAAAAGTTAAACAGAGTGGTCTGAAACAGATGCAATAAGCATAATTTAATTGCTTGGACACAAACAGCATTTGACTGGACGGTCTCTGTAGAGTGCTAAATTGTCAAGCATAGATTTGATAAATATCAGTACAAAAAAGGAAGACTGACTGAAACTGATGTGATTGGCTCCCAACAAGTCATTGATAAAATAAATGTAAGCGAACAATTGTGGTGATTGTGTCCTGCAGTGCTTATTGATTTATCTTTCTTTTTTGCTGCATTATGCTGATTTGTGATTAAATGTCATTTTATTAAGAGTGTCTGTTTGCATCTCAATTAATCTTAACCCCAGAGAGATGGGATTCTGCAGTGAAACAAAATCAAGTTAAACAAAATAAATCAGTTTAGTCTTGCAAGAGAAAAACAGCCAGGCTTTCTAGAATATTCTAAATAATAATTGACATCACTCCCCAGCTCAGTGGCTGCTCTGACTGTATGGACTGACGGGATTTTCACCCACATTCAGCTTTTATCCTCCCTCTCAGTAACCTCTTAATCAATACACCTGCTGTCACAGGTTACATCACAGCATGCACTTACCATCTGAGTGAGAGACAGATAGAGAGGGAGGAGGAGGAGGATGCTTCTTGTTCAAAGAATAAATTATTAAAATATTTGGTAGCTTATTACTTTGAGATCTTACCAAACCATGCATTTCAGCAATACAGCATAAATAATACTTTGATGTCATCAGGTAAATAAACATACCACACCACAGCACTGGGCAGCATTGCACTACATGGTAACAGGGCCAATAACACGGCATAGTGCATAGATACAGAGTAGCATTGTATGACACCATAACCTTAGTCCCAGGGTTGAGTGAAATAAACGGTACATAGTAGAGATATGCCTGCCCCCTCCTAGTTGAATGAAAAAATATACATTGCTCTATCAGCCATGGGTGCATGTACACCCCCCCCCCCCCCCCCCCCCCTGTGCTTATCGCCCCAACCAACACAGCACCCTCCCCACTTTCAACAATGCTCAGCGCTCCTCAGCAAGTGAACCATGAAATTGGCCGTCTCAGCCGTCAGGCCATACATAGTGTGTAGTGCTGTAATCAGTCACTGTAAGATCTGAAAGTCACTTCTGATTACGGGCACAATTAGTGTGCCTTGACTCTCCTTCAGCGGCTAACCTGACTGTGTCAGATTTACCCCCTCCCCCCACACCCACTTGCATCTGCCACCGGTGGGGGGGGGGGGGGGTCTGACACACGCCAGTTTAATTGTAGACAGTTCTGCTCTGATTCACTACTACTAAAAGGAGACCAGACTGGAAAACAGGCCCATTATTTTTATTGCAATGTTGCAGCAGCACAACCAGCGTTATAAATGAACAATTATCATTGTGTGTGTGCGTGCGTGTGTGTGCCCACACTTTATTGTCTAAATGTATGTGTGGAAATATACCCTGGTGCAATGGGGTGCTAATATGTATGGCGATGAGGTGCAATATTTCACTCACAGCCTCAGTGTCTCTCTCCTACTTCCACGGCTCGAGATACCAAACAGGCTCCCTAGCAACCCGTTGCTATTAGATACTGCCGGCCCAGTCGCCATAGCAGCAGGTTCTTGCTCATTCTCGTTCAACTCTGTAAAGCCTCACTCTTTTTTTCATGGCCTGAGAAATACTTGTGACATAGAAAAACAAAGACGGCGTGTGGAACAACACACAGTCACTAATCCGCAACCAGAGGCAAAAAAGACCACAGTGTAATATTTATGCTGCTCATGGCATGTTGGTGCACCCACCCACACATACACAAACACACACACACTGTCCTTGTAAATCTTGCATGATTGCAGATGCTTATTAGCTGCACTCAATGCACCAGTCACTTGTTGTGGACAGAATTCCAATGTGAAAACAGGACTCTGTGGGTTAGATGTTAGCCTGCCCCCATCCACCTAGATCTTCCCTCAGACAAGAAAAATGTCTTATTGTGATAAACAGAAGCAACAACACCTGCATACGTCAAAAAATGCAGTTGGAAATTTTTATCTACAGCAAAGGTAGACCCACATACATTGTTTCCTGACTGTTGATGCTGTTTATTGTCAGTTTGTAAAGTTTAGGCGAAGTAGGAAGTAGTGATGTAGTACTCGAGTCCGATTTCTGCTTTCTCGGACTCGTCTCGGACTTGTTCCTTCAAAGACTCGGTATTGACTCGGTCTCAGACCACAGTGGGAGGAGAAGGACTCGTAATTTCAGGCCGAGTCCTCGAGACCAACGCATTTTTATGTACATAAAAAACACACACAACACATAACAACAATAATAATAAAATGCAATGTTGACGGGCATTATTTGAAAATGACATCCCATCGTGCAATGCAAAGATACTGCCGTCTGTAGGCCTAACCTGGGGGTCGTTTCTAGAAAGCATTGTTTGCTAACTCGCGTCGCAACCTTGGTAGTTCGCTCCATCGTTCTTGGATTTGGTGTTTCTAGAAAGGGTAGTTCGAACTCTCAATCGCAAACAAGGACGCAACGTTTGGTCGTTTGAACTACTGCCCCTAGGCAGTCGCACTTGTGTTGGTGCCTAACCAAAAATCACAACCGCATAACCAAAATTTGCGAAGTGGATGTTTATCTCGTGACTCAATGATTGATCTATCCTGTATCTTAATTTTGATTAAGACACTGCTCCCCTACTTGGCTCATTCTTGCTATTTATGTTAATTAAAGTATTGCCTTGCTTTTAGTATTATAATCTTCACAGTCCCTAACAACAGCAGTGTTAAATGGTGTAGTGGCTAAAGCAGATGACTTATTCTCCCAACGTTGTAGGTTCGATTTTCTTATTATGTGAGATTGTCCTCTTGCTTCTCGCTACCTGCAGGTGAACTAGTGTGACACGTAGATTCAATTGTTTTTGACTGATGTATTGTACCTATGGTCTCTCGATGTAGAGTAACTATATACATAAATATGTATGGTCAAAAGCTAGTGTTGTGTCTCGTAGGCCTACTCTTACTCAGAGATGAAAAGAAGAGAACTCCGGCCGAGCGCGCAGTGCACCAACGCGCTGCCGTTAAGCCACGAGACAGTCGACAACCTATGGGATACCCAGATATTTGTCCAGGCTATATATTTTTTCCAACACATATATTTAACACAAATAATGACTCATATTGGTCTGCTTAAGTTAACTGTTTTATATGTTTAGGTTTTGGCTGATGGCAATGACAATACCAGCATTAATCACTCGGTTTAGATTAGAAACATGTAGAAATAGGCAGTGACAGAACATTTCTAGGGGGTGGGGTATTACACGTTGCCACTGTTTCCACCGATGATATGTATCGCTGCATCATCAACAACGTTGTTGGAACTACAGTATTCGAACGTCGGAGGTAGCGAATTGCGACACAGGTATGATGCTTTCTGGAAACAGGTGTAACAGTGTCGTTGTTTGGTCACAAGTTGCGTCGTACCATGGTGGTTGAGCAACGTCGTTGCTAACTTTTCTAGAAACGACCCCCAGGGTAGGAATTTCACGCCGTGATGCCCCTTTGAAAATCAAAGGTTTACAGGCCACTGTGGCCTTGGTGCCCCCTTCTTTCAATATTCTGCTTTGCATCCGTTTAATAGTGATTTTTATTTAGCCTATGGCCTGTCAAAATAATCTTAGCATCACAGCGCAAATTAATTCAGTTTTACGCAGTGGAGAAAATTACAGCGCATGGCAAGAAAGAATGTGCGTCCAAATTCACCCATTCTTTTCAGTTGAAATACTCGCGATCGCTGAATAGCCTACTCATCACACAGACACATGTATCACATCATATGAAGGAGCTTTGTCTCAGCTTTTAAACAATGTCATCCGCTAATTGCTGTGGTAAACGGTTCGCGAGAAAAGTAAATAATATGATTAAATTTAATCATAACGTCTACATAAGGTTCTTCGCCCATCTACCCATTCAACTCGGTGGGATACGTCACAAACCCTTCGTTCAACACATGACAAACCATATATCAGAATAAACAGCAGACCTTACCGAACACAAAGGTGTAAAGCAGTCCCCTGTACAGAAAGCCGTTCCAGAGTATTCCGGTTAAATTAAAAATGTAATTTGCAGCAAGGTCTACATTCATGTCTCCAACTTTGGTCTTTAGGTTTCAAAATGTGTTTAAATCGTTCTACATGATTTCATAACAGGCCAAATACAAAATAAATGTTACAAATATTGCCTAGATATAGGTAAATATTAAAATCAGAGCATACAGTATACAGTACAGCTAACTAAGAGTTTGTGAAAGTAGCCTTAATGATCAAAAAATGCTAAGCATGCATCTAGGCTATTTGAGTTTCTTAAAGCTGAGTTGTGCTTAAATTTTTCAATACATGATTTCTTAATAGGCCAAATATAAAATAAACATAAATATTAAATATAGCCTATATATCTGTATTAGATGATCAGATGATTTACAGTTCTATGTAATATGTCATGTTTCATGTTTTTGTAATGTTTCATACAGTGATGCAGCTCTACTGCTGTGAATAGGCTAAATACAACTTTGATCATTTTTATAGCCTACTACTGTATAGTTAACTTTGGGCTTGGTGCCCTGACATGTGGCCTTTGTGCCTTGCCCATAAAATTGTGAAATTTCAAGCCTGGGCCTCACTGTTGATTATTAACTGGGGTGATATTAAATCATGAATATGAAAACTGACATGTTTTTATGGTCTTGGTCTCGACTCGGTCTCGACTCCTAAAGGACTCGACTGTATTTGAAAATCAACAGACTCGGTCTCGACTCAGTCTCGGCCCTTCAAAAACTCTTGACTCGGACTCGGCATAGGCGGTCTCGTCCCCATCACTAGTAGGAAGTAACATTAGGCTGGACCAATGACTTTAAAGTTAATGCCCGTCGCGACGCAAGCAAACGGAAAATGGTATTCACCAGACTCTATTCACTTCGTGAATGAGTTTGGATTTTTCTAAGCTAGGTAGATGTACCAACACTTTTGCGTCCACCTGAGGCATATTTTCTTTGCTTAAAAACAGGATGTGGTATGTACTAACAGGCCTCACTTAGGTACCGCAGACTGCCTGTCACAGGAGCTGAGAATGGCAATTTGTGCTTTTCTGTGCCATTCATATGCATTCATAGGAGGGTCAGGGGAAAGTGGGAGTTTTGTGTAAAAAGATGGGAGGAGAAGCGTAAATGTACCTATATCCGTGTGAGACTGTGTAAGTACTGTTTAGTGTCAATAGCCCCAATCACATACAGCACTGGAAACGTGACAGACATCGGAATTAGATACTGGGATGTTATCACAAATAAGCCTTTAATATGCCCTAACAGTCTTTCAAGATGGTCATTAGTGTTGATGGCAGGATTACTCATCTTGATATGAAAGTTACTTACGCGGTTATCTGGATTTGCACATGTTATCAACACCATTGTATTAATGGAGGTTATCCATTCAGAGAAATAGAACGCATGGTAATGGAGACAGACTTGGCCTCATCATAGCAAAACAGCACAATACCTAGATTAGCAATTAGGGAAATTACTGAAACTGAAACTAACTGCAAGATGGAGGACAACATTTTCTCCTACAGTGCTGTTGGACACAGAGCAAAACAAGCAACGTGATTAAACAAACAATAAGGCAATCTTGCAAAACAGTGGTGTAGTGTGTTGTGTGTGTGTGTGTGAGAACATGTCAAAAACAACCTCATCACTGTGATGATATTTACCGCGTAGGTGTTGTAGTATAGAAAGGAACTGAACGGAGCCAATGGTCACTGGACTATGATAAAAAAGAGAGATGACGTGGGAAGAGTGCACACACAGAACGAAGAGCATCTCTCTCTCTCCCTCTATCACTCACTCATTTTCTTCTCCCCATCTCTCACTCTCTCTCTCTCTCTCCCTCTCTGCACTTCAAGCAGGGAAGCTCTCACTGCATTATTAATGACCAGAAATGAAATCACAAATGTGACAGGGTGTGTTTCGTCCTTGTAGGCCTAATTGGTTTTGCAACTCTGAATTACGCTAAAAGTGGAATGCCTGGAGAGGAGTAGCTGTCTTAGTGGTGAATGACTTACCAACATCTCAATTGGCCCCCCTGCAAATGCCTATGGTGTTCAGGATAACCAGGGAGAGGACTCAGCTGAACTAGAACGGCAGGGAATCAAACACTCCGACAGAGACAACAAGAGCAGTCAGGGGACTGCAGATCCTCGCCCCTGTCCAAGATATTGACTTTAGTGAAACCAAACTTCCAGCATCTGCATTCACTCTGGTCCAGTAGTTTTTCTGTCTCTGCACCGCCACTTGTTTTTCGGGTTGTCCGAAATTAGGGAGAAATTAGGCCAGTAGTAGAAAAGTCCACCTTCAAGTCCAACCATGTGTTGCTTCTTTTAGCACACATGACTATGTGTGCACTTACAGTAACACAGGTGATTTCACTTATTTGCTGATCTACAGTATCTGGCTGAGAGTTGTACAGAAGAAATCTGGTTTAGTGAATGGTTGGAACAAATATGTAATGACTTGTGGTTGGAGTTCCTCACCTCTGCAAAGGGTCCTTTAATGGCAGTGTTGTAGGATGTTGTTCAGTTTCAGGGCACAAAGTGGCTGATGCAGGTACACATGTAAAGGACCTGTGAGGGGTTCCTTTGACTGCACCCACTACAGCTGTCTTTAGTACACGGCCACTATATTCCACTATTCATGGATTTCATCAGGTCCCTTTCCATCAGGTGTATAAAACCAAGCACCTGGATTATGAATGCACACTGCATGGTGCATGGTGATTAATAATGTGTGGAAAGGGACCTGATGAAACCCATGAATAGGCAACAGCAACAGGTGAAGCAGAGCTTTTGAAACCACATGATTATTCTTGTTTACACTGTTGACTGTGTAAGTATAAACAACTGTACATTGAGAGTTGTTGAACTACAGTAGAGCTAGGAGTTCGATAATTTAGGAGATTTGGCATCGACAAGTGTTTTACAGTATAAATCCAAAGTATCTGGTAGACCTTGGATTGATCAAATAAATGTCTACCTTTATTACTCCCAAACTCATCCTATGTATTTTCTACTTTCTCCAGTGGCACTAAAAACCTTAAATACACATTTCTATTAAAACAGTATAACTTACAAATTATCTGATTTACTTGTGCTCTGAGATATGTGTGCTTTATGAATAACAAAAGTTGAGTAGAGTTTCTCCATAAATAGAGTGAAGTCATTTCTTTCACCCTGTAAAACAGAATTCAAACATTCACAAAGGGAGAATAGGGTGTGTGAATTATTGTATCCTAAGCTTACTAACCTAGCCTAGAAATCTAGACACACCCTAGCGGCAGCAAATTACATTTGCTTCCAGGTCTAGTCTAGCAACTCTCCGTTGGCTTGTGAGCTCGAAAAATTAAACTTCTATCAGGCCAATCAAATTGTGTATAGAGTCGTTAGGCGGGCTCAAACATAATGATTGATGGCAGAGTTGCAACGGTTTGGCTTGAATTCCCTGCTACTTGAAAACAAAGAAGATGGATGTTGCTGTTGGCGAACAGTGTGACACGAGTTAAGCTTTTATTAAGTTGGCTGTCCTATTGCGTGCAGAGGGAATTTGAAAGACCGATTATCCCGCCCCTCGAACTGAGCACTGCGAACGGTGAGTGCCCAGACCCTCGTCTGGCTCGTCAGGCTATTACTAACCAATTTCTGTCTGGGCTTTTCAAATGAGGGATTGGAAAAAGCTCTCTGCAAATTCAAATCTGTTTTTCTTTTCTTTTGCTCTTTGTTCACAGTTATACAGTATAGTCATGGATGACAGCATTGATCAAAATTCAGAGTTTCTTTGGCTGAGCAATGCTGACAATCTGTGATAAAAAGAATCAATATGTAGCCTATTAAAACTTTTCTCTCTTGTTTAGCAGACAGGCCATCTCAGAGATTCCTGCTTCTGTCAGTGTACTCTCAATAATGTTTTATGCATACTAGTCACACATCAGGACAGCAGTTGCACAAAATGGTATTCATCCAGAGGTGTCCAGCCTCAGAGAGTAGAAGTCCTACACCTCTTCGTTCCTTGGTGTTTAAAGCCCCCAATGTTGTCTTCAAGGCAGCACTGCCTGGAAGCATTAAGCATGAGTAAAAGTTCGGGTTAGGATTAGGTGCCTTTAAGTCGACAGTGGCAGCACTGCCTGGAAGACGACGTTCGGGGTTAAAAACACCATCGAGCCACCTCTTCACACCTCCACCCCTCTGAACTGTATCACCACAAGCAGTGGCATATTATTTTCAGGCTGCATTTGTTCAAGCCATATCATTAATGTTACTGTTGATGTTTTAGCATTAATGTACCACTTTTATTACTTTTAAACATCTTAATAAGTTGTGGAATGTATACATGGTTATATGTTATTCATTAGTTGACAGTTTGTAGTTGGTTATATCTTCTGTTGTGAAAATTGGCTTTGGAAATGATTGACACAGCAAAGTCTGTGGCTAAAGCCGTATCTCTTCCAGTGGAAATGATATGTCAAGATGGGAGATGTACAGATGTTATTTATTTTTTCAAGTCTCGAATCTAAATCCCTCGATGGCAACCTCACTGTAATCACGAGAGCCTCTCCAAACCTGCTTGGAGTACTGTGCATACCCAACCTGAAGAATCAGTGCTGAGAACAGCCATTTAGCTTGACATCCCAGCTTTCTATAATCAAGAGAAAATTGGGTTGTGTCAATTGAAAGGGATGGGTCAGTGTGTGTGTGTGTGTGTGTGTGTGTGTGTATTGTGAGTCCTTTTCAACAAGTAAACAATGTTCGGTCATGAGCTCAGCACAGAAAACAACAGAGAAGTAGCACGCTCTATAATTCCTAAGGCTTCACTCCTGGCTGTAGAGCAGACACTATGAAGTTTCCTTATTTGGGGGATTGGAAGGGAATACTTACAGAATTAGAGCTTGGACTGACAGGTTATTAAGCCGTTGCTACCAAGCTACCATATACCGACATACCTAGATGGATTATGCAGAATATAAAGGAAAATATCTCCAATTTAAGGATAAAATACATGAAGGGTTCAAGGAAAACTTATATGAAGGGTATACTGTATGAAGATGTATATAAAGATTATGGGTTTGGACATACAGTATGATTTTTTTGTTCCCTAATATAAGCAGACTCACTTTTGTCCTCATAATGTAAAAACTTCTATCAGATTCACAACTTCTAACAGATCCACAGTTACTGATTTTAAGAAAATTTGGTAACACTTCACTTGAAAGTATCGACATAAGAGTGATGTGACACTGTCATGAACACATGAACTCTAACTCTAATCCTAACCCTAGCTCTAACCCAAAACCTAACCATAACTTGTTATGACAAAAACTGAATATATAATAATAAAGTGTAACCGAAAATTATTTGGTACAAATTTGATACAATACAATACAGTTTATGCAATAATCAAATCAAAAAACAAAATTAAGTTAAATAGACTAGGTAAAGTATTTGAAGTCCCATAATTCAATAATTGAAAGAATATTATTTGGTTGGATTGTTCAGTGAATAAGTGATTGATCATGATTGATCGGGTGACAGAATAATCTATGAGTAGGTTGTTACTTAAGCACATCAATAACAATCAATCTGGAATCATTAACATGATAGATTAAGTATCGTTCCTGTCATCCTCTGGACAGGGAAGATGTGGGTCTTCATTGGGGAACACGTACATTAGGCTACCGAATGGCGTTAGTCGCTCACCCTATAAGCAAGATAGCTCGATCAGCATCAGGATGACTAGCTGCCAATGTTGTACAATTCTGTGCTGACTCTGAGGAGGTGCCCTTGTTTGATAACAGGACAGGGGCAGCCGTGGCCCACTGGTTAGCTCTGGACTTGTAACCGGAGGGTTTCCGGTTCGAGCCCCGACCAGTGGGCCGCAGCTGAAGTGCCCTTGAGCAAGGCACCTAACCCCTCACTGCTCACCGAGCGCCGCCGTTGAAGCAGGCAGCTCACTGCGCCGGGATTAGTGTGTGCTTCACCTCACTGTGTGTTCACTGTGTGCTGTTTGTGTTTCACTAATTCACCGATTGGTTTAAATGCAGAGACCAAATTTCCCTCACGGGATCAAAAAAGTATATATACTTATACTTATAAGATAAAGCTGCTTAGAAGTAGTGCAGATGTCACTTTACGGACAGCATAGAGACAATAAAGACAGTAGAAAACCCTTTCAAAAGCAAAGTCACAGGTTTGGCAACATCCACAAAGTCAAGGTCAATGGCGGTAAAAGTTTTTTAGTATTTTCAAGGTGCAAGATTGCACATCTTTACCTCTGAGTGACTCTAGGATGTTCTTTTTGTAATTCATAGATAGATAGATAGATAGATAGATAGATACTTTATTGATCCCCAAGGGGAAATTCAAGGTCTCAGTAGCATACAGACATCACACACAACATGCACTTACAACAGAAATGGTAAATATAAGTATAAACATATAACCAAACTCTACTGTACAATAGAGACAGTAGAAGATAAAAAAAACTACCAAAACTAAATACACTATATAAATTAAATTAAAAAATCCAGTGTGCTTGAGGGTGATCAAGCATGAGACGCTTGTAATGACAGGGCCGGGACTGGCCTGTAGTTCTATGTGCATGGTGAGGTGCTCAAGAGAGTGAGTGTCATGGTGAAGGTGCAAAAAGTAGTCCAACATTAGTCCTGTAGTTCTGTGTGCATGGTAAGGTGCTCAAGAGAGTGAGTGTCATGGTGAAGGTGCAAAAAGTAGGGTAACACTTTACTTGATGGGTGAGTTCATAACACATTCATAGCAGCTTTCATAAACTGCACATAAAGCATTCATGACTGTTTCATGAGACATGACTCAATATTCATACCAAACCTTTCATGAATGTGGAAACAGAACAACGACAACTTGTCAAAATAAAAGTCCAACATCAAGTTAAGTAAAGTGTTACCAAAAGTAGTCCAACAGTAGTCCAACAGTGCAAGAATAAGGTCTAGAGACCAGCATAAATAATATGGACAAATAAGAGAGTAAAGTATAATGTAGACAAGGTAATATAAAAAACTATGTCAGTGCAAGAATAGGTTGAGGTAATAGGGTTACAGCCATTCAGTATTGTAGCAGAAGCCATTGGTCATGTGTGCTAATATAGCATGAAAAACAGTGTAGCAGTAAAACAGTAGTAAAAACATTAGGCTGTGGACAGTAGTAAAACAGTAGTAAAGCAGTAGTGGGCAGTCAGTACTCAAACATGGAGAGGGTGGAGAGGTTCCACTTCAACTAAGTAGTTGTGAAATTTTCCTCCTTGTTCCTTGTTGTCTTTATCATCACACAACTTTTCCAGCCTTTTGTTGCCCCTGTCCCAACTTTTTTGAGACATTAAATTTAAAATGTGCTAATATTTTCCATGAAATAGTCAAATGATATGTTGTCTTTGAACTCAATTAAATGTAGTGTTGATATGATTTGTAGATCATAGCATTATTCTTTTATTCACATTTTACAAAACTCTTTTGGAATTCAGGTTGTATAACAGCTTGTGTCCTAACCAGACGCAATGCAAGCGAACATTAGAGATAAAATCAGTTTAATTCCATGGTTTTCAAATGTGAGTGTCCTGACTGCAAGTGACGCGATGCAATGCCACGTTTTGAGAGAACTTTTGTAGGACGCCCCGTGTCTATTTTCTTTCTGTCGCTCGCGTTGCTCTGTTATTTTAAATGAGAAATATGACGCAATAGAAGGACATATTTAACAGATTCAGTGTAGACAAATAACACCGAATGCTACAAGATAGTCGCTCGCTCAGATCCGGTTAGGACACGCTGTAAGAATGTTGCGAACTAAATATTCCATTTGATGTCATATGCAATCAATGGAAGTTCTAGATTGCACAGTAAAATTCTAGAATGACTTGCAGTAATATCAGATCCTTGATTTTTACTCCTGAAAATGTATTAAATTTGTTTTGAAATTTGAAGTGGCTCCACATCTGAAAATTAAGTTTACAGTCTCTACAAACACTATACAAAATGTCATGCTTTAGTCATAAAATGCACAATAAACCTTTTATATATGAGCTTATCTGCTCCACTATGTGTATGTTAGATTAACATTCATAGTGTAGACATAGAGTACATTTGCACAAAAATGTGAAAAAGCATTTTAGCTGTTCTATGCTCTCAGAGAAAAAAAGATGTTTTGAATTACAGCAGCCCTACCAAACTGTCATAGAGTAGGCCTAATGGAAATCCTGACAGTGAGGGATGATCAGCTTGTCTTTAAAAAATGCGAAATTCAGTGTCTTTTGTCAAAATTTCAAATGCTTCTGCACTCCCAAATAAATGATGTAATTCTGGGGAAATATTATGATTATGTTTTTTTTGCATCCCTGAACTGACAAATGGCAATACTTAGCATGAACTAAAAAAAAAACACGCTTTGACACCTTAAACCAGGGGTGTCAGATTCATAGGAGGCAGCGCGCCAGATTTGTTGGAATGAGACCTCGTGGGGCCATAATTTTCAGTCATTCTCATGGTCATTATCGTTTTTAATGTAATTGTCAGTTCAGCAAACCACAAACTTTTTTCTATCCTGGTTACTGGTTTCTACAGTAAAGGAAATATCTTAAACAAATACATTGAAATAATACACTTCACTTGAATGAGACCTGGACAGACAAAGAAGACTGTGTGCTGGGAACCAGGGAGGAAAAGCAGCATAAGAGGCAGACTGGAGCAATCATCCTCTCCACAGTCTCTCAGTGAGCGGGGCTTCTCGTCTGCCCATCTCACCAGAAGCTCCCCTGCCATCGGTGTTTTTCTGCTGTGGTTGTGCCGTCAGTGGTGGCGGGAGTGGTGGCATCTAGAGCCGCTGAGTGCCAAGATGAAGGGGTTGGCACACAGTGGCATATATATTGGCCCAGTTTTCTCGTATGTCATCAGTCCTGCTGTGCCTCCAATCTCCCAAACCCACGGGCACCCTGCAGTGCTGCTCACCTGTGGCGCACCTCACGGCTCTGTTGTGCTCCGACAGGCTCTCACAGAGGCCCATAGAGCCTCACATCCAGCACTCCATCAAGACCTCACGGGCAAGAGAGAGGGAAAGAAAGAGAGAGAGAGAGGAAGAGAAAAAAAAACTAAAAATGGAAACACTTCTCTAAAGTTTCTTTCCTTTTTCCTATCACCTTCAGCACTGTGCGGAGTACTGACGGATAAAGAGTTGTCAAGCTTCGTTACAGTTAAAATGGGGGAAAACTAGCTTCCCTGTGAGGCTACAAATGTAGTCGTATGAGTGAGATTTTTTTCTGGATCTGATGAGGAACGACAGTCACTGGTGAAAACAGCATGTTGGTGGTTTGGGTGTTGAAGCTGTCACTCCAGAATTGGGTATGTCACATTATGTGTTGGTGACATGTTTTTTGGAGGGGGGTCAGCTGTTTCCCCCAGAACAGGAGGAAGAAGTCCTGGGTCAACACGCTCTCCCTGCCAAAACAAGCAGAGGAAGTTGGAATGACATGTCTCAGTGCTGTGACAGAAGTAATTGTTTGCAGACTTTCAGCTGTCTGTCACGACCCACAAAACCATCAAAACAAGTCGTTTTCTGCCTCTGCTGGGCCTGTTCATTAACAGTCCACTCAAGCTTGTTAGAGCTGCCACAAAAGACACAAATACTCACATACATGTCATACACACAGACACACACACACACACATACACACACACACACATACACACACAGAGAGAGACACACATGCACGCACACGCACACGCACACACACATTCAACATCATGGAAAGCAGAGCCTTCAGCATGCAAGACGTACTCAACCTTCCCAACATAGATAGTGATTTATAAAAGGCTGTTTTTCTGCAAGGCTCCGTGTTTCAGGGGGCATGCATGTAGTTCTGGCTTAGGATTTAATTACAACTCTGAAAGCAGGACGGTAATGAGGAGAAAGAGATTGTGTATGCCTCAGTTGTATTCACTATTGACAGACTCAACCATGGCGTGTATCACAGACACAGACACACACACACACACACTGTGAGTGCTGTTTGGAGAGAAGCGACACTGATTAAATTATCTAATATCTACAAGAGGCTGAGAGGCAAGTGTGTGTGTGTGTGTGTGTGTGTGTGTGTGTGTGTGTGTGTGTGTGTGTGTACTTGGACTTATTTGACCTCCCATTTCTTTTACTGGCAGTTGCGTGGGCAGGGCTGTCTCTGCACTGATTGCGGTACATGTTGTATTTGAGTGAGGAGACCAAGAGCAGGGTGTGTATTAGCAGAACAGAATGACTTGGTGAATGATTTGGTGAATTTTGAAACACAGACCATACACCCCTTCATGTGCTTTTGTCCAAATGTTTTAAAATCACATTTTACTGCATACAGAAGAGGGTATAGGAAAGGGAACTAGAGAATAATCTCTCACTCACTCACTCTTTCTCTGTCTCACTTGCTACAAAATGAAAAGAGGAATGCTCTCCCGGGGTTGCTATGGTGACATGTCCTCTCAGTTCCTTGTCAGCATGCTACCTCTCAGCTTCAATGTCTTTCAGTCCAGAGGCCTGGAGCCTGTGTGTGTGTGTGTGTGTGTTTGTGTTTTTGTTTGTGTTTGTGTTTGTGTTTGTGTGTGTGTGTGTGCGCGCGCCTTGGTCCTGAATGAATTAGCCAAATGAGGGGGAAAGTCATCAGAGGTCCAGAATGCACAACATGAATGTGTTTGTTTGTGTGTGTGTGTGTGTTGTGGTGGTGGTGGTGGTGTGTGTGTGTGTGTGGGGGGGGGGGGGGGGTGAGCAGGAAGGAGGGTTAACCCACATTCCCCACTTCCAAACTCACACTCACATGTAATTAATATAATTATATCAAGCTTTTGGGAAGAGCGACTGCACAGCTATTGACCCAGTCATTTAATCTGAGGAAGTGCCATGATTTTAGTAACTAGGTTAATAACAGTAATAGTCAAATAAAGTGCTGATGTGTGAGTGCAGTGTGGGGCAAATGGCAGCGTAATCTAAAGTGACAAACAATTTAAGTGCATTAATGAAACGTCTCTCAAGGGAAGCCCAAGATGAGAAGAAGTCTCCACTGATTCAAAAGCATTGAAGATCCAAAGTGCCAGCAACATCTGATGACTTATTAGTGTTCTTCTCCTGGAAGGCAATGCAGCTATTGTTTATGTCTCTTTGATGTCAATATAGGAATAGAGGTCTAACAGGGGGTGGTTGAGTGGGTAGATGGGTGCTTTGTTCATTCACAAGTGTTTCAGGATCAAATAAGGACAAGGAAGAAATAACAGATGAAGGTGATCCTAATTGGAATACTGTTGTTTTGTGTAAAATATTCTCAGATAGAAAAGGAAAAAGAAATAGAATAGAAAAGAAAAGGGGAAAATGAATGGAAAGAGGGGGGAGCAGCTTTTTGTTACCAGACAGTACTGCTCTGAGAAGAGGTCAGAACCTTTTTCAACAGGGTTCAGACGCAGAAGAAAACAGAGAAGGAAAGAAACTGGGTGAAATATCGGAAGTGAAAGCGTGAAAGGCAAGAAACGAGAGAGAGACAGAGAGAGAGAGAGAGAGAGAGAAAGAAAGAGGAGAAATGTGAGGAAGCACAGAGCCAGAGGACGGGTGTTAAGATAAAGATATGTATCGCACTGGCAGAAGAGAATTCTGGGAGTAGATAGCAAGCAAGCAAGCAAACGAACGAGAACAAACCTTTCAGATGGAAATGAGGCCGCGCCATAGAAACCAACGCCGATCGCTGCTCGTGAGTCATCACCATGGCAATCTGCAGGAAGGAAGGAAAAAAAGAAAAGAAAAGTAATAAGTGTGCAGAATGACAGCAAGCTTGTAAAGAAAAGCCACCACAAAGACTTCCTCCACTGGCACATCTTATTTCCCAAGAAATCTATATCATGATGATGATGATGATTATTATTATAATCATCTCCTTTACAGTGAGTGGACACAGACTATAGCCTTATTTTATCCCGAAAGCTATCCCGAGGCTTTTCAAAAGAGTGCGCTGAGAGAGCGAGGGAAAGCACTGATTTCCCCTAAGTCTATGCAGACAAATGGGTGCTCTTAAAGTCACTCTTCCATCTCTGCTCCTTTATTAGGTCAGCGGACGCACACATAAAGGACAGAACAGAGGAGGGCACCCTGCGTGAGCCGCAACCTCGGGCGGCCACCGTGTATGGGTGAGCTCAAGCGTTGCGGGCTCAGACCACGGCCCTGCTCAAACGGAGAGACTCAGCTCTCTGGAAGACACTCGTGCTCTCTCTTCCCCTCCTTTTCTCTCTTTTACTTAATATCTCTTTCCCTCTCTATTTTTCTCTCTTCTCTTATTATTTCTCTCCCTCTCTTTTTTTAACTCCCCTTTTCACTATGTCCCCCTCTCTCTTCTTTACTTTCTCTCTCTCTCTCTTTCTCTCTCTCTACCCCTGTCCCTCCATGTTCACTGACCCTAAAGGGAAATCAATATGCTTTCATGTTATTCGGCGGAGGCGCCACTTCTGCTGCTGCTGATTTCCCCTGCAGTTTTTCTTTTACTGTCTCAGTCCATGTGGTCCCACAGAGGAGAAACATCATGGGGGATGTGACATGTGTACTGGATCAACTGACTGCATTATCCACAATTCCTCAAAGCACAAAGGCTACTTCCCCATCTTTTACTAAAGCACAAATGCATACAGGCTACTTTCTGACCTCTTGCCACAGCCTTATCCAAACTCCTCAAAGTACACAGCAGCCTGCATCCTAAGCTGCTAAAACATTATCACTAAATCACATTTTAAAGTTTTTGACCTGTAACACCATTATCAAAACACCGACACAAACTACATCCAGGCTTCATACCATGCCATTTTTCCCCCAAAAGACAGAAGGACACTTGTATACCCTTCACATCCCACTGCCTCCCCTGTCTTCTATTCTCACTGAAAAAAACAAATAAATGTGAGATAGAGATGGAGGAAAATTATCGTAATGTGGAGAGCTCACAAGCGTGTCATGCAGGCCAATATAAAACAAAAAATAAAAAAGATCTCGTTTGGCATGACATGATCATGATTGCATATTTAAAAAAAGAAAAGTTATAAGATTAAAAAATATGTAGAAAATCTAGATATGAATAATCTGTGGGCGGGGGGTTATCCCCTTTGCTTCAACAGGCATGATGCCTCTGCCTCTCTCATCTGTAGTCTGTATGCAGCCTTCAGTCGGGCTCGCACTTTAACACTTTTACTGAGTCAGAGTTCAGGGGAGCTGCCTCCGAAACGGCTTCATTTCCATTCTACCCCAGTGGAGCCAGGGCTATGCCAGCGCTCTTCATTCCCCCTCTTTGTCTGCGGTGAATAGTGATGAGGGTGACCACGGCGGTGACGCAGGCCGTGCCGTCTCATCTGGGGGCCGCCTGGCTGGGTCTCCACAGCTGCCCCCTCTGTGGGCAAAATGGAACTCAAGTGGTGGCGGAAGCTAATGAAGCCTGTCGTCGTGGTGGACACACACAAACACACTCAGACACACACGCACACACACACACACACACACCTATTCATAGTCTCACACACACACGTAGGCATTCATCATTAATCCAGCTCTGGTGGATGACTCTGGGGTGTTCCACCCCCCTGGCGCCCCCTCTCACACATACACACGCACATACACAGTCACACACAATCTTTAACTAAGCTGGTAAATTATCTGTCATTCTATTAGCGGTGGTCTTTGTGGCATTTGTTTTCATTCTGATACGTTTATTTTGTTTGCTTTGTTTGCTGTAAATTGAAATCACGATGGGAATTGAATAGATACCACCAGATCCCTTGGAATAAATTCACATTGGCCGTCCCTCAACCTGAATCTCAATAAGGATTATCAGTAGGACACCATTACATCAAACCCATTTAAAGACCTTCTTCTGTGTCTTGTGAGGTCCTAGAGTAGGATTTAGAAAAGTGGATGCAAAGGCTGTTCACATCGAATTTTCTTTTTTTTTTAAACATCCTAGAATACAAATCAAAGATGTGTGACACAATTGTCTTTGTAAAAAAATAAAACAGCACAAATCCTGGTTAAACAAGTGCAGTCTTGAGTTTGGCATTTCCTTTGTTGGAGATTGTTTTGTTGTGGTTGTTTTTATAAGTCTGTCTCTCGGCTCCTCGGTTTCCTCATGCTTATTTACTCTATAGTGGATCGCCTGCATCAACAAGCTTGGCTGTGCTTGCCTATGGTGTGTGAGCAGAACTTCTTGCCTGTGTGTACTGTATTATGCTTGTGTGTGTGTGTGTGTGTGTGTGTGTGTGTGTGTGAGAGAGCAGAGCTTTCCTCCTGTGTGTACTCTGCCTCGCGCCTCCTGTCTTCCTCACCCGAGGAAGATCTTCATCTGTCATCTTCAGTGCCATTATGCACTAATGATTAATTGTCCCTCCATTCCTCTGCCACAGTCATTCCCAGCTATTTAGTACTGGACATTTCCAAACCATCCTAAGAATTTGACCTACATTCGCACCATACAAAGGGGAGACATCACCTATAAAACTAGAAAATGTAATTCCAGGGAATTACCATTGCATGTAAAAGCAAAAAACTGCTGTGTATAACATTACTTACAGTATGATTATTCAGATTACATAGACTTACAGTATTCTTGAAAACCACTTCCTTGGTTAGATGTTAGCTTAGAGTATATGGCAGTCAGTACAAATAAATGGTTAATTCAATACTGATCAACATTCTTTGTTTTAATACAGTACTGCAGAAACAGCAGAATGATACTCAGAACACACTAATGAACACTTAACAACCAATGCAAGCTTGAAGTAAAAAAAATCAAAGTTGGTGAAACCAATTTTAAAGTTAACCAATAATGATATGGGAGAAACCAGATGTCTACTGAATTTGCATTCTTACAGAACTTGATGATGCCAATCATATTATCCTAAGACAGATCTATTTATCAGTTATCAGTATTCTGAACTGGCAGCAACAGCTAGAGGCCTCAGTTAATGGTAATAGGTCAAATTTAATGGTGATATACTGAAGAATAAAAGTCAGCCCTTCGGATGATCAGTTTTAGACAGAACTTTGAGTTAGAATCTACATTTTCACACAGCACAGCTCAGCATAACTAAGTTTCACAGATGTTACAGCACAGGTATGATTCAAAGGTATGAATGGTTGACAAATAGTTCCATATAGTTAATTAGTATAGTCCTCACACAACAATATAGTTCTCAGAATGTCTCAGTGTAGATCTCAGATACGTCTCAGTATGGTTAAGATTAAATGGTATGTGCACAGATATGTTGAGATATGGTCACATGTTTGTAAGAATGTATGTTAGTAGGTATGTTGCAACATTGTCAGAGATGTTATATGGTCATCACCACTGGTCTGGGCCCAGTTTCCCGATAACGACAGAGACACGCTCTTACGAGTGTTTTCTACGATTCATCTTACGATCGTTCGTTTGGTTTTTCCGACTGTTTCCCGAACATGCTCGTAGCGTGAACACGCGTGCACTGCTCTTAAGGGGAGCTGTCCACGTTAATAGTTCTGAAATATCCTCTGATTTGACGGTGATGTCAGGTGACTGCACGTCACAGCTATAGGCCTACCATTTAAACTTCGGATCTACACATTAATTCACATCAATACGAAAATAGAAACACTTTGCATGTAAGCATCCCAAGTAGGTTATATACCACACAGAGACATAAATAATTGTAATTATTTTAAGATTAGATTGTTGCACCATGCAATATTTTTTTGCGGTGTCACTTAAGAACACGTTTGAAGATAAGAAAGAAGTCGAGTAAGAAAGAGAGGAAATGTGTAGGCTTAGATTTTGATGCAGTAGGCTACAGACTACACCACATGTTGCTTTCTCTGCTTTTTACCTCATAGGCCTGTGAAGAATGCGACCTCACGGTCCAAACTCACAAAGGGGATGCGCGCTCCTTCAGGCAACCAAGGTACACGAAGACATTGACGAACCACAGACAAGTGCAAACTTTGTGCTAAGAGTGCTGGTTTATTTACAGTGTTCAAAAGTGATAAACAAAAACTTTGAAAAAAAGGCTACAAACAAAAATCAACATGAGGGTTGCTCACACTTAAAGACTTAACTAAACAAAATAACCAATACAAAACTAATAGGGATTCAAAGAGTTAAATGTTCACAAACCAAACCAGACTCAGCCTCACAGCAAGCTGCTCTCCCTATGCCACTCTTCCTCGAATGACAGAAGCTCAGCCTTTTTATGGGCCTACCCATTAGAAACGTCACTCAAAATGGTGGGAGAGTAGTGCACAAAACAATTAACAAAATAAAGACATTAATCATAACAAAAATAAACTTGCCTTGATCCTAACAATTTTACCCTTATTTTACGCTATAAAAATATATATACTTTCTCTTTCCCTAAAACCAGTTCAAAACCCTAACCACAATTACAGACACGCCATCAAAACAAAAAAATACAAAAAGATTGCAACTTTGACAGTTCGGGTTTTCTCGGGGGACCATTGATGGCGGGACACACAACAAGGAAGTGAATGCAGTCAGTGTAGATGCTATGGCGTGGGAATACTGGTGCGTGTGGTGGAAATGTTTGGTGGAGCAAAACCAGCGGGTACCTCGCGGCTTGCGGAGATGTTGTGGATGAAGACTGGTGAGTACAGAAATATGTGTGACGCTATGTGACGGTGAAATATGAATGTGTTCAGAACGCGCTAAACCGGTATCGCGGGTAATGAACTTGCCAAGTGCCGTGTGCAGGTGTGTGCATGTGTGTCGGGAAATGTTTGTCAGTTATGTGTAGGGACAACGTCGGGAGCATTTGGGGAAAAGTTTAACTGGAGGGCAACGTTTCCACATTTCCCCCCTCCTCTGGAGACTCGACACAGGGATGGCGAGACAGGTAGTCAGCAACCAGGTTGTGCTTTCCTGGCCTGTAAACAACCTCAAACTTAAAGGGCTGCAGCGCTAAAAACCACCTTGTTACCCTTGCATTGGTGTCCTTCATCTGGCCTAACCATTTCAGTGCTCGATGGTCTGTTTCAAGCCGAAAGTCTCTACCTAGAAGGTAGTAACGGAATGTGTCCAAGGCCCACTTCACCGCGAGACATTCCAGCTCGACAGCTGAGTATCGGGTCTCTCAGTTTGCGGCTAATGTAGGCGACTGGCCGCTGTTGGTCGCCTTCCCCCTGGAGTAGGACCGCCCCCAGCCCAACCCCAGAGGCGTCAGTTTGGACTGTCCATGGCTTGTCAAAGTCAGGGCTCTTCAAAACTGCATCGCTGCACAGAGCCTCCTTCAACTCTGTGAAGGCTCTCTCGTGCGGCTCCTCCCACCTGACCCTTGCTGACCCCGACTTCCTGGTCAGGTCAGTGAGCGGCGCCGCCATGGTGGCAAAGTTAGGCACAAAGCGCCTGTACCCCCCTGCAAGACCCAAAAAGGACCTCACATCCTTCTTGGTTTGAGGCCGCGGGCAGTTGCGGATGGCCTCGAGCTTGTCAGTTTGTGGGCGGATCACACCATGGCCCACAATGTGACCCAGGTAACGCACCTCGGGCTGAGCAATGGTGCATTTCTTGGGCTGGATCGTCAACCCAGCCTCGTGGACGCGTTTGAAGATCTCGGCTAGATGTTCCACGTGCTCCCTCCAGGTGGCGCTGTGGACCACGATATCATCCAGGTAAGCACCAGCAAAGGCCCCAGTCCCTTCCAGCACACTGTCCATGAGCCGCTGGAAGGTGGCTGGCGCTCCCTGGAGACCGATGGGCATCTTTGTGAACTGGAACAGCCCACGGGGTGATCGGAAGGCAGTGTAGAGTCTGGCCTCCTTGGCCAGCGGTACCTGCCAGTACCCTTTGCTCAAGTCCAACGTCGTGATGAACCGGGCCCCACCCACCCGTTCCACCAGCTCCTCGAGCCGTGGCATGGGGTAGGCGTCGAAGTGGGTCTGGGCATTGACTTGGCGGAAGTCCACACAGAACCTCATGGTGCCATCCTTCTTCGCCACCAGGACAATGGGGCTACTCCAGGCACTGTCCGAGCGCTCAATGACGCCCAGTCGCTCCATCACCTGCAGCTCCTCCTGGAGAGCAGGCAGTAACCGCTCCGGAACCCGGTACATTCGCTGCCGCTTCGGGGTGGTCTCTTTCAGGTGGATCGGGTGCTCAGCCAGTGAAGTAGTCCCAGGCTGCCCGGTGAACAGGCCTTCTGGGATGATAGCCCGCAGCTCTTCCTGTTGCTCTGCAGTGAGATGGGAGAAGTCTGGTTCCCCTGCTGTGCAGTCAGTGGGGAAAAACTGCTCAGGGGTGTCATACTCTTCTCTCACGGCTTGCACCATGAGCTGGTCACTCACTGGCGGCTTTCTGTCGTGGTACTCTTTGAGCAGGTTTATATGGAACACCCGCTGTGGCTTCCTCCTCCCAGGCATGTCCAGCTTGTAGGTGGCTGGCCCCATCTTCCGGCTGATGCTGAAGGGCCCCTGCCACTTGGCCAGCAGCTTGTTCTCCTCTGTTGGCAGGAGCAGGAGAACTTTCTGGCCGGGCTGGAATGTGCGCTGTCGGGCTGACTTGTCATACCAGCTGGACTGGGTCTGTTGAGCGTTCTCCATGTTCTCCCTCACCAGGGTCGCCATCTCCTCCATCTTCTCCCTCATGGCGATCACATAGGTGAGGATGTTCGTGGTAGTGGCGCTCGGTGACTCCCAGGCATCCCTCAGCAAATCCAGAGGGCCCCGCACTTGCCTCCCATACAAAAGTTCAAATGGCGAGAACCCGGTTGAGGCTTGGGGTACCTCACGGTATGCAAACATGAGGTAAGGGAGCCAGCGATCCCAGTCCTTGGCATTAGCACCCACGAACTTTCGCAGCATGCTTTTGAGGGTCTGGTTGTACCTCTCCACCAGCCCGTCGGTCTGCGGGTGGTAGGGAGTGGTCCTAATACCCCGTATCCCTAACAACCTGTAGACCTGCTTAAGTGTGTTCGACAAGAATGCTGTGCCTTGGTCAGTTAAAATCTCCTGTGGGATCCCTACCCTGGAGAATAACTGTAGGAGGGCAGGGGCAATGGTTCTGGCGGTGACTTTGCGGAGGGGAAAAGCTTCGGGATAACGTGTAGCGTAATCACAGATTACAAGGATGTATTTGTGACCTGTCTGTGTGCGCTCAAGGGGACCGACAATATCCATTGCTATCCTGGTGAAGGGGACTTCAATGACAGGAAGAGGCTGAAGTGGGTATGGCTTAACCCTCTGCTTGCTGGTGAGCTGACAAGTGGGGCATGTCTTGCAGTGTGTGTGAACGTCTGTGTACAAGCCGGGCCAATAAAATCTGTTAGAGATTCTCTGCAGGGTCTTCACACTACCCAGGTGACCTGCCCATGGGATGTCATGACCCAGTTTGAGAATATTAGATCTCAGGCTAGTGGGGATAACCAGCTGCTCAGTGCTGCCACCCTCTGGCTGGTGGTAGAGCAACCCATCTTTAACAAAATAGTCCTCCCCAGAGAGGGATTTAGCCTGGCCTGTGCTCACACCATCAATTTCAGTGGCCTTACTGAAAAGATCTTTGAGCGTCTCGTCCTGCTCTTGTAGCAATTTCAAATCATGGGGCACATCCCAAACATCTGGAGCTGCAGGGGGGGGTACATTCTGCTCTGCACTTGTCATGGACTCAACTCTGTGAATCAGCTTTTCACGCCGGCGCTGATGCCGGTCCTTGCGTGGCCTGTTTGTGTCGGGGGGCGCAATCTCTTCATCACAGTAGGGGAACAATTCACAGACCTTCTGCTTCTCTGTCTCGCCATCTGCCACTCTTTTAGCCTGAGATCTGGTCACAACCATACTTATGGGTGAAGTAGATTGCACCAGCTCTGGCAAAATTGCAACATCTTGGCCCAACACTATGGGATGATGGAGGCCCTTCACTACTCCGGCTTTGAGAGTGTATGTGTGGCCGTGTACACGCAGGCATATTTCAGCTAGAGGGTATCGGTGCTCGTCACCATTTACACACCGCACCCGTAGGCATCCTCCTGTCAGCATTCCTGGCTGATTAACCAGGTGGGGTTGCACCAGCGTCTGGGTGCTACCGGTATCTAAAAGGGCTCTAGCTGCTCTACCATTAACAGCAACATCAACAGTCTGCACTCTGTTCTGGACTTCTGGCAGACTAGTAGTGGTGACCTGAGCACTGGGACCAAAACTTCTTGGTCGCTTGTCAGGGCAGTTACGTATGAAATGTCCGGGCCTGCTACAATGGTGACATAACGGCTCAGTACTTGTGGGTGCGGACTGAGTGGATGCAGGTTGTCCATGTGGAGATGCTCTGGGTGTGTGTGGAGGTGTGCGACTACTTTGACCCCTACGCTGATCCCCACCCTTAGGACCCACTCCCGCACCATAGCCCGCAGACTTACCCCTCTCCGCAGGTTGGCTGAAGCCCTGGTAACGGAAGTCCTTCGGTCCACGACGGGCGGCGAGGAAGGAGTCCACCAGTTCTGCTGCTCGTTGTCCGGTCTGTGGATCATGCTCCTTGACCCACACGCGCACATCAGGAGCCAGCGAACGCAGGAACTGCTCCAGAATCAGAGTCTCTCCAATGTCCTCCACAGTCTTCTCTGTGGGCTTCATCCATTTGGTGTAGAGGTCTTTGATCCGATTGTAGAACTCTCGTGGCGTGTCGCCAGGCTGGATGCGAGGGTCCCGGAACCTCTGACGGTAGACCTCGCAGTTTATCTCAAACTTGGCCAGGATGGCGTCTTTCACTTTCAAGTAGTCTCTGGCGTCTGCAGGATCCATAGCCACGTATGCGGCTCTCGCCTTGCCCGTCAGGTAGGGCACCAGGAACGTGGCCCAGTCAGCAGGGGGCCACCGGTATGCAGCAGCGAGCCTCTCGAACGTGGTCATGTACTGCTCAACGTCATCTCCCTCCTCCATCTTGGGCACCGACGCTCGGGTCCAGGTTGCTGGGGCTGGTCCTCCTTGGTTCATCACTGGGTGCTGGGGGGCTGCAGGCATCCACAGGGAGGCTGGCAGCGTAGCAGGCTGGCTACTCGGGCCAGAAGGGACCATTGCTGGATGTGCAGCAAGAGGCACCACAGGAACCGCAGCAGGAGGCGCCGTGGAGGCGACGACAGCAGGGGGCGCCGTGGAGGCGACTACCGCATCAGCAGGCGTTGCCGAGGCGACCCCAGGAACGGCCCCTGGAGCTGCAGGGGGAACTCTTGCCCTCATTTCTTCCAGTTTGCCGTGGACAGTGTTGAGTTGGACCTGGACGTTCCTCCATCTCTGCTCCTGTTTGACGGCCTCCTTCTCCTGGTTGCTCACGGCCCTCTGGAGCATCTTGAACATGGAGGCGAAGTCGGGTGCATCACTTACTTTCTCCCCGTCTGTTTCAGGCACCAGGTCTTCGACCCCCTCCCCGCCATCTTCTTGGCGGGTCGACATCAGCCTGCCCGTGTCTTTCAACCGTCGGTACGCCACCTTACTACGCACTTGGGCTCGTCTAGTCAACCTTTCTCTCAGTGCCCTAGGGGGCGCCACAATCCCACCGCTGCCACCATGTGTGAAGAATGCGACCTCACGGTCCAAACTCACAAAGGGGATGCGCGCTCCTTCAGGCAACCAAGGTACACGAAGACATTGACGAACCACAGACAAGTGCAAACTTTGTGCTAAGAGTGCTGGTTTATTTACAGTGTTCAAAAGTGATAAACAAAAACTTTGAAAAAAAGGCTACAAACAAAAATCAACACGAGGGTTGCTCACACTTAAAGACTTAACTAAACAAAATAACCAATACAAAACTAATAGGGATTCAAAGAGTTAAATGTTCACAAACCAAACCAGACTCAGCCTCACAGCAAGCTGCTCTCCCTATGCCACTCTTCCTCGAATGACAGAAGCTCAGCCTTTTTATGGGCCTACCCATTAGAAACGTCACTCAAAATGGTGGGAGAGTAGTGCACAAAACAATTAACAAAATAAAGACATTAATCATAACAAAAATAAACTTGCCTTGATCCTAACAATTTTACCCTTATTTTACGCTATAAAAATATATATACTTTCTCTTTCCCTAAAACCAGTTCAAAACCCTAACCACAATTACAGACACGCCATCAAAACAAAAAAATACAAAAAGATTGCAACTTTGACAGTTCGGGTTTTCTCGGGGGACCATTGATGGCGGGACACACAACAAGGAAGTGAATGCAGTCAGTGTAGATGCTATGGCGTGGGAATACTGGTGCGTGTGGTGGAAATGTTTGGTGGAGCAAAACCAGCGGGTACCTCACGGCTTGCGGAGATGTTGTGGATGAAGACTGGTGAGTACAGAAATATGTGTGACGCTATGTGACGGTGAAATATGAATGTGTTCAGAACGCGCTAAACCGGTATCGCGGGTAATGAACTTGCCAAGTGCCGTGTGCAGGTGTGTGCATGTGTGTCGGGAAATGTTTGTCAGTTATGTGTAGGGACAACGTCGGGAGCATTTGGGGAAAAGTTTAACTGGAGGGCAACTTTTCCACATTTCCCCCCTCCTCTGGAGACTCGACACAGGGGTGGCGAGACAGGTAGTCAGCAACCAGGTTGTGCTTTCCTGGCCTGTAAACAACCTCAAACTTAAAGGGCTGCAGCGCTAAAAACCACCTTGTTACCCTTGCATTGGTGTCCTTCATCTGGCCTAACCATTTCAGTGCTCGATGGTCTGTTTCAAACCGAAAGTCTCTACCTAGAAGGTAGTAACGGAATGTGTCCAAGGCCCACTTCACCGCGAGACATTCCAGCTCGACAGCTGAGTATCGGGTCTCTCGTGGGAACAGTTTGCGGCTAATGTAGGCGACTGGCCGCTGTTGGTCGCCTTCCCCCTGGAGTAGGACCGCCCCAGCCCAACCCCAGAGGCGTCAGTTTGGACTGTCCATGGCTTGTCAAAGTCAGGGCTCTTCAAAACTGCATCGCTGCACAGAGCCTCCTTCAACTCTGTGAAGGCTCTCTCGTGCGGCTCCTCCCACCTGACCCTTGCTGACCCCGACTTCCTGGTCAGGTCAGTGAGCGGCGCCGCCATGGTGGCAAAGTTAGGCACAAAGCGCCTGTACCAGAAATGAGTACAGAAATATGTGTGACGCTATGTGACGGTGAAATATGAATGTGTTCAGAACGCGCTAAACCAGTATCGCGGGTAATGAACTTGCCAAGTGCCGTGTGCAGGTGTGTGCATGTGTGTCGGGAAATGTTTGTCAGTTATGTGTAGGGACAACGTCGGGAGCATTTGGGGAAAAGTTTAACTGGAGGGCAACTTTTCCACAAGGCCTAATAAAATATTCACTTAGCAAAGATAATGTCAAACTATTCTGGCAACGTCTCGCTTCATAACTTGATTGCATTTTTGTCCGCTTTTCATCACATTATTATGACCATTAAATGTAGGTTATTTTGCACGCTAAAATCTGATTCATCACAGGTAAACACAATAAAGGATGGGAACGTAAGATGGATTATGTATTCTAAGTTGTAATTCCTCTGTATGTCCTGTTGGTGACCTCAGTGAGAAGTACTGTTAAGACGCTCTTAGCCGGTAACGAGTACTCTGGAGCACTCGTAAATCTACGAGTGTTTTCACGATGCTCTTAAGCTACGATGGTTTCGGGAAACAGTCGGCAAATCTTAAGACGTTCGTAAGAGGGACTTTACGACGCTCTTAGGCTTAAGATGCTTTCGGGGAAGTGGGCCCTGGTCTGGAACCTAAAAGACAAAAGCAAACAAGTTTAACAGTTATACCAAAACAATACAAGGAATGTCTGCAATTGTACAATTGTTCAATACAGCTTATTTATTTAAGTGAAGTTGATACATTACATTAGGCTGACACATTTTTAACCCAACGAATACCATGGTAAACAGTTTAAGCTTTTTAAACATTTCTCAACAATTCTAGGACAATTAAAAAAGGTAGAGTACAATACAATTGTTGCACCATCAAGCTACTGGTAGTTAAATACTAGCCTATAATATTAAATTACAAACAAAGCAGAATTCTGTGTTTTATTGTTTTCAGTTTAAGGATAGTTGATAGCTAATCATATTTTTTTTCAATATAAAACGTAAGCAGCTTAGAAAACTTTGTATGCATGGGTTTGTTGTTGCTGTTGATAATCATATGAGTAAGGACGGATCATTCTGATACTAAGTATCTTGGTAACCAACTGCTATAAAAACAGCTTGCTAGGTCTGTCAGCCACATTTTTTCCTACAGATTACAATGTACAACTGGAAAGCTCGATTCACGTGCCAGGCTACACTTTAATGTATAGGCCAGAACAATGCAGAAATGAGTAAGCCAAGCAAACATACTATTGTAGCCTATGTAGACAACACAAACGTTATAGCGCAACTTCTGTACAATACTTTAGTCATATAGTCCATTTCCTA
Organism: Alosa sapidissima; assembly: GCF_018492685.1. Taxonomy (NCBI): domain Eukaryota; kingdom Metazoa; phylum Chordata; class Actinopteri; order Clupeiformes; family Clupeidae; genus Alosa; species Alosa sapidissima. Next base: position 26,961,620 of record NC_055960.1, on the reverse strand, counting down.
ACAGTAGCCTATTCATGGCTTTCATAAGGTCCCTTTCCACAGTATTAATCAAGCACCATGCATTCATTATCTAGGTCAGTGATACTTAAACTAGGGGTCGCCAAAAACTTCTGTGGGGTCGCCAATTATTTTCTGTATTCAGTCTGAAATTATTATTATTATAATATTGGCCTTTTCTGCCTTTTTCTTATTTACACGCAGTTAAGAGAAGAGAGAGAAATGTTTTCGTCTTTCAACGAGATCTGGTTCAGCCTATGGGCTACGGGTCCGCTGATAGAAACAATGTAACTATCTGCTCCCACTATGCAAACTCAACTTGTTCCCGCTATTTTAAGTAAAACAAAACAAAAAACATAGGGAGCCTACTAGCCAAAATGGACAGGTGGCTGCTTAAAAAATTGAACAAAAGCTCGGAAGTGCCATCTACCAGTGCGTCTACTCCTCCGTGATCCTCAGATGGGACAAGTCTACAGGCCGGTGAGAATAAAAAAGAACAGACGGCGCGTCGGCTTTATCAGAAAGAATTTCTGAAATATGCATTCACTTGCCAAGTTAAAGATAACCTCGACCACCCACAATGTGTGATTTGCGGCGATGTTCTGGCGAATGAGAGCTTAAAACCTGTCAAAATGAAACGACATCTCAAAATACAGATGTCGGCTCAGCACCATGGAGGGAAACCTCCGTGTCGCTGTATTTAAGCATTCCTCCTAGAATTAACTTGCTATGTTCACGGAAGCATGCCCACCCTTCCCATTGAAATTGTTAAAGATAGTAAACCAGAAAAGGGAAATAAAAAAATACTGTTATTGTTATCGCCATAAATATAATTAATGTAACGTTGTAGGCCTAATGCTGCATGTGTATGTGTGTGTGCGTGCTTGTGTGTGCGCGCGCGTGCTATACGCACACAGCGCTCTGATCTGATATGGCGGCAGCGTACACATGTTTAATCGTGATTGTTTGTTCGTGATGTTGTTCATATGGAGTAAATAAAACAAATGACTTTGCTTTCTAGTTTTTGCTTGATTTAGTTGTTAACGTTTCAGGGGGGTATTTGAGTAAGCCATACTTTTTTGTGGGGTCGCCAGACAAAAAGTTTAAGAACCACTGATCTAGGTGCTTGATTGTATACACCTGTGGAAAGGGACCTGATGAAACCCATCAATAGACGAACTATGATAGCATACCGTGATAGTGTTTACTCACTGTAGGCTACATAAGAATCAACAGCGTAGAATGAAAACGTAGCCTGGCCTATTTACACAAACAAGCAGTGTACAACGTTAAACATTTGGTAACATAAAAACAGGAGCATATTTGTTAGCTTTAACTAAAATGTGAAAGGTAGAAGCTACAGTATAACGTTACGACCATCAACAATGAGTATTCATGCCATGAATACTCATCAGGTCCCTTCACACAGTATAATCAAGCACCATGCAGTCTGCATTCATAATCTATTCAGGTGCTTGATTCTATAGCCTACACCTGTGGAAAGTGACCTAATGTTAAATAGAACCAGAGTTTAAACGTTCTAGTTAAAACGCTGCTGCCTAATGAACAAATGTAAAGTTAGTGCTTAGCTGGGAGCCAACATTACGTTACATTTGACTGTTGTTAGCTATCGAAACCTACAGCTAACCGGTCATTGTAAAGTCGACGACATTAACGTTGATTAACAGTAGGTTTCCTTACATAATAAATATCAGCGTAACAAGGTGTTAACGTTTTCACTAACATTAACGTTAACGTTTTCTAACGTTATAACGTTAGTTTTTGTGACCCACCATGTCATACACGCTAACGTTATAGCCAGAGAATGTCTAATAGGAAACATAACGTTTGACGACATGAATGACTCAAATACCAAAAACCAAAACACTTACCTTGTCTATTATTAGAGAAATGTGCCTCTGAAGGAGAGTTTTACGAGCAAGTAAAGTATCACGGCAGGCGAAAACGTCCAAATCATTCAGAAGATTTACAGCTCCAGTGGGAGAAAGATTGTGGTGGTTGATTGCTTTCAGCTGCCGGTCACGTCATAATGCTTAAAGTTGCCGCCACGGTGGTCAATGTTAACTCTATGGGAATTTCTTGCTCTTTTATCTTAAATATCTCAAAAAGTATAAAGTTCACAAATATGAAAAATACATTGTACGATTGTCCGTTACAAGAGCTTTGTAGGAGTCTTTGAATGAGGTCAGACGGTTCAGCGGTTTCAGTCACATTAAACGTTGAATTTGGTCGGAAGAAGAATAATTATAAGAAGAACAGTGATAATAGTCCATTGCAATGCAATAATGTTCTTTCATAAGTACAGCATCAACAACATGGGAGTGACATGGGGGCAACTGCAGTCACTTATTCGATCATTTTGAGGCTAACATTACAAAACTAGTGTTTACACGCTTGGCTTGACAGGAAAAGAGGTTTCATCAGCTGGCAGAAGCATTAAAGTGGGAGCTCTCCACTTTGGACTCTCTTCTCCATGCACTCGTTATTCTCCCTTCTCCATGCACATGTTATTCTATTGCTGTAAGTCGCTTTGGATAAACGCGTCTGCCAAATGAATATGTGTGAATGTAAACCTGTTGGCCTTCAGGCATCTTTAAAAGGGACTTCTTGCTGAGCATGGGTGAGAGTCAGAAGAATGCAAACAGATAGATGTACCATACAAACATGTATCATTTTCACCATTTGAACCAGGGAACATTTTAGGAAAAATAACATTGTTTTAAACAACCTACCACAGCTGGCAGTATTGGAGTGTGGTGAATTCAATGTGGACTTTTTTTCTTTTGTGCGCAGTTGTGACTGGGCACTATAATGCAACAGACTCACATCTCCTTCATGTGGTGAAGTTCCTTCACTCTGCTCTGCATGTGCTTGAGTGTACTGACATGGTTTCAAGAGAAACACAGAATACAAACACCATAGAAAATAAAGTTTGGTTTTGTGCTTTCTTCCAAAAGATTGTCAACATTGGATGGCTGACAGCATAAACAGTACAACACAAAGACAATCCCAAGGGTTGTCACAGCCCAACTTAAAATATGTGAAACCAAAGAGTGAAAATCTTTCAAAAATAAAGTGAGGAGCCAGAGCCTCGTAAGGCAGGTTCAACAACACTGTCAATCCACAAGACAGAAAGAGATAGAGAGACAGACAGAAAGAGGGAGAGAGGGAGTCAGAGAAAGGGAGCGATAGAGACAGAGAGAGGGAGATAAAGAGAACAGTTGTAAACACAGCCACATCTAAGAAGTCAGCTGAGTTAAGAACAGAACCAACCAGTTCTGGTGAGGATCAGAACTGAGTCTTTTGAAGAGTCTGCTGCCATTCTTGTGCAACTTCATCACTTGATTATGCACCTATATTAACCAAAACACTCTACACACACTATAAAAATGAAAGGTCTTGAAAAACATAAAACATCCCTTGCTCAGTGGGAAGCTGCTGGGGAGACACTAAGTAATGATTATATACAATAAAGAAATACAGTACATTCAAAGCCCAGAGAGAGTAACCCCATGTCAAACGAGCACAGGATGAAATCACAAAATGGAGGCCCTCATGGGTTCGAGGCTCATTTTGTCCGACAGCTCATCTCGTTAGCGTTTGCTCTTTGCTCTCTCCCTCCCCTCAGTCGTCCATGCTGCCTGGCTTGAGCCAAGGCTTGGATCCTGCAGGATGTATCCTGCCTGATGAAAGTCAGATCTCCCCAAGAGAGAGCTGATTGAGCAGGCTATCTCTCCCCTTCAGTGTCTGACCCAGCCTCTTTCACAATAGCCTCATCACAGCGGGGGGTCACTGGGGCTGAGACACAGGCCACTGATAATTATGACCGCCGTGCAGCGGTTTAGTCAGATTCTTTTTTTTTTTTTTTCCTCGCACGGCCAATTTTCCTCCAATTTTCACTCATTTAATGTATAGCGCCACCTAGTTAAAAACAAAAAAGTAAAAATTAGGTGTTGTAATCACAGGTATCTGTGACCTAACATGGTCAAAACTGCACGAAATTGTAAGTGTAGGATCATTATGACACCCTCTGAATGCACGCCAAGTTTCGTGGAATTCCGTTCATGGGGGGCCATACAATAAATTAAATTATGTGTACATTTAGTGACCGTACACCAACAGAGTTTTCTGTGAATATCTTGAGAACTGTAAGGCCTAGGATGACCAATTTTTTGTGTATGTTTGCCTCCAGGGGTCATGTTAACCCATTTCATATGCACACATGTGCATAAACAGATACACACGCACACACATACATTCACAGTAATCATACGTATGACACATACTCACACAGTAGACATATGTACGCATGCATGCACATACACAGGCAAACACACAAGCTCATGCACGCACACACACACACACACACACACCCACACATAAACATAAACATGTACATGCATACATGCACACAATTCAAGAATTTCTCAGAATTATGAACAGGCAAGATGGGGGTGGGGTTGTATAAAATGTATTTTACATGTGAAATCTATGAACTAATCATGTTTTGGTACTTGATGGCTAGCAGATACCAGTGAGAATTGAGTGTGCATAATGCAATTCAGTGAGACAGTTAGAATCATATATGCCTTTCAGCGTGAATTATTTTTGTTGAAAAAATGTGCTGGGCGGCGGTCATATTTTGTACCGCTCTGCGGTACATCTAGTTGATAGGATTTGCCTAAAGCAACACCAAAGATTCTTTTGTACCTTAAAATAATGTTTCCAGAATCGTTTCAGTGGTTCATCAACTTGTAACAGGGTGAACGGCACTTCTGCATTCGCTTTGCGGCCTCTATCGGCTATAACCGCACTATGCAAGTTTGCCAGATAGCGGATCTGTAGTTCGGAAGAGACATAAGAAACTACAAATTTGACTTGCTTTACGGCAAGCGGTACAATAGCGGTACGATAGGTGGAATACATCGGCAGGTACATATAAATGGAAGACGGTAGGCTGCGGTACTGTAGGTTAAATTATTTACGACAGCGGTAATGGACAATTCCGCTTCCAACCTGAGGAAAAGTGCTTTGTTGTTGCTTTAACTATGAAACTATGAAAACACAATCATGTAATAATGTCCAGCAAATCCAGTAAATTGTGTTGCCATTTTGTATGACACAATAGTGACAGAAGTACATGTGTTTTCTATAGTTATGCATTGTGCATGGTTGAAAATAAATTGATGATTTTTGCCAAAGCTTACGCGTGTTGAATGGTGTGTGTGTGTGTGTGTGTGGTAGCATGTCCTCTCTGAGATGACTGAGGCAGTAATGGTATATTTCTCTGATTCAGTTTGAGCATAGACTGTATATGTGTATATAGAACAGCTGTGTGTATTTGCTCAAACTCTATGAGCAAGCATGTGTGTGCTGTATGATCCCACAAGTGTTAGATGCACCATGGCAACAAGACGTTTAACACCAAGCCAATGTTTCCACTCTCTGTGAGTGCACTTTAACGGACAATGCGCTGCCCATCTCTGTCTGCAGTCATTGCCTCTAACCTAAACAGCAGCGTTTCAGAGTGACTGCCATTCTACCAATAATCTGTCTTAAAGGAGAATTCCGGTGTGATATTGACCTAAAGTGTGTTGAAACATGATACCGAGTGTGAACGTATGTCTCATAGCCCATCTCGGCTTGTCCCCTGCACTCCAAAATCTGGCGCTAGCCGATGCTACCAACAGCTTTTTCAATGGTGGTGCTTCGGCATCAGGCTAGCCATGCAAATAAATCACTGTTTTACACCATTTACGAGGCTCAATGTATCTCCACACTTCATTGGTAGACTTCCGAGGGCCCTGACATTTAAAACGAGACATTGAGTACTTTGAAAAAGCACTGGTAGTTTACTTACAAGACGATTTATACAGACAGTATCTTCACGAAGTTTAGCGTTTGCAGCCATCTTGAATTTAGTCACGATAAGTCGAGCGACTAGTAAGAATGAACAGGTATGATAAGGGATCAGATTCCAAAAATAATTCTGTGGAAATGCATAGATTCCAGTTTCTTCCAGTAGCAGCAACTGGAATCCATGCATTTCCACGGAATTATTATTAAAAATCAAAGTGTGCCGCCTTCACGTACCGGAGATCACAGTATCCACTCGAAGGCAGAGGAAAACGTCTGCATTTCAGACTTTTTCGTCCCCAGGAGAGTTTAACAGATGCAATCATTCAAAATCCCCATGTTATTTCCCATAGGAAAAATCGCCAGATACCGGATCTCAAAGATGGCAGCTTTTTTGTAGGTGAAACTCAGAGGTCAATTGCACTGATGGAGAAGTATTTTGGAATGGTACGATAAGCAGGTTACCATCACAACCATGCCAGTGATTTTCAAATCCTCCAGTAGACGCACACTTCCATTTCAAAGTACTGTAATATGTCTAAAATGAAAATCTAATGTGATTGTATACCTTTCTACCTGTGGGTTACTAGTCTTGGACCAGAGACAGAGTGGTCGATAAATCAAAATATATTGTTGGAACTTTCAAGTCAGCTGCAAAATATGAGAATAGATGAACCTACTACCAACATACATCAGGCTAATCTAATTTTACACAGTCAGGAAGCCTCTTTGCTGTTCAGTCAGTGATGTGCTTTAAAGGCAATGTGTGTACAAAAGGACAGTCACATTCTAAGGACAGTGGTACTACATTAAAAGTAATTAATTTTAATTCTTTGTTTCATAATAATATACTGCATTATGATGATAATACAAATTAAATAAAAACATTCATAATAGATTTAGCATCAACAAGTAATCAATCTGACTTCACTGCACAACTTATTAATTCTTGTACCTTTAAATTCAGTAATGAATTTACTGAGTAATGACTTCTGGCTTTTGATACCAAGGTAGGTAAAGGCAAGCCACATTACAATTTACAATATGTGTGAGTTCAGGAGTTCAGGTTTGTGTGACATCAAGAAAATATAACAAAATGACACAGCCTCAAGAGAAGGTTCAAATGAAGTGACATGCAGTCCCAGGTGACATGCACAAGTGTCAGTTCAGTAACCTCAACATGGCAAGTGCAAAGACCAAATGTTGATTCAGTCACATTGAGTCATTGCAGACAGCACAATCTTCACCTTCATTCAACAATATGGACACTATTCTCATGTCCGAGGCTGTTCCAGTCACGGTGGGTGAGATGGACGTCAGGGGGCTAGGAGAAGGGGGTCATGCAATCTCAGTGTATGCCGCGGTGTATGTCCATCTCTATATACAGTCCTTGGTTAGGGGCACATCCATCTGTTCTATTTGTTGAAGGGATGTGGCCGTATCGGTCAGAGATGGTCTTCAACAAGTGGATGTGTGCCCAACCCCCCCCCCCACTTGCTTCCTGTCATTCTCCACTGTCCTGTCTCATTAAAAGGCATAACCCCCCCCCCAAAAAAAAAAATCATCTCACTGAAGCATGAAGACCTGACTCAGTCAGACTCTGGACTAGAGGGAGATGAACTCTGAAGAGCAATCTTAGAAACATATTAATTTCAGGCTGGGAATCACAGGAGATACTGGCGGAAAGCTTATTTCTCCTCTAATTCCTTAAAGCCCTCAGTTTGTTTAGTGGAGAGTGCATGCAGAGTGTTGTGTTAATGAGGCCCTGCTACCCTAGCCTATCCTGTACTACTGTCTCTAGCTGGGAAAAGGCTATCCTTCCTACATGAGGGTGCTGTCATTTGTACGTATGGGAGATCAAAGCATGTGTGAGCCGCGAGTGGCCTCAAAGCGTATTAATTAGGCCGCGATGCGTGAAGCCCCCTGCCGTAACTCACACAGACGTACAATTCCCCAGGATGCCTTAGCACCAAAGAGCCCTCCTGAGCCTTCCCCACACTTATCCTACTGCTACTCCACACGGAAAGATTAGAGGGCTGGAGCCTTAAACAACACACACACACAGAGAAAGAGACATACACACACACACACACAAATACACACATGTCCTTTCCCGAAGGATGTGCCATACTCATTCTGATGTGAACCAGAGATGCTTTCAAATCTTTGATGCCGAAGGGTTTTCATCCCAATTTCCTCTCCACGCTGGATATCAACTAGTGCTCCAGAGAACGACTAGGAAAGCCAAATGGTGTACAGTGTACTTGAGTTTTCTTTTAGACTTGACACCAAATAGATATTTCAATAAAACAAGACAGATTCTCAAATAGAAGATGCTATTCCTATCTTCTGAGAGAGAGAGAGAGAGAGAGAGAGAGTGAGATCTTATTTGAAAACCAGGGAGGTGGTTAACAATGTGTACCTGCAGAGAGGGTTCTGGCATCCATAGCACCTTAAAGGGGAATTCCTGTGATTTTTCACATATATATCCGTTTCTCTATGTCACTGAGTACTGTCAGTATGAAAAAAAAACATATGTTTTTACCTAGCTCAAGTTGCTGCAGCCAGGCAGTTACAGTGCTACAGTCTAGGGGAATGAACATGGGGGCTCATGAACATGCCCCCAGAGTGTAGCTGCCTTGCTGCTTTAGCTGTTGGCTGCATCAGCTCGAGATAGGTAAAACCGTAGAGTGTATAAAAAAGGGTGTTTTTTTCTTACCAACAGTACTCAGTGACCTCGAGAAACGGAGATCTTTGTGCAAAATCCCCCTATAAGGCCTGTTCACACTGCAAATAATTACTAGGGATGTGACAATACGCTCAACTCACGATTCGGTACACAATTCTAAGGTCAGAATACAATTGTCTCCCGTTTTTGTCTAACAATATAAACTGCAGACAAATTATGACTGAAAAATATTCCTAGATAGATAGATAGATAGATAGATAGATACTTTATTGATCCCCAGGGGAAATTCAAGAATCCTTTATTTATATAAACTGAGAAGAACACAAGGTGTACAGATTTTTAGCTGATTCATGGTGTTACATCCCTAATGATTACTCTAAAGACAACTGGAAGTGGGACATTGCAAAAGTGTTACAAGTAAAGTTGTAAAAGCATCCATTAATTTCACTTATAGAGCACCAACACATTACACATGTCTAATGGCGCTTTACAGAGTGTTAAACATTCAGAGAGAGCCCATGAGTAACAGGGGCAATAAAAACTAGAATTGGAGATAAGTATAGGAAGAAACCTCGAGCAGATCCACGTCTCAAGGGCCTGATTCATCTGCCTAGGGTCAGTTACAGGGCAGTAAGATTTTTATTAGTGCTGTCAAACGATTAAAATGTTTAATCACGATTAATCACTGAATTCCTATAGTTAATCACGATTAATCACATATTTTATCATATGATTAAAATTCTATTATTTTGCATTTCTGAACTTTCCAGGAGTCCATATTAACAATAAAGCAATTATTGTTTATCTTGATTGGGATTCAAATGAAAGCAAAGCAAGTTACTTTATTAACTGAACTTTAAGACATAGGTCTATTTGATTATTTCAAATCAAATTTCAAAAGATGTGCAGCAGACCTGAGGCAACACAATATTCTTCAGAAATATAGCTGATATGAACTGAAATAAATGCTACTGCAGAAGTGCATGCACAAAATGTAGGCCTACACACATTATAAAGGGCATAACAAACAGAAAATATTATATTCATACTATATTCATTATCTTGAGTTCAGTTGAAAATAAGGAACTTTTCAACATGAGTGCATTGCCATTTTATAGGCCTACAGTCTATGGTGCACTGTCACTTGCCACACACATCAGCGCCGAAGTTTTTAACAGGCAAACACTGGATGAACAATGGATTTTATGGAGCAGCGACCAAATATAACTGAATCGTGATTTACACGGCTGCAAAGTGCGATGCTGGTGTGCGGAGTTGTATTGAAAAGAATGGAATCTAATGTAAATGAATGTCGAAAGCAGAGTGCATCGCAAATAGCAGCAGCCAAAGAGGAATGTTGATAACAGAACAAGTGACGGTGAAAAAATCTTTGGCGGCACACATCTAATGCGTCAGCCTAGGCTACTACTCTTTGGCCGGCTCGTTAGCCCAACCAAGTGTGTGCAGCATGCCTTTATGTAGCCTACTAACGGCGCATCATCATAAAGATACATTTGATCTGCATCACGCCCCATTTTAGCGGAAAACATGTTAACATTATATCATTGAAAGACAGCTAGTACTCACACGTTGAATTCACAGGACATTCAATCATTTTACTAACACGGCAGTTATGAAGAATTATGTTTATGTAACTTACTCATCCTAATTCGTTTGCAATACCCCATGTATTATACAAATTTAGCATGTACACTTACCATAATATCCCATGCAAAACGGTAAGCTTGCTAGCTAGCTAACTGTGGAACTTCAGTATAACATAGCTAATTATCTCACCTAGTTGTAGGAAATAGGCTATGTTCATATTACAAGTCATAAAATAAATGTGTGACTTATGTTTAGTTGATGTTATGACATGTAAAGTTTAGCTTGCTGAACTTAATTATAGTCAGCCACGGGCAATTTGACTGTGCCTATCGATACACTCCTGTTAGTAAACTGGAGAGAGAAAAACATAGGAACATGGTCACATTAATCCCATAAACACACAGATAACTCTTACACCAACCTTAATTTGTGCCTTTTATTCATGTTTGTTTCAAGATTTAGTAAGTTTACTATAAGCACTTTTTGCTCTCCACTTTGATGCAGCATAGATTTCCATTATATCAGTCATCTTCCCCCTAAAAGAGGGCGTGCATGCAGCACATACAACGTTCCATTCCATTCGTCAGTGCATATTGTTTAGTTTCCGGTCTGGCTAGATCGGTGTGGTGTTGTAGTTGTTCTAACGTTACTAGTTGTTGCAACAGCATGTGAAAAAACTACAAAGTTTGTTACACCAAAATGAACGTTAATCTCGCGATAAAAAAATTGACGCCGTTAAAATAGGTTTCCGTTAACGCCTTAATAACGCGTTTAACTGACAGCACTAATATCCACCAATTGTCTCAAGGATACTATAAACACAGACACTCAAGCACCTCAGGCAGACCTCATAAAAAAACATACAATTAAGCACACATGTCCCCTGCAACTTCTTAAGACACAGTAAAACACCACACTAGATTACATTAGTCCTAGTCTACATACTGCATATTTGCATCTATTCACATGCTCTGGCACATTGGCATAATACTGTGCAAGGCAACCCAGCATCCTGGCATTGCCACTTTCGAGAGAAGAGAGGCTCACCTTTGCTGCCACATTTAAGAGGTTCTCTACATACTTTGGCTGCCTCTGGTAAAAGTGTCCATAAAGGTGCCCAAAAATCATCTAATTTGGTCCATCCATATTTTTCAGGAGAAGGCACTGACTGGGTAGCCTGCAGACCTTTGGACCAAATGCTAGCTTGGTACACTGCTCTATTTGAATGCTGTATCAGTGCAGCCTGTGTGGGAGGGATATTTTCCATTGAGAGACATATTTGAGAAAACAAGTCCTTCCTGAGATCATTGACTTATTCAAGATCCGTTTTCTTATTGTAAAGAACACAAGTGTACTTCTCCAGCAATGCAAACATGTTTGATTCCTGGCTAAGCAGTTGAAAAGGATTTGCTGTCATAGCAATGAAGGCATCCTTTACTTCTGAAAATGGTTTCCATGCAGCCCACCCTTTAGAAGGAGTCTGCTGTTCCAGAGGTACTGTAGCCACTCCATTATCACATAATGCAGTTGTTCAACTACTTCCATCTAAAAGTTATCCGATTGTGTTCCATAGAACCATCTCTATGTGTAACCCACCAAGCATCACAAACCTCTCTCCATAACAGTCTGGATCACTCCACTAAACCATTTTTGTAAATGTATAGTGGTTGGTCAAATGCCATAACTGGGACCTGGCTGGAATTTAGGTGCTCTGTCAATTGTTCATACCATGTCTGACCATGGCAAAGCTGGCAGCTTTTTCATGAAAGAAAGGAAGGAATGAGTTTATAGCAGGTGGGTCAGACAGTTCTGGCTGAAGTGAAGCATCAGTTTGATTGCATGCTCACCCCACTTTTCCTCCTCTGTTCTTGCCCATGCTAAGTTCACCACAGGTATTGGTTTGGTTAACTTTTGGCACTAAGATGGCCTTTGGTTGACAAGTAACAGCTGGAATTGTAGTGTATACTTCTCTGGAAGACAGAGCATATATTTTTGCGCTTTTTGAGCTGGCTGAATGTATATTTGCTCTCTAGCACCTCGGATCGGGAGGCGATTGAGCTAAAAGCCCAGGCTGCTAGTTCTCTCACTAGCACGTCAAGGTATCATGAGGGAGGTTTACTCAATGTACAGACTGACTCCTCTACTTGGCTCATTCTTGCTATTTATGTTAATTCGAGTATTGGCTTGCTTTTTGATAAGCTAGTATTATAATCTTCACAGACTCTTAAAATCAGCACAGTGATAAATAGTGTAGTGGCTAAAGCAGGTGACTTGTTATCCCAGCGTTGCAGGTTCGATTTTCTTATGATGTGAGATTTGCTCCTCGCTACCTGCAGGTGAACTAGTGTGACACGTAGATTCAATTGTTTTTGACTGATGTCTTGTATCTATGGTCTCTCGATGTAGAGTAACTATATACATAAATATGTATGGTCAAAATCTATTGTTGTGTCTCGTAGGCCTACTTACTCAGAGGTGAAAAGAAGGGATAGGATGCGAACTCCGGCCGAGCGCGTAGTGCACTGACGCGCAGCCGTTAAGCCACGAGACGATAATATTTGCGATACCCAGACATTCGTCCAGGCTATATATTTTTCCAACATAGATATTTAAAGGGACACCAGGCAACGTTTTCGTGTTAATTACTCATCTTCGTAAGTCGGTATATGGTTAAATGACTCATTACAGGGCGAATGAAGACTCTCTCGCCCGCCCCTACTGCCTGTAGGAAGAATATCCCACTTGCAAGTTCAGTGTATCGTACCCGCTGCCCGAAGCAGGATAAGTTTACATCCTGCATCCACAGCACAGAGGCAGGCGAACAAAATGCTAGCGATTGTTGCAAACGTGTGTATAATGGCAGAGCTGGCGAAGAAGCAGCGAAAACCCTTGACGGAAGATGCAAAGAAAAGGAATAGAGCTTTAGACCGAGCGAGGGGGAGTTTCGTAGAGAAAAAGCATCAGGCTTGCCACAAATAATGGCACATATTGGTTGACTTCAGTAAAATGTTTTATATACTTGCAATATGTTTAGGTTTTTGCAAATGACAATGCCAGCATTAATCACTCGGTTTAAATGAGAAAAATGTCAACATAGGCTGTGGCAGAGAATTTCTAGGGGGTGGGGTATTACACGTTGCCACTGTTTCCACCAATGATATGTATCGCTGCATCATCAACAACATTGTTGGAACTACAGTGTTCGAACGTCGGAGGTAGCGAATTGCGACACAGGTACGATGCTTTCTGGAAACAGGTGTAACAATGTCGTTGTTTGGTCGCAAGTTGCGTCTTACCATGGTGGTTGAGCAACGTTGTTGCTAACTTTTCTAGAAATGACCCCCTGGTCAATTATAACTCCTAGACCACTTGTGGATGAGGAAAATTAGGTTATAGATTTGCTAATTGGCTATCAGCATTTCTATCCTTTATAAAAATCCCTCTGAAGGTGATCCCCAATGATATTGTTGTTAATGTCATTGTTGTTACTGTGTACAGTGTGGGCCTTGCCATTCTCAGAAAAGTAATATTCAAAACTGTAGATTTTACGTTTACGTTAGCTATCGCTGCCAGTGTGGACAGACCTTTAACACTACCTTCAGCTCAGCAATGGGTTCCTACGTCAATACATAACACACTCATCTCTCCTCTCCCACATTGTACAGTAATGAGAGTAATGGTAGGCTATAGGTTGCGCAAAACCTAGGTTTGCTTGGGTTGACTGGGTTGACTTACACAAGATGAACTCTGAAACACTCCAAATCATTCCAAAACCCACTCTGGCTGCAGAAGGCACTTTGGGGATTTTGTCATGCTCTATATACTCATCATAGTTAAACAAAATTAATGCTTGACTGAGGGTCACTCACAGGGCTTTTTGAAGCCTCTTTGTCTCTGTTCCTTTTTGTCTCTGTGCCTTTTTTTGTTCCCATGTGAACAGGCTTTTAATCATTCTTGGCGGCATGTAGAGAGAGAAAAGCAAAGAGCAAAGATGTGTGAGCGATTGAGTGACAGTTCCCACAATGCATCTGAAACTGCCAGTACCTTTTCGCTTTGACAGCCAGCGGTGAGGGGATCAGGAAACACAATGCGTTGACTGACAGATGAAGTCTTGTAAATACAGCAGGTTTTATTTCCTGTGCCTCTTTCTCACAGTAAAGCCCACTGTCATTTCTCTGAGAGCACACTGGATTCAGGAAACACTTTGAAGAGCATCCTAATGTTCAAATTCGAACGAGACTCTCCTCCCACTCATAAATTATTATTCTCACACACTCTAAACACACCTGCTGCACACACACACACACACATTTACATATTGCTTCCTCCAAGTTGATTTATCAATGAAATCAAGAAATAGCGTTTCCTGTTCCCCTATCTTTGACTAGAGCCAGGTCTGAACACAGATCCACCTCACATCTCTTTGTGCCTCTGTGTACTCTGTGCATCAAACTACATTAACAAGTCACAAGCTCAAGTGCCATGCCATGCATTTCTGATTCGGGGCTGTGAGAAACTGAACTTTATCGTTCTCACTACCTCATCCGCGTTGCCCTGCAAGCGCAGACACGAGAGAAAGAGACTCATTTGTTCGTACACACACGCACACAGTTCCCCACTGTGTCCCTCGTTGAATGTAAAATGTTTTGTTTGTGATGTTAAGTGTTGTTGCATGTTTGGTGGGCTTTGGGTTATACAAGAGATGTACGGGGGTTTTTATTGTTGGTGTCGGGTGTTTGCCGCCGGTTTGGCGTTCGTTCACGCTGTAAACCAATTGTTTGGTTTGCGGCGATTCCGCTCATTCATTCATTCACTCATTACAATGTCATTACCAACTTCATTCTTGTCAGTAACAAATACATAGTGTGGTACCCACTAGCTTGTCATCCATTTGCCATGTCATATCGTCTGTATAGTGCCCATAATCTGGTTAACGCATACATCTACTCACAACACTTCCTGACGCTCCGACCTCTGTCACTGTCCCATTGCGGAAGCGCGCTCCACGCCGGGACAGGTTATTTTAAAACATTCTGCAGGGGTAGGGAGCAGGGCATTATGCTACAGGGGTGTTTAGGATATTCTTTTGGTTGTTTTGTTTCTTTATGCCTTGTAGTTAGGTACATATTTATAACAGACATATGTTTTGTTCATTATATACTTTTCGGTTGTTTTCTATATCATTGTTATGTTGATTTGTTATGTATTAGTGAGCCCTATTCTGAGTACTTCCCTAGCTCAATGGTGTGTCTCAATTATCCCCATTTGACAGTACTAGCTGGGGCTATTTAATGGGGTAGCTCAGTTCCCAAAGGGTGCGTAGTAGGTGAAGGACTCTCCTGTTGTGAGGCAGAGTAAGTTATGTGTTATGCTGATACTTTGGACTATGCATTGTTTGTTCTATCTTTGTTTGTTTTTTGGTAGGGAAAAGTATTTTGTTTATTAGTGTTGCTATTTTTGAATATGGTGAAAAAATAAATAATTGAAATTAACAGAAGCTACATCCAACCTCTCCTGCAAGTGCCGTTTTCTCCATCTCCACCTAGAACTCACAATCCAACACGTGGGGTGACCGCCCGGTCGCTCACATTTGGTGTCAGAAGTGGGATTGTGACGCCTCTGGACAAACTGGAGAGGAGAAGTGGAAAGAGAGGTGGAAAGCGAGGACGAGGTGGAAAGCAAGATCGTACCTGGCGGAGGATGGCATATCGACGCCTAGAGCGAACAGACCAGGGGGAGGTCACGGAGGCAGAGGAAGAGCCACAAGGGGCCGATGGAGGAGCACTAGAGGGTGAGGTGCCAGAAGGGACGGACATGGCCGGGCTGTATGCGCTGCTCCAGAAAACGCTGAAGTCTCAGGAGCGTGAGTTCTTTAAGCAGGAGCAACGCTGGCGAAGCGTACAGGTCCAGTTGAACCAGCTCCGGGATGACGTTGATGAAAATCGTCAGCCGCCAGCACATCCACCAGCCCTGCCACCAGCCCAGCCACAGGCACCCCCAGCACCAGCACCACCTCTAGCACCCGCAGTGCCGCCAGCCCAGCCACAAGCGCCGCCAGTGCAGCCACAAGCACCGCCACAAGCACCGCCATCCCAGCCACAAGCGCCGCCAGTGCAGCCACAAGCACCACCCGTTCAGCCGCCAGTCCAGCCACCAGTGCAGCCCGCAGACCCAACGGCTCCAGTGGCATGGTCACGTGCTGCTGTTCCCAGGTATGAGGAAGGAGAAGATATAGAGCAGTATCTTACCACTTTTGAGCGGCTAGCTGCAGTGTACCGTTGGCCCAGGGAAGACTGGGCAGTGTATCTAGTGCCGTATCTCAGTGGTAAGGCGCGTAGTGCATACGTGGCAATGGACTTTAATGACTCTATGGATTATGGAAAAGTGAAGGAGGCAATTCTGGAAAAATATGAAATTAATGAAGAGATCTATAGGAGAAGATTCCGGGAGCCAGACTTCAGACATGGAGAATCTCCAAAAGAACTCTACCACCGACTAAAGGATCTGTTCCGGAAATGGATTAGACCTGAGGAGAAGACGGTCGAAGACATTGGGGAAGTTCTCATCCTTGAGCAGTTCCTGCGTACCCTGTCACCGGAGGTCAGAGTATGGGTTAAGGAACACAACCCGCAGACAGGCCAGGTTGCAGCAGAGCTGGTAGAGAACTTTGTGGCGGCTCGTAGAGGTTCGAAAAACTTTCGCGGTGACATGACTTCCAGAACCTTGGCCCGGGGTAAGTCAGATGGGTTTGGTGGTAGTAGTGGTCCCCGTCCTAGTGAGCGTAGAATTGGTGAGAGAAGCTCTTACCAACCCCCTAGGCATGCTACTATCCCCAAGGAACGCCCTGCAGAAAGGATTGTTTGTCACTATTGTGGACAAGATGGACACATTAAACCAGACTGCCCTGCTAGAAAGCCCAAAGGAGCTAGTCACTGTTGTCTCCCTGGGTCCGAAGAGCAAGGGGTTATGGGTAGACTACAAACTGTCCCTGTGTTAGTGGGTGGGAAGTTAGCCAGCGCCCTGATAGATACAGGAAGCTCCCAGACTTTACTTCAACCCCACCTAGTGGACAGACAAGATCATGTGGCTGGGAAAAAACTGAAAGTGATCTGTGTTAATGGAGACGAGCATGAATACCCAGTGGCCAAGGTGTATATAGAGGTGCAAGGACAGGTTTATCGGTTGACTGTTGGTATTGTTGAGCGCCTCAGTCATCCTGTTGTCCTAGGGCAAGATATTTTGGTCCTGCCTGAGTTAGTGCAGTCCAATAAGCCCGTTAATGTGGTTATCACCAGGTCCCAGGCAAAATCTCAGGGAAAAGACTCCTTAGAGCACAATGTGATCGATCCCTTGAGAGAGCTGCCCTTTTTCCAAAGTGAGGTCATTCCCCAAATTAAGTCAAAGGCTACAAAGAGCCGTAAGCAGAGAAGACGAGAGAAACTAGTGGGAGCACTCCAGAGAATGCAGAATGGGGAGGGCACGCCCCTAGGGGGAGGAGCTGGGGAAGACATAGCCAGTGACATGGAGAAGTTGCAGAAGCAGGACCCTACATTGCAGGAAGCCCTCAGCAAGGTTAGCAGTGTAGATGGGGTGCTAACTGGGGTTTCAGCCACTTTGTCTGGGGAGAGCTACATTTTGAGAGAAGGCTTGCTGTATCACCAACCCGAGGGGGATAAGGCAGAGCAGCTAGTGGTACCCAAGATGTTAAGAGACCGTGTGCTTTCCCTCGGCCATAGTATCCCCTGGGCAGGACATCTCAGCACAACAAAAACCTTTGAGAGAGTTGCTGCAAGGTTTTATTGGCCAGGAATGTATAAAGAAGTGCAGGAGTATTGCAAGTCTTGCACTGTGTGTCAGCTCACCAGCAAAAGGAAGACCAGTCCATTTCCACTTCAGCCACTCCCCATCATTGAGGTTCCCTTTGCAAGAATAGGGATGGATATTGTTGGGCCTTTAGAGAGGACGCAGAATGGCCACAGATACATCCTGGTAGTCTGTGACTATGCTACACGTTACCCAGAGGCTTTTCCCCTACGCAAAGTAACCGCCACAGCCATATCACAAGCTCTCCTTCAGCTGTTTTCCAGAGTAGGAATACCCCAAGAAATCTTAACAGACCAGGGTACAGCCTTTCTGTCCAAACAGTTGAAGCAGGTCTATAGTTTACTTGGTATCAAGGGGATCAGGACCACACCATATCACCCACAAACTGATGGCCTGGTTGAACGTTACAACCAGACTCTGAAGGGTATGATCAGGAAGTATGTGGCTTCCAACGGAAAAGATTGGGACCGCTGGCTTCCATATTTGCTTTTTGCGTATCGTGAGGTACCCCAAGCTTCTACGGGCTTCTCACCGTTTGAACTTTTGTATGGAAGACCGGTGAGGGGGCCTCTCGATTTGTTGAAAGAGGCCTGGGAGGGACCAAAAGCTCCAGAGACCCACAGCGTTCTCTCTCATGTCCTGCAAATGAGAGAGAAAATGGAGGAAATGTCAGAACTGGTCCGGAGTAACCTTGAACAGGTGCAGCGGCGCCAGAAAATCTGGTATGATCGCACAGCCAGACAAAGAACCCTTCATACGGGACAGAAAGTCCTTCTACTCCTACCCACCTCTGAGAACAAGCTGTTGGCCCAGTGGCAGGGGCCATTCACGGTAAGCCGCAAGGTGGGACCTACGACCTATGAGATCGACGTGCCGGGCAGAAGGAAGTCCCAGCGGGTCTTCCATGTTAACCTGCTAAAGGAATGGAAGGAGCGTGACACCCAGGCTAGTGTGCAGCTTCTGGTGCGAGCCGTTGGAGAGGACGAGGACAACCCAGAGCAGTTCTTCCCGGCCACTCAACCACCTTCAGCTCTTGACCTGTCTCACCTTACTCCACAGCAACAGAGGGAGCTAGAGACAGTCCTTCCGGCTGGACTGTTCCAAGAAAAGCCCGGTTTCACCACAGTAGTGGAGCATTCCATTCCTCTGAAGGATCCCACTCCGGTCCGTCAGAGAATGTATCGCATCCCAGAGCGTTTACTCCCTATGCTCAAAGACGAGGTAGAGGAGATGCAGACACTGGGGGTCATTGAGAGATCCCACAGTGAATGGAGCAATCCGGTTGTTCTTGTGCCTAAAAAGGACGGGACAATCCGGTTTTGTATTGACTTTCGCAAAGTGAATGCCCAGTCACAATTCGACGCCTATCCCATGCCCAGGTTGGAGGATTTGATTGAACGCCTGGGTAAGGCTAGTTTCATCACCACCCTGGACCTGTGCAAAGGCTATTGGCAGGTACCCCTGGCCAAGCAGGACCGGCCATACACTGCCTTCAGGACCCCTCAAGGATTATTTCAGTTCATTGTAATGCCTTTTGGCCTGCAGGGGGCGCCAGCCACGTTCCAAAGGCTCATGGATCGTGTTCTTGAGGGCACTGGGTCTTTTGCCGCGGCATATCTTGATGACATTGTGATATACAGTACCACGTGGAAAGACCACCTGCATCATGTTGGTGACGTGCTACAGCGCATCCAGAGTGCAGGACTCACAGTGCACCCCAAAAAGTGTGACTTTGCCAAACCAGAAGTCAGGTATTTGGGGCATGTACTGGGAAGAGGGATTATCCGACCCCAAAAAGACAAAGTGCAGTCTGTAAAGGACTGTGCACAGCCACAAACCAAAAAAGAGGTGCGGTCTTTCCTCGGACTGGTTGGGTGGTACCGCAGGTTTGTGCCAAACTTTTCCTCCCGAGCTGCGCCACTTTCGGATTTGACCCGGAAGTCTGGGTCCAGTCGAGTGCAGTGGGGGCCAGAGCAGGAGTCAGCCTTCAATGACCTGAAGGGGGCTCTGTGTCAGGATCCAGTGTTACAGAGCCCGGACTTCGACAAACTGTTCACGGTCCAGACTGATGCTTCTGGCGTTGGACTAGGGGCAGTCTTGCTCCAAGGAGAGGGGACTGACCAGAGGCCTGTGGCTTATATTAGCCGCAAGCTATTCCCCCGAGAGACAAGATATGCAGCTATTGAGCTGGAATGCCTAGCCATCAAATGGGCTCTTGATACCTTTAGGTATTACTTGCTAGGCAGAGATTTTCTGTTAGAGACTGACCACCGCGCTCTTCAGTGGCTTGGGCGTATGAAGGACTCGAATGCGAGGATAACCAGGTGGTTTCTTGCTTTGCAGCCATATCGGTTCCAGGTACATTATCGTACTGGGAAACAAAATGTGGTCGCAGACTTTTTGTCTCGCCACCCTGGTGGTGAGACTTCAGAGGGGACGGGAAATGTGAGAAACTGAACTTTATCGTTCTCACTACCTCATCCGCGTTGCCCTGCAAGCGCAGACACGAGAGAAAGAGACTCATTTGTTCGTACACACACGCACACAGTTCCCCACTGCGTCCCTCGTTGAATGTAAAATGTTTTGTTTGTGATGTTAAGTGTTGTTGCATGTTTGGTGGGCTTTGGGTTATACAAGAGATGTACGGGGGTTTTTATTGTTGGTGTCGGGTGTTTGCCGCCGGTTTGGCGTTCGTTCACGCTGTAAACCAATTGTTTGGTTTGCGGCGATTCCGCTCATTCATTCATTCACTCATTACAATGTCATTACCAACTTCATTCTTGTCAGTAACAAATACATAGTGTGGTACCCACTAGCTTGTCATCCATTTGCCATGTCATATCGTCTGTATAGTGCCCATAATCTGGTTAACGCATACATCTACTCACAACACTTCCTGACGCTCCGACCTCTGTCACTGTCCCATTGCGGAAGCGCGCTCCGCGCCGGGACAGGTTATTTTAAAACATTCTGCAGGGGTAGGGAGCAGGGCATTATGCTACAGGGGTGTTTAGGATATTCTTTTGGTTGTTTTGTTTCTTTATGCCTTGTAGTTAGGTACATATTTATAACAGACATATGTTTTGTTCATTATATACTTTTCGGTTGTTTTCTATATCATTGTTATGTTGATTTGTTATGTATTAGTGAGCCCTATTCTGAGTACTTCCCTAGCTCAATGGTGTGTCTCAATTATCCCCATTTGACAGTACTAGCTGGGGCTATTTAATGGGGTAGCTCAGTTCCCAAAGGGTGCGTAGTAGGTGAAGGACTCTCCTGTTGTGAGGCAGAGTAAGTTATGTGTTATGCTGATACTTTGGACTATGCATTGTTTGTTCTATCTTTGTTTGTTTTTTGGTAGGGAAAAGTATTTTGTTTATTAGTGTTGCTATTTTTGAATATGGTGAAAAAATAAATAATTGAAATTAACAGAAGCTACATCCAACCTCTCCTGCAAGTGCCGTTTTCTCCATCTCCACCTAGAACTCACAATCCAACACGTGGGGTGACCGCCCGGTCGCTCACAGGGGCTCATTCGTCTGTGTTGCTTGTGTAGACTATGAGAGGGTTTCTTCAATACAGGCATTTACTGTACATCTGTGTCGTTGTGAATACAAAACGCAAAACTTTTTACTCTTATTGTCTCTACCTAGAAATGAAACACTTGGCTTATGTGTGGAATATGAGGTCGACCTGTAGCAGGATTAAGGGATAATTTAGGGGTCGGCCACCTCATACCACCAGATTAAGAGGAAATGAAAAGAGCCTGGTTCCAAATTAAGGGCACCTAGATGTAGACTAATAGGGTTCTGTCTGGTGTCGGAGGAAATTAAGATGAATGTAGGAATATCCGAGGGAATTTATAAGGAAATTGTGTTTTCTGATGTACAGTGTTCTGTCTGCATCTTTGCAATGTACATGTTTGACTTTGAGGTTGTGTATGTTTGATTGTTTGTGTGTGTGTGTGTGTGTGTGTGTGTGTGTGTGTGTGTGTCGCCGTGGGCATTGCTTAATTGCCCTCTCTGTCTCGTGAATAACAGCACTGCTGTAGCAGAGAGGCTCAGAAGCTTTTCTGAGCTGCCTCTGCAGGACACCACCACAACATCTTAGATCACTCTCTAGCTCTGGGCTGCCCTCTGGACCTGCCCTCCAGCACGTCTCTTCAGATGACCTCACTTCAGCCGTCTCCTCAGATTTGGGTGATCTGTCACTCCATGTAAATAGCTTTTGTGTTCATCGAACCAGAGCATAGCAGTGGTCTGGCAAAATGTTTGTCCGTGTTTGTAAACATGCTTATGAATCTGAATGCTTAATGCATTCAGATTCATAAACAGGTATTCTGACACACAGATAATTCCTCCATTTGCAGTTTTCTACAAGACTGAGCAGACCTCTGCCTTTCATTCTACAACACACTCGTGTGTTGCATTCCTTCCCTCACTGGAGTTGGTATACCTACTGCATGACCTCAATATTTAGCTCACTTTAAAAGACAAGCTGTCTAGAGATTGTCATTGAAATATTTTGTTTCAATCCTATGGTTTTGTTTTGAGACTACTCATCTATTGGACATCTCTGTTCCCTGGAATAGCCTGAGAATTAAAAATACTTCTAGTCCGATGCTCATGGGATTCTTTGATGAGAACAGAACATCTTTTGACAGGTACAAGGATTCTGTTCATTCTATTTGAAATAGTTGTTTGATGTTCATCCTAGAGTTTCTTGTGATGAAGGTCCTCAACAAAATGACTCATGAGAGATGTAACCTTTCCCAATTCAGCTATCTCAACTGCCACTTTTTGCATGACCATCTTGAAAATGCACTTGCTTCAAATGGAGGATACAGCCCATTTCCAACTCCCATCACCTTAGCTCTTCATATGACATATAACAGCATGGGAGAACTATGCCGCTGGGTGTTTACATCAGTGAACAGAACTCGTGCATGTAACATTCAGTGGCCTATTTGAATTGAGGAATGGGAGCATGAAGTCTTAGGAGTAGCTTAGTGAAATCAGTCCTGATGGTGGGGTTCTGGCTCTGTCTGAGGGGAAGTGAGATGTATTTCAGCCTTTCATAGCTCATGTTTCTTGAAGATGTCCCAGAAAACAGACGTCTGACCGTGAGCTACATGCTTCCATCCAGATGGCTTTTCTACCCCTCCCCCCCCTCCCCCAACCCACCCACCCACAAACACACACACACACACGTCCTCAGTCAATCACAGACTGCTGGCATAGGGCCGATGGGCAGATCGTGGGGGGAAAAAAGGAAAACTCTTGAGATGGACATGAAGGTGAACTAACTAAGCCGCCAGACATTTTCATGAATCATGCCGGAGTGAGACACGACAAGCAGGGAGGAACGCAGAAGGGACAGAAGAGGAGACCAGATGAGGAAGAGAGAAACTGCATGAAAAACTAAGTGAGGAAGAATACAGGAAAGGGGAGCCAAACAAAAGAGACATGGAGAGTAGCAGAGGAACAAAAGAAATGATGGAGAAAGGAGGAGAGGAAAGTAAAAGAGGGAGGAAGAGAATAAAGACATGCGAGAAGAAGACAGGGGAAGAGTGCAAAAGGGAGAAGAGGATATGAGAAAAGAGGGTAGGAATGGAGAAGAGAAGAGAGCAAAGAAGAAGAGAGGAAGGGAGTGGAGAAGAGAGGAAGGGAATGGAGAAGAGAAGAGAGCAAAGAAGAAGAGAGGAAGGGAGTGGAGAAGAGAGGATAGGAAACTAAAAGAAAGAGCAGTGGAGGAGAGAAGAGCAAACGAGAAGAGCCGAGGTATAAATAGAGAAGAGGACAGTGGGACCGCAGCCTTCAGCAGGGGTCAACGGCGTTACGGTGAGGTTCATGTATGATGAGGGCATGTGCCTGAGGTCACCCTGCCGACCAGCACTGTCCATGCTGCTGAGACGAGGGACAGACAGGAACTGCTAGACGTTGGGTGGGTGGGGGATTATGGAGGCAGGTTCCTTATGGAGGTTGGGCGCCCCCACTGCCCATCACACTCTGAGAAAACAGGTCAGGAAGATGCCATGCCACGACTGCAGGCATATGGAAACGCACGTGTCACTTTGCATTATCTATCGCCTCCTCGGTGGAGACGACCCAGCGCGCTCGCATCATTCAGCCACCAGGGAGTGCCCAGACCTCTGCTCTCTAAATGGACTCTTCTCTTGGGCTCAGAGGAGAGAGAGCACAGACAAACAGACATGACCTCACCTCATTTTAACCATTCAATATGCCTGTCAAAGCTCAGCAGCATCAGAGAAATGATTGGCCTCTGGTTGGTTACTCCAAAGTCGCTTGTTACTTCCTGCCTTGAGAAGATGTTCATTGTTAATGGTGTGAAGTACTACTGTAAATAGTACTGAATTCAATTCAGTTTTATTCAATTCAGTTCCATTCAGTTCATATACAGCACTGTGGATGATACACCTGTGCAAGGCAGGAAATTAATCTTATGTTTAATACGCTACAAGTTGTTTAATGGACCAAAGACTGGTGCTTCATTCACTCCAGCAACAAGTACAGTGGCACCCCATCATAATTACTGATGTAATTATCCTACGCAACAGATTTTAGCCTTTCAACAAGATGGAGATGAATGAGAACTAGATGGAGGCCGGGAGTTAAAGCCGGCATTTTCCCCTTTTAAGTCTCTCCTGTTTCTTCTCTGTCCAATACTTCAATGACAACTGAAGGCCAGGATGGAAGAAGGAGAGAAAAAAAAGGAGAGGAGAGGGGAGAGCCAGGTCCTGTGAAGAGAGGAGAGGAGAAGAGAAGAGGGATTATCTCTGTAAGGCCTCCCAAAATGAGCCTGTGGATTATTTCACCTTCTCATGGAGCGATGCATTATTCATGTCGTCGGCGAGCCGAGCCCCAGTGTCAGAAAGCCTTTTCCCATTTCAGTTCACCTCCCATTCTCTTCTTTCAGGAAGAGCTTTGCGCCTTTTCTACACTGCCCCCCACCCCACTCACACACACACACTCAATCCGCACACCACTCTACCACCTCTACTGCCACCTTCACTATTACCCCTACGCCACTTACCCAACACCCCACCCCCCCACAACCTCCCTTTTAAACAAATCCTGGCTCTTCCTTCCAAAGAAAAGATGCTGCTGTGTGCATTATCTCTGTGGAACATTTCTACGTCTGCTAAGCTGCTGTGTTCCCCTCCTCTCCTCTCTGCTCTTCTTCCCTTGGCTGAGAGAGTGGGTCTGGCTTCTGCAGGCAGATTTTTCTTTCTTTCTTTCTTTTTCCTAAGCAGATCAAAGCTCTGACTGAGATGTAGAGTACCTCAAGTCACCTGTGTTCGTGGGAAACTGTTGGGTGAGAGTGAGAGACGGAGAGAGAGAGAGAGAGATGGGAAGAGAGAGAGAGAGAGAGATGGGAAGAGCACAGTACAAGGGAAAGAGGCGCATTACACAGCCCCATGGCCTTTAAAAAATGTGTGCTTCAGTCCTTGTCTATTTTTTTCCTTTCTCTGTGTGAAACACACACATGCACACCTACACATAGACTCTCTCTCTCACACACACACACACACACACACACACACACAGAAAGACTGATTGTCCTTCACAGTTCCTAAGGACATCCATTAATTATGGCGACGGGACATTCTGATCCCATATCCTTAACAATTTTGTAGAGTGCCCAGGTTGCTGACACGACAAAGAAGCTGAACTCTCTCACACTCATTCCTTTTCAAGGTAAGAGCCACAGCCACATCTCCCAAAAAAAAAGAGAGGAAAAATGTCTGGAAATGGAACCGTGGCCTACAGCATTTCATCAAAGCACGAAAAAGTTCAAGCACACAGTCAGACCCTGAAGCTTCTAAACTACTGTACAAGGAGGACCATAATTAACTAATCAATTATTTTATCCTTAGTTCAACCCGAGTAAGACACAAGGCACAGTATAGTGTCAGTCATGTTGAAATCTTCCGACATTTCCATTCCTTTTGTATTTCATCAAGGAACCTTGCTTTCTTTGAAGCACAACAGAGCCTTTTAAGTTTCACAAAGTAACCGATGAACATGATGTTGATTACTGCATCAGACTTCAACTTTGTCATCAATCACTCTGTGCCATTTCATTGCTTGATTGCCTTAAAGGGTCTGTATTTTCTATGGCACTTATGCTACTTCCTGTTCTATGTGTGCAAGTATATATTTATACGCATGTTTGTGTGTTGGTGACTGTGTCTTTCTGTCAGTGTGTGCGTGTGCGTGTGTGTGTGTGTGTGTGTGTAAGCATGTACAGGGCAGCCACGTGGCATCTGCATGTGTTGTGTCCTCTCGGTCACTGCGTCCCCTTTAGACATTTATAGACATTAGAGGGCCCTGAGTCTGAGTGCCTCTCTTACCTGAGTCCTATGGCCTCCTCAAGCCAAATCAGACACAGCACAGTGCACACTCAGCCATTAAGAGCACTATCATGAGAAGAGGACCCTGAACAGAACAAGACATGCTGTTGCTGATGAAAAAAAGAATATGTATTAGACTATTTACTAAAAACTAAATTGGCATTCCTTTTAAGAAATCATCTGATTAAGTCCAACTTTGGACAATATTGAGACTGATAACTTTATATACTGGAAAAACATTTTGTGTTTAAAATGTTCATTCCCATGTGCCTTGTACAATTCCGTACAGAGAACACTTCAGCACTACTCTTCTCAATGAAATTAAAATGGCTTATGACTTGATTCTTTTGCCTTGTTTTGTTGTAGGTTTTCTATTAGTAATCTTGTTTCACAGTTCAGTTTGCACATTTTAGCTCCAGGATGCTAATCATAGCAGTGTAAACTGGCTTGGTAGGTAGGAAGGCTACAGAATAATTGTGACACAATCAGCTTTATTTTGCTAGCTAGGTAACTTACAGTACATCTATCGGTAATGCATGGTGGCTCTTCTAAAAACAAGCACCTTAACCCCTATGTATGCTGCATACACTGTCGAGCAAGGCACCTCTGCTATTACCAACTCTGAGACAACAATTACATTTGTCCTCCACAAAGTCCAGATAAACCATCCGTCAGCTCTGCACCCATGTCGGGGGCTGCAAATATCTGTCCTCCACAAAATATAGGCTCCCATTCTTCAGCTTGTCCATTCCTGAGTCCAACCCTAAAGCCACTACAGCTCCACTAGTATTCAACTAATCAATGTTTGAAGTAGTTAGCTTTCAAATAGCATATAGCTTATGGGTAAGCCATGGGAATTTTGTATTGAACATCAGGCCACAACACCTTACAATAAATGGATCTATAAATATGTTGCAAGTGTAAGTTAAGAGCTGTACCAAAGAAGTTAAATGAGATGACAAGCTCACTGAGCTCAGGTGAAAAAGGCAGGATCCTTTCCTCAAGACATCAGAAGATTTGTCACCATGTTATAGCAGGTGGCATAACCTGCTATTACTCGCCATGACAGTTCTAGTCCAGTGATAAAAAAGAATATGAAGCCATGCCATTATGTGTTCTTGCACTGACTGTTAGTGGATGCTAGAATAGTCAAAGACTGATATATTATTCAAGCTGTCAAAGCCTCAGTGATTATTAAAGTTGTCATGCATTTATCAGTTGCATGACAATGGAAATGTCCTGAAATGTATGACAGAAACGGCCTGAGATATGAAATATTTGTTAACCCTTAGAACCCGATTGACGCAAAGTGCGTCAAAAAACACACTCTTTCTTCTCTGTTACATTGCTCCGGAACTGTTCATCGCAGCGAAGTGAAACCTTTATTGCGTGACAGAGCAGTCTGTATGTATGATCAAGTATGAAAATTTTAAAAAATCATGAAATTAAATCAAATTGCATCATATTTACAGTCTATACTTCTCTGCGTTCACCTGCGCACACATTACTCTCGTTTGAATTACTCGCGAACCCGTGATCGCATCGATATGCCATGCATGTCAGACGAAAGAGGACACTCAGAGCTATCATTTGATACCAAGTACATCCTTCTGGGTTATAAGACAGACGAAGTGACAGCAAAATAATAACTTCATATAGCTGGACTTACCCCACGTTTTTGTCTGTTCTTGTGGCAAAGCATGTTTATAATCCAACGCTATCGTGTGTTTCTCTTTGGCAAAGCTGTTCATAATCCGGTTTTGAGATCCTATTAATTTCCTGCATGGCATCCAATTCAAGTCTCACATTGCATCCCAATTTATTCAACAAAGAAACACCTTTTTTGCCTTTACTTTGTTCATGGCAATCCAGTAAAACGTTGAGAATCATTACACCATAGGCAAGCAGGCTAACACGCAACCTCGGGTCAAGTCAGGTCAGATCAGTTCGTGTCACAGATATGGAGCGCAGAAAAGGTCATTTTTCATCACTAAATAAAAAATGGCATTCATTTCCGTAAATCACACACAACATATTTCTGTAAATTGCTCAGCCCCAGAGTATCCCTCCAAAATGGCAATTATATTGCCCGATTCAGGACAGTCGGCCCTACACACACATGAAATGCATGTAGAGCTATGAGCTTGCTGTGGTGAGATACATGTCGAAATATAAGAATTTTTATAATACACTTTTTATATTTTAATTGCTAGTACTAATACATGAAATGATGGCAGATCTGGATAGCCTAGACTCTGCTGAAAAAAAAACAATATATAATATGTGTGTGTGGCACTTACAATGACCAGAATAAATCCTTATGAATAAAGGTAGTGAAAATGCCCTAAAAACAGCTTAGGGTTCTAAGGGTTAATGACATGGGCAGTGCAATTAAAGTAGTGTTAACTGAAATGATTTTTTAAGAAGAAAAGATAAGTCCAGAGGGCATAGTGAAACATTAGTTAAACAATAATTGTTTGAAAGAAAAGAATCAGAGGCAATGCAAAAATAAATTTTTCAGGAAAATAAATAGGCTACGATGTCAACAATGTGGACGTGTTAATAGTGCAGTGACCGTTTTCAAGTAGTCTATTAGATCGGTGCAAATTCTGAGCCATATCTGTTCCAGTTTCATCAGTGGCAAATGCTGTCAGTGTTTTCCCCTGACTTGTTTATGTCAATTTCAGGCTGCCACAATCTTTCTCTTTCCCCTAAATCAAAAGCGGATGAACAAAACCGTTGTAAAAATACAGAAATCACTTGTCACTCGCCTGATGTATAGGGGAAAGAAGGAAGGAAAAGAACAGAGCGAGAGAAAGAGATGTGTCCTGTGGACATAACTCATCTTCAAACAGTTGCCATTCATTTGAAAGTCTGATTTGGGTTTATTTTTAGAAGGTATTGTGATGAGTGCCTCATCACAGCGCATTCATTCAAACTGTTGAATCTTTTCTTAAAGCAAATTGTAGCCCCCAATGCCCCAAGAGCCTCACCTCACTGCACAGAGCTGCTGCTGCCTTTGTCTGTGTCTATGGATATTTGTTCATGCATATAACAGCAGTAACATCTTAGATAAACATCTTCAGCGCCTTTGCTCATGAAAACTGTCTGTTTTCTTTCTCCATCATGCTCTCCCGCTATCATACATGCTCTGCCTGCCCCCCCTCCATTCTCCTTCTTTCCTTTTATGCCTCTCTCTCTCCCCCTATCTTTCCTCTCTGTCAATACTGTGTCCACACACCAACCCTTACAACATAAAGATTAAAAGCTTCACAAATTCCCGCCAAGCAACATTTCATTTCACTAGTGCACGCTCCTTAACTCCAGTGTGCACACCCTGCCATGCCTTATATCACAGCGGTATTAAGCGTCTGTCCCCACTGGTCACGTTTCGCCCATTCCTCTGGCCATTCACCTGTTTGATGATGGCGCTTTATTGCCGCCAGTAATGCCTTTGTGCTCAGATAGAGATCCAATAACATTGCTGATGAGATATTGCCTCAGTGTTGCCTTCAGAGATGGTGTGTTGAGGGGTTTGTTTGCCATGTTTTCCCCCTCTTGTCTGGCTTTGAGCTTCCATGCCTGTATATGAAGAGGCTATAAAATGCAGAGTATCAACTCATTCTCATTGAAGGTGTTGCTAAGTTAATTGCTGAACATTGTGTAGGTGGCATAGATGTTGCAAATAGGAGCCAATTAGCAAGTAAATTCTAAAGGTATAGTCAATTACTCTTTGATTTAGGAGAGAAAAAACACAACTGATCACAGATATTGTGTAACTGAAGACAGTTTTTCTGCTCTCTTTTTCTGCTCTCTTCCAGTATGACACATTGTAGTCCATGTCCGTGAGTTCCCGTTACTACTTCTAAAAAAAAAGAAAAAAAGAAAACTCTCGGAAACCCTCAATTTGTTGTTTCCTTCTCAAACGTGATTGGATTGTGCAGGTGCCACTGATTGAGACAGCCTATCAGCAATCACCTTCAGCTTTCCGCCAAAGTCAACTCCATGGTCAGATTTAGATAAGACGCAGCAGGTCCATCCCGGGAATGTGCCAACCTGTGGCCCCACCTCGCCAGACTATTTCAATTTTCTGAACAAGTTAATGATAGTTTTCGCTTCAAGTGTTTCAATTACAAAATAGTATTTTGTATTTGAAATACGTATTTTAAATACATATATTAGAAATACTGCCCATCCCTGGCAACATGGTAAAAAGATGAAAATGACTTGATTTTACTTCCAATTCCTTTTACATTCTCCAAGGTATTAACATTAACATTTTTCATAACTCCATGTAGGACGTTTCTGTACATAAATGTAAGCACTGTGGCAGTAGTAATGCAATATTTAGAAAATGTAGGCTACGCTTGTACTCTTGATACTCAAGTACTTTTAAAAACAAGTACTTCAGTACTTTTACTTAAGTAGACATCTGACTGTTGTAGTTTTACTTGTACTTGAGTAAAATTTAGCAAAGGGTATCTGTACTTTTACTCAAGTAATGAAGCTGTGTACTCTGTCCGCCTCTGGTGGCATATACTGTAATGTATAAGATGGCAAGAAGACTCAAGAGGACAATATGTAAACTATGCACTGTAAAAAGAGAATGAGTTTCCTTCATACACAGATTTAACATGTTATGACAGATGCATAGGTTATATTAAGAATACTTGCCCTAAAGGGTATGTGAACAAAATGTAAAAAATTGATTCCAAAAACAAATATGGGAGATATAAAGACGTTGAATACAGCTTTAAAATGACACCAAAATGTCTATGGGTTCAGTAATTTATGACATTTATGATAAGTTTGTAGCTATTGTCTACATGTAAGTATTGTCTATTGGCTTCATTCGGTACAGACATCACTATGACACAGTATAGGCTTATGTTTCAAGCAAAGAATTTAGAGCACTTTGGTACAAGTAATCTAATGTTACGTCATTTGCTGCAATGTTACATTTTCAGGCCATGACACCAAGTTCTGCGGGGAATGGATGTCCTGTGGTAGTTGCTAACTTGCAGTTAAGTATATTTACCTGATATTAAGCAGATACTTTTATCCAAAGCGACACAGACTCGCAATTGCGGGCTCAGGAATCGAACCTGGGTCAACCAGTTGTTAGTCAGTGATGTTACAGTACCACTAAACCTCTATTATCATTAAAATACTGTTGTCACCTTCAACAAAAACAATTTAATGACCACAAACATAGTATAATTACACTCAACAATTGAACCTGGAATTAAATCATTCAAAAAGGAGATGTTTTGTATCTTGCTGACATTAAATAATTGATAATGACATTACATTATCCTGCTGGGTAATGATTTATAATAAGGTGTGTTAACCAACCATTTAGCAATGCCTTGTAAATGGTTGATTAAACATTTACAGGTTGTAAGTAAGTTATAAACTACCTGTAAGTAATTTTACTAATGTTATCTAATGAAAGTAAATAGCTAACAAACCATTTAATACTTTGTAAATGGTTAGTTAACACACCTTATTATAAAGTGTTACTTCCCACTTATTATACAGCTACTTGCCGAAACTTTTTTTTTTACCGTCCGTGTTGAGAAAACAAAGTTTGCCACAGAAATAGAACTTGAAAGTTTCAGATGTTGCATGTTGCAACGTATTACTTGCTGACTTTCACTTTCAGTGAAGTTTCATTAGGATAACCAACTACTCAAGGAATGATATGAAAAACGTGAATCAGAACAGCACAAAACCCATTGCCATTGTCAGCGTTCATTACATTCTTGCAGCAGTCATTATACATTTATTTAACGGACCTCCGAATATAATCTAATAATAATAAGATAGAATCCACTGAATTCGTTGAAACAAGGTACAGTAATAGGAATATTGTTTTTTCTAGGAACACCCCGATCTGTCAGTGCACATTTTGATTGTGTCTAGAGAAACGTTGATGACGTCCACTCACTGAGATATCCACATACCTAGTCAAAGCTGTTTTTTCAGGATTTTTTTTTCTTTCTAAGAATTGCAATGCAATATCAGGCCCAGTCAATATCTGATGGTTGAATAACTCATAAAAGGCTTTTTGTGTGTGTGTGTGTGTGTGTACCATTGCAAAACATTTGTGGAGAACCCCCAGCATGTTCAGAGTGACCAACCATTCTGAACTGTGTGTGTGTGCGCTGTACTATAGAAGTAGCCAATTTAGCACACGGCTGTGGTGAGTAGGTGATGAAGGGGATGATGAAACAGGTAGATTGTGATCCTTCACAATCACACTCATTATCCCACTCACCATCTTCAGCACAGGTCAACATCGGAACATCCCTCTCAGAACACACTGCACATGTGAAGGAGAAGACCAGTTCAACGAGGTGGTCATGCAGCAGCTATAGAGTGATGAAGGGTCACTTACCAGAGAATACAATAGTGTCTATTTATTATACTTTATTCATACCGCATGTTTTTCACATAATTGAATTTGACAACACTAAATATTAACCATTGCTTACAAGCGGTAAATGGTATTTAATTACATTGTATTACATGTTAGTAATCCAAGCTCCAATCTCAAATATGTTGAAATAATATACAAGCAAAAGAAGGTTGTATTTATCACTTAATTAAGGACAAAGAGCAATCTGTGAGGACTTTTGATGGCTATTAATCCTCTAAGATTTTGTGTGAGGCTTATGCTTATGGCTTCAGAGCACAGAAGCACTTTGTGCCCTTTTCTCTTTCAAACACACACACACACACACACACACACACACACACAGTGAGGGAGAGAGGTGGGGAGTGTGGTACTATAGGAGCCTGTGTAGGGACAGAGAGAGAAGGTTGGGTGAGCGTGGTAGCGTAGGAGCCTGTGTCGGAACAGAGAGAGAAGGTGGGGTGAGCGTGGTAGCGTAGGAGCCTGTGTCGGGACATGTCTCTGATAATTAATGGCGGTCCCCATGCAGGTCTGGCTTCGCTTCAGCTACAGCTGCAGCTCTCCCCACCGGCCCATTAATTCACGTGACAGGCCCCTCCCTGAGCCACGGCAGAGGTGAGGGGGCCAGGACTCGGGTCGGGAAGAAAACTACGTCTGCAGGACACACAGGCATGGTGGCGCACGCCTGCTGGAGATAACACAGAACAGCACTTGGATGACAATAATAATAGCAGTAGGAGTGTAATTCGATTGGCTGTAGAGCTCAATTATCAGCAACCTTTCCATTTACATACAGTCATTGAGTGTGTAGGAGTCCAGTCTGAATGCTATAGCCTACCTACACCTTTAAGTTCTGACCTAATACTGTACACATCTCTGTGCTAGTAGCATTTTGAAAAGAGGAAGGTGGACTCCCCCTCTATCATTTCATATGGTAGCCTGTCAGAGTAAACTTGCCCAGTTATTTATCTAAGGACTTTATGTATAACACCCCCAATTATCACCACTTTTGTTTAGAAATTCTAAAACAACGATGTTTTTTAACACTTCAAAATAACATTTGCTAAATTAACCTTACATTTTTCAGTAGCCATAGGTGTGTAGATTTTAACAAAATCTGGTTTGGTTCTTAACGGGAGCATTTAGTGCCTGAAATATCCGATTTTGTTTACCATGCTCGGAGTTATAGTGCTGGCCTTATGGGTCGCCTATTTACGCCGTTTCAACGGCACATGAACGGTTAGACTGAGAATTCTCGTCATGAAATTACAATTCCACTGGAGCTCCAAGCGGGTGTGTACACGCAGCCTTACAACACTGTTTAGGCCTACAGCTCTTCGAATCACGGTAAAATGTCATTTTTGGTACATAGCTAATTGAGATACACCTATGGTGTGGGTGCTTGCGTTTCTTTAGGAATCCGCCGTCTTGGTTTGTACATAAATGGATATTAAGTGACACGCGAGACGGTGGAAATATGGGACCGACGGTAATAGGGGGAGTTCCGATATTATGTCTGGGATGTGAAGCCATGTAGCATCATCCACAATTATTTGCGGTGACTTTGTACCCAAGATTGTATTTTAATGGTGAGCTAATTATGAGAAATTATCCATTGCAAGCGGTTTCCCGTGTGGTTAGTTAATATAACATTAACTAGCTGACTAAAAAAGGGTGGTTGTCACTAGCTTCCAGTGGCTTAAATGCCAAAGAATGTATAAAATAGCAGCCAGTTATCTATCTGACTTTACATCCTGAATTTTACTTGTAACAAGTGTAGGCTAATCGGAAAAGGTAGAGGTGACTTCTCAGATAACACATGTTGGCCCCACATTGGCCCAACAGCATAACAGACGTTGGCTTGACGTTGTTTACTGACTTTGGGCACACGCCATTTGGAGTAACTTGGGGTTGCTGCAACATTGACAGTTAAATAGAAAACCATTCAACAATCCGCAAAACATCAGCCTACATCTTTATCATTGAAACATGGCAACGTTATAGCCTATAGCTTAGGCATACATCAAACCAACAACACGTCAACATTGATCCGTACTCACTATGCAAAGTTGGTTGTATCGTGATGATGTAACATGGTTCACGGTGAGTGTCAATATCATGACTGCTATTTATAGCACTTTTTTCTGTGTCCATAATGGTCATAGTGACCCTAGTTCATATTTTTTTGTTGCATGCTTTCATTCTCGTTAGAGTGATATGTTGATCAGAAATAATAATAACCTAATAAACAAACTGCAACGTATCTTATTTGTTGTCTTATTTGTATTTTCAAAATTTACAAAGGAACAAGGCCTGCTGTGAGTTGGGAAATGTAGCCTAATGATCTTTTTTCCTGTCATTCATGATTAGGCTGACTGAAAATGTATCTTTGATTGGGCTAGTGCTTGGATGTTCATCTTGCCTTTTGCTAGGAAGTTGGATTTCAGTTCTATCGTGAATAACTTTGCTGAACAGAATACTCATAGAGTGAATTTCTAATGGGTGAGTTACAGATTTCTTTTTCTTATGGTGTAGGGATAGCATTACCTGTCAGCTGTCGGAATGGTCTGTGACCTGTTTGTGGGTAGGCTAGATTCTGGCCGCTGTGCCATGCTGATAAATGAATATAACTGCATATCGCGATTGTGTGCATATTGCGTAGGCAATGATCATGCAGCCAGTCGGTGGACTGACATTGGCATGACAGTGTTTCAAAGTTGTAAATCCTCTTGTTACAAGAGGCAATACAAAGTATCGCACTTTGACCAGCTATTCATTTAGACATTGCTTTAATGTTTTTTGAAAGACTGCTGCATATACGTCGTATAATAATTGTATTTTTGTTGACATCTAAGTGACATTGTAACTAGACATTGGCTTTGTCACCGAACATGACTATAAACCAACATTCAATATACAATTGGTTGAGAGGCTGACATTGGTGTGATGTTGGTTCAACGTTGAAATTCCACCTTCGACACTGCCAACCAATACCAGTGTTGGGGCAATGTGTGCTTGTTATCTGGATTGCAACTTTATATCTGAACTAACCTAATGTCAACGCCGTGCCTTGTTGACTCAGTGTCATGAATACCCCGCACCAAATTAACCTCAAAAATGTGAAGTTTCTAGGGCTCACTTACTTTGGGCTTGTAGTCGAGGCCATTTTCTAGTAAAATCAGTAGGAGGGAGGCTGTCTCTACGCTTCAGAAGGTGTATATCCATTTAAAAAGTCCATTCATTATCCAAACTCGTTTACATGACATGCAGTGTGATTAATCTTTGATGCTTCCTGCCGCAAGACAATTGGTCACTGACACCATAATGCAGAGCAATATGGATAAACTGTGTTGTGTGTGTGTGTGTGTGTGTGTGTGTGTGTGTGTGTGTTGTGTTGTGTTGTGTTGTGTTGTGTTGTGTTGTGTGTGTGTGTGTGTGTGTGTGTGTGTGTGGTGATGGGAGTCTGTTTAGTCCCAGAGAGAGAGAGAGAGAGACTCGGCTCAATGTAGGGCTCCATGGTGGTGGTGAACACATCTATCTCCTTCCTCTCCCTCTGTCTCTCTCTCTCTCTCTCTCTCTCTCTCTCTCTCTCTCTCTCTCGCTCTCTCTCTCTCTTTTTCCTCTGTTCCCTTCTGGATGAGCCTCCTCTGTGTGCTGGAGCCATTTGTTGGGTTCAACAAAATGAAATTAACAATATGAAACTATAGACAATTGTAAAACAACATAAGCTTAATGTAGAATAGTTTAAGAATGGTATGCTATTTAAAGGTGGATAAATGCAATTTAGAGGTGCGTAAATGCTACAGTATTTCCGAAATTCAGGAGGTGCATTTAGCTTCCACTACATGCCTGCAGCTAGCGGATCGTGAGGAGATTATTGCTGAATGTGAAAAAAATGTCACATATGATCGCTGACTTCACTGCACCTTTAATTGGAAGGATCAGTTCCGAAATGCTAAATGTGCTTCACTTTACCACACTGAACCATGAGCTCCTCAGTAAATCTAAATCAGTGCTGTATAGGGTGGTTCAAAGGTTTTGTGGCAATACAGCATAACATGGAGTAGGACAGTGTTGCATAGAGCAGGAAAGCATAGCGTTGAATAACAGGCAGGATCTGTGCCAAGATGGGCTTCATTTTACCACCGTGGCTAACACAACTTCTCTGAATGTAGTTGGCTCTCCTCCTTGGGGGGGTTTCAAATCAGTCACTTTTCCTACTTCCTTATTGAACTGCCAAAAAGGCACTGGTGCCGCCACTAAAATAACAAATCTCTGCATTCCCTGGCCACTTTGAGAGGTCCCAATTACATTACAAGTGTTCGGATTAGAGCAGCGCAGAGCTGTTTTGGCAGCCTGTTAGTACGATTAACTGGCAAAGCCTACGCTAGACCAGGAGCTTCAGGTCTGGTCTCTTTAGCATGAGGTTTGCTGTTATACTGAATGTCCACCTGAGCCCTTGATTGGAGAACAGCTATATTGTGCTTAGCTACAGAGGTCATAATTCACTTGTGGAAGTTAATGACCTGCCACTACCACAGCATGCTTCTGAGATCTTTAGTTGTTCCTGTAAAGGGCCATGTGTACCTTGGGTTTTGTTATCATCTTGTATTTGTCATTATCAGATTCAATGCCATTTTAACCATCATCAGTCACACTGCTCCAACACCTTCTCCTACTGCTTAGTATCACCCCCCCCCACCCCAATCATTGTAAACATCATATTCATCTTGTTAAGCATCGCTATAATTATCCTTGTGAAATGTTTGACTATGTGTGTGAAGCACTTTTTATATTTAGTGCTCATTATTAAAACATCACCAGTAATATCACCTCTATAAACACAATCAATCACGCTCACAATCATTATCAACTCCATTATCATTTCAAGTTTTGTTATCACCTACAGCACTATTTTCACCTCGTACTTTCACCTTTTATCTCATCCATGTCCTAATCATCATTGTCATTGTCATCATCAGCATCATCATAATCATCAACATCATCTTCATCATCATCATGAGCATCGTCATCTTCTTTTTCACTGTCTTTGTCACACACAGCATCCACATCATCACATGTTTTCAGAAGCAGATATTGTCCTCTCTCTCCTCTGTTTTCCTCCTGCTCCATGATATGACTGACCAGACACACTGTTGAGCATTGTGTGTGTGTGTGTGTGTGTGTGTGTGTGTGTGTGTGTGTGTGTGTGTGCATGCTGCGGGCCACCTCTGTATGGTCGTAATCTTTTTGACATCTTTTGCCCCTTTGCCAACAGCTGGCATTTAAATACACTTCCTCCTGGTCAGCATCCTCCTCCTCGGGCTGCTATGTGTCGTTTCCTTAGGCTTGTGATATCTACTGGCTGCCAGACAGGCTGTAAGCCGGAGATGGATATCAGTGTAATATTAATACTTATACAAACATATATGCACACACACAAACATGTCCATGCATGCGCGCACACTCACACACACGCACACACACACATGGATACACTGATCACACACACAACATCATCATTACTGTGTGAGTTTAACTGCAGTGTGCACTCATGCATATTGCCACAAACAGCCCTGTATTTGTAGAAGCTATCAACTTAAAACCAAAGGTCATTTTTCTTGTATCTCAGCTTTTGATACACGGACAGGATACAAGGATATTTTAATTAAGAGTTGTGTACAGCATTCACTGGTACTTCAGTTTTGGGTAAGATCATAGTTTCTAAAAGTAAAACAAATAAAAGACAGCTTAATCTGAGCAATACTTACCTGCTCTAACATAGAAGAACAAATAATGAAGAAATATAGAAGCAATGAAGCCACTAACTAAAATCCTAACCTAATCTTAATACAAAACACAGGAGAAAAAATATTAAAACAGCAAGCAGACCTGAGCTGATACATCAATTTGCAGAACTGCTAGACTGGCAGGCTGGTTGGAAGTGGAGAGAGGAAGTCCCATAGCAGCTGGGCAGATGGCCTTTTTTCGCCCGCCTGGCGACTGGAACCAGTCAGCTCCCCGGACAAGGGTCGAGCTCACCTGCAACCTGTCACACACAGGTATCCATATAGGATCACCGATAGGTCTTTTCCACCGTCAGAAAACCGGAAATCACATGAACAACAGAAATCTGTTCCCATTCACGAACCAACATTTAAGAGCATTCTCGACCAAACAAAACATGGTTTGTAACCTTTGTCTGTGTTTTAAGCCTCCAACGTTGTCTTCCTGGCAGTGCTGCATGGAAGGCACTATGGTTAGGCAAGGGTTAAGGTTAGGGTTAGGTGCCTTGAAGTCGATGGTCGCAGCACTACTTTGAAGTCGACGGTGGGGGCTTAAAGGAGAATTCCGGTGTGATATTGACCTAAAGTGTGTTGAAACATGATACCGAGTGTGAACGTATGTCTCATAGCCCATCTCGGCTTGTCCCCTGCACTCCAATATCTGGCGCTAGTTAGCCGATGCTACCAACAGCTTTTTCAATGGTGGTGCTTCGGCATCGGGCTAGCCATGCAAATAAATCACTGTTTTACACCATTTACGAGGCTCAATGTATCTCCACACTTCATTGGTAGACTTCCGAGGGCCCTGACATTTAAAACGAGACATTGAGAACTTTGAAAAAGCACTGGTAGTTTACTTACAAGACGATTTATGCAGACAGTATCTTCACAAAGTTTAGCGTTTGCAACCATCTTGAATTTAGTCACGATAAGTCGAGCGACAAGTAAGAATGAACAGGTATGATAAAGGATCAGATTCCAAAAATAATTCCGTGGAAATGCATGGATTCCAGTTGCTGCTACTGGAAGAAACTGGAATCTATGCATTTCCACTGAATTATTTTTGGAATCTGATCCTTTATCATACCTGTTCATTCTTACTCGTCGCTCGACTTATCGTGACTAAATTCAAGATGGCTGCAAACGCTAAAATTCATGAAGATACTGTCTGTATAAATCGTCTTGTAAGTAAACTACCAGTGCTTTTTCAAAGTTCTCAATGTCTCGTTTTAAATGTCAGGGCCCTCGGAAGTCTACCAATGAAGTGTGGAGATACATTGAGCCTCGTAAATGGTGTAAAACAGTGATTTATTTGCATGGCTAGCCCGATGCCGAAGCACCACCATTGAAAAAGCTGTTGGTAGCATACTAACTAGCGCCAGATTTTGGAGTGCAGGGGACAAGCCGAGATGGGCTATGAGACATACGTTCACACTCGGTATCAACACACTTTAGGTCAATATCACACCGGAATTCTCCTTTAAAACACCATTGAGCATTCGGAACGTGGCACTTTGGTTCGGGGATTGAACCAGAAAATACTTGTTTTTTCCTGTGAACCAGAGTGGGCATGTCACTTTACCATTCAGAGGGGAGAAGGCTAAAAGCATGAGTTTTCCATCCATATCAACTGTAGCCATGAGTAAACAAAACTAGTCAATTAGTATTACACTGCAGACGTTGACTAGCATTTTTATTTATTTTTTTTAACTATATTTTTTGGGCTTTTTATGCCTTTAATTAGATAGGATAGTGGAGATTGACAGGACGTGAGTGGGAGAGAGAGTCGAGGTGGGATCCGGAAAGGACCACGGGGCGGGAATTGAACCCGGGTCGCCGGCGTACAGTGTAGGTGCATTTTAAACAGCTAATTTCCGCCGTTTTTATGGGACAATTGTTCATATCATTCTCCCGTTTATGTATCTCATTAACTTTTGTTTTGCATGCAACATCCATTGTTGATGACGCACCCTTGGTTCAGTTCAAAACTGTGGAACTCACTGGAAATGCGGGTTCACTAGATAGCATTAGGGTTGGTTCAGAGTTCGCTGTTGGTGGAAAAACGCCCCAAGAGAGGGAGAGAGACACACAAGTACATACACAGAAGTTGTTACCTTATTGTGACAGAAGTTCAGTAGTTAAATGATTTATACTAGCTGATAGTGACAGATACAGGAGAGTGTGATGGGTAGCTACATGACAGAGCAGTTTCTGCCTCCGTGGTTCTCCTGTTTATGCACAATATCTCCCCAGCAAGGAGAAAGATCTCAGTCAAACCGAGCATAATTAATCACTATAAAAGCTATATGGACTGAATCGGGACACAAGGAGGTGATATCAAAGGTCAAGGTCAAGTTCAGTCCAGACAAATCAATGATTCAGCAAGGACACAAATATGTGCTGAGTACTGAGTTCATTTTAATTGTAAGAAGGCCCCAGTGTTGTTTTAGGACTGCACAATAACCTGATATCAGGAATCAAGAAGTATTGCTATTTTTATTTCTAAGAGAAAAAAACAAACATAATAAAACTCCCCTAGCACAACCCTCATAAATTCAGCCAAGTTGTTATAGAGAATTTGAAAAGCATTGGCGTGACAGAGCTGAATAGAATAAATAAAGAAAAAGCAAAATGCCCAATTAAAGGCAAGACTCATTGCGGCCGGAGATAAAGTCTTATCAAGGCCGTGTTGTGAAAAGCAGCGGCGTTTACGGCAGTTGTTGCCATCCACCGTCCTGTGTATCCATCTAGTTAATGGGACTAAGAGGCGTTATTGATTGCTTGGGTTTCTAAGTGGCACTGGCCAGCAAGCTAAGGGGATCCCGCAAGCCAAACAACAACAAAAAAACAAACGGGTAACTTTCATTTTGCAAAGTAACTGTCGGCAGTTTTCAATACTCCTTGTCATCATTTTTTTGGAGGTCAGAGAGAGCAGAGCAGAGGAGAAGAGAAGCGTGTCGTGTTGAGAAAGTAGCACTGTGGGAGAGAAAGCAGCAGGCCAAACATAGCAGCTCTAGCCTGAAGTGTTTTGTTATTAAACTGGCACGGGCAAACGCACGCTATCTTATTTCATCTTTTCTCTAAGAGCTCAAGTAAAGACTTATGCCATCACTCAGCAAGTGTTTCTCTGTGCTCGCTTGCTCATTCGCTGGCGTAAGGATAAAAAATGTGTCAGACCATAAAACGAGAATGGGGATGAGTCAGTGGAGACAATACAAGCATTTTTTTCAGTCACAAATCTCATAAATCTTAGGAAAATATAATAAATGTTTTGGAGACTGGAGATGGTTTGGAGCTAAAAGCTTCATCAATCAATGTAAGCCATTTCCCCAACATCTGAAACATAAGATGACTACATTATTCTGCCAATCAAAACTTTGCAAATGAAGGATACGAAACAGGAGGAGAAATTCTGCATCTCTATTACCTGTTGATAAACAAACCTGGCTGCAAGACTTCTGAACGTCTTGGCTAGAATGAAGAAGTCTGCTGATTAAGCGTTTCTGTCAAACATCAGCTCCCCCACCGTATGGGAAGAAAATGAGAAAAAAAGAGCAGAAATGCAGAAATGCCCATCTGTGAGATGTTTTTCGTGACATGAAAACAAGTATCCACAGTGCAACTAGGCTAACCATGGGATCAAGTAAGACTTTTGGCTATTTTTACGCACCATCAAGCCAAACAGCCCTCCAGGATTTCTGCAAGAGCACAGCGTGAGCAAGCCAGTGTATCCCTGTTTAGAGGGAGATACTCTTTAACATGCATGTTAGTGCACAGGCAGCACAGAGCCATAGCTGTGTCATAACAAGGCTTTTACAAATGACAAACACACATCAAGATATATCTACAGTTTAACAGTACAAGCACAGGGAGTCTGAAGCAAATAGTTGCTACCTTGAGAGAGCAAATTTAAGAGGTATATCTTTTTATCCCTCAGCTTGAAGAGTCACTGGAGTCCGACTAGAGGAGGTCTGGAACAGCGGGGATGTTTGAGGTTAAACTCTTACGGCCCTATAGGCTATTTTCAGGGTAATTTTTCTGCCTTTACTTTTAAGCTTGTATCTTGATCATTAGGACAGTCTAGTGTAACGGAGGCGAACTGAGCTAACGTGCTAGTTGCCCGTGTAAATCCTCACAGCCCTAACCTTAAGAACGCTTCTAACCGCTGAGTTGGGAGCCTGAGCTTTTAGCTCAGTGGTTAGAGCTTGCGACTCCCATGCCAGTGTGTGTCGAGGTGGCGGGTTCGAGGGCCATGAGCGGTGGACGAATTACGACCTCTCTTACACTAGGCTATCCACATCTAACATAATGTGATGTGATAATTCTTGCATGTATATCTTGTATCAGCTTTTATATAAAAGAAATACTATTGTGTCTATTTCTTTATGTTTTTATGGTTGTATCTAACCATAGAAAGCATGACAATAGAAATATATTTGCATACTTGTGTAGGGGGGAATTGTTTGGAATCTGGGAAAATAAGATTCATGATGGTGGGATACTTCATGGCTTAGCAATTCACTAACTAATATATAATACTGAAAAATATATATATTTATTTTTGTACTATATACTGTATATTTATATTTACTGAAATCTTGTCACTGAACCATCACTTGAAAAATTTGCCTTCGGCCTAAATTTCTCTGCATTTGTGACCAGATGTCATGTAGCCCAAGGCACAGATGATCTATACATGCTTTGACCAACTTTTGGATCCTTGCAAATGCATTATTTACATTGTAATGACAGCCCAATGTTGGAGACAATGCAGAAATCTGCTGTGATTTCAAAACAGGATTATTCAAGAACACCTAGGCATACAGATGAATATATTCTTTATACCACTGAATTGGAACACTATACTATTGAGATGTAGCAGTTACGTCACAAAATCAGAATCTTGACCCACTGGCAGGAAAACGACATTCTGATCAGTAGCCTGCCAGCCATTCGCAGCTTAATATCAGTGGATCTCCCCACCACTTAACCCACTACCAAAATAAAACAAAACAAGGTTAATTGGAACCAAACCAAAAAATAACTTTTAGGGAACGTTCCCTCTTGGTTATAACATTCCCTGAAAGTTAAGGGAACCAACCAACTGAAACGTTCTCCTATGGTTACACTGTATTGTACCTCCACACAACGTTGCCGTTTGGTTGTTTTTTGGTTTTTCTGAGTGCGGTTGTGAAATGCTCCATTTAAGTTTTTGAAGTAGCATACAAAAGGTTAGCAGTCACTTGATTTAGATTCACTCAAAAATTATTTGTCTTATAAAATCTAAGTAAGATAAACAACATATCAAAAGAATATATTATTATTTGTGGCAGATATTGATTTAACTAAAAACAATATTTTTGTGCTTAATTTCAGCTTTCAAACTGTGTTTGGTGAAAATACTTCAAATAAGCAACCGTATCAATAGAACAATTTTCACAAATAAGAAAATTCACTCGCAAGATTGATTGATCATGCTTGATCTTGATGACTGCACTGCAACCTACAGCAACAATCACATAGTGAAATTTGCTGACGACACAACTCTGGTGGGTCTCATCACCAAGGGCGACGAGACTCAATACAGGTTGGAGGTCGACCATCTGACCACGTGGTGCAGGGACAACAACCTCCTGCTGAACGTCAGCAAGACCAAAGAGATTGTTGTTGACTTCCGGAGAGGTCACACCCAACACCTGCCACTGACCATCGACGGTGCTGTGGTGGAGAGAGCGAGCAGCA
This sequence comes from Alosa sapidissima, assembly GCF_018492685.1. Classification (NCBI taxonomy): domain Eukaryota; kingdom Metazoa; phylum Chordata; class Actinopteri; order Clupeiformes; family Clupeidae; genus Alosa; species Alosa sapidissima. The sequence goes on along the minus strand of NC_055960.1, from coordinate 26,917,305 downwards.
CCAAATTCCTGGGGGTGCACATCAGTGAAGACCTCTCCTGGACCACCAACACTGCATCACTGGCGAAGAGAGCTCAGCGCCGCCTGTACTTCCTGCGGAAACTCAGGCGAGCAAGTGCTCCACCAGCCATCATGACCACATTCTACCGAGGCACCATCGAGAGCATCCTCTCCAGCTGTATCGCTGTGTGGGGCGGAAGCTGCACTGAATACAACAGGAAAGCCCTGCAGCGCATAGTGAACACAGCTGGAAGGATTATTGGTGCTTCACTCCCCTCCCTGAAGGACATTTACACCACCCACCTCACCCGCAAGGCGACCAAAATTGTGAGTGATGCAAGTCACCCCGCTCACAATCTGTTTGATCTACTGCCCTCTGGGAAGAGGTACAGAAGCCTGCGCTCCCGCACTACCAGACTCACCAACAGCTTCATACACCAAGCCGTAAGGATGCTGAACTCTCTCCCTCCTCTCCCCCCTCCACCCTCAGCTACATAACATCCTGGACATTGGAGCCAAAATGGCCGCCTGCACTACTCCACTTGCACACTTGCACACTTGTACACTTTACAACTGGTGTTGTTGTCCTGAAAACACAACACTTTTGCTGCTCTTACATAACTGCACCACTATGCCACTTTCTTCTTACTTAGGTCAAACAGAACTACCCAAGCCTTTTATTGGCCTGAATTTGCACTAGTATTTTTATTGACTGTCTATGCACAATTTCAACCACATTTTGCTGCTCTTATTTTTTCATTATTATATGTGCCCTCTTATTTACTTATTTACTTACTTTTTTGTTTACTTGAATGTCATGTTTGTCTGTGGACCTAAATTGGTAAAATATGTCTTGTCTTCACCGTGGGATAGTGAGAAACGTAATTTCGATCTCTTTGTATGTCTGGAACATTTGACTTTGACTTTGACTTTGATCTGAATGATATGAACATTAAACTTCACTGTGTTCGGTGGGTTGCTAACTAACAACATCACCTACTAGCCAGCTAGTTACAGCTGTTAAACAATCTCGATAGAATTTTTGTGACGGTAAATCCAGAGAGGGTTAAAGCGGAGCTAGTAATCAAGGATCTTTGGTAAATCCCTTTCAATGCAGTATCCCTTAACGTTGTGTAATCAAATACACCGGTATGGCGGTGTATATAAAATTCATATCATAACGAAAATATACACCGGTATACGGTGTGTACCGGTATACCGCCCAGCACTAGGCTAGGCTACCCTCGGAGTGGAGAGGTGGGGTTGGTTAACATCTGTTGTTGTCAAGGAAGGTCTTTTTTGTCCCAAAATGCATGAAACATGTGAGTTCAAAATATCCCAGGCAGCCTATTAGGCCTACATCTCTGTTTTATATTTGTCTACTACACCTTCTCAGACGAAGCACTGTAGCCTAGCTTGGTCAATTTAGGTGGCTAAAAATATTTTAGCTAGGCTTGCGAGTTTTAACGAGCAGTTAATCTAAAACTAGGCTACTATTCCAAGTGCTTTCAGTGCAAATGGCTGCAACTCCAACTTCATGGCTGATTTAGGCTAAAATAGCCTAGGCTGTGTTTGTAGAGTTGCAATGAATGAAGTTAACTGTTTTAATTCAAACGTTTATTTTTGTATTCCTGGGTACAATTGCCAAATTGCCTAATGTCTTGACAATATAGTTTTCCTACCGGTTTGCCGTTTAAACTCTTAAACTCTTAAAAGACTGGCGCCGCTCTGAACTTTCCTGCCAATATTGATTATGACGTCAACCGCTACATCTCAAATTGATTCAGTAGCTTCTGCTGTTTATAATAGCATACAGACTCTTCACTCACCATATGGTGAGTGAAGGGTCTGTAAGCTATTGCATTGAGAAACATAGGCGTGGAGATGGACACAGAACTGTATGCAGACTATAAATATGATTAAATTTGGGGGGAAAATCAGTTGATTTTCTTGTGAATTGCTTATCACAGCAACTAGCTACTAGCACCGTTGGAAAGCTCAAGTTGTGTCGTTTCATGTGATGTGATATCTGTGTGATGAGAACTCTGTGAGTAGTTCAACAGAGAAGAATAGGTGTGATTTTTGGCACACTTTGTGTCCATAGGGCTTATATGGTTACATATGTAGAGTATGTGTGTGTATTTATATATGTATGTATACAGTACATGTAGATGTATATGATGCCAAATGTGGAAACAGGCATATGTATGCATTTGCAGACATAAATGCAAATAGTACACACACACACACACAGAAACAGATAGCAAAGTCTGCATGATATATTGTCCACACAGAGTCACATACTGTAGAAAAGCTACCTATGAAAGCTTAGCTATGATCTGGGTCTGACCGATGTCCAAGTCAACAGCCATCGGCAATATATAGACACTCCCTGACATGCACACTCCCACACCCACAAATACACAGACACACATCTACTGTCGTGCCTGTCTCTAAGGCCCAAGGAGGATGACAAGGAGGTATCTAGCCTCTGTGTGCGTGTGTGTGTGTGTGTGTGTGTGTGTGTCCTTACAGTGGATCGCAGTGTCAGCAGGGATGACAGCGAAAGGCCACAGGATGCGCTCCCCCTGAAGAGGAAATGTAATCTGCAACAGAGGAGGAGAGGAGGAGGAAGAGGAGACAGTTCTTTTATCTTAGTCATACAGCCAGAGCCAGGCCCTCAGCCCCCAATTTTCCCAAGCCCACAACTCCTTCAGTGGAGAAGGAGGAGGGAGAGAGAGAGAGGAGAGGGGGCTGCATCCGTCAGAAAGGAACAAGCCAGTGGTCTGCCACGGTCTGCCTGTGCGTTTGAAGCACAAGGCCAAAGCACGGCCATGGCTGTGTCACCCCCACCTTGAATCCCCCACCCACCCCCCAAGCCTGGCGGGAGATTTTCACAGAAATTCCAACAGAGAGGAAGAGAGGGTGGGGGTTGGGGAAATCAAAGGGATTTCACTTTCAGTGGCTCCTGACAAAAAGGAACCGGCAGACAGACAGCGAGAGTGCAGAGGAGGAAGGAACAACATGAGAGATGGAGAGAGAGAGAGACCACTAATCTCTCAGAGGAAAGAGAAAGGAAGATGAGGAAGAGGTGGTAGATAGAGGGAGTAAAAAAGACTGAGAGAAGGAGACATCGGGCTGGATAGGTGGGAGATGTGATGCAGGAAGGAACAGGTAAAAAAGAGTTGAACAATGAGAAAGAAGATAAAGGGAAGAGAGATAGAGAAAACATGTGGAGGTAGACAAAGAGAGTAGCCTGGAGGACCAGACCCAATCCAAAAGATAAAGGGTCTGGCAACGAGTAATGAAAATGGCCCAAATCAAGGGCTGGCACCAAGCATGCATTTGAAAATATCACTGCATGCAATTGGATAACACTACGACCAATGTTTACTGACCGATTCCGGATGTCGACGCAATTGGATAAAGGTGCGTTCATGGGCACTGGAAAAAACTTTTTCCCAGTGAAAACATCATACTGTACTGTACTGTACATACTTCTTACTGTACTCTAATGTTTTTTTTTTAAACTGTCCTAAAATTGTGAGAATTGTTCTAAACACTTACTGTTTACCATGTTGTTAGTCGCTTTGGTTAAAAAAGCGTCAGCCAAATGTAATGTAATGTAAATCATCATTCACGTCATTTCATGTGGGAATAAGAGGTGGGCAACTGGGGCTAGATTTTGCTAACAGAGTTGCCCAGTTGAGGGCTCATTGTCACTTTTGTTGTCACCTTGTAGTTAGTAGTTTCGAAGGCCATGTGGCCTTTCATGCAAACAGTTTTAATGTGAACTTGGGAATTTGCCGTTTTTGTCACTTGAAAGTTTCATATTCTTCTTTCACAAGCGTCTTACACCATATTCATAAACAAATACAGTTTTATATTTAAGATTAGTACAGTAAGCGTATGTTTTAACCTTTATGGTGGCATCCATGTTGTTCACACATTCCGGGGACAAAGCACATGAACACTCTCAGTGGGAAAAACAACAAAGTGGACAGAGAGAGGGATAGAGACAAGGTGGATAGAGAGAAAGAGAGAAGGATAGAGATTAAGTGGAGAGAGAGAGAAGGGATAGAAACAAGGCAGATAGAGAGAGTGAAGAGTGAGAGGGATAGAGATAAAGTGGAGAGAGAGAGGGATAGAGTTGAAAGAGAGAGAGAGGGATAGAGTTGAAAGAGAGAGAGAGAGAGGCCTCATTAGGGCCTCGCTGGAGTGTGACAAACACATATCGGCCTCACAGTCCCTGAGAGAGACACAGTGGAATACAACACAAGAGTGGGTGCGTCTGTGTCAGAGCCAAGTGCCACACACACACATAAGGAATACTTACAAACACACTCACATTCACAAGCCTCACACAGGAGACCACACATAATCACAGGCACAAATACACAAAAGAGGCCACATACAAACACACACCCACACACAAATGCAGGCGCACACCTCCAGATTTATACACAGAAAAGACAATAAACTCAAATACACACACAGGCACACATCTTAGGTTTAATACACAGAAGACAATAAACTCTAATACAGACAAACACGAACACACACACATACACAAAGGCACACATCTCAGGTTTAATACACAGAAGACACTAAACTCATACACACACACACACAAAGACACTCATCTCAGGTTTAATACACAGAAGACAATAAACTCAAATACGCACAGCAAAATACAGCTGAGTGAGGCACATAAACACACATGTACATGTAGTACACAAACAACAAACACACACCCACTATGAACAGAGGCTGCCATACTGCATGTGCTTGCACACATGCACACATACACACACACTTACAGACATGAACACACATGCACTGCCATTGTGCACTCACAAGCTCTTACATACACTATAAACAGAAGCAAACATAATGCATGTGCCTGCACAAACACACACACTTACACACACGGATGCACATGCACTTTTACTGTGTTTACACACAGGCCCTTTCTCACACACAGACACACACACACACACACTCAGACAAATGCACAGACACACACTGCCTCCCATACTGCATGCCTTTGCCCTCAGCACTGCAGCCTACTGGAGGATCAGACTCATTCGGGCTCCAACTCACTGTGAAGAGACATCATGTGGCACAGACACTCATGGAATAAAATATGCATCAGCTCAGGCAAAGCCACACCACTTCGCTTCGCAGAGCTAGCAGCGATCTCTGTAGCAGATATGGGACAGGTCCGGATCAAACCCACAAAAGGGCAAGAAGGGCCTGTTCAGCTGTGTCTGATATCCAGTGGGTTTACAGAGTTTTTCCGAGGACTATGATCTTAATAGAACTGTTAATGGACAGAAACACAAATAGAAAAAATATATATATTTTTTTTTTCTGATTTGTCATTAGATTATATGAAAACATATTTTCTGTGTTGTGCTGATGTTTTATGCTTATGTATAGGCAAGTCAGTATTAGACAATAGGTTATGTTATGTACACTTGCAGCGCTCTCTCATTAAGTCACTTTCCAGTTAGTGTGAATCATGTCTGCTAAATCACAAGCTGCATACATTCTTACAACCTTTGCCATATATGGGTATCCTCTTTTATTCTAAGATGGAATCTCTGGCATCATAGTTAATTAAGCAATTACAAAGACCTAGGTTTCTTCAGTAATGGGCATAATAGCTTCTCCATCATTCTGTAGCATCTGTATAATGCCTTATTTACATTAGCAAAGGGCAGTCACACTCCCTCTCTGTTATGCCAGTACAGAATCTTTCCCATAGTTTGTACAGTTAGTGGCATTGCATGCATGTGTATGTCTTAGTTTCTGCATTATCAACCTCGATCTTCCTGTATAAGTGTAAGTTATGTTTTATCATATTTAACCTGTTGGTGAGTATAGCAAAAACAGAAATGTTATTCCTGGCGTACTGAAGTAACCACTGGTCTACTGTCTTTTCACAGGAGGAACAGTATGTACCGGTAAATAGAATGTAAGTAGCTGAAGAAATGTCAGCAGAGGAGCAGGCCATCCTACCCTTTTTAAGCGAGCTTACATAAATCTGGGATTGGTGTTCTTACAATCACATAGAGAATAATAATAATAATATGCTTCTGTGTGTGTGTGTGCGTGCTTATGTGTATGTGTTTATGGGATTATGGTCTCCCGCTGCTGTTAAAAGGAGTGGTAGAGCATTAGATGACCTGCGGTCTCGTCTTGTGTGCTAAAGCCATCCTCGGCTGTCATGTCAGACATTTTAAAATGCTCTCCACAGCAACCAAAGGTCAGCTGTGCAAGCGGGAAAACAACAGATGCCATGACAAGAGCTGTCAGGCTTTTAATTGCACCGTGATAAATGTAGCCTGCATCCCTGTCATAGTCCTTCATAACTCGTGTGTTTTAGCGAAAACTTATTTTTCCTCTCTCGTCATGGCTGTCACGCTTCGTTTCCCAGGCAAACTTTTGACGCTGTGCTTTGCTTCACACACAGTTTTCAGTGACATACTTTCTTCAGTCCAGTGCAAGGGGATATCACATATCAGTGGTGGATGATAATGCCTCCTCCTCAACACCCACCCACTTCACAATCCTACCACCCAATTACTAAGATATGCTGGACCAGCTATCTATTTCTCTTCACTAAATGGAACCGAAAGAAAGACAACAGTAGCACGTCAGCAGGCAGGTATGGCCTGGTTGTAGTTGATATGTCTCAGTCCATTCAGGTCTATCTATTACTATTACTACTACTGCTACATCTACTACTTAAAATAGGAAGAGGAAGAAGAATGATGATGAAAGTGCAACCTAGGGTCTTTTTGATAGATAGATAGATAGATAGATAGATACTTTATGGATCCCCAGGGGAAATTCAAGGAAACACTAAGACACGGAGCTGCTGAGTAGGCTGCCACACCGGAATTTGTGAATGTACTCAAGTCAAACTTTCGTTTTAAAGCTTAATTACGTCGGAATCACCACTTTTAACCTGTGGTGGAGCTAAGTCCTTTTCTATGTTACAGTAAAGACCGTTTTGTACAGTAAACACCATGAATTTAGAAAGTTGAAGTTTTAGTGTAAGACATTCATGTGGATTTGTGTGAGTTAGACCCAGTTTTAAAGTAGGAGGCGGTAGGGATTTGTGTATCTATACTTATCACTATAACAGATATGCAAGTGCCTGGTGGATAGAGGACAAAGACAGAAACACCCACACAGATCTCTCACACACACACACACACTATTCATTCACTTCACTATTCATTTCCTGCAGCAGGGAGTCACTATTGCCTGAGGACTTCAGTTCTCAGTTCAGTTAAAAAATCAGTTAAATAAAACAAGATGTAACGACGACGTGAAGTCCCTTCAGCTGAATAAAAAAAGGAACAAAGCAGAATGACAGCGTGAAGTCAGATCCATCCCCAACGCTCTACCTCCTCCGTAAATCCTGACTGCTGGTCAAGCGGCTTCCCAAACGAGGCCCAGATCAATGGGGAGGAGGGAAGGAGAGGCCTGGGGTTAAGCACTGGAGCCAGCCAGCCATCCAGCTAGGCGGCCCGGCTCTCCCCACTCCTCCATCACCGCACTTCCCTCGCTCGCCCCTCCTCGCTCTCCCTCTCCTCTGCTTCCATTACTTCCCCGGTCAAGCACACAGACACACCAGCCGCCAAGTGCCTCACAGAAAGCTATCGAGGTGTTATTTCATTTTCTCCTATTCTTTTTTTCTCATCTTCTCCTTATTTTTTTGGCCGTCTTTCATTTTTTTGGCTCAAAAGCCATCAAGGCTCCTCTTTAGAAAATGACCATCCATTACTGCCTGTCAGAAAACAGAAAACGGCCATGCTGGCACGTATCATCACTCAGCTGTGGTAGTTTTCTGTGCGATGGAGCTGGATAAGCTCAATCACACGTCTCACGCAATCAGATGCACATGGCATAGATTCATGGACTGTTGGTGTTGAGATATGGTGATACAGGTCTAAACATTTAATCTGTGTGTGTATGTGTGTCTGTGTGTGTGTGTGTGAGTGTGTGTGTGTGTGTGTCTGTGTGTGTAGTGGTGATTGGTTGGGTTGAGGACACTAGTTCGCATCATGCATTATGCATGTGCGCTGTAATGGTCTCCCACCAACCTGAGTACACTGCCGCACACATGGAGGACTGATAACACATATCTGCACTAATTAGTTATGAACTAATTATGAATTATGTGTGAGTGAGTGAGAGCAGTCATGCGTTTACATGAGTCTTGGTATGTTGTTTGTGTGTGTACAGTATGTGTGTCTCTAGGCGCTGAGCATATGTGTGTGAGAGAGAGAGTATGTATGTGTCTTAGTATGTTGTTTGTTGGCGTGTGGTGTGTAGTCTACAAGTATGCGTTTGTGTGTTTTGGTCTGTAGCACTCATTGCTTATATTATTGTTATGCTATAGATGTATCTACATCAGTAGTGTCTGTATATGTTTCTGTGAACATGCATGTGTATAGATGTGAGGAAGAGATGTGAGAGAAAGAGAGAGTGTGTGTTTGTGTATGTGTTTGTTGGCGTGTATTAGGCAGGAGTTGCAGCAGGTGTGTACTCCATGATACCACCCCCCTACGGCAGGCACACGTGTGTAAGTGGCACAGGGGATGGGGGGAGCACTTGCAGTAGACGGGTGCCTGCCACAGTGCCAATCCGCCACGGCCATAGCAAGGGACAATTACTGTACAGGCCCCTGTCACGGCCCTGGCCAGAGTGGCAGCCAAATAACAGGTTTCACATGGCCATCTGACTGTGAGAGAGAAACGGGGGGGGGGGGGGGGGGGGGGGGGGAGACAGAGAGGGGTAAATGGAAGGACTGAAAAAGAGAGAGAGAGAGAGAGAGAAAGAGAAGAAGTAGATGAAGCAAAACAGAGGGAGAAGGAGAGAGGGAGAAAGAAGCCAATGGATAGAGGGAGAGTGAGTGAATTAGTTTAAAGAAGAAGTGAAATAAGAGAGAAACAGAGAGAGGAATGAAAAAAAGAAAATGAGAGCGCAGGAGAGGGGGATGGAGGGAGGTTGAGGTGGCTCAAAGGAAGAGGAGAGGGGAGGGGCAGAAGGAGAATAGTCAGGGAGGAAAAGACACAGGGGGAGAAAAAAATCTGGGCTGAATTTGCCTCCACTTCGCCTTTCCTGCTCAAGCATACTAGCCCCTGACAGCATCCACCGCGCAGCCAGCAAGCGAGTGCGGGAGAGGGAGTCAGGGAGAGAGAGAGAGAGAGCCAGAGCAGGAAAAAAGAGAGAGCAAAGGAGAAAGGGAGGAAAGGAGAGAGAGTCTCAGCAAGAGAGGTAGGGAGAGCGAGGGAGAGAGAAAGCGAGAGAGAACGAGGGACACAGCCTCAGCCAGAGAGAGAAAGAGAGAGAGAGGGACACAGCCAGAGAGAGAGAGAGTGTGTCTGAGGAAAAGAGAAAGGCAGGGAGGGAGGGAGGGAGGGAGGGAGAGCCTGAGCGAGGGAGTGAGAGAGGGGAGAAGCAAACGAGAGAGCACAGAGCTCCATCCTCCGTAGCTTTGCCCACACAGTGTCAGAAATAAAGAGCGGCGTTTTAAAGCGGGTGAAGGGGGGTCTCTCTGAGCGAGGCAGCGTCCGCCAGCGCAAGGGGAAAAACACCATCCGCCTGAAGAACAGCACAGGGGGAGGAAAAGAGAAGGAGACAGAAGGAGGAGGAGAGGAACAGAGACGGAGGCTGAGACCCAATCACATAAACACACACTCCGCTTCTCGTCACGGTAGGGGGAACTTTATCTCTGTGTTTGTCAAATGTTTTGCTGTGCGTAGCAGACGACGTGTGTCGTGTGTTAAAAGGCACACACCGATGGTGGTGCTCGAGGAAGACGTAGCGGTGGGCTAAGCGCACACAGATGCAGGTTTCCACGGGGACTGTGACAGTGCTCTTCTCATGGTCAGGGAGAGAAGACACATACGGTTGCGGAGCACGTCTGAATGTGCTTCAGCATGACAGCAGTCAGTTGGTTTCTACGCCTATTTATACGCCTCTGTGAACTGGCAACAGTTTTAACAGTGGTGTGGATGGCTGGTGTGGTGTGAGTATGTGTGTGTGTGTATGTGTGTGCGCGTGCGTGTGTGGTGTGAGGGAGTTGCTGCCTGTGTAATAAGTGCGTGGTTTGTTTTTAATGCATACGTGTGTGTATGTGTGTGCGGGTACACAAGGCATACTGATAGCGAAGGGACGCAGCAGCAGTGTTCCACAGTACAGCACACAACAGAATGGAACGGAAGGGCACAGCACAGCAGCACTGAAGTGTGTGTGTGTGTGTGTGTGTGAGTTTTAACGAGCTGATGGCACAGAGGAAGGGTGCGTTTGTGTCGCAGTGACTCTCCACAGCCAGACAGGCAGGAGGAGTAAGCAGAGGAGGTGCCACTGAGTGTGTGTGTGTGTGTGTTTCTGCAGGTTTTAAAGACAGGTATAGAATGCAGTTGCCTGCAATCGTCATGTCACTGAAGTGATCAGCATCCAACATCAACCTTCTTTCCCTGTCTCCTACCACTCTCTCTCTCTCCTTCTTTCTCTCCCCCATCTACCTCTTCCTCTATCCCAATTTTCCCTTCTCTCTCCCCGTTTTTCTCTCCCCTTTTCAGTCTCTCCCTCCCTCCCTCCCTCCCTCTCACTCCTCTCCCCCCTGTTGCTTTCTTGTGGGCTTTGCCCATGTCGCCGTGCCAGTTGTGTTGGCGGAGCTGCTTGGCTGGGGCCAGTGTGTGTGCTGTTAACATGCTCCTGCACTGCCTATCGACAGGATGCACAGACTGACTGAGTGACTGCTGCTTTAACACTGTCTTCCCTCTGCTTAGACCAACTTGCAACGTTTCATCACACTTTGTGTGGGTAGCGCTGTTTGAACGTGTGTATTTTTAAGTGTGAGAGAAGGGGGAAGTGTGTGTGTGTGTGTGTGTGTGTGTGTCTCACTTATGAAGTTGAATGCATGTAAAACATGTCTTTTTTGGTGCAAATTCAGAATACAGTATGTATGATATAATATATTAAGTGTGTTGTGTCATGCCATCCCAAAAACAATTGGAGCCTAGTGAACCAAGAGGAGTTTTTGGCTGGTCTTGATTTCTTGTTTATTTTATGGTTCACAGAATACACATTTTTGGAACAAGTTACATATACCCTTGACATGCGGGGTTAACATCAAAGACATAGGCATAGAAATAAGCACATACTTCTGGTCAAAGACGGAACAGGAAACCTCATAGTGATTTTTTGGAACTCCTTAAAAAGATTGAATGTGGATCTGCCACTGACTTATATCTGAACCAACCCAGAATCAGGGATATTACTAGTTTACAAAAAAAAAGATTTTGTATCAACATTTACTTTCTGCCCCTTTAAAAGTGAAATGACTTTGACTGCTTATCATCAATGTGCATCCTCAATTGAATGAAATAATCAGAGCAAAGTCGTATGAGCGAATTAAACACATGGCCTGGCCAGACAAGTAGACTGGAAAGATAATTGCATCGTTTGTTTATGGTCATGTTGATTAGGCTACAGAGCCATTTAGAAGTGTGCTATGACGTTTCTGAAATACAAAAAACGCATGAATAATTTCACATGAAAAAATATCCCAACCATATTCCAACCTCACACACACAGACACACACACACAAACACATGCATGCATGCATGCATGCACACGATCCAAATATAATTAACATTCCTTTCAAAGCTGTCATTTGCTGTACTGTACAGTCTGTTTTAAATGTCCTTTCCAGGGCAGTGCTTATTAGCACGCTGGTTAAGTCAGCTATTAGGAAGATAATGAATCAATTCTGTTAAAAAGAACAAACTCCACAGTGCACTTGTGCTCAAGACTGGGTTATTCTGCAGTGACATTTATGTTTGATAACTCACAATAATCTCATTAACATATGGTGAAGATTCCATATTTTTTCCCTGATTACACACACACACACACTCTCTCTCTCTCTCTCTCTCTCTCTCTCTCTCTGCACCACCTCAAACAACAAATCAAACTCACTCCTTATGTGTGCCATTACATAAGATGCTAATTTGAAAAATGCTAATTCAAGTACTGCACTAGAGAGCTGAGTTTCACCTCTGCCAATCAGGTGTCTCTGTGGCCCATACATCTGTCCATGCCACTGCCTCTCCATGTGCCCCCCCCCCGACCCCACTTGGCTCACACACATCTCACATAACAGCCCCTTCCCAGATTTGGTCTCAGTCTCAGAAATACCCCCTCTGAGATTTGCCCCTTCACCTCCCTGCCCCCGACTCCCCTCAAACATCACTTTTTAATCCTCCACATATCTAACCCCCAGCACCTCATACGTTTCATTCCCGAAAGTGCCAATATGTTCCCCTCAGACGACTCATTGGCCACAGACAAGCCTCTTCTCCTGGCCTGCACAGACTTGTCCCTGGCTGCATAGTTTTCCTGTAAGTGATAAGAGAGACACTCACACTCTGAGCCCAAGCCCCAGGTAGAGGACTAACTGCAAGGCCCTCAACCCTCCGCGAGGGGAGAGGATCAAACTAGAGCCCTCAGCCCTCTGCAAGAGGAGAGGAACTCAATGCCAAGCCCTAAGTCCAGGCAAGAGGAGAGGAACTAACTGTAGTCTTCAGCCCACGCGAATGGAGAGAACTCACTGCAAGACCCTTAGGTCTCTGTGCGAAGCTTGGCCTGAGGGTGGAGGGGATGAGTTGAGTGCAGTGCTAAATTCATATAGACCCTTTCAACAATAAAAAACAAAAACAATCCTTGAACATTCTATTTGGTTCCCAATCTACTTCCTCTGCATTAAGATAACATATGGAATGTTAAAACGGAAGCCTTGTGGGGCCAACTATGATGCTACGGTTAACGTTTTTCATGTGACGTATTCTAGGTTCTATAGCTTTGTTTACATCCACCTGGTAGGCAAGGGACAAGTTGAACCCATTGAACATCGTTGTCTGCAGCTGCCTCTCAGTAGGCTACATCTCTGTATTTCAGCAATGTCAACATTTCAGGCATCAATAAAGGTGATGATGAAACGTTATCCCATTGTTCAATATTTGATAGCCGTTAGAGCCGATAGAACCGATAGAACGTTATTTCGCTAAAATCGCCCTGATTTGGTGCATTGATCTGTATCGATAACGTTATGGGAGAACCTGCATGTAGCCTATGGTAGCCTAACTTTTTTTCTCTGTTCAAAACTCGGTTTACACGAAGACGATAGACTTTATTAGAAGCTGTGAAATTTGGCCAGAAAGGAACATGTCTTCCCTCTGAAAGTTGACACAAAATCAAACAATATTTGATCATTTAACTTGAACTGAACAGCGACTGGTTTTGGTAGGCATGTAGACTCAGCAGACGTTAAAACGGTAGCCTACATAGCCAGCGTCAGTCAGCATCATGTAACATTAATGTCGTTAAAGTCATGAATCCTGTGAGTGATAAAAGTTCATTAATTGTATGAAACTTTTTTACTAGTTCATTGCAGCATCGGCTATATTAGGCTGTTATGCTAGCTCAGCCTTTAAATATGCTGTTATTTTAGTCGTGTGGACTTGATTAAACGGGTAAAGATAATTCATAAACTGGGTTCAACAGTGGTGTTTGAGGTTGCTGTGTTAAGTTCAGCTCAAAAATCTGTTTATTTTGACAGAGTTAGCCTAACTGAACTGTAGGCTATAGCACATAAGCCTATTCTGTTTTCATTTATTTTGTGATAATCAAATGACACTCATGATAACTTGAAATAGAAGGACAGAAGATAGGTGATTGATGTCCACAAGCACAAATTTCACGAGGCAAATTAGAACAAACTGTTCTGGTAAAAATGATCTTGCCATGTTTAAAATGCTGCACTTTTTCCCTTCATAGCCTATCTCTGGCAATTAATTTTTGGATGACTGTAGATAGTTTTATTTTAGCCTACGTCTTCGTAGACAGTAGGCTACACCATTAGGCAATCTTGAGAATAAAAGACTTCACAGCTGCTAACGATCATCCTCCACAACCACGAGGATAGGTAGGCTAAACGGTCGTTCGTCGCCTTTTTGCTTCTTATTGTAAAACCAACTGTTAGGGCCTACACAAGTGGTCGGCATCCCGGTCAATATTTGATATTAAATTTTCAATTTTGAAGCTATTTGTAACCATGTGTAGCCTATGCAACCCGACTGTTGTAGGCTTGCCTACCACTTTCTGCAGTGCCTTGCCTACCATTCTTGCCTACCACTCTAGTTGTAAACAAACGGTCACATGACATTATGACGTAGGTGCAAAACCTTAATACAGTTCTGCTCCTCAAACGTTCTCTTACAATGAACACTTCCACTTACCAGGACACTGGATATAAACTCATCATCTTTATACAAAATGCCTCTTATACCCGTATATAATATACAATAATATTGTAGCAATGTTTCTAACCACCACCTGTTAACACCACCTTCATACAAAATATCCTTTCAGTCCAGAGCAACCTTGCCAAGATAAAATACAATTACACTGTGATAAATAATGATGAAATAACAGTAATAAGTTATCTATACAGTACCTTTCACGAACTCCAAGGTCGCTTTACAAAAATAAAGAACCTACTTTGCAGTAGAGGAAGAGGAATGCTTATGAAAAAGAAATGTCTTGAGATCAGATCTTTTTTGAAGGCTGAGACGGAGGAGTAGCCATGGAGGAATTGAGGAAAGCAATCTAGTTGTACCTTTCTACAGCTTTATCTCCTGGAGATTCAGCCTGTGCATTTCTAGAATGTCTCTCAGCCATTTTTAGCAGTCAACAAAAGCACACTGCGCCCAAAAAAGGTGACACAGTCCCCACTGAGAACAAAAGGTCAACCTCCTCTTCACACCTCTCTCTCTCTTCTCTCTCACTCTCTCTTCTCTGTTTCTCTCTCGCTCTCTCAAACAGACTGCCAGGATGGCGGGCGTACAGTAGGCATGGCATCTCTTTGCCTTTCTAAAAATAAAGCCTTGCGCAGAGACTCAGAGAGCCGCAAACAATAGCATGTGGAAAGCTACATGTAGTGCTGCTGTGGCCCTGATTCCTCACTCTAAGCCCTGCCTGCACCTCTCCCCAGCCAGAGACACCTCTCTGGGAAAAATCCCATGTCACTTCTAATTGCTATGGGGATTTGGACCTTGACACACACACACAAACACACACACACACACATACACACACACACAAACACACACGATAACATCTACACCTATGCACACAACCTGACAAATGCATACAAACACATCCTGACACATACACACAATCACAAACACACACATACATATGTACATTCACACAAGGCGTTCTCCTCTGAGACATCTCATGCTGAAGGTAAGTGGCAGAGGATGTGTGATGCTCAAGTTTTCACATAAACATCTGTTACATCATTCCCCAGAGTTAGTCGCACACTAACAAGACTGAGAAGTGACCGAGCAGCTGCCTCAACGAGAGAGAGAGGGGAGGGAGGGAGGGAGAGTGAGAGAGATACACACAGGATGACAAAAAAGAAAAAGAAGGTGGGAAGGATAGAGGGAGGAAAAAAGAGCGAGAGAGGATCAGGAGTGAGAGGCACGCCACCCTGCCCTGGCCTCCTCCAGATGAAGACAGGAGTCAATGGAGACAGATGTTGGCCATGATTAAGCGCTAAAGACAGGGGGGTAGGCTAAGCAGATGGATCTGGCTCCTTGGCACCTCTACCAGGGTCGAGCACGTGCATTATTGATTCCTGACGAGGCGCGACTGTCTTCCAAACACGCAAGCGACACACCGCCGCCACGCCCGCACGTCTTACTCCGACTTGTCTCCCTTGCCTGGCGCCGCCATCTGGAGCACCCAGTGAAATGGCGCTGAGACAGCGTCTGACTCTGAGGGGGGAAAAAAGCTCATTTCGCACGGAATGGCCAATCATTATCACCCCTTCTAGAGGCCCTGTGCTGCCTGCCTGGCAGTCATAATCCACTTTTTACAGCGTTACATTGCCCCCTGCAGAATTAAAGATAATCCCAATTAAACGATGCCTAATAAAAATTAATTGCAACTGTTTGGGCAGCGGTCAGCGCAGAGCGAGAGCCGACGCCGAGCTAGGTGAGGAGGGGGAGACGGAGGGACGGAGCTGCTGGACAACGATAAGATTGCAAACGCCAGCGACAGGCGGGCAGTGTCAATCAAGATAAGGCCATCTGGGTGTGAGCTGGGCACGGGCTGGCTGGCATTTTCAGTGGCATTGTTTTGACTCGTCTTCAGAGATTGCCCCCACAGCAGTGGGCAGCACGCCAGACGGGCAGCAGGCTCCTCATTGCGCTCTTTTACTTACACAGACACACAGACTCTCTCACATACATACAGACAGACACACAGACTCTCTCACATACATACAGACAGAAACACAGACACACAGACTCTCTCAGAAACATAGAGACAAACACATGAACGCAAACACACACAGTCACACACACACACACACAACCACTCCTGCATTTTCTCTCCATTTTTTTTTTATTTCTCTCTGTATCTCTCTGACTAAGGCTTTTCCCCTGGGTGCAGAGGGTCCAAGGCCTGAGCACAGGGGGATGACAGCAGGGTACATTGTGTGTTTGTGTGTGCGGGGGGAGGTAGGAGGGTCAGTGGGGGGCTTAGGAACGTCACCTCCTGTCTCATAGCTGAAGCCTGGGCGCAGGTCCCTGGGGGAAATTGCAGCATCCGTCTGACAGAGAGAGGGATAGAGAGAGAGAACAGAGAGAAAGAGAACTGAGAAAAAGAAAAAAGAACACATCCTGTCACACCCGGGTTTGCCACTCATCTGTGTGACACATACACAAAGGGCACATGTATCATGACGAAAGCAAGAAGCACATAAATTCTCAAGCAGGGAAAAACATTGTAGGCCATCAATAGCAATGGTTGGGATCGTTGGGGGGGATGTTCCATGTTCAGGCATGTGATAGAGCAGGCCATGTGAGGGAAGGATGGGACGTCATTTTGATGGTTTCGCTCCTCAACACACACAAGTTCCCCCGCTGTTTGCTGGCAGGCGAGGACAGCAGGGGAGGAGAGTGACTAAAAAAAAACGTCACCCTCAAGGGCATATCTGTGAATTAGTAAACACATCAGTCTGCCATTTTGTCCGCTTATTGTAAATGCAAACATCGAAGGTGAATGAGACAGAAATAGATGTTTCAGGAACACAGCGTTCCCGCATGCTGTCACAGTCTGGTGATGAAGGAGGACGTGGCTATTTTTTTTATTTGATTTGATTTATTTTATTTTTCCCCCCACATCAAGGATATGCTGCCACTGAGCCGCCATCTCTCAGGCCAGTTAAGGAGAGCTGCACTCCGGCCTCTGTTTTATAGCTCATCAGGAACTGCAGCTGTAAATGTGATGGCTCCATTCCCTCCCTCCCTCGTTAGCTTCAGGTGTTGTCTCACAGCCGTCTGTCGTTGGGCTTTTTATCCTTCGTTTTCTTAGAGGAGAGTGCCTTAAAACGCTTCAAATGAGTAAGCTAAGCTTGTGCTCATCTTAACAATTTCTTGCAAATACACACACACACACACACCATGAAGAAAAAAAACACCCTGAAATATTTCATGGTTTATGCATCTGAAAGAAACACAGTCTTTGAGCACACTGGCAAAATAAGTGCTTTTGACACCCTCTTTCATCAAAAGGCATCTCTGTGATTGTTATTCAAAATATGCTCAAAGGGAATAAAACAGGACAAGAAGCCCAGAAAACGGCTGCTGAGGAGAAACGCAGTTGTGCGTGTGGACGCTATCATTACCAAACCCGTTCATTTAGCAATACCTCTATTTATCGGTGTGTTGTGTCTATGTGTCTATGTGTGTGTGTGTGTGTGTGTGTGTGTTGCTCTGTAGTCCTCTGCACAGAGGCCTACAGGTATAATGGAGATAATGAGGAAGATCTTAGACTAATCAAGCCAAGCACTGTGTGTAAGGCCATACAGGCCGCTTCGCCACAATATCTCAAGCGGAGTACTCTCCTCCCCTCTCCTCTCCTCTCCTCCTGCGTCTGTTCCTCCTCATCATCGTTATCCTCCTGTTCCTCATCTTCATCCTCTTCATCAGGAACTTCTTCTTTGGATGAACTCATCTCTTTACTAATTACTTTCACAAAGGAGATTAGCTGAGGTCATCAACATTTTTTTTCATCTCCATCAAATTATTCCACTAATCTCCGTCTTTGTGTCGTCACACTATCAGATCCCTGTGGCCCCAAGGCTTCCAGTGCCAATACAACTATCTCTGTTCGGGAAAATAGCAGCACTTATGCTAGACTTGGGCACCATAGGGAGGTGAGAATCATGAATAGTTGTGTTTGACCTCAGACACTCGTTTTTGAAAAACTGTTAAAAGACCTTTAAAACTTAAAAAAAGTATGATGTCAAAGTCGAACAGACATTTAAACAGTGGAACAAAGTCCTTGTGTGTGTGTGCATTTGCGTTTGTGTGTGTGTGTGTGTGTGTTTGTTAATGTGCGTATGTATACAATAGATGTCCACACAGAGGATCAGCTACTGAAATGCAAATGGATCCCATCTGAAGCACTGGCCCAAGGCATCCATGTAATATCACAAGCTATACACCTGAATAATGCATAAGGCATGAGAGAGCATTCAATTAGGGGGGCGAGGAGGTGTGTGTGCGTGTGTGTGTTGGGATCTTTGTCCGATCAGACATGCAGGAGAGATACCAAGGCCTCCCAGGACACCAGTGCTCATCAGGCGTCATTTCAACCAATTACCAGCACTCACTGTGAACTGGCATGCAAACATACTTACAGCATACAAAACACACAAATACGCAAGTACACAAGTACATTAATTCTTTTTGCACACAGTCTTGTCGAAAGGGGTTTTTAGTACATGACAGACTCACTCCTCTGTATGCTATTGTAACCCAATGAATTGCCACTTCCCATTATGATGCGCAATAATTCCCTGGTAGCCCCTAGATGCGTGCACAAGACAAATGTTAAAAAACAACAACACGAGACAAATGTTAAAAAACAACAACAGAAAACCGTCAATCGGTAAATGAAGAAGAAGTAGCACTACGTCTGATGAGAGACGGAGAGAAAGATTGAGAAGATTTAAAATACGGACGACTTCGAAATCATAATAGATACTTGGAACTACGGACACTTGGACACTTGGATACTTAAAAACGAACATTGGAAAACAATATAAAGATCCTCTTTCCCCCGCACGAAGCTTTGATGATCACCCTTTGAAAAGAAAAGAAGAAAGAAGTATTTTGTATGGTACTGAAATCCTGACTGGTTTTTGTTGTACCCAGAACAAACCCCGTTGCCTTGCCCTGGAACTCTTGAATACCTTTTGGATTTCCTTCATCATCCTGGATTTGGATTAACCGTCGTCACCATCTACATCAACTTGCCCCTTCCTTTTGGACTGCCTGTTAGGCTACACATCCCCTTACCCTTGTGATTGTGGTAGGATCTGGATCTGGACATTGCACTTTGCACAAGTTGGACTGAACCATTATAATAAATAATAAAAGGGCAGACGTGGCCGCGGCTGAAGTGCCCTTGAGCAAGGCACCTAACCCCTCACTGCTCCCCGAGCGCCGCCGTTGTAGCAGGCAGCTCACTGTGCCGGGATTAGTGTGTGCTTCACCTCACTGTGTGTTCACTGTGTGC
Source organism: Alosa sapidissima (assembly GCF_018492685.1). Taxonomy (NCBI): domain Eukaryota; kingdom Metazoa; phylum Chordata; class Actinopteri; order Clupeiformes; family Clupeidae; genus Alosa; species Alosa sapidissima. Next base: position 26,897,622 of record NC_055960.1, on the reverse strand, counting down.
TGTTTGTGTTTCACTAATTCACCGATTGGGTTAAATGCAGAGACCAAATTTCCCACACGGGATCAAAAAAGTATATATACTTATACTTAAATATAAGACATGATATTAGGTAATATAGTATAAGGTTAGGATAATATATTAATAGTATTTAAAAAGGAAAATAAAATTAGACTTAGATATTAAATAGAACAAAAATATAAGGTAGTACATGGATATATAAATACAATAAATAGAATATTAGAATAGAACATATAAAATAGCATAATAGAATAGTAAACAGATATAACATAATACATCTCTTTTAATATTGATATTGAAATAACTTAAACTGAATTGAATGACTTTGACCTGTGAAATAAACTATATATTTTTATTATAAACTTTATCCACGAGTGTGTGTGTTGTCTTTGGGGTGAGTACTAGAATCTGGTCTAGTAAAAACCTACACCAATCTCCACTGAACCTAGATATTAGACTATAGACTGTCCCTGCACAAGTATAGGCCATTACCCTGTCGTGCAGGTTACAGACCATATACAATACTATCCCACTGACCACACCTCTCTATAAAAAATATTTTAAATTATATATTTTTATTTTGGAAATAACACAGTCAATATGGATCTTTGCAATCAGTATAAAGTCCACGGACAAAACTGCTTATTAGTTGAAGGCATCAATGAAATGATCTCTAAGTTTTTTTGAACAAAATGGTGAGATTTCAAAATGCATTAGAGTCCCTGATGAGCCTAATAAACCTAATGGTAGAGTACTAATAGAATTTGAGTATGAAAAGTCAATCACCAGGATCAACCCAGATACCCTTGGCAATATACCTAGTCCCAGCGATCCAACTACTCTATGGAACATCAGAACAATAAGAGAAATATGTCAAGAGGAAATAGGCAAAGACTTAGCCCAGCAATATCTTGAAGAACTCAGCGCTATTGGTGGTAGTGCCACATCAGGCTATGTGGCCATCCTAGAGAATGAACTGAGACGCATTCGATCTACAGTATCACAGAAAACTCACACAGGAACTCACACAGGATACAGCCCTATGCAGAACACTAGCATTGATGTTGAGCACACGTCTAGCATGACTCAAGAATGTAACAGATGCCCATTTATGTCCGACATTCACTGTGCTCCAACCACACACTCATCTGTGCATAATTCTATAAGCCTTGAAGAAAACATCATTAATCCCCCAAGCATTCAGAGAGTTGTAGTGGAACACGTTATTAAGAATGAGTCAGCACAGCCATACAGTAGCTCAATTAAAATTCGAACCTTCTCAGGTAGGCTTCCAAAACCAAATGAGGAAGTAGATTATGAAGCTTGGAGAACTCAAGGTGAACTTCTTCTAAGTGACACCCATGTCACTGATTCACAAAAAAATCGAAAGATAATAGAGAGCTTGGTTGGTCCAGCTGCTGACATGGTGAAACCACTTGGTATTAATGCAAACCCTGTTGCGTATGTAAACCATCTTGAATCAGCTTTTGGAGTCGTGGAAGATGGAGAAGAGCTTTTTGCTGCATTCTTGAGTGCAAACCAGAATTCTGGAGAGAAGCCATCTGATTATTTGTTCAGACTTCACAGACTTGTTCAGACCCTCCTCACTAAAGTCATCTCTAGAGGGGGATCCCCACTTGTAGATTCAGAAAAACACTTAATTAGACAGTTCTGCAGAGGATGCTGGGACCACTCGTTGATTTTAGGTCTCCAATTAGAACAGAAGAAAAATAGCCCACCCTCATTTCCTGAATTGCTTCATCAGCTTAGAACAGAAGAAGACCGTTGTTCAGCTAAACTAGATAGGATGAAGAAACATCTACAGTAGGGAGCTGAAGAGCTTCAGTGCATGCCCATGCTGTTTATGGAGTTGAAGCCCCAGTCGAAAGCAAAAATGATGACACACAAAAACTCTGTGATGAAGTAGCTGAATTGAAGAAACAAATTGCAACCCTGTCCATCAAGAAAGAGCCACAGCCAAACAGAACTCAAATTGAAACCAGCTGCATGGTCACAAATGCCTCCACACCTCGAAATTATACGCCTCGTTATGCTAAGCCATGGTTCTGCTTTAAATGTGGTGAAGATGGTCACATTGTTGCCCACTGTGTCAGTGCCCCCAACCCCGTTCTTGTCCATCAAAAGAACACAGAGCTGAGACAAAAACGTGAAGCTCACAGGAATAAGCATACGGTCACCTCCATGCCTTCAAACTAGTAGCAGCTCCTGTTCCGGGACGTTCAGGAGCTAAGTGCCAACATATAAGTCCCAAACCCATTAATGGTATAATGAATAGAACCCAGACAGGGAAAGATAGATACAGACAAAGATGCCAAAATAGCCAATCCCTTCCCCTTGGACTTGTAGGCCCACGCTGTACTGCATCTGTCTCCATTGAAGGAATTGAATGTGAGTCAATCCTTGACACCGGTTCCCAAGTAACAACTGTTTCAGAAACATTCTACTTGAACAACTTATCGTTCCTCCCCATCCAGCCCATTTAGACTCTATTCCAGATAGAAGGTGCCGGTGGCCAACATGTTCCTTATCAGGGTTACATACTCCTTCCCCAGCAGCATCACTGGCGTTGCTGAACAAGTCTCTTCATTAGTCCTCATTGTACCCAATTGCCATTTTAACACTCAGATCTCCCTTTTGATTGGAACCAATGTCCTTGACCGATTATATGAAGGTGGCATAGAAAAACATGGAAAAGAATTCTTACAAAGACCCAATATCAATAGTGACTGTGTCTTGCTGTTCCAGCATGTTGCCCTTAGTCATCAGGAGATATCAGCCAATCATGTTAAGTTGCATGGACGCCACTCTGTCACCATTCCACCAGGAAGAAAAGTCTCTGTCTTTGGAGATATCAGAGTGAAGAAACATTCCCCACGTTCCCTTTTTGTGGTCGAATCCCCTGAAAAAGTTTCCTTACCTGGTGGAGTGTTTGTTGAAAATTCCTTGATAGAAACTCCTCTTAGATCTTTAAACAAGATTCCTGTCATCCTTAGAAATGTAACTGATCGCACTGTCACACTGCATCCAAGGCAGGTGATAGCTGAAATGATGGTAGCGCAGTATATGATGCCATCTGAATCTTCAAAGATGACTTTGCCTGAAATCCCTCAGTCTCAGAATAACATCAACTTTGATTTGGAAGATTCCCCCATTCCAGAAGAGTGGAAAAGGCGAATCACACAGCAGCTGAACAGCATGCTAGAGGTGTTTGCTGTTGATGACTTGTCCCATGGCCATACGACTGCAGTAAAGCATCGCATCTGACTTCAGGATGAAGCCCCTTTTAGAGAGCGATCCAGACCCATTCATCCCTCTGACAGAGAAGCTGTCAAACAACATCTAAGAGAGCTGTTAGATTCTGGAATCATTCGTGAGTCAGAGTCCCCATTTGCATCCCCCATCGTAGTTCTCAAAAAGAAGAATGGTGCAATCAGACTCTGCATAGATTTCAGGAAGCTGAACATGAGAACGATTAAAGATGCTTATGCTCTCCCTAACATCGAAGACACCTTCTCTGCTCTTAGTGGAGCCAAATGGTTTTCTGTTATGGATCTAAAGTCTGGCTACTATCAAGTAGACGTTGCAGAGGAAGATAAGCACAAGACCGCTTTTGTTTGCCCCCTGGGTTTTTATGAGTTTAATCTTATGCCCCAAGGTGTAACAAATGCACCAAGCACCTTTCAGAGGCTGATGGAGAAATGTGTTGGTGACCTGCACCTCAATGAAGTACTGGTATTTCTAGATGACCTGATTGTCTTCTCTGACACACTAGAAGAGCATGAGGCCAGACTAATGAAAGTGTTGAACCGGCTTAAAGAATATGGCCTAAAGTTGTCCCCTGAAAAATGCCATTTTTTCTAAACATCTGTTAAATACCTTGGCCATGTTGTAGATGCTGATGGAGTCCACACAGATCCCAGTAAAGTTTCTGCTTTGAGAGAATGGCCTCAACCCACCAACAGAAAAGAGCTTAAACGCTTCCTAGGATTTGCTGGATATTATCGACGTTTTTGTGGAAGGATACTCTAAAATAGCAAAGCCATTGAATGCTCTAACTGCTGGCTATGTTGCTCCAAGGAAAAGAGGGAAGATTTACAAGAAGGACAAGGCCAAAACATCGATCAATCCCACCTTCCCTTTTGGAAATGAGTGGACTGAAGAGTGTGATGTTGCTTTTAGAACCCTCATAGATAAACTGACTTCGGCCCCTGTTCTTGCCTTCGCCAATCCCAACCTTCCTTACGTCCTGCATACTGATGCCAGCCGTGATGGTCTCGGTGCTGCGCTCTATCAGGAACACGATGGGAAGCTGAGAGTTGTAGCTTATGCCAGCAGAGGATTATCTAGAAGTGAACAAAACTATCCTGCCCATAAACAAGAGTATCTCGCTTTGAAATGGGCCATCTGTGAGAAATTTCATGATTACCTCTATGTAACAGAATTTCAGTTTTTTAAGAGTTTTAACCGACAATAACCCCCTAACTTATGTGTTGACCACAGCAAAGCTTGATGCAGCAGGACATCGCTGGTTAGCCTCTCTGTCAACCTACAGATTCAACATCAAGTATAGGGCTGGGATCAGCAATCAGCTGTATGTCAACGCCACTCTGTGATACGTCGGCTGACTATTCACCATCAGAACTCCCCATTCTCGCTGAATCCTTAGCTCTAGATGCTTCTGCCATTCCTGATGACTTTTGTCCTCTGGACAAGGCACCCTCACTGGAATGACTCACAAAGACTGGTATCAGTCTCAAAGACAGGATCCATCTATCAGGCGTGTGATCAGTTTCGTTCAAGGAAACCGAAAGCCCACATTTCAAGAGACATCCTCTGAACTGTCAGAAGTCAAGCTGCTCCTTAGAGAATGGAATAGACTAGAGCTTATAGATGGAGTACTGTTCAGGAAATGCCTTGATCGTGGAAATCAGATTTATCAGTTAGTGCTGCCTAGTAGCCATAGAGAAAGAGCATTGCACGGCCTTCATGATGAAGTTGGTCATCTCGGCGCTGAGCGCATCCTTCACCTTGTTCATTCCAGATTTTACTGGCCAAAGATGTTTCAGTCTGTGGAACAGAAGTGTAGGACTTGCGAGAGATGTGTGAGGCGGAAAGCGAACTCTCAGCATGCTGCTCCTATGTTGAATATACAGACCAGTTATCCCCTTGAACTGGTGTGTATGGATTACCTCTGTATTGAACCTGATAGTAAGGACACTAGAAACATCCTCGTCATCACGGATCATTTCACCAAGTTTGCTGTTGCCATCCCCACGAAAGACCAAAAGGCGAATACTGTTGCCAAAACACTGTGGGAGAATTTCATTGTCCAGTATGGTTTTCCAAGTCGCCTTCTCAGTGACCAAGATAGAGATTTTGAATCCCACACCATCAAGTAATTGTGCTCTCTGATTGGAACCGAAAAAATCAGAACCACGCCATACCATCCACGTGGAAACCCTGTCGAAAGATTCAACAGGACCCTTCTCAGCATGCTTGGGGACACTAGAAGACAAGGACAAATATCATTGGAGGGACTTTGTCAAACCGCTAGTCCATGAGTACAATTGTACGAAAAATGACACCACAGGCTACTCGCCATATGAGTTGCTGTTTGGTAGACAACCACGATTGCCCATTGATCTAGTTCTAGGCCTAGCACCAGACCAAATTGGATTCAAGTCACATTCAGAGTACGTAAAACATCTTCGTCAACGCCTCCAAGACAGCTATGCACTTGCCTCTGAAAGCTCTAAGAAGATGGGAGAGAAGAATAAAACCAGGTTTGATAAAAAGATTAGAGCAGCGGAACTTGTTCTTGGAGATAGAGTCCTTGTGAAGAATGTCAACATAAGAGGAAAACATAAACTTGCGGACAGATGGGAAAAGAAAGTCCACACTGTGGTGAAGAGGATGGGAGATGGCCCTGTTTATGTCGTCAAGCAGGAACAGGGTGAAGGTCCACACCGTACTCTTCACAGAGACCTTCTTCTGCCCTGCGGCTTTTTACCTGTTGCAGATAGAGATTTAGAACCTGAAACAATCTTATCTACAAGGAGGCTGAGACGCAGGGAAGCAGTCCCGCAGCAGACCAAGCACAACAATCTTGCCAGATATGTCTAGCAGTGACGAAGATGAGGATTGCTATCCCCAATTTCCACAGATCTCAACAAGGTTCCCCCAAAGCATTAGGACAACCACACAGGTCACCCCGCCAGCACGTGCCATGGAGCTGTTGAACCCAGTCGGGTTGAATCCAAGGCCATCAGAGTTCTCCCAATCTGGTAATCCACTCATTAGTGAAGTACCCCATACCCCTGAGTCTGTTCAGAATCAATTACTTGAAGAGGAATCAATTGTGCATGAGACAGAGATACTTACAGATGAACCTATTAAAAGACACTTACCTGAGGGAGACGCTGTGCCATCTATTACTGTTGTACCTCAATTTGGACCAATTGAAGGACATCCGTCTGAGAACAACTCACTAGAACTTGAGAGTGCACAGCCCACTGGTGTGACTGCCCAGGCTGACCTGTCTGAGAGTGAACCGATCAAAAGATCTAGCAGAGACAGACATCCCCCTGAGAGACTCTGTTATGGTGAACTGGGACGGCTTTTAGTCCTAGCCATTGCTTCATTTTTTGAGAGTTTGGGCAGAAATGTTCCTGATACTTCTTCGGTGCCCTCCGCAAGATCAGGCTGTGTGTAAATGCATGCAGAGACTGATGCGGTTTAGAAGGGGAGATTGTAACTCAAGGAATTGCCACTTCCCATTATGATGCGCAAAAATTCCCTGGTAGCCCCTAGATGCGTGCACGAGACAAATGTTAAAAAACAACAGCACGAGACAAATGTTAAAAAACAACAACAGAAAACCGTCAATAGGTAAATGAAGAAGTAGCACTACGTCTGATGAGAGACGGAGAGAAAGATTGAGAAGATTTAAAATACGGACGACTTCGAAATCATAATAGATACTTGGAACTACGGACACTTGGATACTTAAAAACGAACATTGGAAAACAATATAAAGATCCTCTTTCCCCCGCACGAAGCTTTGATGATCACCCTTTGAAAAGAAAAGAAGAAAGAAGACTTTTCCCTTGTATTTTGTATGGTACTGGAATCCTGACTGGTTTTTGTTGTACCCCGAACAAACCCAGTTGCCTTGCCCTGGAACTCTTGGATACCTTCTGGATTTCCCTCATCGTCCTGGATTTGGATTCACCGTCGTCACCATCTACATCAACTTGCCCCTTCCTTTTGGACTGCCTGTTAGGCTACACATCCCCTTACCCTTGTGATTGTGGTAGGATCTGGACATTGCACTTTGCACAAGTTGGACTGAACCATTTCCCCTTTTCATTTATTTTATTTTCTTTATTATTTTCTTGAGTGTGCTCACATTTTGTTTTAGGTTGGGTTTTATTTTGTTTAATTTATAGTATATAATAATAATATTGGATAATAAATATAAGACAAGATATTAGGTAATATAGTATAAGGTTAGGATAATATATTAATAGTATTTAAATAAATAAATAAATAAATAAAATTAGACTTAGATATTAAATAGAACAAAAATATAAGGTAGTACATGGATATATAAATACAATAAATAGAATATTAGAATAGAACATATAAAATAGCATGATAGAATAGTAAACAGATATAACATAATACATCTCTTTTAATATTGATATTGAAATAACTTAAACTGAATTGAATGACTTTGACCTGTGAAATAAACTATATATTTTTATTATAAACTATATCCACGAGTGCGTGTGTTATCTTTGGGGTGAGTACTAGAATCTGGTCTAGTAAAAACCTACACCAATCTCCACTGAACCTAGATATTAGACTATAGACTGTCCCTGCACAAGTATAGGCCATTACCCTGTCGTGCAGGTTACACTATTTTCATCAAACCCACAACCTTGTTTTTTTTTACTTCCTTGCACTGCAACAACAGTGCAGGATTACAATAGTATTTACTACTTGTATGAAAATATTCAACTTCTAAATTACTACAAAAGAACCTTCAGAGTAACTTTCACTTTTCAGAGTTCAGGGACTTGGAGGTCATTGTGGGAGAGATTATGACTTTGACTCTGTCTCCCACACGCCTATCTCCAGAATCACAGAGCCAGTACCTCTCAATGCATCGCCCTAAAGCAGAAGCCTATCAGCACGTCTCCTTGCAGGTGCATTGGATGCCATTATACTCTTCCTGGCCACTTTGTACTCCATCAAGCGGCAACGGAATACTAATTGGCCAGACTGTACGCCAGAGGACAAATGTGTGCATAGCCAAGGACCTATTTAAAGACAGATAGATTGAGTGTGAGACTGGGTGTTTATTTTAGCGGCAGACAACAGCAGCACTCCTCCCTGCCTGGCGCAGTGGATCTCATACTGCACCCCCCCCCCCCCCCTCCCATCCCCAATCCCCCCACCCTCCTATCTCTCTTTCCTCCCCATGGCTACATTTATCCCCTGCACATTCACAAAGTCCTCCCAGCACAGAAATAGCACAGTAAATAATGGCAGGCAGTCCCAGTGATGGCTAACTCTTTGCATTGAAACACCTGCAGCAACGAGGCCCCCTATGCACACAAATGAATGTAGAAACACACACACACACAGAGAGAGAGAGAGAGAGAGACACTCAGACACACACAAGTGCAGCAGCACATTCACACACACACACACACCACAGAAATACACACACCACAGAAATGCGAACACACACACACACACACAGGTAAGCTGGGTATCCATCCAACATTGTGAAGTGAAAATTGACATCTCAAATTAGAAATCCAGAGTGGAAATGTGAATTTCACGAAGATACCTTCACTGAATAATGAATTTATCTGCTGGTAGGGGGCAAATTAAACATCCAATTCCACTCTGTAATGCCACTATGGTTGATGGAAACAGTTTTTTCACTTTGAATAACATTTGTTGCAATCTTTTTCGCAATTACGGTGTTTCAGTTCATGTTGCCCAGGCAATCTTACATTAAACCCACAGCAACACCAACAGACTTTTTGCATGCATTTTTTTTTCATGAAGGTGCTTAAAATATGGGTATGATTTAGATGGAGACCTACAGCAGTTAATGACACACACACATACAAAAAGACACAAAAAGATGCATGCTCAAACACACACACACACACACAACACAGCAACAGATATACACACAAACAAACAGACACACAGATACACACACAGACACACAGATACACACACAGACACAAACACACACACACACACACAGGCAAGTGAGTATGTGAGCTGTCTCTGTAAGACAAAAAGAGACGCAGTCCTGGTTTATTCCCATTGTCAGGAGTTGGGCCTGGCCTGGTGTGGCTCCTCTGCTCCGTGTCAGGGGGAATAAGGACCCTAATGACTGACACAAATTGAATGTTGCTCCGTAGGTCCAGCTGGACTGGTGGGAAATGCAGGGGGAGGCTAATGAGCAGCCGGGATCTCCCGGCCGTCACCTGACATGGATGACCACTGACAGCAAGGGCTACTGAGGCAGCAGGGGAGCTGACTGACTATATGAGGAGAGGAGTGAAGAAAAGAGAGGAGCTTAGGAAAGGAGGGGTAGGAGAGGAGGAGGACGAGAGGAGAGAAGGAGGAGGCTGTCTCAAGCGTCACTTGATGTGGATGTCCACTGGCAACCCAGGCCACACGGCCAACAGAAGACACGAATCAAGGGAGAGGAGGTGAGGAGAGGAGGAGAGGAGAGAAGGGTGAAACAGGAGAGTGAAGAAGAGAGAGGATAGGAGAGGACAAGAGAGGGGAGGAAGGACAGAATAGTGAAGAGGATGGAAGGAGAGAAGAGGAGTAGGACAAGGGAGGAGAAGAGAACAGTGGAAGAGTAGGAGGAGATGAGGGGAGAAGGGGAGGACAGAGGGAGAGTGTATGTGGTGTGTGTCTGTGCCACTTGGCACCACGTGAAGTGATCCAGGCTGCCGGGAGCCATCTGTGCTCTGGTGCCAGATTAGACATGGGCTCAATGCAGGCACGGGCGGTGCCAACGCCACCACCACCCGCATGGCACCAGCAGGCCAGTGGCAACAATAAATGCCTCACCCCTGCTTTCTCCTCCTCCTCCTGTCTCTATGAGGGGATGGACGTGTTTAATCACCATACAGTCACTCTGCATCCTGCTTCAACAGCATTCTCTCTCTGCAGTGCATAACTCGCTACTTCATGTAGGGTGTGGGTGTGTGTGTGTGTGTGTGTCAGGGTTGTGCACAATTCGAATTGCAATTCTGCTTCCTATTTGCTACCTCAATTGAAATGCAAGTGAAATTCAAGAATTGAATTGGAATTTAAGAGCCAGTTTCAATTCAATTCTGGAATTTTGCACAAGCCTGGTGTGTGTGTGTGGGTGTGGGTGGGTGATCTTTATGTCTGTACACATATTATATCACCTACAGCCAAATGCAGTCCAATTACAATCTCAAGCCACATATCCGATCCCTGTGTCACCGCTGAGGGTGCATTCAAGACCAGGATGTAGCGTCCGTGGCGGAAGGAGTGGAAAAGTAAATATTGGTCTGTCAGATTTCCTTTGTGCGTCTTTGGAGAGCAAGCAGATTGCGACTTGGTTGACCCTATTTAGTAATGAGTGTTCATTTTACAGAGTCAACTGGTGTGTGTGAGTGTGTGCGTGCATCTGCGTGTGCATGTGTGTGTGAGAGAAAGGACAGGAAAAAGTAGACACGGTTGACGAAGCAAACTTTTTTAATCAAGTAGTCTCCACCACTGTCTGAAAGCAATCACGTAATGGGATTGAACATCCCAGGTTAGCGCACAGGTAAGCATTAGTCAGAACAGTGCGGGTGGGGGCGGTTTGGGTGGGTGGCAGGTTGGGTGGGGTGGGGTGTGATGGGAGGGATTGATGGCTAACACATTGATTAAAAAATCAACCTCCCTCCCATGCCTGTTTAAACTCTCATCCTTCCAGTGTCTGTCTCATTAGAGCTGCATGTCCCTATCTGATCCATAGAGCCATTTAAGGGAGTAATACAATTATATTCTTCAATGCACTCATTTCTCATCAAAAAAATCACATTCAAACATTCAGCGGAACCAGAGCGTTCCGGTGTAAGCACCTTGACAAGTCCCAGTGCCCACAGATCACCCTAGAACAAATAAACAAGAGGAAGGCATGCTATCGATTTGCGTCTTTCATGCCGAATCTGTTTTTCTCGTCACTGCATAATAAAACAACGAGTCCTGTGCTTCCAATGGAGACAGTAAACACAGGATGCGGATCAGCAAGAACATCCACACGCCACCAATGAGTCACACTAAAGCTAGCTGATCCCACGCGCGCTCTCTAACATACAGACTCACACACATGTGGCAGGATATTTCTCTTCCCAAACACCTCTGGTGCAAATGAGTTCAGCAGCTCAACAAGCGTACCTGTCTCACACGCGACAGGCTAACCAGACCGCCTGAGCGTCTCGTGGCAGCATCAGACGGGCTCTGTCTGAGGTGTGCGACTTAGCCGATGAAACGTGCACACTGACATGGCACCTCTATAACGGAGGCAGATTTATGGGTATGGGAGGTCCAGCTGTAAATTGCAGAGGGGGGTGTTGATCTTATAGAGCGGCTGTGTAACGACTGCGCTGGGCCGGGACTGTCTGGAGGAGGCAGGGGAAGGCACACTAGAGGGACTGGTCACTGTGCGTTTTACAGTGCACTTTACAGTAATACTATATCAAAGGCCAAGAGGCGGCAGATGTTTTAATGAACACCTTAAAAAAAAATGGCCATAATTCACACACATGTTAAATGTACTATGCTATGTCATATTGTTTTTTTCATGTGCCACATGTTTGATCAAAATCAAAGGGTGGATGCCTGTAATTTAATTCACCGTTGTGAAGTTAGAGTACAGTCTTTTAGATCAGTGAATGTGCGTGCGTGAGAGAGTGTGACTGTGTTACTCAAGACACTGCAGCAGTGAAAACACACTCTTCTTTTTTTTAAAAAGGGCATCATCTGCACACCACCACACAATCCCTCTTAATGCATGCAACGGTCTTGTAGTTTAAAAGCAGCCCTTCACCCTGTCCATCAGACTTGCAAAGCAGAGTGCAGGCAGAAACAGCGCAATCATTGCATAACAAAGTAAACCTCTGGGCAAGAGAAATTTTGGCGCCCTGTGCAAGTGGAGAGGCAGGAATTCTGCTTTGTACTTAACTTGAGTTTCTTATGCTCCCCAACCTTTACCCTGTTACATATTTAAAGCCCTTCCCTCAAGCACAGAACACTAATGGGGTGTTAAGGCCTCTCCCTCACCCATGCCTACTTGTATGAAAATATTCAACTTCTAAATTACTACAAAAGAACCTTCAGAGTAACCTTCGCTCTGGAAGGGGAAAAAAGACTCCATAACACTTACAGTAATATGATACAGTTACTGTTCCACTGTAACTACACTGTTAACTACACACTGTGACGCAGCACTTACATAAACTTAAGACTTTAGCTATAGTGAAAAACGAAAAAGTGGTATGTTATATGCCACACACACACACACATACTGTACAGTACACACACACACACACACACACACACACACTTTACTGAGGAATTGCATACCTTCAAGCAACTCAAGCGGACGGAGGGAAGGAAGGAAGGAGAGAATGAGAAATGAACCTTAATCTAGTGCACATCACACATCACATCACAACAATGTTTGTGATTCCTCCGTCAACTAACTCCTAAGGCATCATGCCGGCTTGTGTCAACAGGAGCTGCTGCTTTCAGTACACTACACTACACACACACACACACACACACACTGTAAACAGACAGGAAAGCTCCGAGAGCTCTTGAAAATGAACACCTGCCTTGCTCTCCCTGTGTCAGACTCCCAGGTGAATCATGTCAGCTGGAGAAGCGCCTCCTGTTGCCTCCTCTAGCACAGCCCCTGGTTTCTCTCTACCAGTCTCTCTCACCTGGATTCTCTCTCAGGGAATCCCTCAGCAGGCAGAGCTGTAGTGTCGATTTTCTGTGCTGAACATGTGCTGATCACATACTAATGTTGTCATGGTGACTATGGCTGCAAGACAAACTTGAATGCTTAACGCTTCTACACATGGAGTGATTTTATAGTTGTCTCCATTTACACAAAAAAAGAATCAAACCCCTACCCCCCACAAATCTATTGGAAGAGCAGTCCATTTGTCCATTTCTGTACTTTCCAGAAGTATTGCTTTGTGGAAACAGAAAAAAATGAGCCGGACAATGGGGTTGGCTGGCCATCGGGCTGGTTGCCGTTTGCCCGAGGAGCCTGGGCCCAGTGCAAAGTTGCTGTGACCAGGAGAGGGAGGCCATGCCAAATCGGAGGTGTAATCATGCAGTGTGGGACCTCATGCATTATGGATGAGCAGAGATGGAAATTGGGGCAGCGAGGGCACAAAAAAAGATGATAAAATTCTATTAGAATGCATGATGTCATAGATGAATGAAGTGGCAGAAAGTGGAACTAGAGAACTCCTTTAGAACAATGGTGATTATTCTTTTGATTGTAAAGCTCTATTCAGACAGGATTAAATTACCGCACTAATAATTACCTTGCTGATTATCAGTGACGTTGCAGATGCATTTAACGTTGGACTATCAGCTCCCTAAGTTTCCCCATTGTCCTAGAATGCCTCTGAGAAGTTATATAACTGATAACACAGCTATTATGGGATAATGGCAGTGTAATTTAGAATGACAGCATGCCACATACCATCACAAATGACCAAGGCTGCATTCACTTGGGCTTAAGACATCATAATTAGAAAAAAATACAGTAGGCTTTTAGCTTATTATTTTCTTATGAGATGACATATTCATGTGGGAGTGTCCTTTGAAAACAGCAGTCATTAACTATGATGAGCAGTGATAAGATCTCGACCAGAGAGATAAGATTACCAGTCTCACGGTAGCATTATGAGTGCTGTGTTTCCATGACAATAATAACAACACACACACACACACACACACACACACACACACACACACACACACACACACACACACTTGCTCTGAAATAGTAATAACGAGATAATAACGTTATTATAACTATATAAGCTTTCATCATTAATTCTAGGCTATACATATTAGCCATATACATAACATAATTCATATACTCTGTATCTGGCAGAATAACTGCAGAAAAAAAAACTACCACTACCAAAAAACAGAAAACTACCATTTAATCTATACCAAACACCCTATTTTGATATACAAAAACCAAATGAACCAATGAAGTATGCTGCATAGAAACAATCTGATGGAAGAAAGCAAGTAACAGATATGCAATAATATGCAGCTGTTGAGATTGTTCTGCAAATGGATAACAGACTTCAGTTACAAACTGCACTTCAGGACACAATTGTGATATGAATTCATCTGTAGTTTGACATTTGTAAGCTTTTTTTCTCCTGTAACCTCTGTTACATTGCCATTTTGCATTTAAACAAAAAGTTGTTAATTGTGGACAGAGCTTCATTTACGGAGATTTGCAGTGAAAACAACAGATTTTTTTTATCTCCTGGAACAGGCCATATGAGGTCAAAATAAGCTAAACCCATCACAGAGAAGACAGAGAGAGAGAGAGAAGGAGAACTAGAAAGGGAGAGACACTCACTAGTACACATGGATGACTAAGAACAAATCAAGATTTACGGTTTAATCTGGGTGCAGGTGGTCGGCCAGCTGAGAGAATTGCCAGACTGACTCCATGCTTATTTATGAGTCCTCTGAATTCTACCCTTGCGCCACTCGGAGCAGGCAAGGGAGGCGGGGGAGGTGGGGGTAGAAGGTTTGAGGTGCCATCTGCCACCATGGCACATCTCTGTGCCACCGTCTCCCACTGTTCACCAGCCTTCAAAGAGTGACCTTCAGGGAACCTCTTCCTTCACACAGACACTAGCTCACCAGGGTGGCCGGAGAATCATCACTGAAGAAGCTTCTGGAATCAGAGAAGGAGTCACTTTGGTGTTTCAGGGTGGGGAAGAGGAAGGGAGAACTGTGAAATTGTTTGATACGCCTATCTGTTTTTATTATGCATGCGATGCTCATAGCATGTTGCCCTGTAGTTCAGAAGTATAATACCATTTTAAAGGTAAAAAGAGAGACAATTCATTTTAGAGGTAAAAAAGAAAAGAATCCTGGGTCAGCTTCTCTCTCTCTGTCTCTTTTTCTCTCTCTCTCTCTATTTCTCTATTTCTCTCTCTCTTTCTATATGCCACCCATCTCAACCCCCACCCCTCCCAAGCAGCAGTCAAATGCCTTTTTGCATAACGGACTATCAGAAGCAGGAGAGTGGCCTGACTGACAGCCCTGACATTTACACAGAGCTCAGAGAGCGAGAGAGAGAGGGATAGAGAGACAGAAAGAGAGAGAGAGAGAGAGAGAGGGAAAGAGAGAGAACGAAAAGGGGTTGTATGTATAGGGAAAGGTGTGTGAGAAAGACAGATCGAGAGATAGGGAGAGAGCGAGAGAGGTACTGTACAGTAGCACCAGAGGAATGGAGAGAACACGTCTGTAACAGAAAGGGATTTATGGAGACGCCGCATATCATATGAACTACAGAGAAGAAGAGAGAAATAAGAAGGGGGAGAGTTTGTCTGTGCATTAGAGGAATAAAGAGTAAATGGTGTATGTGTGTGAGTGAGTGTGTCAGAGCACCAGGAAAGAGGGAAAGAGGTGGACACAAGGGAGGGGGGGGGGATAAGAAAGGCAGCCTCCCTGTGTGGTGTGAGATAGCCTCCAGGATCAGTTCAGGGGAGAGAGAGAGAGAGAGACAGAGAGAGAGAGAGAGAGAGAGAGAGAGACATTTGCATGTAATTGAATGCCATGGACCAGGAGGCGGTTTCTCTGCTCTCCTTCTTTCCAACACCTTTCTTCCTCTCTCTAAAGACACACACACACACACACACACACACACGTTAGTACTGTATTTCCTTACAAGCTCATATTTCCCACAATCTCTCTCTCCCACTCACTCACTCTCTCACACACACACACACAGGCAGGTGTCACCTGGCATTACCCATGTCACCTGCTGGGTCTCTGTGGTTCTGTCTCCCCCAGGTAATGCCAAGGGCGAACAACGCAGTGATTCAGCTCCTTAAGCAACCTCAGGAGGCACAAGCTTATACCACACCTCAAACATTAGGCATACATTAATTTATACACCCCAGAACACTTACAGGATGCATAAACCTACCAAGCTCAAATAGCATGGTTTTACAATGCTTGCCTTTAGTTTAAAGTAAATCAATTAAATCAATCAAATCCTACCAGAAATTAAGCGTTTATTTCAGGACATTACATTTGGGGGAGATCAGACTCTGAATATGAGATGAGATAACATGATTATTCTTGAGGTGTACGCAGGAGTTCTGCACAAGAGATGACACCCTAGCTCACACCCGCAGTGCGTTTACTGCCATACCAACCTCCTGACACCTCCAGTGCGTTTACTGCCATACCAACCTCCTGACACCTCCAGTGTATTTACTTCCATACCAACCTCCTGACACCCGCAGTGCGTTTACTGCCATACCAACCTCCTGACACCTCCAGTGCATTTACTGCCATACCAACCTCCTGACACCTCCAGTGCATTTACTTCCATACCAACCTCCTGACACCTCCAGTGCGTTTACTGCCATACCAACCTCCTGACACCTCCAGCTGGTGCAATCCTGAGGCCATTATCAGCAGGGTTATCCTGCAGTCAGACCAGTGAGGCATTACTCTGTATTTTTCCCCTGCTGCACCCTTCTGCTGGTCCATTCTGCTCCTCAGAGCCCAGTGTAGTCCGTGCAGTCGGCGTTAAAAAAGACAGAAGAGAAACATGTCATTTCGTTTCACGAGGGGCGTGAAGTCCGCGATCGATTGACACCCCGCGAGCCGCATGAGGGAGGACAGACGTGTTGCGTTTGCCCCGCAAGGCTGTGGCTGCTGATATTCCCACAATCACAATCATTTCTGAGGATCGTTTATTTGTGCAGTGTCTCCAAACGCTAGAGTGGGCTGCCACTGTAGCCACGGTCTGACAGCATCTCTTGATGCACTGATCAATCGACTATAATCATACACACACACACACACACACACACACACACACACAGCAATACACAGCAATAGACACAGACTGAGAAAAAGAGAGAGAGAGTCTCAGGGATGAGAGTCACATGGCATGGATGACAAAAAAAAATCAAAGATTCAGAGACAAAGAGGCAACAAAATTACAGTGCAACCTGCCTCTTAGTTCACACGGCCAAGTGATTACTTGTGATACCATTAATCCCAGTGGAGTTTTCTTGCCATGGGTTTGTGTGTGTGTATGTGTGTGTGTGTGTGTGTGTGTGTGTGTGTGACTAGATGAATATGGATTTTCTACTCCTCTTGTTGCAACATCTTGTTCAAAAAGTAACCATGTCTAACCAACTCAGCTCAATTTTACCCAAGCAGAACATGCTTGCCTTAAGATGAAGAGGGCATATAGGTCTTTAAAAATTACACTTCAGCTATGCATTTTCATCCTCTACAATTTATAGGTCTTCATTAATGGTTTTGTTTTAGATAAGCAAGCGTAGGCTCGGCTAGGCTACACATTTCCCACTGAAATCAATTGTGGAATCTTCATGACTGTAGCATTCTATAACTGTCAGCTGTAGGAAGTAACAGATTGAACCAGGCTAGCATAGCAGGGAAAAGGCTAAAATAGGTGAGAAAAACAGCAAACATGGGAGGTGAGACAGCTAGCTACAGACCAGTGTAAAATACCTTTGTGAAACTGGCCCCTGCATATGTACATAAGAATAATTCAACAATTATTGGTAACACTTCACTTTATAATAGGCACCGCTTATTATGACCGCCGCGCAGCGAAGTCAGATTAGGTTTAGTCAAATATATATATATATATATTTTTTCTTTTTCGCATGGCCAAATTTCCGTCAAGGATTCCCGGGACACTGAAAGACCGGGGTACACGAAACTTGGTGGGCATGTAGCCCCCCATGGATAGCATGGAACCATCATTTTTCGTTTTGATCTGTAGCGCCCCCCCCCCCCCCCCCCCCCTTAGTTAAACATTAGCTTACTACAACCTATGACCAACACGTGTTCATTTTTTCTCCAGTGTAATGTGCCAGACCTAATGCAAATCTGCTGTCTGTAACAGAAGCCTTAAAAGAAGCCAGGGCGACCGCTCGGTCATCAGTACTCATTCTGCTTTACTTATCGGCTGCCTTTGACACGGTTAATCACCGTATCCTTCTCTCTATACTCGCTGACATGGGAATCTCCGGTTCTGCTCTCTCCTGGTTTGAATCCTACCTCACAGGACGCTCGTTTAACGTATCATGGCTTGGTCAGCTATCCGCACCTCACCATCTCACCACAGGGGTCCCCCAGGGCTCAGTGCTGGGCCCCCTCCTCTTTGCTATCTACACCACCTCCTTGGGACAGATTATCCGTTCGCACGGCTTCTCATACCACTGCTATGCAGACGACACACAGCTCTATCTGTCCTTTCCACCTGACGACCCCCTGGTTTCAGCACGGATCTCGGATTGCCTTTCAGACATAGCTACATGGATGAAGGCACACCACCTCCAGCTGAACCTCTCAAAGACTGAACTGCTGGTCATCCCAGCTAAACCTACCATACACCACGACATCAACATCAAATTTGACTCCCTGTCTGTTTCACCGACCAGGACTGCAAGAAATCTAGGAGTTGTTCTTGACAACCAACTAAACTTCTCAGATCATGTTGCCTCAGTCGCCCGGTCATGCCGTTTCGCACTCTACAACATACGGAAAATCAGGACTTACTTGACTCAAGATGCTACCCAACTTCTGGTTCAGGCAATAGTCATCTCACGACTCGACTACTGCAATGCCCTCCTGACAGGTCTCCCAGCCTGTGCAGTGAAACCACTTCAGATGATCCAGAACGCGGCGGCGCGCCTGGTCTACAACCAACCCAAAAGGGCACATGTTACCCCGCTGCTCATCCAGCTACACTGGCTACCTATGGCGGCCCGCATCAAATTCAAGTCTCTAACGCTTGCCTACAAAGTAGTCTCCGGTTCTGCTCCCACCTACTTGAATGCCCTCATACAGACTTACACTACCTCCAGACCGCTGCGCTCCTCTGACGAACGACGTCTAGCTCTACCACCGGTACGCTCAAGCCAATCCAAACTTTTCTCATCTGTTGTTCCTCGTTGGTGGAACACACTGCCAGTTCCTACAAGGGCAGGGACATCCTTTTCCACTTTCAAAAAACTCCTGAAGACCCAGCTCTTTAGAGAACATCTACTCTCATAGCAACACTTACAACAAGTCTTACTGATCCTAGCACTCACCAGCCGTTTTAAACTGACAAGTAACTGTTAAAAACAGCACTCACCGACGCACTTATTCTTACTGTACTCTAATGTTTTTTTAAACTGTCCTAAAATTGTGAGAATTGTTCTAAAACTTACTGTTTACCATGTTGTTAGTCGCTTTGGTTAAAAAGCGTCAGCCAAATGTAATGTAATGTAATGTAATGTAAAATTGTAAAAGCATTTCAAATTCCACATAGCAGTCACATACTTTGAAAATTAACTTTATTATGACCGCCGCGCAGCGAAACTTGGTGGGCATGTAGCCCCACATGGATAGCATGGAACCATCGTTTTTCATTTTGATCTGTAGCCCCCCCGCTGGACTGAACCCCCCGAAAGGAGGGTAGGGCAGACACAGTTTTCTGTGAATATCTCGAGAACCGTAGGGTTTAGGATGACCACCTTTTTTTGTATGTTGATCTTAAGGGGCCATGTCAACCCATTCCAAACCCCTCATTTCATGTATAGCACCACCTAGTTAAGAGTAAAAAAGTAAAATGGGTTGTAATCACAATATCTCTGGCTGACATGGTCAAAACTGCACGAAATTGAAAGTGTAGGATCATTATGACACTCTCTGAATACATGCCAAATTTCATGGACTTTCGTTCATGGGGGGCCATACAATAAATTAATTCATGTGTACATTTAGTGACCGTACACCAACAGAGTTTTGTGAAACAGAGTTGTGAATATCTTGAGAACCGTAGGGCCTAGGATGACCAATTTTTTGCGTATGTTTGCCTCCAGGGGTCATGTTAACCAATTCCATATGCACACATGTGCATAAACAGATATTTACACACACACATACAATACATTCACAGTAATCATACGTATGACACATACACACACAGTAGATATATGTACGCATGCATGCACATGCACACACACAGGCACACCCACAAGCACATGCACGCACGCACACACACACACAAACACATAAACACGTACACGCACAAATGCACACAATTCAACAATTTCTCAGAATTATGAACAGGCAAGATGGGGGTGGGGTTGTATAAAATGTATTTTACATGTGAAATCTATGAACTAATCATGTTTTGGTACTTGTTGTCTAGCAGATACCAGTGAGAATTAAGTGTGCATAATGCAATTCAGTGAAACAGTTAGAATCATATATGCCTTTCACCTTTTTTTTTTAGCCAGCAGCCAGACCAGCAGATACCCTGACTTTGCTGAATTACTGAAGCTAAGCAGGAACAAAGTAGGAACTGAACACAATTTGACAAGTGTGCCTTATTTTTGTGGAAAAAATGTGCCAGACTGGGCGGCGGTCATATTTTGTACCGCTCCGCGGTACATCTAGTTCTGTAGTAAACTATGGTCTTTTCCACAAAACGTTACATTGAACATGCAGGGAGATATATGAAGAATGTCAAAATGAAATGGGAAATTAGGTGAAAGTCAAAGGACCTTGCAATGTTCTCTCAATGTGTTCTCAGTCATGATACAACAGCCATTTTTATTTTTTAACAATTTTTTTCATGGCAACCTCTGCAAGTAGACGCATGGCACAGCTTCCCTCTCCATCTTACTCCACCCACCCAGCCCTCCATGGGCACGCTGCCCATTTAATTCATTTGATCCCAGCCGGCCGGGTGCCTGTGGTGACAACAAATCAAACACTTGGCACCAGTCACTTTCCAAAGGACCATGTTCTGCATCCAAGTTGGCCCACTTCATCTCCACAGCGAAGCCCTACCACTAAGACTACCCTGAATGCAATAAAGTAAAATACATCTTATCTACAGCAAGTATGTGATGGAAAATAACTAACAGAATGTTTGACTGATTCTATTCCCTGGTTCCATGGCAACGTTCACCTGTCATAATGAGCGGTGTTTGGTGGTAATTAATAATTGAGTGTAATTAGCCTCTGTCAGCCTCCCGTCACATCTCTACTCTTGATAAACACACTGTCTCATCTAAAATCACAGGGCTCTACATTAATCTCGACTGCGACTGGTTTGTGTCTGCTGTCTATTTGTGTTTGTGTTTGTGTGTGTGTGTGTGTGTGTGTGTGTGTGTGCGTGTGTGTGTACTTTCTGTAAGAGTCTGTGTATGTGTGTGACTCTGCGTCTGGTGCTGTCTGTCTGTATTCATCTGTGTGTGTTTGTGTGGCGTGTGTTTGTGTGTGTGTTGTATGTCCAAGTGTGTGTCATACTAAACTTCTTGTCATACTTAACTTCTCAGTTGTGTTCAACACATTTGTCCCAATTACATGTGTGTATGTTACTGAGCTTTAGCAAAAATGTTACAGTAACGTTCATGCTAAAGCCTTATTGAATTGAATTGAATTGAATTGAATTGACTATGCTATTGCTATGTCATCTGAAGTGTGACACCACCACCATCTCAGGGAGGTGTTACAGGGAGGTCTCTCTTTCTTGTTCTCTCTATTTCCCTCTCTCTTTCTCTTTCTATCTCTCCAGGCTCTGCTTCAGGTTGCCTTATTTGATCTCATCAGGGTTTCCCTCAGACGCCTGCATTCTCTCTATCTTGCCCACCTTCTTCCTCTCTCCCTCTCATAGCTCCCAAGCTGCAGGAGAGGGGAGGTTGAGGATGACACTATTTCTTTTTTCAGTTGTGCTGCATGACAAGGCCTCCCTCAACAAATTCACACTCATATTCTCTTTCTCTTTTACCCCCCCCCCCCCCCCCCACCCCACATACACACACACACACACACACACAGACACACACACACACACACACACACACACACAGACACACACACATTCACACACACCTGCAAAGTCACTGACATCCCTCCAGTTCTAGAACTGGCATCTTTCCAGGTCTCTCTGCAGTACACAAAGGCAATAACACAAACACAATCACACACACACACACACACACACACACACACGCACACACACACACACACACCAAATGAAAAGAAAATCTCATATTCCACTTGAGCCAGCACCTCCAGCTGCAGCAGTAGTTCAGAAAAGAAAAAACTTTGTGGGGAAAAAAATCGTTCCCCCCTACTGATGCCCTCTCTACTATACTATCCTCAGTCCCCAGCCTGTCTGCCCTTTCTAATGGAATTCCACATAGAACGTAAACATAGCTGATTAAAGCACAGCAGGGCAAATATTTAAACCGTGGCCTTAAAGTGTTGGGGAGGCATGAATAGCTAATGCAGTGGTATAGTGAGGGGCTCTGAGTGCTGATCATCTCCATACTGTCTGCAGAGGGCTGATTCTGGGGCCTGGTGTGATGAGGGGACTTATCAGCCTCAGTCAACATCTGCTGCTGTGTAAACGCAGTGATTTAACCACTCCAGGCACATTTAATACAGTATTAGCATTTCATAAAGCTCTGTCTCTCGTGCTCTCTCTCTCTCTATCTTTCTCTGTCTCTCTCTCTCTCACACACACACACATACATACACACACTCACTCACACACACACACACACACACACACACACACACACACACACACACACACACACACACACACACACACACACATACACATACAAATACACACACAAACGAATGTGGCTGTTTCCCTGGAAACTGTATGTCTCGCTCTGTAAACCCTGATTTGGATGAAGTCATCAGGTTGGCGTTTTAATGGTTTCGTACGGCACCGCTGTGCATCTTCACGCCGGAACCAGCAGCTTGGCAAATGAGCTCTGGCATGGTTTTGGCACCTCATGCCAAGAGCGCGGCGTGCATGCGGGCAGCGGCCGCCGTCTGGCTCAAACAGCTCAAACGGCCATGATGTTGACGGGGAAGCATCACTTCAGAAAGGTCAGAGCAGGCCCGGACAGAGATACATGCTGGGATGCTGGGCCTGGTGTCGTGTTGGTGATAATGATGCGTCGTGACGTCAGCTCTATCAGAGGCAGCTTCTGTCCATCGATCTGCCACCAGTGGCTCTCTCCATGATTGATTTCTTTATGCCATATTTCAAATGATGAACTGCCAGCGAGACACACACACACACACACACACACACACACACACACACACACACACACACACACACACACACACACCTCAACACCCAAAAAACAACCGATGATGAGAGTGTGGATGATGGCAGAAAAGGAATTTAATTCCTTTCGCAGAAAGAAATGGGTTTCTAATAGGATCAGTAGGGTCATTCTATGAAACGGGTGCCATTTGCGTCCACAACATTTGATGAGATGCATAAGGCACAAACTAGAGCCAAACTGTGTTTCTAAAGCCTAAAGCTAATAATTCAAGGGTTCTTGTTAACATGATGTACAAGACAATACTATTCTTAAAGAGTTTAAAGATTTTTAAACATTTTTCACAAGTGTATGTCAGTTGACCGACATGACATTTACATCTAAAATATAACCACATAAATGTTATATTCTTTTGTTATTTTCAGAATTAAATACATTTATTAAACATTAAACATATTTATTCAGAACAAAATCATGTTTTTTGGTAAATATTTTATGATTTCTTTTGCGTCCCTTGGTTTGACTTACCATCCCGTCACATTAACTTATTTTGTCTGTAAATAGCATACTGTTACTTGAAAGTAAATCACAAAGACAATTTTCAATAATGACTGCCTGTAGAGCACCCAGGAAACTAAGCAGAATTCTGACATTCTTTTACATGGCTTATTTGTTGTTTTTGTCATTACTATGAAGGAAGGGGTCCGTCAAGTCCAACTACTGTACCTTGTCACACGTATATTCGACAGGAATAACTGTTTTTCATTACAGTATTAACTCTATCATTGCTAAGCAAATTACATTTCTAATTGAAGGCATGTCAAATGAAATGTGCCACCCCGTCACATACCACCCTGCCACATTTATTATATCTTAATCCATTATATTTCAATGTGGGGTGAAAAGTATGCCTGTGGATATATTGAAAAGAAGTTTACTTTTGATGTTTTAAACATTTTATAGTGGAAAAGGCACCCGTTTTATAGAATGACCAATTCTAAGATGACACAACCAAAACAAGACGTTACAGAAAATGCAGTTACACACATTGCATTAGGGCTTCACACATGGGACCTACCACACACACACACACACACACACACACACACACACACACACACACACACACACACACACACACACTACAACTACAGATCATTCCTGAGCTACTGACTGGAAATTGCCATCGATACAATGAGCAATGTGTGAATGGATATCCGTCATTGGTTGGGTTGATCTGGTTGTTTACATGACTTAGAAGAGCCAGCTGATCACCTAGTGTACATCAGACACTTGTATGTGTGCAAAGAACACTGTCACTTCTGATACAGCATCTGGGGCAATGTCTTGATCAAGGGCTTGTTTTGGAGTATTCCTTGTTATGTTATTCCTTGCGGTCTTTCAAATGAGCTTGTAAGGTCTCTTGTAAGGCCCCTCTGCAGGACAAGTTACAGTACTTCTCTTCATCATGCATAGTGAAATTGTGTACCTGAAATAAGATCAGTTTTGCCCCTCTGTGACAATGCTGCTGGTTAGAATGGATCATCTGGAGTGGAAGAGGCTGGGAAATAACCTACACAAAATCACCATCAAGACAACAGCATTCATCACAGGAATTACCAGGCAGAACTCGTGGGCTAGAGGAGGGAAGTAGAGACAGAAAGGGAATGAAAAAACACAATGGGAAAAAGGGAGAGAGGGAGAGAAAGAGAAACAAAAAGAGAGAAAAAGACAGAAGGATAGAGAGACCAAGAGGAAGAATGAAAGACAGAAGGAAAAACAGAGAAAGAGAGAAAGAGAAACAGGAAGAATGAGAAACACATTGAGGAAAGAAGGAAAAAGAAAGAAAAATAAAAATATGGAGTGAGTGAATGAGAGAGAGAGAGAGAGAGAGGAAGAGAGAGAGGGAGGGAAGGAGAGAGAGAGAGAATGGTCTCACCCAGGTCCATAGTTCTGTCATCTAGCTAATAGCCTCGTCCTCGCACAGATAGATGACTGCAGCTGAACACTGGGTTTTACTGCAGCACTGTCTTCTCTCCTCTCTTGTGCTCCCTCGTTTTCTCTCTCTTTTCCTACTTCTGCCGCTCCTGCACTCCTTCTCTCATTTTGTAGAGAGAGACTGATTTACGAGCCTCTCTTACACTCGCCTTCCCTCCGCGGCTCTTGTTCTGTTCGCCCGGCGCTTCTCCCCACTCTCATTTGTCTGGCCCCGCGTGCTGCCGTCTCAAACAACCTTGGCCAGACAGACCGGACACTGAACCCCCCTCACCTCCACCATCAGTTCAGGACAGTTTGGAAAGTCACTGCCCCCCTCCACTCACGGACCTGCTGCTCAGCAGCACTAACATTTGCAACCGCTCAGCACTAACATTTAGGCCACGTCTACACGAAACCAATGGGTGTACTGTATGTTTTCTTACCACTTTCACACCTTTAACATACCGGTAAAGAAAAAACTTGCGTGCACACACAGGTGAAAGCGGCTAAAAGTGCTGTAGTGCAGACTAGACAATGGCGCCATGATGGCCGTGGAGGCTTCACATTTAATTTGTGTAGAAGACAAAACATTATTGTTGAAGCAGTTTGTTAAAGCAGTCGCATGAAATAAGGAGACTACAGACCATTCGGTTTTCAATTCAACTGTTAAACTAACTAGATGTACTGCAGAGCGGTACAAAATATGACCGCTGCCCAGTCCAGCACATTTTTTCCAGAAAAATAAGTCACGCTTGTCAAATTGTGTTCATTTCCTACTTTGTTCCTTTTTTGTGTGTTTGTAATTGAGTGTCTGCAGTGTGTGTGGTTGTTTTTGTATATGTGTTTTTTTATGTGTGTGTTTGTTTTTTGTACACACAGTGAGATGAAGCACACACTAATCCCGGCGCAGTGAGCTGCCTGCATTAACAGCGGCGGCTCGGGGAGCAGTGAGGGGTTAGGTGCCTTGCTCAAGGGCACTTCAGCCGTGCCTACTGGTCGGTGTTCGAACCGGCAACCCTCCGGTTACAGGTCCGAAGTGCTAACCAGTAGGCCACAGCTGCCCCTTGTGTGTGTGTCTTTATGTATGTGTACATAAATAAAGCAAATCAAGGAACCACCTGCTCTTTGCGATAAGTGCCATGGGATCTTTAACCATGGTGAGTCAGGACCTCAATTTAACATTCATGCAAAGGAAAACATCTCCTGCAGAACAGTGTCCCTGTCACTGCAATAGGACATTGGGATTGATATTTGTTTGGTGGCTTTTGGCCACAGGGAAGAGTGCCACCTACTGGCCAGCCACCAACACCACTTCCAGCAGGAACCTACTCTTCCAAGGAGGTTTCTTATCCAAGTACTAACTAAGCCTGCTTAGCTTCAAGTTAGGGTATCTGCTGGTCTGGCTGCTGGCTAAAAACAAAAGGTGAAAGGCATATATAATTCTAACTGTCTCACTGAATTGCATTATGCACACTCAATTCTCACTGGTATCTGCTAGACAACAAGTACCAAAACATGATTAGTTCATAGATTTCACATATAAAATACATTTTATATAACCCCACCCCCATCTTGCCTGTTCATAATTCTGAGAAATTCTTGAATTGTGTGTGTGTGTACGTGTTTATGTTTGAGTGTCTGTGTGTGTGTGTGTGTGTTTGTGTGTGTGTGTGTTTGTGTGTGTGTGTGTGTGTGTGTGTGTGTGCGTGCGTGCGTGCATGTGCTTTTGAGTGTGCCTGTGTGTGTGCCTGTTTATGTGCATGCATGCGTACATATGTCTACTGTGTGTGTATGTGTCATACGTATGATTACTGTAAATGTATGTGTGTGTGTGTGTGAATATCTGTTCATGCACATGTTTGCATATGGAACGGTTAACATGACCTCTGGAGGCAAACCGACGCAAAAAATTGGTCATCCTAGGCCCTACGGTTCTCAAGATATTCACAGAAAACTCTGTTGGTGTACGGTCACTAAATGTACACATAAATTAATTTATTGTATGGCCCCCCAAGAACGAAAGTCCACGAAATTTGGCATGCATTCGGAGGGTGTCATAATGATCCTACACTTTCAATTTCGTGCAGTTTTGACAATGTCAGCCAGAGATATTGTGATTACAACACCTAATTTTTTGCTTTTTAATTTTTAACTAGGTGGCACTATACATGAAATAAGTGGTAATGGGATAGGTTGACATGGCCCCTTAAGACCAACATACAAAAAAAGGTGGTCCTCTTAGGCCCTACGGTTCTCGAGATATTCACAGAAAACTGTGTCCGGCCACCTACAGGCCAGTTGGTGCACAGTAACATAAATTAATTTATTGTATGGCTCCCCATGAATGGAATTCCATGAAAGTTGGCGTGCATTCAGAGGGTGTCATAATGATCCTACACTTACAATTTCGTGCAGTTTTGACCATGTTAGGTCACAGATACCTGCAATTACAACACCTCATTTTTACTGTTTTGTTTTTAACTAGGTGACGCTATACATGAAATGAGATGTTATGGAATGGGTTGACATGGCCCCTTAAGATCAACATACAAAAAAAAGGTGGTCCTCCTAAACCCTACGGTTCTCAAGATATTCACAGAAAACTTTGTCTGCCCTACCCACCTTTCGGGGGTCCAGTCCAGCGGGGGGGCTACAGATCAAAATGAAAAACGATGGTTCCATGCTATCCATGTGGGGCTACATGCCCACCAAGTTTCGTGCACCCCGGTCTTTCAGTGTCACGGGAATCCTTGACGGAAAATTGGCCATGCGAAAAAGAAAAGAAAAAAAAATCTGACTAAACCTATATGCTTCGCTGCGCGGCGGTCATAATAAAGTTAATTTTCAAAGTATGTGACTGCTATGTGGAATTTGAAATGCTTTTACAATTTGAATTAGGTCTGGCACATTACACTGGAGAAAAAATTAACACGTGTTAGTCATAGGTTGTAGTAAGCTAATGTTTAACTAAGTTAAGCTAACGGCATGCTTCTAACTTACTTACCTCTAACTTTTTTCTTTTTTGTTTTGTTTATTTTGTCATTGAATATGCCAGTGTGATTACTGTTGCATTAGCTCTGTGGTAACCTTGAGAATTCAGGACTTCAATAAAGTAACAGGTCTCAAGAAATGGAAATACAAAGGGTTACTTCTCAGTGTTTTATCCCTAATTGCCTTTAATCGCCTTAAATGTCAGTGTCGTTAGAAGTGCATCGGCAGCAGTAGTCGTCTAATTCAGGCTGGGCCTGGGGTCGCACGCCCCCCCCGGAGAGACTCATGACTTCATCCCACGACAAGAAACACTCAGTGCTGAGTCACAGAGACAAATAGCCCCATGTTCCAGCTGTGAGCTAAGCTAAGGAAGAAGAAAGGATAGGAGGAGAGGGGAAAGAGGTAACAGACTGATGGAGAGACAGGGGAGGACAGGGAGAAGAGAAGAACCAGGGAGATAGTAGAGGAGGAGGAGAGAAAACTGAGAGAAGAAAAAACAACAAAGGCTGAAGAAGGGGAGAGAGGAGGGGGAGGGGAGGAAGAGTGGAGAAAGGGGGGGGGGGGCTGAGTGATGGAAAGACGAGAGAGGCTTTAGAAGAAGAGGAGAGAGAAGAGAGAGAGAGAGAGAGAAGAAAACAGACAGCAGAGGACGGAGGGGAAACAGAAGTAGGATTAAGAGGAGGCTGGCATCTCTTCAGCACAGTGGCCTTAACTGCTAATCCATATGCACTACGGCAGACGGTAAATACCAGGCCATGGCACCGGTTTGAATGCTTATAGAGAGAGAAAAATGCAATGTTATGAATCACCTTTAGAACACCTCTCACACACTCACACACACACACACACACACACACACACAGAGAGAGAGAGAGAGAAAGAGAGAGAGAGAGATAGAGAGAGATGTATACCAACACATGTACACACTTATAATTCTGTCACAGTAAATGCTTCTTAGTGTAATTATATAGGTGCTGGTGACAGCTGAGAGCAAAAGCAACATCACTCTCCAACTCACACATCTGCATGCACGCACGCACGCACGCACGCACACACGCACATACACACACACACACACACACACACACACACACACACCACCTCTCATTGACCTTGATGGATGAAATCTTGCAACGCCTGCATTGGCTTTTTTTGGGATTGTCTGTAAACGGACACAAATTGAACTGGGGTCCAGTTGCGCTGTCTGCTCCACTCCCTCGTCCCTCCAGCCAAAAAGTCATTTGAACACACAGCCCAGTGTCAGCACAGAGCCCTGACTCACTTTCAGAAGGGAAGACACAACAGCAGTCCAATGCATAGAATTAGGAGGAGCAGAATGGATGTAAAGAAGGTTCTGCCACATATAGAACCTCCTACTTCACAAAGGAACATCAGTGGGGTGTGTTGCTATGGATACTAATAGGCACACAAATGTATTTTATATCCAAGTATTCAATGGCTTTGGAACAGTCAATATCGAACACTGAACATCACAGCATCATCGGCTCCCCCATCAGATCCAGAGTGCTTCATTCCAGTACCAGATTTCATACAGCAGACTTGGATATTATCTTATTATCTTGAATTCAGTTTTCATATCATATTAAGCAGCTATATTATGTGTGAGTAGGCCATACGACACAGAACCAAAGGTTTTAGGCAGAACCATGGATGACTGAGTGACATTTTTTCTGCAACTTTTCTCCCAGTCACACAGATCTGACATCACAACGTTGTGATTAGTCAGTTGCTTAGATGATCCTGGACTGACTTACATTGATACACATTATGATCCAGGTCGAGCAAAATGAGATCGTACCTGCAAAGTGAAGCCAGAGTATGCATAGAAATTTGGTCATAGGTCTGATCCCAAATAAAAATGAGTCCAGTATAATGGTCAGCAGCCTGCAGGAAATATAGTTATGCACTAGTCAGGCTGGCTGCACTGCCGACTGAGACCCATTGAAGCTGGCACTGTCTCACTGGAATTCATTCAAGAGTGAATGCCCTGGACCATCTCACAGTGTGTGTGTGTGTGTGTGTGTGTGTGTGTGTGTGTGTGTGCGTGTGTGTGTGTGTGTGTGTACTTATATCCATATGTATGTGTCTTTGTGAGTAAGTGCAGAAGTGACTAAGTGTGAATGCTTGTTCTGTCACCTCCGTCTCACACAAAAGGCAAGGGTACGATTGTTGTACCATTAATGGAGGTCATAAATCATTCTTCTAATGAAACTCAACTAGCAGCAACGAGGAAAAGAAAGTTTTTAAAAGCTGTTTAGCAAAATGAAAAGAACTGACGGCACTTTGCATTTTCTCCATGTCACGCTGACTTCTCTTCACACACACACACACACACACACACACACACACACACACACACACAGAAAGAGCAGTGTACGGCATTGGCGAGGTGATTTATAACAGGACAGATTCTCAGCACAATGCCCCCCTGCTAGCGGCTGTCCGCGAGTAGTGTTATCACAATATCCTAAAAGAACCATGTTTATACACTCCCACCAATACACACACACACACACACACACACACACACACACACACACCATGTCTTAACCGTATGTGTTAAGCGAATGTGAGCGAATGTTAGTGATAAAATCTGTTTAATTCCATATTGTTTTCAATTGGAGTGTCCTGACTACAAGCGACGCGAGCAGCGCGATGCAACACGACGTTTTGAAAGAACTTTTGTCGGACACGGTGACACACACACACACACACACACACACACACACACACACACACACACACACACACACACATTGTCGAGTGGCTAAATACATATACATACATACACACACATAACATACATACATACACACACACACATACATTGTGGGATGCCTACCAGAAGCAGTGGTAGCAGCCGTAGCATACAGACACTGTGTGAGTGATGGGGAGTGGCTCTAATTATGCTAGCCTCAGCTGATTTCTACTCTCATAAAAAGGAAAAAAAATCCCAAATTGAGCTGCATGACAAGCAGATGCATGGTGGTAGTATTCAAGTCGGTAAGAGCATAAATGAAGAAAAGAAAAGCTATTGCTATCTCAAGTCACAGCAGCACACACGCAGGCCTCTAAATCGCAAAAATTGTCATGGCTGCGATGTTCCAACAGCGTGGGACCCAGCAAATCCATCTTCTCTAGACTTCATCTGCCTGGTGGAAGTGGAAGTATTGAGAAGCGAGTTTGATCTAAACAGCCAGCCACCCCCGGAACAGAGAAATCAGTGGGTGGATGAGGCTGATTTACGCACGTGTTTATGATGCAATCACGGACTGCTGCCAGAGAAAAACAGACACACACAAAAACAAAAAAACAAAAGATACATCTTGTTTGGCGACATTTATGAGAAAGACACAAGCACCTGCCCTGTGGGCGAGTTCCAATATTTGTATTCGGAGCAATAGAGAGAGCAATAAAGATTTATTTCATTATTATTTGGATGAGGGATCGTGAGGAATAAGGAGAAACCGCCTAGAGGCCCAGAGTGAAAAGGCTTTGTGTTTTTACTGTGCCTAATTAAAGCACATGTAACTTAAAGTGTGCAGAGACAACATGATGGTGAAAGGCATATATGATTCTAACTGTCTCACTGAATTGCATTATGCACACTCAATTCTCACTGGTATCTGCTAGACAACAAGTACCAAAACATGATTAGTTCATAGATTTCACATATAAAATACATCTTATATAACCCCACCCCCATTTTGCCTGTTCATATTTTCTGAGAAATTCTTGAATTGTGTGTGTGTACGTGTTTATGTGTGTGTGTATGTGGAGAAACAAGGAGAAATATAATGCAAGGCTTTTATCCGGTTTTATCGTAAAAGCTTTACTATAATGAGTTATATTAGATGGAAATGTTAGAGAGAGAGAGAGAGATTGGAGATTAATGTATGGATCAAAGAGAGAGTTAAATATACATGTAGAAGCTGAAAAGAAAATGAGAAGAAAAAAGAAAGAAAGAAATTAAGAAAGAAAGAAAAAAAAGAACGGGTGAAATGTGACAAAAATCAGTGAATACAGTAAAGCAAATAGAAAGAAAGAAGGAAGGAAGAGTGAATGAATAAATGAGACACAAAGAACGAGAGCAGTTTTGGTGCTTGCCCTGGCAGAGGCATGAAATGTGGTGGCTGCTCTACCTTTGGGTTGACAGAGCTGCAGGAAACAAGCCAACACACTCAGTATTCCTGACACTCTCTCTCTCTCTCTTTCTCTCTCTTTTACACACACACACACACACACATGCACGCACGCACACATACATACATACATACTGGGCTGGCAGGACTACTGACTGATGCTGCTGTGTGTGCTCATGGTCCCTCTGGGACCATTCCTGTGGTCCTCCTACACAAGGCCATCTCATCCATTTCATCACCGCTGTTACACGCCATAAACATTCTCTAAAACCCTCAGATGGACAACACCTTGAGATACTATAACATTCTCTAAAATACTTAGGTGGACAACACCACTCTAAACACTCGCCAAAAAAAAAAAAAAACAGACGAATCACACTGTCCAGACTCTCATAACATGCCCTAAAAACTCAGATGGATGCCAGAGATTCACTGAGTTGGCTTCCCCATTCTCTGGCTTTTCTCCATGTCTCTGTCTCGTAATGAACTTCCTGTAGGCTAACAAAGGATTTCTCACCACAAAGTCAGCAACAAATGCCTATTTACTGTTGCCTTAACAAAGTCAGCAGTATCTGACTTGAAATGCAAGATGGAAGAGTTTCCTTCTTCCCACGCTCACTTCCTGGTCAATAGTAAACAAATTTAAAACACACTTCATATTACTCTTCTCGGAATGCCCTTATTACATTGAAACTGCAATATTAAGTCCAGTACAGCATACTGAGGTAAAGGGAGCCATAGTATAACTGTATACTACTGTATGCTGTGTGTGTAATTCCCAGGTTAAAGTAAGGGTTGTGATAGTCACTACGAATGTGTTGTTATTAGGGCTGTCAATCGATTAAAAAAAATAATCTAATTAATTACATACTCTGTGATTAATTAATCTAAATTAATCGCATATATAATTTTTGCTGTGAAAGTATTTTAAATATTTAAATTCAAATGAATCATTGAATAATCAGCATTAGTGATGCTGATACATCTTGTTTGGCGACATTTATGAGAAAGACACAAGCACCTGCCCTGTGGGTGAGTTCCAATATTTGTATTCGGAGCAATAGAGAGAGCAATAAAGATTTATTTCATTATTATTTGGATGAGGGATCGTGAGGAATAAGGAGAAACCGCCTAGAGGCCCAGAGTGAAAAGGCTTTGTGTTTTTACTGTGCCTAATTAAAGCACATGTAACTTAAAGTGTGCAGAGACAACATGATGGTGAAAGGCATATATGATTCTAACTGTCTCACTGAATTGCATTATGCACACTCAATTCTCACTGGTATCTGCTAGACAACAAGTACCAAAACATGATTAGTTCATAGATTTCACATATAAAATACATCTTATATAACCCCACCCCCATTTTGCCTGTTCATATTTTCTGAGAAATTCTTGAATTGTGTGTGTGTACGTGTTTATGTGTGTGTGTATGTGGAGAAACAAGGAGAAATATAATGCAAGGCTTTTATCCGGTTTTATCGTAAAAGCTTTACTATAATGAGTTATATTAGATGGAAATGTTAGAGAGAGAGAGAGAGATTGGAGATTAATGTATGGATCAAAGAGAGAGTTAAATATACATGTAGAAGCTGAAAAGAAAATGAGAAGAAAAAAGAAAGAAAGAAATTAAGAAAGAAAGAAAAAAAAGAACGGGTGAAATGTGACAAAAATCAGTGAATACAGTAAAGCAAATAGAAAGAAAGAAGGAAGGAAGAGTGAATGAATAAATGAGACACAAAGAACGAGAGCAGTTTTGGTGCTTGCCCTGGCAGAGGCATGAAATGTGGTGGCTGCTCTACCTTTGGGTTGACAGAGCTGCAGGAAACAAGCCAACACACTCAGTATTCCTGACACTCTCTCTCTCTCTCTTTCTCTCTCTTTTACACACACACACACACACACATGCACGCACGCACACATACATACATACATACTGGGCTGGCAGGACTACTGACTGATGCTGCTGTGTGTGCTCATGGTCCCTCTGGGACCATTCCTGTGGTCCTCCTACACAAGGCCATCTCATCCATTTCATCACCGCTGTTACACGCCATAAACATTCTCTAAAACCCTCAGATGGACAACACCTTGAGATACTATAACATTCTCTAAAATACTTAGGTGGACAACACCACTCTAA
Organism: Alosa sapidissima; assembly: GCF_018492685.1. Taxonomy (NCBI): domain Eukaryota; kingdom Metazoa; phylum Chordata; class Actinopteri; order Clupeiformes; family Clupeidae; genus Alosa; species Alosa sapidissima. The sequence continues at coordinate 26,862,877 of NC_055960.1, read as the reverse complement.
ACACTCGCCAAAAAAAAAAAAAAACAGACGAATCACACTGTCCAGACTCTCATAACATGCCCTAAAAACTCAGATGGATGCCAGAGATTCACTGAGTTGGCTTCCCCATTCTCTGGCTTTTCTCCATGTCTCTGTCTCGTAATGAACTTCCTGTAGGCTAACAAAGGATTTCTCACCACAAAGTCAGCAACAAATGCCTATTTACTGTTGCCTTAACAAAGTCAGCAGTATCTGACTTGAAATGCAAGATGGAAGAGTTTCCTTCTTCCCACGCTCACTTCCTGGTCAATAGTAAACAAATTTAAAACACACTTCATATTACTCTTCTCGGAATGCCCTTATTACATTGAAACTGCAATATTAAGTCCAGTACAGCATACTGAGGTAAAGGGAGCCATAGTATAACTGTATACTACTGTATGCTGTGTGTGTAATTCCCAGGTTAAAGTAAGGGTTGTGATAGTCACTACGAATGTGTTGTTATTAGGGCTGTCAATCGATTAAAAAAAATAATCTAATTAATTACATACTCTGTGATTAATTAATCTAAATTAATCGCATATATAATTTTTGCTGTGAAAGTATTTTAAATATTTAAATTCAAATGAATCATTGAATAATCAGCATTAGTGACATTAAAGTTCAAAAACTCTTTTATTATTATTTTCACTGTTCAAATAATTGCCATAATAATCTATGATATGACCTAATATGCTGAGGAAATAAATTCAAATGTGCTTCGGGAAGAAGTTTTTTTTCACATACAGTACAAGGCATTTCAGGCCACAGATATAACCTAGGGGACACAATGAAAAAAACTCCGGTGATATGCAAATTCCTTGCTGCAGACATTGCAGAGGACTTTATTTTCAACACTTTATTTTTTATCACCATTTTAACACCATCAGGCTATTTTTTAAAAGTAAATGTTCCAATCAATGATCCAGGCAGCACGTTTTCTTCTCTCTCCTTCATTTTACAGTCTAATTTTTACTGACTAGAACAGCTCGGGGTCAAAGGTTATACGGAATCGATTAATCTGTACTAATTCTTTTAATCAGTATTTTTTTCTCAAATGAATTAATCGAAATTAATCAGTTATTTTGACAGCCCTAGTTGTTATACAGTAGTAAAAAATCTGTTACATTGTACCTAATGGTGTAATAATTACATTATAAAGTCCATAGAAGAAGCACAAAGTGTTTTGGTTGGATTGCTGGATTGCTAAGTCTTCTTCCAGGGCAGCCGTGGCCTACTGGTTAGCACTTCGGACCTGTAACCGTAGGGTTGCTGGTTCGAACCCTGACCAGTAGGCACGGCTGAAGTGCTCTTGAGCAAGGCACTCACTGCTCCCCGAGCGCCGCTGTTGATGCAGGCAGCTCACTGCGCCAGGATTAGTGTGTGCTTCACTGTGTGTACACTGTGTGCTGTGTGTGTTTCACTAATTCACAGATTGGGATAAATGCAGAGACCAAATTTCCGGGACTCAAAAGAGTATATATACTTATACTTATACTTATATACTTATACTTCTTACAGTATTCATTCCCTAGTAATGTGGTTGGGAGAACTAGGATTAGACTGTGACGGTTTCAAGTGTTCTCCTGCGCTCCCATTTCTCTCTCCTTAACCCGAGTGATTCTCCTCTGTCTCTACCCTTACTGTGCGAGTGTAGCCTTTTGACCACATGGCGCTAGAGGGAGGCTGGGTAATTATTCTTGGCCCGAGTAGTGGATGGGCCCATCCCGGCGCGCTCTGCCAGAGCCTGACCTGCTGAACTGTGTCGGTGAGTTTGCACTGTTTTCTGTCAGGCGACTCAATCGATGACCTATCGGTGGATCGTTGAGTGGGGGTGAGAGGAGCCAAGGTTATTTACTGAAGAGCAGGGGGAGCTGATCTAATTAACACAGACAGGCCTTCAGTGTGGGCAGACATGCTCAACAACAGCCTATTGAACTCTAGTGTTCCGCTCCCTATACTGAGAGGGAGATGGGGGGGCGAGGTTAGTGATGGGCAGTGCTACAGAGGGACGGATGGAGTGAGGGAGAATCTGGGGAATGAAGGGAGAGAGATAGAGACAGAGTGGGAGTTTTAGAATAATATTTTAATCATCTCAGGATAAACTTTAAAGTCTTTAAACTTCGAGTTGAGTTTCTGTGCCATTGAAATGGTCTGTTGTGGCAGTTGCTCATGTTTAAGTGGTCTGACAAATTCTGTGACTGACTGCAAATGATAAATATTTTGTAAGAGCTTTTTTTGTCATAACCTCTCGAGGACTTTTTGAGGATGAGCACAAATTTCAACAAAACTCATTCCACCATTTAATCTCAGCTCTACATTCAAACTTTTTGATCTCTAGAACTAAACTCTCTATCAGATCCAACCACTTGGACTTGCAGCGATGGGAAGAAAAAAAAAACGTCAAGTATCAAAAATTGTTCATGGGAAAGATCTTACCATTTAATTAGCTTTTAATTAACCTACTTCCATTTGTGAGTACACACACACACACACACACACACACACACACATTGAAAAATTATTTTCTGCTGGTAAAAAGTTGTGGCTTTTATCAGCACTGAATGTGCAGATAGTGGAGCAAGTCCAGTCTTCCTGTGTTGCCGTGGTGATGTCTGGCCCATGGCGCTGGGGGCTGATGAATGTCTTTGTTTCAGACGTCTGTGGAGACGGAAGCTGCAGGCTTTAGCAGCACTCTCCTGATCAACATCACCTCAAGACCCGAGAAGGCTACAGAGGATACATACTTACACAGAAACACTCCCAGCAGAGGAAGGAATGAAAAGAAAGGGGGATAGGGGAGAGGATGGAGGAGAGGAGAGGAGAGGAGAGGAGGGGAGGGGAGAGGAGGGGAGAGGAGAGGAGGGGAGAGGATGGAGGAGAGGAGAGGAGAGGAGAGGAGGGGAGAGGAGAGGAGAGGAGAGGAGGGGAGAGGAGGGGAGAGGAGAGGAGAGGAGGGGAGAGGATGGAGGAGAGGAGAGGAGGAAAAAGGACAAAAAAGAGGATGAAAAATCAGAGCAGTATAGGGCGATGAATAGGAGGTGGAAAGGAAAGATTGGAGTTACTGTATAATGGCTGCACACACACGCATGCACACACACACATACACACACACACACACACACACACACACACACACACACACACACACACACACACGGATGGATTTAGCTGATTCCTTATGGCAACAGAGCTAAACTAAGTGCACAGGTCCATCCCCTAATTTACGATATGCACTGCCCAAAAGACATTCAAATCCCCATGATAAAACACACTGGTAGAACTGAATCAAAGTAGAAGGTGGGTTTAACTGTAAGGGTAGAAGAGAGGGTGAATAACAGTTATATAATAATAAATAAGAGCAAGAGAGGAAATTAAGGGCAGACTGTACAGACGTGTCTAATGCATGGCCATGTCTGTGAAACATCTCAGCGGTGCTTTAGAGCTCGCCTGTGACAGGACCACTGCAGTGATTCTCTTCATTAAGAACACAACTCCAGAGGAGGTGGAGAGAGGGAGAGACAGAGAGAGAATGAGAGAGAGGGGGGAATGAGACTGAGAGGGAGAGAGAGAAAAAGAGAGGGAGTGTGAGAGGTAGAGAGTAAGAGGGAGAGACATTCACCCAGCAGAGAGGGAAAACTAGACAAAAAATGGAGAGAAATAGCTGAATGTAGGGAATGTAAAAAAAAATCCAAATTGGCTCTGGAATGTCATTATAATGAAATGAAAGTGCAAATGAAAATGGAGTTGGCTGTTAGGAGGAGATGGAGCTTGGGATGGGATAGGATGTAGAGAGATGGATAGACAGAGAGGAAGGGCAATTTACACACCCAGCACCCCCACTCCCCTACACACACACACACACACACACACACATACACACTTTATGCCATCATCTTTCCTAAGGATCTCACTCTACACCACAAGACCACCTGCACCTGGACTCACCCCAGAGAAGCCTTCACATTCTACTACCCAATACCACACCATACACTGCTACAGGCACTCACACACACACACACACGCACACACACACACATACACACACACTCACCATGAGCACCCATAATCACATATTCCCCCCAAAGCCTTCACAGTTCTGCTGGCCATCATTGACACTGCACTGCGTTTCCCTCTAGCCTCAGTGCAGTCTCCTCTCCACAGCTAATTAGATGTGAATCAGCGCCACTGACCACCACTCTCCACCGTGCCTGCCCGTATGACTGCCTCAATGCCGCCTGCATGCCCAGAGGTGGGCACCCGCCATGGTCGTGAGGCATAGTGATTTTTGCCACTATGCCGCTTCGCATTTGGCAATTGGGCAGAGAGAGAGAGAGAGAGAGAGAGAGAGAGAGAGAGAGATGGGCGCAGGGGCAAGGGCACTGCCAGCACTGTGGAGGGCAGTAGGCATGGGCATGGGCAATGATGCTGGTGTTGTCTGATCAAGGCGGGCGCTTCAGTCTGAGCCAGAGCAGACGCTGGACAGATGGCGGCAGCGTTGGCATCACCCGAGTTACCCACAGCACGGGTCACAACCTGCGCCACACATCTCCCTGTTTGTCTGGGACTCGCTGCATGTCGCACTATGCCACGCCCAGCTGTGCCACGCCTGAAGTGTTAAGCATGTTATTATGAGTTATGAGGCTGAATTACACAGGTTAGGTGTCCAGCGCTGGAACTCACCTCGGGACTCACACACACACACACACACACACACACCAGGACAGAGGTCTTCAGTTCACAGCTCCCTATGTGAGGGCTTTTCTATTAAGGCACACGCATGAGCCAATCTATGAGAGTGCTTTCTCACTTATCTCTGAGAAAAAAGTACTGAATGTGAAAACAGATAAAATAATGGAAGAATAAGAGCCCTGGAAGGAGCCCACTGCGCTGAAAACCAAAGTCGCATAAATTGTTACCAATCGGCGCCAAACAGAACTTTTGGAACCGTTGAAAATCCGCTGCGGGGTGGCTTTGCCGCTCGGCCAGCAGGACACAGAGTGACCCAGGCCTGCAAGATGCCCTGCCACCCGCCTGCCGAATGCCTGCTGTTGTCGTCGCCTCTAATCCCCTCCTGCTCTGGTTCCTTTTGTATGGGCAGTGCCAGGCTGGCCGGCCGTGCCAACAGCATCAGAGCCACTGGCACTGGCTGAGTCGCTCGCGCAGCTTCTGCTGACAACCATACAACAGACGCATAAAAAGGACGACAAAAAAAAAACGACACACACATAAAAACAAAAACATCAAATACCTCCGGCAACAGAACAGACATCGCTAAAACAAGATCTGCTTATGAGAGAGGACTCCTCCCAATTACTGACACTTTGGTTCTGCAGCTCATAGTATCAGCTCAAAGTATACAAGGGAAATAACTATAGAGGCTCAGCCAATGAAGGGCTCGCCAGTGTTCCAAAAACATACCCCCCCACCACCACAAATCAGAATTCAGAGTGCAGACAGAAAACAGAGCCAGGAATTGTTAATATACTGGAATGCTGCAAAATATATGTGGAAATACCTCCACGGATGCAGCCTTAGGGGGTGCTTCTCATTTAAAATGGCATGTGTGTGTGTGTGTGTGTGTGCGTGTGTGTGTATCTGTGTGTGTGTCTGTGTGTGTATGTGCTTGTATTTCTGTGTTACTGTACTTGTGTGTGTCTATGTGTTTGTGAATGCTCCCAAAACCATAACTAAATAAAAATGCCTGAGCCTGTTGTTCAGCCCGTATCCTTTATTGCCAAAACAGTATTGACTCAAAACACCTCTGGTCCACAGGGATCCACTAACACTAGAGTGTGTGGTAACGCTAACCAACTTTCAGCCTACAGCAGTCCCACTCAGCTGGTAGCAGTAGCAGCGTAGCGGTGGTGGTCGCAAGCTTTTCCCAGGTCTGTAGGAGGCAGGCAGGTTTTACTTAATCAAAGCTGTGCTGGGGCTGGGAAGCCATTCGTTTCCTGGTTGGGGATTGAGCCGAGGAAGAGGCTTTAGTGTGGCCGTCAGCACATTGCGGCGGGGCGCTCGTTCATCAGCTCCTGGCCCGATCGATACCCCTGCCTGGCCGGGCGCAATCTGATTTTATTACGGAAATGAAAATAAATAAGGAAACAAAGCGAACAAAATAAGGCTGTGTGCTCACACCTTCCAGTTCCACACCGGTGGTGTTGGTGGCAACGATGGTGAAATAGGGAGAGAGAGAGAAAGAGAGAGAGAGAGAGAGAGAGAGTATTGTGAAGAAGAGAGAAAGACCAGGGTAGAGGAGAGGTAGAGAAAGGGGGAAAGAAAGAGTGCGAGGGAGAGAAAGATAGTTGGGTGAAGGAGGATAGAGAGAGAGAATAGGGTGAAGAAGAGAGAAAGAGAAGGGTAGAAGAGGAGAGGTAGAGAAGGGTAGAAGAGGAGAGGTAGAGAAGCAAGAGAGAGAGGTCAAGGTGAAAGAGGAATAGGGAGAAAGAGAAGGCAGGGTGGAGGATTGCAATGTGTTGCAGTCTCTATGAGGTTAAAGGGGAGCGCCAGTCTTGGTTTCTATTACCCAAACACACCAGCGGATGTGTGAGGGAGGCCCACCTTCCCCACTGTGTGCTCGCGCTTCTGTGAAGAAACAAGAGTGTGGCAGAAAACGGCAGCAAAGCTGGACGTCTGGAAATGAAGCAAGGGAACAGCTCTGACCTCGCCTGGCTGCGAAGCAGCTGCAACGGAAACACCGAGATACAGTTCTTCCAGTCAATCAAAAATGGAATGGCCCATCGATTTGCTGATTCCTGTGGCCAGCTCCCATGAAAGCTCTCCAGCAGGTTAATATAATGTTGTTGATTTGATCTATAGCCATCCTCCTCAGATGTGGCCCCTTCTCCCTGGCGGGCTGCAGGTACAGAGTGAAGCCAGGAGAGGGGCTTACGCAGACAGATGGCCCAGAGACTGATGCAGAGGGAGGGGAGGGCAGCCAACAAATCACTTAAAAAAACAGCCTGAACTGGGCAACATCAAGGACATGAAAGAACATCAAAGAATATGACAAAACATGTTACAGCGCTGGAGAAAAAATAAGATGAAAAGTTTAAAGCAAATGTCTGTATAGATTAAAAAATAACATACTGTTAAGTCACATGGGGTCACATCATATTATCAAATACAGGATCTATAGAAAGGTATATTAAGGGAAAGTAACACATTAAGCTTAAACTTTGCATAACATAAGCTTAAACTTTGCATAGGATGGCATTTCAGTTGAAGTAATGAAGTCATCTACTGCCTTGCATAATAAGGTGTTCGTTGAGAGCAGTAAGAAAGGCGTTTGCTTGTGACATGTCTTTCAAACAGACTAATGAAGGGGTTTAAATAAAACACTTTGCTCATTAACACAAGTATTACAAAGAGTCATAACAGGCTGACTCTTAGGATCTTTATTATTCTAAAAAAAATATCCCTGTGACTTTTAAAATGACTACTCAAATTGGATTAGTTAAAAGAGCTGTACTTTAATCACCGCTCTGGTGCTTGGGTCCTTTTGTATAATGTCATTTCTGATGTCTCATAATCTCTGTTGCCCAAACATTACATCAGAACAGCAAAGCCTTATTCACAGCGAGTACACTCCTGACACTAGTTCTTCACCCAATTACATTACTTTGAGGTGATTTTAATCTAAAATGAATACCCTGACAAAATATTTATTTCCCCAACCTTGCAAATAATGTCCTTTATTAGTCAATGCAATCTTTTTCATCACCCTGGATAAATACCAAAGTAGAACATTCTCTGATTGTTCAACAAACAAGCCCAGGCTCTATTTTCTTCTCTCATTTTTTTGTGCCAGCTACAAAGTCACCTGTTCTCTCAGGTGATGAATGTGCACAGCAAAAGCTCAGTCACTGAAGCATCTGGACAATTAAATCATAAATCCCTCTACATGTGACAGCAATAAGCTTTTCATCCTTCAGCTTGATCCGGCCCGTCTGTCAGCAATCCACATTTTCTCACATTTTTTCCTGTCAGACGACAGGCCGATAGGTTGCACAGCCAATGGCATTCCTTCAAAATCCTTCCCTCTCTACTGATAGACCAGCAGCATGTGATGGGTTGTGTTGCTTCTGAACCAGGTTTCCCAGAAAGGGTAAACACACAGAACATGCACACATTCAACACAGGCCTTTGTGAGTGAGGTGGAGGAGCATCAAAAATGCATGAGCATGAATTCACCAACCTTCATACTGAGCCGATCAAAGGGGTCTCACACAAGTGGTGTGAAAGATCATTTATACCATTCTCTGCCATACTTCCCCTATGCATTGTGCACACACACACACACAGAGAGAGAGAGAGAGAGAGAGAGAGATAAATACTTCACACACGCATACTCTATGTGGATTAAAATATTAATGTACCTTATATGTTGATACATTTTCCAAGGTGAGGCTCCTGTGCTCCCAGTGTTGAGGACAGGCCTGTAGGGACTCATTAGCTTCCATTAAAGGAGCCAGAGCAAGCAGGGGGCCAAGTATCGCCATTCTCCCTCCTCCACAGAGCGGCATCCCCACGCTCATATCTTATCCAGGGAGTGCCCTCAACTCTCTCTCCTCCAGCTCTAGGAAGGTAGCAGGGTGGAGCCCCAGTATCACTATGGAGGAGCATCCACATTCTCCCTCCTCCACAGAGCAGCATCCCCACGCTGAATATCTTAGCCAGGGAGAGCATAGTACCCCTGAAGCTCCGTCCTCTAGCTATGAGTGCACATTACCAGAGTACCCCCTATCTCACACCCCCCCAGCTATAAACAGCAGGGTACCAGAGTTCCTCCAACCCTCTCAACTCCAAACAGGTTAGCGTAGTGCTCCCAAATCTCTTTTCCCCAGCTATAGACCCTTTCAAGAGAATTCCATTATCAGCATCATAGTTGGCCCCAAAAGACTTCCTTTTTAACATTCAATATGTTATCTTAATGCAGAGGAAGTAGATTGGAGCCCAAATAGAACGTTCAAGCATTGTTTTTGTTTTTATTGTTGAAAGGGTCCATAAACAGCAGGGTACCAGAGTTCCTCCAACCCTCTCAACACCAAACAGGTTAGCGTAGTGCTCCCAAATCTCTCTCCCACAGCTATAAAGAACAGGGTACCACAGTTCCCCCGCTTCTCCCTCCTTCAGCTTTATAAGGTGCCACCCCAGTATGGCTCTTTGCGGTAGCGATGCCAGCTAGAGCTTCATTAATAACATATCCTGCATGGCCCTCCAGGATGGATCCATGCCAGATCTACTCCATAGTCATGCTTCATCTGGGACGCATTGGGCTCAACTCAGCCTGCTCAGAGGCCTTATTCATGTGTACAGAATTGTTCTCTAAAGGGTTTTTTCCAGAAGATTTTCAAAAACTCCATTTGCTTCTGATTGGTGAACAGCTTTGCGGTTAAGGTTATATCACCACCTGTTTGTTTGGAATGCTCTTTACAGCATTTACACTTGAGTGTGTTTGCCTTTTCATGGGAAAGACATAGATATAAAAATGAAAGATGAAAATCCCCATTTGATACCAGTGTGCATGTGGACTAGGCCTGACAAGAACTGTAGGGTTAGAAAAGAGCAGAGAGGATGTGTTTCACTGTTTTTCAAAGAGGAAATTTAACAACAGGGGTGACATAATGGACCTCAACTGTTGGTTATTATGTTTGTACTTTAATTCTATACTAATACATCATTCTTTCTATTTTAATTCTATGGGCTGAAGAGACCCCTAGTGAATTCCATGTGGGGTATATATGGGGGAAACACATGTTTTGTATGGGAGAGTGAGGCAAGACTGCTACTGATTCATGGGGACAGCATTTCGGCAGGTGGCACAGCCAGTGCTTGGTACCATTCATATTACATTTTCTCGCCACTGCTGAGATAATATAATCTTTCTGCTTTTACTGTAATGCCGCACCAGCACAAAAACGTTCCCTTGAGTGTTAAATACAACCAGAGAAGTGTGACCGGGCTTTGGAATGCATTGTGACACCAGCGCATGTAAAACATAATGTGTTCGAGCATTCGGCAGGGATGAACTGTGTGTCCTGAGCTGTGGTAGGTTTCTCAGAAATTACTGTGTTGTGTGTTTGAGCATTCGGTGAGTACGGGTTCTGTACAGAGAGGAAGCTCTTGGAGAAATATATCTGTTTCAGTGTGCATTTGTGTTACTGGACAGTATCAGTTGCAATGAAGGGAGGAAGAGAGAGAGAGAGAGAGAGAGAGAGAGAGAGAGAGAGAGAGAGAGAGACACTGGCAGTGACAGAAATAGAGGGAGAGAGTGTGTGTGTGTGTGTGTGTGTGTGTGTGTGTGTGTGTGAGTGAGTGAGTGAGTGTGTGTGTAAGTGTGAGTGTGAGTGTGTGTGTAAAATATAATGTGTTTGGGCATGCAGTGGGTTTGGGGCTGTGGCCTGCCCAGTTTAGCTGTCGGAGAAACAGACGTGTTTGGACCCAGGGAAGAGAAGCGTGAGGAGTTTGTCTCTGCAGGGGAGCCTGCAATATCCAGCTTGTCAGGAAGCCTTACTCTCGGTCAGGATGCTGTACAGCCTGTGTGAGTGTGTATGTGTGTGTGTGTGTGTGTGTGTGTGTGTGTGTGTGTGTGTGTGTGTGTGTGTGCGCGCTTGTGTGTACATGCATGTATGTGAGTGTGTGTGTTTAGATGCATGTGCAGGTGTGTGTGTGTGTAAGTGTGTGTGTGTGTGTGCTTGTGTGTACATGCATGTGAGTGTGTGTGTTTAAATGCGTGTGCAGGTGTGTGTGTGTGAGTGTGTGTGTGTGTGTGTGTGTGTGTGTGTGTGTGTGAATGCAAAGGCATTTGTATGTGTGTGAAACAAGTCAGCCAGGTCAGAGTGAGCACTTTTCCCAACCAAGGGCAGGAGTGGGAATAAAGGGAAAGCATTGCACCCAACAAATGACACTGTCCATCTAGAAAAACTAAGGCTTTAGACAAACACACACACACACACACACACACACACACACACACACACACACACACACAACGCAGGAACCATTCTGTGCTGTACTTCTCATATGGTATCACGCTTTTTGTGTGTGTGTATGTGTGCGTGTGTGTCTCCAGTGACCCGTTCCATTTAAAGGGTGTTTTGAACCAGTAGGCAGTGGATGAGAGGGTCTGCTAGCATAGCAGGAAGATAATCCACGCCCGTCTGGACACAGACTGCTAAAAACACACTGGCTGGCCACGGACTAGCGCACTACTGCCTTAAAGAACTGGAACCACCACAGTGGGGGTAAAAAGACACAGAGAAAGCATGAGTAGCCAATAAGAGCTGTTCAGTAAACACCCACACAAGCACAGCTGGGCAAAATCAGAACCAGATCTGGGCCAGATGTGGGCCACTGTCAGCTCAGCCTAAATCTCTGTCAAACCGCTAATAAAGCAAATGGGACAAAACACTAGAGACTATGTGAAACACTCACGCTTTTTACATGTACACAAATCAAATGTAGTTTATTAAAGGCATTAATGTCTTGATTTAAGCTTTTGTGTTTATATCAATCATCCTCCTCCTCAATCTACAGTGAGATGTGTTCAGCTACTGTGATCCTCCTTGCCCTAGTTTCCTCTGTTAAAATGACACCGATCGCCAACGCCTCCCCACACACACACACACACACACACACACACACACACACACACACACACACACACACACACACACACACTCACTCACTCCCCTCAGGTGATAAGCTGATTGAGCTAGGGAGGGCCGCTGGTTGGTGTTAGGGGAGAGTGAGCAGACTGGCAGAGATGGGCGGGTGGACAGGGGGAGCAGTGGGGGTGGTGGGGGGGGATAGCCGCACGGCCTCATGGGAGCCGGAGCCACCGACGCTCAAAGCCCAAACCCTAATGAAGACGAATGATGCGGCTACGGGCCGGTCTCTGTCAATACTATTGAGGGCTGTATGACGGAAGGTGACCCTCGACAGATGACTCATTTCTGCCCACCCATCCCTACCCCCGCCACTCCCCCAAACTCCGCACCTCCTCTGTGGAAATGTCAAACGCCACCAGAGCCGCCCATACACTGCCACGGCCCTCGATATGCAGAATGCCAAAATTAGACCTGGAGGGACGCGCTTTGCGACAGAAATGCCCAAAACACACTGATTATCTCCTGCCATGTACAGTTACCTTCTTTCTTCTTCAGTTGTGTTGGAAGCAGAACACAGCTCCATAAGGCAGCAGGCTATGCATGTAAAAAAAAGGCCTCTTGCTGCAGTGCCTTTTATGAAAGTGTTTTTCACCTCTCCTCTCCTCACCTCATTAAGGGGCTTGCCATCTCATTTCCCCGCCTCTCTGAAAGGGTCTCGTGGGCTCCCAGGAAGGCAGAGGAGGGTTGAGGGGGGGTGGGAGGGGTCGATGGTGGAGGTGTCCTGGGGGGTTAACTAATTGCGTAACACACTTGGTCTTGCGTCTGCCACATTCAGGATGATGAGTGTGTCACAGCCAATTTGCTTCAGTCTGTTCAGCGGGAGGATGGATGCCATCACTCCTCTCCCCTCCTCTCCTCTTCTCCTGCTGCTGTGCTTCCTTCCTGCTGCACAGAGAGACAGAGATGGTGAGGAGAAACATGAGAGGGGAAGAGAGAAAGAGAGTTAGAGAGAGAGAAAGAGAGGGGGAGAGAGAGAAAGAGAGTGATGGTGGAGAGAAGGGGGGGTGGCGGAGAGAGAGAAAGAGAGTGATAGTGGAGAGGGGAGGGAGGGGGTTGGGCCAGACAAAACGCTGGGAGACTTGTGACGGAAACCCCAGGGAGAGTGGCAGAGGGAACAGGGGAAGCTGAGGCCCCTTCTCTCCCCCAGTCGTTGTGGGTAAATAAAATAGCTTTCATTTTCCCCCTGTGTATCCGAGTTACTGGGCTGCATCCGACCCAGTGAAGGGAGGAGGAGAGCGAGAGAGGGAGGGAGAGGGAAGAAGGGAGATAGAGAGAGATGGATGGAGAATGAAAAGGGGGGAAGGATAGATAGAAGGTATGGAAAGAGTAAAGGAGGGAAGACGAGAGAGGGATGGATGGAGAGAGAAAGGAAGGGAAAGATGGAGGATGGTAGAGGGAGAGAGAGAGAGGGAAGAGGGGAGAAAATGATGGGAAATGGATTGGCGAGGGTGAAGTGAGACTGAATGATCCATGCAGCAGTGTCAGCAGCGACAAAACAAATGACTACATCTCCCTCATGAATCAGCCAGACGAAGAGCAGGGAGAGGAGAGCAGGGAGAGGCCCACACATCCCATGTTACTGAGGAGAGGGGCGAAGACACACACCGGGTTAGTTAGGGGATACAGCCATTTTACTCACGAGAGGGGCGAAGACACACACAGGGTTAGTTAGGGGATACAGCCATTTTACTCACGAGAGGGGCGAAGACACACACAGGGTTAGTTAGGGCATTGGTTCCCAAAGACTGGGTCGCAGGAGATTTTATTTGGGTCGCCAGCACAATTTATGTTGTGTAATTGGCCTAGCTTATACCATTTAACCAGGAAAGCTATCAGTTTTCTATTCGGATATAGTTTGTTTACCACAGTGACGGCCCTAGAATAGCTCTGAAACTGGGGGCGAACGCGTCGCAGAGGGAGCAGCGTGCATCTCACTCGCAAAAGGAAACATTTCTGTGGGGCGCCTGCTATGGACCTCGCAGTTGCAAAATGCAAGGGACATGAATCAGCATGAACATTAACGGACAGCTGCTTCCGTTGACCGATTAAAATCTAGTGACGATGCAGTCAACTAAAGCAGACATATCCGTATACCGGGAGTGGCTATTCAATTTGCGTCAGGCTGATAGTTTCGATTGTAGATGCACTCTTTAAAGTTAATAGCAGCCTCCTCACATTCCTTATTATTTCGGATTTAAAATGTACACCAATGCATTATATAAGGCTAAATGGACAATTTAAAAGCTATTATTTCCTCTTGTTTTCCACCTCGCAAACTCTATTATCTTTTGGCTATTGCGCAAAAGCCTCTTGTTCTGATATTTATTCATTTCACATTCTTACAACAACATAGCTTGTCACAACATCAATACACAGTCTTAGTATAAGGCCTACAAACAAGCAAACGTTTAACTTGCAGATTCAATGCGGATTCAACTTTCCAAAGAAACCTCCAGAAATAGGCTACAATATAACGACTTACGTTATTTGCTGTTTACATCGGAATTAACGCTGTTATGGATCCATTTGTCTGCAACGCAACGTAGCCTACAACATCTCTCTATAGATATACAGGAACAGCTTACGATGTTGAAGAGTGACGATTGCGTAGAATGCAAGAATATCCCCAAACTCTCGGATGCGCATTAAAATGTTATCTTTTAGGTAACTTTCCACGCTGATGGTGCTCAAAATGCAACACAACTGTGTTCAAAGCAGGATGAGGAAAACTTGAGTTTGTGTGTTTGTACAAAACTGAGCGAGAATTTTATAGCTTTGAAAATGTTTAACATTGTTTCATGTGTAATTGAGATTGCAGAGTTGTGGGAAACTGAGTCAGTGCATCACCAATCCCTGTAATAGTAGTTGTAGTAGGCCAGACCTAGGCGCTATTACGTATACATATGGTAGTGTAGAATGGTTAGGGGGGGCATATAAAAGTTTGAGAACCTGTGGCCTAAAACAATATTGGTGGTTGTATGTTAGATTTGAAGTGAAATGGGTCGTGATGGTCTGTCATTTTTAAAAAGTGGGTCCCCAGAAAAAAAGTTTGGGAGACACTGATTTAGGGGATACACAACCCATTTTACTGAGGAGAGGGGCGAAGTTAGTTAGCCATTTACTCACGAGAAGGACACACACAGGGTTAGTTAGGGGATTCACAACCCATTTTACTCACGAAAAGGGCGAAGACACACACAGGGTTAGTTAGGGGATACACAACCCATTTTACTGAGGAGAGGGGCAAAGACACAAATGGGGTTAGTTAGAGCAGTGGTTCTCAGCCTTTTTCAGTGATGTACCCCCTGTGAAATATTTTTTCAGCCAAGTACCACCTAACCAGCGCAAAGCATTTTTAGTTGAGAAAAAAAAGAGCACTGTGCCATCAGTGTCTAATTTATTAAACTTTGGAACTGATAAATATCAATATATGTACCGTATTTTCCGGACTATAAGTCATACTTTTTTTCCATAGTTTGGCTGGTCCTACGACTCAGGTGCAACATATATATATTTTTATATATGATTCCTCTTCATGACACATTTTCTGACTGGTGCGACTTATACTCCGGTGCGACTTATAGTCCGGAAAATATGGTATGTATATTTTAAAATCTCACAAACCCCCTGGAGTGCCTTCACGTACCCCCATTTGAGAACCACTGAGTTAGGGGATACACAACCCATTTTACTGAGGAGAGGGGCGGAGTTAGTTAGGGGATACAGCCATTTTTACTGAGGAGAGGGGCAAAGACACTCACAGGGTTAGTTAGGGGATACAGCCGTTTTTAATGAGGAAAAGGGCGAAGACACGCACAGGGTTAATTTGGGGATACAGTCGTAATTGGGGAATACAGTCGTTTTTACTTTCAAGAGGGACGAAGATACGCACAGGATTATAGTTATGGCATAGAGCTGTTTTTACTGAAGAGAGGGGTGAAGACACGCATGGAGTTAGTTAGGGAATAGAGCTGTTTTTATTGAGGGGGTGACATATAAAAAAGGTAAGGAGATGGAGCAATGCTCAGGCTTTCCTGAGATGCACAGCAGTCTCTGCTCACTCCCACGTGCCTGTGAAGAGAACCCGAAGCAGTGCTTTATATGCACAAGCTGATGCTTGCCGTTTAATTGTCATCTGATGGCACAGAATCTATGAATGCAAAGTGTGGCCTGATTAAAAAGACTGGAGAAGTCTTCAATAAACAACACACAGATATCTTTGCATGCCACTACATAACATGACACAGACAAATCCCTGCGCTATTTGGTTTGTGAGACGTCTATATCAATCTTGTATGTCTGCTTGGCCAGCATGCTAAGGAACCCTGATAACAGATTGCATCTTGCTCAGACTGACATTGAGAAGGCGGGCAGCTGACTCCTCAGGCGTGCTGACTCAGAACAGGCGTGTTCGAGCAGCGTGTTTCGACGAGTGAGTGCGTCTCCAGCAGAGTGCGGCAGCTGTGTGAGGAGTCCTGTGGTGGAGCTGCGCTCCTGATGTCTACCTGCTCACTGTTGCATCCTGGCGTCAGTAATACCTGGCCCAGTCGGGTGACCCGTCTGATTACGTTGACTTCCCTCAGACTGAACAGACCCCACGCTACCAGACGGACATAATTAGACAGCCGACTCCACAAACTGCATGATCACTTCCTGTGCTAGGCTGCTCTGTGCTGGGCTATCAAAGTCAATGTAAACACGGAAAAGAGCGAATCTTAATCCGCACAGTAAAGCCCCAATTTTAAAAATACTTGACAGTGGAGGCTGGCGGCACTTCAGGGCAATGCAAATGACTCCCTTTGTCCGGCACTGATATCCTCGGACTAATCCCGATAAGCACACCAGCTCTCATTTCCCTTCCAATGGACAGGAAGAACGAGCTACAGCTCTTTTTGGACAACGTACCTTTGAAGCACTTTTCTCGTACTCTCAGGTAGGACAGAGCAGACCATTAAGGACATGGCCCACTTGCTGTGGATGATTCACCTTGCCATGCGGTCAGAGGTGATAATTAGGATGATAAAGGCAAATGGGTCCTTTAACGAGGAAGGGTCTGTTGCCCGGATACATCCACAATTTCATTATTCATTCTTGTCCTTTGTGACCTCATATATACTTTAGTATCCATGGATACATTCCCAATGTCTCATTCCTCATTAAGCACAAACGTGTGACTTACGAAACTCAACATATTGTGTCCTTTTATGGACTCTAATAATAAAAGCAGTGTACGTACCTTCAGGATTTACAAGCTTTCGTAACCTTGGGACTTCTTAAGCAATACGTACATCAGGGATCACCAATATGCCACATTGGCAGGCATCACTTCATGGGGGAAGACAGATCCGTCTAGAGCAGTATGAAACAGAAACCTTTCATTTCTTGTAATTTTTCAGGAAATTTAATTTATTAAGCAGGTGCGTGTATGAACCCAGGCATAATGAGAGGGTTAGTTACGACATACCCGCAGATCAAGGAGAAATTAAGGGAGGCCATTTCCAAATCAAGGGCTCCTTAACTAGTATTAAAGGGTATTGGATGCCTCCAAGGGATATTAAGATGAATATGAGGATATGATTTTCAAGGACTTTGTTTTTCATAGTGTAGAAGCCTTTGTTACCATGACACTTTCAGTGAGTCAGTTGGTGTTCTATAGCTGAATATATGACCTGTATATTATAAAGTGCGTTGAAATGTTTTGCCCAAAGAAGCATCTTCAAAAGAATTGGTCAGAAATGGTAAAGAGTCAAATGTTTTCATGTAACCACGGTGACAGGGTGAGCGTTTAGAGGAGGAAAGAAGCGGCGCTGCAGAACTCTGTCAACTTTCACTCTGACCTTGTGAAACATGGAGGCAGATCTCCATGGCAACTCTGCGGCAGCCACGGCAACAGCTCCTTCCAAGGCAGCTGATAACCGACAGAGAGAGAGAGACAGAGAGAGAGGGAGGGAGGGAAAGAGATATAGTGAAAAGGAGGAGAGTGAGAGCAAAGGAAAGAGAGGAGGCAGAGGAAGAGAAAAGGGAGGAGGGGAGAATGGAGGGACAAAAAGAGATAGGCAGAGGGCAAGAGAACGAGAGAGAACCCTTTACGAAGAGATGAAAAAGAGAGATGGAAATAAAAATGCAATGACAATAGATAAAGGAGGGTTGGAGAGGAAATAAAACACTAATGGTAATTATTATTTGGCCCCGTCCATAAAACACGGTTTAATCAAAAATCCTTTTTATGTACAAATAGCTGTCATCAATTCTCAATGCATTGAGCCCCCATGCCGCAGGACCCATCTAATTATTGTAAAGGTCAATATTCCCTCACAAGGTGAGTGCTCCATACCGCACAGCACAGCACAGCACAGCAAAACACATCTCCCCGTCCATGTGGCACACAGCCGGAGAGGAGCGGGGAGGGAGGGAGCGAACGAGGGAGGGCTGAGAGAACAGAGGAGCCTTTTAATGCAATCTCTCCGAGTGGAGCACGCATCAATCATGGCAGCCTCTCCTCTCACATAGACAGCCATCACTTCTGACAAACAGCAGAGAGATACGCAGAGAGGGAAATACTGCTCTAAATGTGCCATTTACTAGTCTGTGTGTGTGTGTGTGTGTGTGTGTGTGTGTGTGTGTGTGTGTGTGTGTGTGAGTGTGTGTGTGTGTATGTGTGTGTGTGTGAGAGAGAGAGAGAGTGTGAGAGAGAGAGAAAGAGAGACAGAGTTGTGACGCATGTCTGCAAGATGCTGGCAGAATTGTTATAAGTGCATAAAAAAAAGTCTACAGCAACCTGGGCGGCATCCAGCAAATCCTCAGGCTGATTCTGGAAGGATCCATGCCGGCTTCGGGCCAGGTCTGTTTCAGAGTTGGCCACAATCTGAGACCAAAGAGGAAAAACTGCATTTTATCAAAAATGTATCCTACCATAAAATTCAGATTGAGGGTGATATGTGCAGTGTGTTTTAGCAAGTGTCCTTTACACACAGACCTCCACTGCAAGAACAAAACTGATGATGTACAACATAATTCTGTATAACACAATATAAACCCAGCCAACATCTACAGTATCCACTTTGGGCCAATGCAGCAACATAAAAGCCAAAACCATCCCAGGAGTTACTGTAGCGTACAGGACAAACACTACCCTACTGTTCTGTTGCTGCAATATGTATCCCAAATTGTGCAATAAATCTATGTGCTTGTATCTAAGTTTCTCAACGGGAACATCACAGAGTCCATTTTCAACCCTGGTAAAACAAGATAACACCTGCCCAATGACTGAAACTATACATTAACCTGGTTAATGATAGAGACACAATTAGTATTAATTGCCAATCAAACAAGGAATTAAGAGATAATCAAGGCCACCTGTCTCATAATGAAGGGCCCTTTCATACACACCAAGGGGTCTTAAATGGATTCAGTGCAAATGAAGCTCAATTTAAGTATAATCAGAGGAGTTGGAGCTGTCGTATCTGATAAACATTTCCATATAAATTGTAGTATGCTGTGATTGTGGGTGAGTGTGCTGGTATAATCAGACCTGCAGGTTGCCTATTAACCTGTGTTTGTGTTTGAGAGCGGATAGAACGCAAGGCCCAAGGCTCAAAAGGCTCAAAAGGCCGCAACAGGACAGAGATTGATGCAGTTCGCCAAATGTCTCTAATTGTTAATGGTCTTTCAGGGGGAAAAAAAATAATTTAGCAATTAATTGACTTCATCACTTTGATCAACATGGAAAGGAAATGAGGTGGAGGAGGAGGGAAAAACAAAGAGGGTGGGGGTGGTGTTATGAAAGAGGTTTAGCATATTCAGGTAATCAGTGTTTGGCTCTCGCCCACTTCCTCACACCGCTTCCCGTGCTCTCCTCTGACCCCCGGCGCGCTCACCTCATGGCCGTGGACAGACTCGACCCATGCTCAGGGATGGATTACTGCACGGGCCTACCGGGCCCAGGCCCAGGGGCCCAAGGGGTCGGGGGGGCCCTGAAGCCCAAGCCTTTGCATGGAATCATTGCCTCAATATCAACAAATCAGGATGTAGGCTATGAATCTGATTGAATTTAGTATTGTCCATCCCCAAAATGCACCAGAATACAGGAAATCACATCAAACAAATTACAAATCACACATATACGACAATAAGTGGGGGGCCCCCTACATCTGGGCCCAGGTGCCCGAAAGTTCATAATCCGCCCATGCCCATGCTGGGTGTTTAATCAAAAGCCCTTTTAAAAATTTAAGCAGCCGGGGCGATTCTGCCTGTCGTTCATGGCAGGGGCTCGGGCTCCTTTGAAGTTGAAAGAAAAGTGTGTGTATGTGTGTGTGTGTGTGTTGGGGGGGGGGTTGAGGGTGTTTATGTGGTGGTGGGGGGTAAAACGTCTCTGTCTCCACGGTGACGAGTACGGCCTACCTCTGCCCCCGTGACGCAGGTTGAGTCAAACAAACAAACAAACAAACAAACAAACCGTCCCCGTCGGCCCTCTTCTTACGGTGGCGGCGGACAGGCCTCGGCCGGGTTGTCACGGTGACTACTCGTCAACGTTACCTCAGCCGCGTGCGACGACAGCCGGCAGCTCCATTTCCAACTGCGTCTCCTCCTCCTCGTCCTACTCCTCCCCCTCTCTCTGTCCCCCTCTTCATCGCTGGTGCTCCGTTAACGGGCCTGTCGGCCGTTTCATGTTGACCTCCTTTGAAAAGAGAAGAATATTCAATTAACTTTTAGCCGTGTTGCTGCAGGTGTTGCTCTCCTTTCTTACTCTTTTAAGGCTTCCTGACGCTCCGCTCGCTGTTTTTGTCTGGAGGGTGAGAGGAGACGGGGGGGGTTCTTCTGTGGTGGGGAAAAGATCTGAGGGTGGAGGGAGGTTTGCATATGCATGGGTTTGGCTGTTTGTGGGTAGCGGCATGCTAACAGAGATCGCTCAGAGACAGTGTGAGATAAGCCTCTGACAGAGCTTGCACAGCCAACCCTCTCATCCTAACATGCTCTCTCTCTCTCACACACACACACACACATACACACACACACACACACACACACAAACTTTATAATACAAAACATGACAGAGCTGCAGTGAGAAATAGAATGATTACATTCAGACAGACAAGGAGAGAACAGCACAAATACAGAACATCTGTAAAAACGACAAAATCTCTGTATGCTATCTATTATAATGTTCTAGTGTTGCATAAGGGTGATTCAAATAACACAAGTCAGTAGGAGACAGATGCCCTTTGCATTTTGTATGTATGTTTTAAAGCATCCTGAAATTCACTTTGACGGTACACCATCTTCTGAAGGGAAATTATCATTCCTATTTTTCAACCACAGCCAAAACCTGTTGCCAGGGTAGGTCGCAGCCACCTGAACCTACCAGAGGAGAGTGCTCAGTCAATCACCATGTATACAAGACAGACAGTTCCAAGAGTTAAAGGGCTGTCTAATCATCTGTCTGTGAGGGAGAGAAAATGAAATAGCTTTATTTTATCTGTGCTGCTCACAAACCTGGACCAACTGTTTACAGGAGCCCTGACAGCAGGATATTTCTGCAAACAAGACCACAGGGGTTATTTTTTAACTCATTTGACAATTAAATCTTAAACGTAGTGGTAAAAACAAAAATCTTTTAAAAAAATAAGACAAATAGAATTGATAGATTTTTGGATGTGGGAAGTAGTTAGATGAAGATATGGGGTCAACAAACTGTGACAGGTTTCTCCTGGAATGTTTTTATTTCTTATTCATAATACTCTGGAAATCATTTGGTTAATTCCTGCCTCTAGCATCAAACTAGCAATCAAAATGTCAGGCATGTTTTTTTTTATTCTCTATTTTTTCCTTCTGAATAGTTCGCCAAAGACGTTCTAAATGTTTTTCGCTCCTTACCATGAGAATTAATGGATTCCACATTGATTAAAAAATTCCCTTTTATTTTCTAACTTTAAGCTACACCTCATGAAATATGAATATGGTTAATTTCTTCATTGCTGAAACATTAATTTCAGCTTGGTAGAGTCCTCCTTTATAAATTATATCATGTGTACACTCCATCTCCAAACTGAAATCGATTAAAGTGTCTTATGACTGGACTCATAATACATAAGAACTTTTGTTCTAGGTAACCAAATGCTCAGATGCATAATGAGTAAAAGTTGATATGTTGAAGCTCTCCCTGGTGAGAGTCTATCAAGTTAGAGGGTTTAGCTCTTTCTCTCCACTGGTCTAAAATGGAGAACATGAGAGGGGAGAAACAGAGGGGCCACATCAGCATGCCAGACAAGAGTGTGGCTCATTCGCATCTCACATCGCACCTCTCCCTCTCCGTACGAGAGCGCCAAGCTGTTCGGAAATTGACAGTGGCAAATTCATTTAATCCCCCGAATCAACCGAAAAGACGGCGCGTGCTCATATAAATCGACAAAGGAGAATCTGAAACTGAAACTAAATGCTGCCATGTTTTTTTGTTTTTTTTTCCGAGATGGGGAGTAAAATCAATAATTAATTTAAATGCTTTGTAAAAGAGATTTAGGCTTGTTTTACAACAGTAATTGAGAGCTTCAGGTCTGCAGGTCTAAGGAGGGCCTTAGAGCAATGGCTTCAAGTTGCCACTTAGGCTACTAGCTTTGGGTCTCCTCACTGTTGCCTTAAATCTGCTATAAGCTGTTACGTTAGTAGCTCTTCTTACCTGTTACCAGGTACTGACTCTTCAACAATTTATTCTTGCCATTCGGTGTGCTGTGCCCTTGTGAAATGTTTGGCTGGTAGAGATGTCTGTCTGTATGTGACATTTCTGATGAGGTAATAATAAAATATTTTGTTGCTGATTCCAGCGCAAGTCACAGCAATAGAGTTTTTATTTGTTGGCTCTTTATTTATTTGTTGGCTTTGAAATAAGATATGTCTCTGTGACACCTGAAAGATGGCAAAAGATGTTGGCCAATCAGAGTGAAAGCTACTAAAAATTGGTATCAAAATAAAAGCTCAGCTGCAAAAAAAAAAAAAGAAAAAGCCTTGTAGACTTTACAAAAGCATCTCATGAAGAGTTATAAAATAACTGAGAAGTGTATGGCATGGTTCCTTAAGGATTTGCCCGTGAAATTAGGACCAAAATACTCTACAGTTAAAGTCTTTTAAAAATGCTATTAATCACAGCAGTTTGAAACTGACAGAAAGTAAGTAGCCTCAGCTTGACCCTCACACACAATCCTCAGTTAAGGTAGAGTCTTCCTCTCTGATGTGTTTCTGATGCAGTCAGCACATAACACACTGTTGTTCCATAATCCAGCCCTGCACACGCTCACTCCCTCGACAGCCCTGTCATGCTTGTGCGGCAATGCCGCTGCCTAGCGCCTTCCTCACGCGTCAGCCCAGACAGCGTGCAGCCAGCGCAGAGGCTTATTAGCGTCGGGGCCCGTGACAGAAGCACCAGTCTCTCGCATCCACCTGAGTTCAGCACCAGGCTACGATACATAAATCTGTAATGAAAATCTTTTTACGCCATCCTCTCTCAGGCTGGGTGCCTGGAAGCTGAGGATACGACCCAGACGAGACTGAAATCACATGGCAGCTTCCCACATGACTGCTCTTTAGAATGAAAGTTTATTTATTTAATTTTTAATCCAAAGGTACAAATATTTATAACCTTCTCAAATTCATTTTTATGAAATATTGCCATATGAAGGACACTTACTGTACTTGCCTTTTCCAGTAAACCATTTTACCAGAAAGTATTGAGGCAGTTAGTATTCCAAAATCTTTGATTTCACTGTGTGGTGCACATGAAAATGGAGATTGTTTTTTTTTTCCAGCGGCCTGTCACCAAATGTGTCACTGAAGATGAGTTGCATGAGCAACCAACCTAGGTAGCTTTCACCAGTGCCAACTGTGCTGTCTTTGGAGTTTGCCAGACATGTCTGTCAGCTGTTTCCTCGTCAGCTTGCTAGTTTTACACACAAGCTCCAAAAACGGCTCTTTGAGTTGGCCTCCTCTCAGGCCAAACGCTAACTGGCAGGGTTCCGAGTTAACCACACAGAACCAATCACTGGCTTCACTCTCAGAGACCATCCTCCTCTTCCCCACCCCCAGCAAGCTGGGGCCTACTTCAAGAGAAAGACCTCGCAAAGCAAGGCAGCCATGATGATCATGAAGACAAACGAGCTCGTTTTTTCGCTCGCTCTGCAATCTGGGCACTACAGCCAGAAGCCCATAAGCGGGATAAATGGGTGGCGGTGGCAATGACGGTGTGGCTTTGCAGCTCCTAAAGGCTCGTGCATGATAGTGTGTTTTTAAGGTACACTAATCACCGTACAGGGGAGATAAAATGTGGCGCTAAACCTACAGTGTGCTGGGCAAGTTGGCCCAGATATATAAATACAGGCTCTGGCTCCTGAGCAGGAGAATCATTAGGACACTATTATAATGAGCAGAAAGGTGAAAACAGATTTATTTCCACATGATAAACGGCCAGTCTTGGCCAGTGCTCAGTGTAGATTGCCTGTGCTGTGCACAGAGGAACCCTGCAGCGAGGTACTATGGCTGCTGGACAGCTGTTTCCTTCAGGACCGTAATCAGCAGCGCCCCCATGCTGCCCCTCTGCACGCCTGTGTCTGAGGGCAATGTCCCGTCCATTCTGTTCTGCTCTACACGCGCCTGAGAGGAAGAGAGAGCGAGAAAGAGATAGAGAGAGAGAGAGAGAGAGAGAGAAAGAGAGAGAGAGAGAGAAAGAGAACAGGAGGGCACCAGCGATTAGCGGTGGATAGGGAGTGGAATGCATTATTCAGTATGCGCGCACACACACATACACGCACACACACACACACACACACACCATCTCCATTCAGCTCACATTAGAACCACTCACGACACCCTGACGACTCATTATGACATGGGCAGGGAATAGGCAAAACCCAGCATGACTCCCGCGCCAACCAGTCAGGGTGTCAGGTGGATCGTGGGCGTCGGGGCGGGAGATGGCAGGTGCATCCTGGGAGCCCGGTTGTAAGGCGTGATGCTGCTGGGAGCATGACACTTTGTAAACGAGCTAAGATGCGGGCTGCATGCTCGGGTGGCTGCCAGGAGAGCCAGCGGTGCAGCTCAGCGAGCTCCAGCTATCACTCCAGCTCCAGCTCTCCGTCAGGCTCACATGCTCACTCTCTCTCTCTCTCCACCTCCCCCTCATGCTCCCTAACTCTCTCTGTTTCTAAAGGCTTATGATGCTGTGTCTCTCTCTCCCCCCTTTCTCTCTCCACCAATTTCTCTTTCTCTCTACCCCCCGTCTGTTTCTCTCTTTCACGCTCTCTATTTCAGGGTCTCTCGTAGTCCAGTTTCATAATCTCTCTCTCTCTCTGTATGAATCAAGTCTTACAAATCACTTCTTCAGTTCCACCTGTTCACAAGCATACCCCCCCCCCTTCACTACCAAACCGCCTCTTGCTTTTGTGTATGTTTGTTTATGTGGGTCTGTGTCTGTGCATCTTGCAAGCGCGAGCGAGCGTGTGTGTGCGTGTGTGTGTGTGCGTGCGTGTGCGTGTGCGTGTGTGTGCATGTGTGTGCGTGTGTGGAGAACAAACACCTCAGATCAGTGCAGGTAAACCCCAGGCGTACAAGTACAAGAGGGAGACGAGAGGGAGAGAGAAAGAGAGGGCCGAGCATTAGGACTAATTGAGCATTCACAGAGAGGATGGATGAGAGAGGCAGAGCTTTGGGGGAAGCACAGGGAGGAGGAGAGGTGGAATGGACAGGATAATCAGAGCCAGTAAAGAGCCCTGCCAACCTGCCACTTAGGACGAGTGCCTGAGTGAGGCCTGGCCAGCCGTCTGAGGACGAGAGGAATATGGCGGCGCGATCTTCAAGAGCAGCAGCGGAATGGAACAGGGCCGAGCGGGAGTGGGCTCGGGAGTGCAGGGAGGGGAGGAGGGGAGAAGGGCTTTTACCTTCAAGAGAACACGGCTTTTCACTCAAGAAGAGCACGGGGGGGGGGGGGGGGGCACTGACATTTTGTTGTTGGCTCACAAGTATTCAGGCTTGATGTGATAGGAAACAGCAAGTTTTGTTGACAGGAAATTTGCATTACTTTTGCTCCGATGACACTTTGTGTTACTTCTGCCAACATGCACCTTTGTCAGGCAGACAAGGTGCAGCATGATGCCTTTCAATGTCAACCAAGAAATCTAGGTGGAATTGTGAGTTTAAATAGTTAAATGTAAGTGCCTCTTACGCCTAAACACATGTTTACATTAAAGTTAAATGTAAATACAGTAACCTGTGGCTTAACATAATCTCTGAGGATACATTTAATACATTTATGAAGCTAATTTATTAAAGGGACACCAGGCAAGCCTGATGCTTTTTCTCTATGAAACTCCCCCTCGCTCGGTCTGAAGCTCTTTTCCTTTTCTTTGCGTCTTCCGTCAAGGGTTTTCGCTGCTTCTTCGCCGGCTCTGCCATTATACACACGTTTGCAACAATCTCTAGCGTTTCGTTAGCCTGCCTCTGTGCTGTAAACTGATCCTGCTTCGGTCGGCGGGTAGGATACACCAAACTTGCAAGTGGGATATTCTTCCTACAGGCAGTAGGGGCGGGCGAGAGAGCCTTCATTCGCCCCGTAATGAGTCATTTAACCATATACCGACTTACGAAGATGATTAATTAACACGAAAACGTTGCCTGGTGTCCCTTTAATTTCCAACTGTTTAACTAAGGCTTATTTCATTTGAGAGTTTATTTATTAGTTTGTTGGAGAGAACAATACCATACTGATGGTATATATGTAATATTTATTACATGGTCACCTCATCCCCATCTCTAAAAGTGTCATTGTGTCCCTTTTTGTATTTTAATAAAATTAATGCACAATGCAGAAAGACCTTCCCAAAGCTCAGAGGACATTGCCTTCAGACCTTGCCAAAGGAAGGAGAAGGAAAAAAATAATAATTTCCCAGCTTCTCTGAGGTTGTTTGTGGATGAGTAATATCCAGGCCATGATTATTTGCCAAGCTAAATCTTAAGCCCGGAATTAGATTCACCATATTTCAGCCCCAATTTCCCTTTCATTTCAGCTGGAGTCACTCGCCCAGCATCGAGAGAAATACAGGGGGAGCACAGCCGTAATGTCCCAGAACTAATTTAGAGTGGCTCTTTGAGGGAGAAAAATATCCGAGTGGCGAGGCAGCACACACGATGTTATATGATTCCAACCGAGGGGTTGCTCCCTTTAATTGGATTCTCCTCTATAAAGCTAAATAGGAAATTGAGGGGGGAGAAATCATGAAATGATGTTTTGATATGTACACATAACCGCATAGAGTACATCGGAATAATGAGATGCGATGACTGCACTGTACCAAGTCAGAGCAAAATGGAACACACTGGATTAAAAATGTATGAATATAATGCAGTTTTAATGTACTGCAAGTCGTTTATGCTCATGATTATAAACACTAAACATTTCTATTTTTCTCTTCCTCTCTCCCTCTCTTTTACAGATACGATCCAGTCTGGTATCCTTCTGTGATATCCACCGAAGCCACTATGTGAGCGTGACTCACTGACAGACAGAGAGAGAGAAATCCCTATCGTAAGAATCAGGGTACAGAGCTTCCCTGTCCAAAGGCTTACATGCAAGGAGAGCGAACCTCAGCTCACGTCAATCTCACTGACAACTTAAGAGAAGCGGAGACTATGAAACAGAAAAAGGCAAATTCCACAGACAATGTCAGCGCTAAACTTCACTGAACCTAAACTTCACTGAATCTTAACTTCAAAGATCAGTGAATAAACTTTTCTGAGAGACTTGCTTGTTTCATAAGCTTCCAGCGCACAATATCATAGAGGTTAAATCCCAAGGAGGGGAAAAAAGTAAAAAATAATGAAAATGCTGAAGATTACCATGTTCCTGTTTCAAACTCACCTGCTTCTTGGAGTGGCCAGCTCCCTCGTCATTCACTCCATGCCCTGGAGGGTGGCCTGTCCTTATCAGTGTGTGTGTCAGATCAAGCCCTGGTACTCGCCCCAGTCTGTCTACAAGGAGGCCCCGACGGTGGACTGCAACAACCTCCTGCTCACCTCTCTCCCCTCGTCACTTCCCACTGACACGCAGACCCTCCGGCTGCAAAGCAACCTCATCAGTTCCCTGGAGCAGAGTGAGTTGGATGGCCTGGCCAATCTCACCGAGCTGGACCTCTCCCAGAACAGCTTCAGCACCACACGCCAGGTCCGCATCACAGAGCTGCCCTCCCTCTTGAGCCTCCACCTGGAGGAGAACCAACTGAGGCACCTGCCCGACGCCGCCTTCTCGGGCCTGCCGAGTCTCCAGGAGCTCTACCTGAACCACAACCGCCTGCGGAGCATCGCCCCCGGGGCCTTCAAGGATCTGAAGAACCTGCTCAGACTACACCTGAACTCCAACCAGCTGGTGGTGATCGACAGGCGCTGGTTCCACCACTTGCCCCTGCTGGAGGTGTTGATGATCGGTGGGAACCCGGTGGATACGATACAGGACCTCAACTTCAAGCCCCTTGCCTCCCTTCGCAGCCTGGTTCTGGCAGGAATGGGTCTGCGCGAGCTGTCTGACCGATCCCTTGAGGGGCTGACCAACCTGGAGAGCATCTCTTTCTACGACAACCTGCTGACCAAAGTGCCCAAGGAGGCCCTGCAGAAGCTTCCAGAGTTGAAGTTCCTCGATTTGAACAAGAACCCGATCCAGCTAGTGCAGAAGGGAGACTTCAGGGACATGCTTCACCTGAAGGAGCTGGGCCTGAACAATATGGATGAGCTGGTATCCATCGAGCACTCTGCCATGGAGAACCTTCCGGAGCTCACCAAGCTGGAGATTACCAACAACCCGCGTCTCGCTTACATCCACCCCAAGGCCTTCCAGCGCCTGTCCAGCATGGAGAGTCTGATGCTGAACAGCAATGCCCTGAGCGCCCTTCACCGGCAGACAGTCCTCTCTCTACCCAACCTGCAGGAGATCAGCTTGCACACCAACCCCATCCGCTGTGACTGCCTTATCCGATGGATGGGTGCAGACAACGACAAGCCCGTGCGCTTTATTGAGCCCCAGTCCACCTTCTGTTCTGAGCCACCAGAGCTAAAGGCCCAGCGGGTCAAGGATGTGTCGTTCCGCGAAATGGCCGACAGCTGCCTGCCGCTCATCGCCCCCAGCACCTTCCCCACCTTCATCCAGATAAAACATGGCGAGAACATTGCCCTGCATTGCCGGGCTCTGGCCGAGCCAGAACCAGCTATCTACTGGGTCATTCCCAAAGGGATTCGACTGACCCCCTCCACCAGCTACGGGCGCTACCAGGTCCTGACTGAGGGAACGCTGGAGATCTTGGGGGTCACGCCAGAGGAGGCCGGGTTCTACACTTGTGTGGCCCAAAACCTGGTGGGGGCCGACACGCGGAGCATGACCCTGAGAGTGGAGGGGGTGGCATGGACCCCGGTGGTGACTGCCCAACCCAGCGAAGACAAGCTGGAGGTACGAGACGTGAGGGAGCGCTATGCCCTGCTCTCCTGGCAAGCAGGACGCAACGTCCCCGCCGCCCGGCTCTCATGGCTGTCCAACGGGAGTCTGGAGGACACGCGCCGACACAGCCGACGCATCCTGGCCGGCACCCGCGGCTTCAACCTCACGCGCCTGCAGCCCGGCACACACTACAAGGTTTGCCTGCACGTGGGCCCCAACGAGACATCATGCGTCCACCTCCGGACGAAAGAGCTGCCTGCCACAGCCGAGACGCCCGACCTGACCCCCGCTGTGCTGCTCGCCGTGTCCGCGCTGCTTCTCCTGCTCGCCGCACGGACGTGTCAGGGCGGAGCCTCGCTCGGCTGGAAGGAGGAAGAGATGGGGAAGTCACACACCATGCTCATGTCACAGGAGGCCAAAGCTTTCATGGCAGCGCCTGTCTTTTACGCCCTTCCCCCTCCTCTTCTGGCTCTCTCCCAGCAGCAGGAGCAGCAGGGCTGCCCTGATAAGGGCGGGAAGTCCGCAGAAGATACCAACAGCAAAGAGCTCCTGAAGTGTCAACAGACCCCGATAGTTCAGGATCCTCCACTGGAGAAATGCTGAGCGGACGACGTCAGACATCAAGGAATTCACAACAACAAGAAGTCTGGTGAAGCTGTCGACAGGTTCCAGAACTAACAACCACACCCAAGTCCTAACTCAAATTGGAATACAACACAACTCACACCATAAAACTGAGAAGAGACTCTGCTCTTCAACAATGTAAAAAATGATTTATTGGTATTTATACAAATTTATAAAGAGTATACATACAATATATATATTGAAAACATTCGTAAATGTATTCAGATGTATACATCATGAAAGCAGAGTTTCAGAGTCACGCTAAAAAAAAGGAACAGTTGACTTTTACACTACCAATGAACTCAACCAATCTGTATAAGAGATGTCCAAATGTGTAATAATATATTTTTTCATAAAAAGAAAGAGAGTGAACTGACTTGAACGGTGGTTCACATAAGATAAAGTGGGTCAACCCAGCTGTCTCTTAAGACCGAAACACATGAGTCTGGGGCAAAAAGACCTCCAGTTACCATCTGTTCAGGTTAAAAAAGGCAAAGAAGGTACTTTTCTATTTTTTAAGACTAAAATTACTTTATGGGAAAAGCAATGAGAATAGTGCTGTTGCTAGGGCGTGTTTTAGTTCACATCTGTGTCGTCACAGGTAAAAATACCAGTGAACACAGGAAGCAGGTCCACTAGAAGAACAGTTCATTAAATGAACAGTTCCACATCAGCATCCCGAACAGCCCTGAAGCGTAAGATGGACGATTCTTTTAGTTCGGAGGCATCTGTGGTTTAGCAATTCAGTCTCATGAGCCTATGAAAAGAGCACCTGGGTGATGCAGACCCTGCACCTACTGTGACTCACAATGCCTATGCGACTCTTGTTAAGAGTCATGTGTCCTCAAACGTGATGGAGAGAGAAGGGGGAAAAGTTCACAAAAAGGTAACAAAGGAAAAAAGCTGGAGGACACTCTGTGGGGGTGAGGGAGGGTCGGGGAGGTTTGGCACAAGCCTCCCTTCCCCTGCGGCAAGACAAGCCAGCATTTGGTGCCAGTGACATATAAGAGGGATTTCTGTGTCTGTCTTACTGTGAGGGGCCGATGGCGCGATCTCTCTCACACAGTGAAAATGCCACAGCAACAGCAGACAAGAGTGCCATTTCCTCTTTGAGAACTGAGAAGCCGGCCAATGACATGACCTTTGTTTTCCTCCCGCTCAGATTGCTGGGTGCAACCGCCAAAACTGCATCCCAGCCAGACTGACTTTGAGCTTAATAGAGGGACAAAAAGTAGGTTGGAAGACGGTGGAGGAGCGAGACGAGACGTCTGATGTAACAGACACGCGAAGCACCCAGGAGTCTGTGCTATCTTCACTCCAGTTGGCTGAGTAGCGGGAGACCATTTTCTAATGTAACGTCATTTTATGGTAGCCCGGCTTCGTTTCCGTTTTTTGTCTATCTGTGATTGATGTGTCCTCATGTTTCATTAATCCCCTCTAAATGCCCTGTAATAACCTTCTTTTGGTAACTGGTTCATTTTATGTTTGATTTTTACCCTAAGCTGTACATAAATCGATCTGAATTTCCTATTCAATGTACTGCTTCTCTTTCAAAGATAATTTAGATGACTTATGTGTTAAATACTATTTTGAGCTATTATTAAAACATTTTGGACTGATACATCACAGCCTGACTCTACTGTTCTGGTATACTATCACAACTGCCTCGTATCACATTCCAGCATGAGAAATGTCACAGTTTTATCATGTGCATTAACCTCTTTCAATTCCAGCAAATAACTGGAATCATTTGTAGGTTCCGTCACTATTGTGTGGCCATAAATATGCAAACATGCCATTAAAATATACTAGCAAGAGGTTTACTACAGATCCTAACAAGCTTCAGAACAGCCCCCACCCCCTAAAAAAGAAGAGAACCGCTCGAGGCCCGAGAGATACCCCAGCTCTCTGAGGCAGATGGTGCAGTCCTCCTCCATCCCAGCATGCCCCTCTCCCATGTTCTCAGACCCTCAAGTGAATCCTACTTTCGGTGAAGAACCCACTTTCTAAAAATGGGTGCCTTAGGAAAGTGATTCATGTGCAAAAGGAGGGGGTGGGGGGGGGGGGTTGCTCAGAGGGAGGAAGGGGTGGGGGCAGAGAGGTGGGGGGAGGCTATTGGAAGTAATAAGTGCAACCATGTGGAAAACATTGCAATTGGTTATAAAACCTGTCCGAAATTACAAAAAAAGTAACCCAGCTAATGTCAGTTATATAAAGATTACTTCATTAAAACAGCACTTTTGAAATCCACCGCATTCATTAGCCCTGGCTAAACTGATCAAAGGCCTGCCAGGTAATGGAGTTAACTCATTTGATATGCCTCTCTGGCCACACCAATGCACCCCTGCCTTTCCCATTAGGGGCAGAAAATGGCAAAGTATCAAGTCCATTGGACCAGTGAACTGTAACCATGGCCCTTAATGGGGAAGGGCCCCAAATAGTCACATTCACAGATCAAAGCTGAAATCATAGCACTTGCTCCACAGAACATTGTTATATTACTGCATTTAAAGATGCAAATGAGGAGAGAGGGGAAATGAGGTTGATGCAGGATCCCCGCGGCACAGACCAGATCGGCTACAGCAGCGCTCCATGAACCGGAGCTGTCCGCTCTGAGGTTTGAGTTCAAGTATAAAGCATAATTTGTCATTAAATGGATCAATGACTTTCTGATTAAATGTGGGCTTAACTCAACAACCAACAATACCAAATGTCACAGTTCAATGCAGGTTGTGATGCTCTACAGTAAAACTGTCTGGCTTATACGGTACATGAAAATTTCAAATGGCTGAAAGTATATGCATTTATATATTATTACACTGTTCATACAGTTTTACATATACTGTACATGATGCAGATATACATATAAAAACGACAGCTTCAGCAGATACATAACACACACATGCACATACACTCTAGAACATGGGCTAAATCCAGCCAATTCCTTGATTTCTTTCTGCCTAAAACCTTCCATATCTTCCCCATCAACATGGTCCAGCCTTTGAAAGGCGCTTAACAACAGCCACCTGACTATTGATACAAGCCCTTTCTACTCGATTTGTTTGTTCAGGGCCAGTTTTAATTGTGACGCCATGGCTCCTCCGGTAGCTGGCAGTGGCGGTGCGCGTGGAGGACGATGATAGAAAAATTGATTGTGAAATCTATTTAGTGTGGCTATTGATTTTCCCCATAAGGCGCAGGAAGGCCACCTGACTGGGAAAATGGAATATAGAAAAGGAGGAGGTGGGGGATAGCGCAGCAATGGGAAGTGACACAGGCTAATGAACTAGAACTAGGCAGCTTTAGGTGGTGTGTGTGTGTGTGTGTGTGTGTGTGTGTGTGAGTGAGTGAGTGAGTGAGTGAGTGTGTGTGTGTGTGTGTGTGTGTGAGTGAGCGAGTGAGTGAGTGAGAGAGGGGGGGGGGGGGGGGGGGGGGTAGTGAGCAACAGCTTTCAATGAGCGTATTTTGGCTATATACTCACTTAACCACATGGATCTCAATACAAATTTCAGGTTTTTGCCTGAAATTGCACTGTGCCTATTTACAAGGGCATTGTTCCCACCTCTTTTGGGGCCAACCATCAAATGCTGGACCTCTATAGAAAGCGCAGAATCTGTAGTTTTCGTAGGAAACAGTCAACATAACTGTGTGATGTACTGACAAAGAGTTACAGAGGCTAGAATATAGTTTTTTCTTTCTGCCGGATTATAAGCATCTCTGAACTGACCACATTTCAGCCCTCTAGGTCACTTGATATCCCTTAGAAACACAACTGAGCCCTAGCACCAGGTCTTGTGAAGCTGTGTGCAAAAGTAGATAAAAATAGAATGAAAATATGAGTGCTTTAGACTATTATTTGCCAAGGTATGCTCATGCGTTTTGTAAAATGCCTATGGAAACTCCCCATAGGACTTTTTGTTATCCAAAATGCATACTGACAATCAAATGCTTACTGCACAAGAACCCCTTTGTGTAGAAGCATAATCCTGGTCTCAAATGAAAGGTAACACTTTGAGGTTTCTTGTGGACTATTTAGATTGTATGTCAGGTGTTCTGATATAGACTGACTACACAAAATATGGAATCATTACAAATAAGTCTCTATTTTTGCATACTTTGTTGGTTCAATGAGTGTGTATAAGATAGACTATACATCTACAACTAATATTGAATACAACATGAAGATTCCATTTCTGGATTCTTGTGAATATTTCAATACCCAATATGTTGCATCTACTTATTGTGCTGCAGCTACACTGCAGCCAGAAGTCAGGATAGCACCAAAAGCGGAGGAGGGGGAGGGGGCATTTTGGATCAAGTTTAATTGAGACATAATAAAATTAATCTGAAAATGTAAAGCACTATACAGATTGTACATGAAAAAAGTTGTCATTTTTGGATTCCCAAGAGTCAAAGCTTTGAAATGGTGTATAACATTCCTATGCTACATAGCAATATGGTGCATACAATTGATTTAGAATGTTGGGGGGAGGTGGGGGAGGGGGGTAACCATCCCGCCGGCGGGATACTGAAGTTTATTTACTATTATACCAGACTCTTCTCTCACTATTTTCACATACAGCAAAGTAGCCTACCCCCTGCCGCCCAACAGAAGCTCTCTCCTATATGGGACCATAAACTCTTGACTGGCTTCAGATGAAAATATTACACCTATTCATTTTAGCCAGCTAAAGGTGCAATGCTGAGTACAGAGCATAGGCTGAGAGAGTTAAGTCCAAAAAAGACATAAAAATGCCTCACCATGACAGGTGACGAAATCCCTGGGTCTCCGAGAAACATTTGTCTAAATCCAAGACCTTGACCTTTCAAATGTCAACACCACTGCAAGCACTCTCCCTTGATAGAGGCAGAGCCTACATTCTCCCAGAGACAGCCATGCTCGACAACACAACAGCAAATATGAACAGATTCAGGTCCATCACACACATACTCACACACACACACTCACAACAAACATGGATACATATGGATCCATCACAAATGCGTACACACACACAATACCCACATGCACACACAGACACACTGCTACTCTGTACTACTACTGCTCAACAACAACAAAAAACAGTAAACACAAACTCATTCAGGTCTAGCACTGTTTAATAAACACACACACACACACACACACACACACACACACACACACACACACAGAGAACCAGTATGAACACCAACCACAGAATTTCAGCATTATCATACAGTGTCAACACACCATTAACATTACAAGAACACTCAGTCACAGACATGCACACATACACAAAAGAGCACTTCTTCACCCATGAAGCAATATCAACACAACCAATGGCTTTTGAGATATCACAATATTTATCGGTTGCATAAACCAGAAGTGTACTGTGTCTCATCACTGGAGTACTTCTAGCCATATGGTATACACTTCTACTCTGGCTAATATCAAAGTCCTTCAAGGCAAGTCCTGCCACTCATTAGCCATCTTGGCAATGCCTCCAGGCAGTTATTTTGGACTAACAAGATCAGGCTCCTATTAGGGGTTTCATAACTACTGTTTTTTTCAAGTTGACAAGTTTTGTTATGTAACTATGCTGTTGCTAATGGGAAGCGTACCTATGTTTCCAGGGTCCTGTGTTCTCCAGCTCTAGCATCTATGTCAACATCACTTCATCACAAAGACTCTATCCTTCATGTTGGGGCCATCCTTAAAAATATTTTCGTTTGCCGTAACCCGACCGTACCCTGTCAATTTAGAACCGACCCAAATATTTATTTTTTTCCCCTTTTAGTCCGACCGACTTGCCGGTTGTAAACTTGCGTTAATACCGACCGATTGTTTTTTTTTACTCTAATACTACGGAGCCCCTAAGGGGACATGAGCAAAAAAAAATCTAAAGTTGTTTCATGTGCTCACATGAAACTTTCACGTTTCATTCACACAAACTGACTGAACACACAAACGCTTTTACTTGGCACGAAGTTCTGGAAGAACTGTGCCCAGATCTTTTCCCATCCCTTCTCCCCCCTAGTCTTGAATTTCCCCTGGGATCAATAAAGTATCTATCTATCTATCTATCTATCTATCTAACGGTGACCGAATTGGTTGTGGTCTATTCAGCATTTCTCAAAATATGGGTCCGCAACGTGGAGACTGCTGGTCCGCGGAGTCGTGGAGTGAAATTAGGCCCGGTGCTTCATCTGATAATTTGCTGCGCAGTTGATCATGAAAACCATGGACCGACGAAAAAAGAAAACAAACGTTTCTGCTATCGATGTCATTAAACATGAAGGCCTACAATTAAGTGGTGGTATGAGCATTCATTCAACTGACCTGCCTATTGTGCATACACCAACTTTTGCAGTGTGACTATTGCCATGTTGATGGTGGAAGAAAACAGAAGGCCAAATGTCAACAATTAGCTCTTAACATTGAGCTCTAACTATTTGTCAATAGAGCATTGACAAATACTCCGCCATATTTAGTGTTACAGATTTCCCTTAAATACTCCACCATATGTAGTGTTACAGATTCCCCTCAAATACTTCGCAATATTTAGTGTTACAGATTCCCCTAACAGTGGTTTGCAAAGCGTGGGGCAGGCCCCACTAGTGAGGATTATAGACATGACAGGTGGGGTGCAATGAACAAGGAGGAAATTTGTTTTGTTTTTTTTATTTATATACCTTTATATCTTATACCTTTTTTTTGACAAGAAAGAACATTGATTCAAAACAAACTAGCCACACACAAACATAGGAGTCATAAACAGACCGACATATGAATTAAAATAACATCTGATAAAGCGGACCGAGACGGGAAATGTAACATGGAACCAAAATGCAAAATATATATATATAATCCATGTTACTATTTTACGAGGTTGATGGGGTTAGGTGGGATTGACATTTCTCCACCTCAGGTCCGGATCTAGGCTGCTCAGATTGGGGGGGCAAATAGAAATTTGGGGTGGGCACAATGAATACCCCCCCCCCCCCCCCCCCAGTTTCACCTATGCCTTACTTTTCACCTTAAAACCCGTATCTAATAGCAAACATGACATATTACATTTAATCATAGACCTTAATATTTACAGATATCTAGGCTATATTTAACATTTATTTTCTATGTGGCCTGTTATGAAATCATGTATTAAACAATTAAAACACAGTTCAGCTTTAAGAAACTCAAATAGTCTACATGCATGCTTAGCATTTTGTCATCATTAAGGCTACTTTGACAAACTCTTAGTCAGCTGATTTTAATATTTACAGATATCTAGGCGATATTTGTAATATTTATTTTGTATTTGGCCTGTTATGAAATCATGTATTGGACAATTTAAACACGCTGTGAAACCTGAAGCCCAAAGTTGGAGACATGCATTTAGACATTGCCGCAAATGTAAAACGGATTACTCTGGAATGGCTAACTGTGCAGAGGAATGCTTTACACCTTTTTATTCGGTAAGGTCTGCTGTTTCTTCTAATATATGGTTTGTCATGTGTGAAAAATTCGTGAAGTATTCCACCGAGATGAATGGGTAGGGAGATGGGCGCAGAATGTAACATGATACATTAAAGTTACTTTTCTCGCGAACCGTTTACCACAACTTGCGGCCAACATCATTTAAAAGCTGAGAAAAAGCTCTTTCGTGTGATGTGATAATTGTAATATCTTTGTGAAGAGTAGGCTAACGGAGTATAGGCTATTTCAGCAAAGAATGGGTGAATTTGGACGCACTTTCTTTCTTGCCGTGCGCTGTCACATTCTCCACTGCGTAAAATCCTAGGCTAAATTCATTTCCGTTGTGAATGCTAAGCATTAATCAGGCCATAGGCTGTAGAAAGAAATGGGCACCAAGGCCACAGTGGCCTGTGAACCGCCGATTTTGAAAGGGGCATCACGGCCAACGCAAGGGGCAACAAGGTGGCCGCCGTAAAATTCCCACCCTGCTTATAACACAGTTAAGGAATGACCAATGTTAACAAACTAACTGGCTAGATCACCTTAGAAAGCTAACATGCACATTAGCTAAAAACAAACCTTATTCAAACAAGAATAATACAAAAAAGGTCTTTATTTAAACCAGCAACAAGAATCTATATTACATTTGGTAGCCTATAACCTTTATGGAAATATAGCTAAGCCCTCTCTACTGAAGTATGAAACAGCAAGTGATGCACTCGGTGTGGAATGGTAAGTGAACGCGTCGCTGCTGCTCCGGTAGCTTATTTATACTATCCAACCAGCAAATCAGCACCCTCGAAATTCAGACGACGAATTAGAAAACTGTGATTGGCAGATTCAACAGCTGTCAATTAAAATTGACCAATTAGGTGGGGCAGAAGAAATATTTGGAGGGGTATTGCCCCTCCCAGCCCTATTCTAGATCCGGCCATGCTCCACCTCCAAAAGTTTGAGAACCACTGCCCTAACAGACCCCAATTTATTTTCCTGTTGGTGAATTGTCTCCTCCCTTATAAAGTCTTTAAGGTAATAGAAGTACAATGTAGGTGGAGCTACTTTGATCCTTGCCCCATAAACAATGTTTCTGGCGTAAGATAAGGGGAGAGTTCAATAGCTGTTCCTAGTTTGTATACTATGGAGCTGAACTGTTCCTGGTTTGTATAATCTTGAGCTTAGGAGCAGTTCCTAATGTAGTTTGTATACTGTGGAGCTTGGGAACTGTTCCTCATTAGCAGCACACCAGAGACTCTGCTTTCCCACACGGGCCATGGACGAGAACGAGATATGCAAGGAGTCAGCGGGTAAAAACACGACCAGTGGGTAAAATGTGACCTCCCTGAAATGAGATCCATCACTATCACACACTCACAGAGGCAGAACTCTACAAGTCAACCATGTAAGCCCCAACAGCAGAGATTCAGCCATATCACACATAGGCCTATATGCAGCTGCGCCACGCGGGAAGAGTTTCCCCCATCGCCAGTATGTTAGTGACACACCATCCCCGCTGCTCTGCCAGATGGGACACGTGGAGACGTGCTTCCGGCCCTCGGGGAGTCAGGGCGGTGATGAGCGGGAAAACTCGACCCGGCTGTAATAACTAGCTGGGACTGTGGCCAGATAAAGTCCTGACAGATGTGACAAAGACATCAGGGGGAGAAGGGAGAGATGGGGAAAGGGATGTGGAGACTGGACACAACAGAAGAAGAGAGAGATAGGGAGACCAGAGGACAGATCGAGAAAGGAGAAATGTGAGAGACAGAGAAACCTAAGGAAAGACAGACCAAAGCAGAACAAGAGAGAGGAGATAAGAGACAGTGACACTGAAAAAGAGAGAAAAAGAACGAGAGAGAAAGGGAGCTCGTCCCCTTGGAATTATAGGGTTCTATCTACGTTCTGAGATACTGAGCTTCAAAAGTTATACAGAATAAGAATATGTCAATAACTGAATTTTGACAAAAATGTCACATAGAA
Source organism: Alosa sapidissima (assembly GCF_018492685.1). NCBI lineage: Eukaryota > Metazoa > Chordata > Actinopteri > Clupeiformes > Clupeidae > Alosa > Alosa sapidissima. Next base: position 26,823,675 of record NC_055960.1, on the reverse strand, counting down.
ACGTATTATTCTAAGGGGATGAGCTGTAAGAGATACAGAGGCAAACGAGATGCCCAGGGGCTCTTACTCCGACATCGCTGAGCTGCATCACAATTATTTCGATTTGTCTGGCTATCACAATAACTTAGCAGATACAATGCCATGCCAGTTTTCCAACGCGTTTCCCAGCTTCCCCTGAGCACCGTTGTAGTTCCGTGTTTGCATTTGTGATTAATGGCAGAGACCTCTGCGGTGCCATTAGCAACACATGTCATGCAGTTTAAGGATTTCTGCAATGTATTTGTCAGCCGCTTATGAAACCCTGCACCATGCTGACAGGCCACCGAGCAGTCTTTCAACGCGGCTTTGCTTTTCACCTTTGTTTCAGGCCTCCCCACCGGCTGACAGAGGATCCACTATCTAGATGTTTATTGTCAGGAATCCAGAGGGGGACCTTTTAAAATCTCCTAAACAGAGAATATCGGGAGCTTGTAAGAGAACAACGGTGAGTCTACAAGGGGCTTGATGTAGTCTGCAGATTGCCTACTGGGTATTTCAGGCAGCACGTTCCCTGTTGTTTCACAGCATATCAGTTCAGCTGTAAGAAATAACAAGTCCATAAAGAAAAAATACAGTATCTTCCAACAGCTCTGCAAAACTTAGGTCAAACGGCACAAAGAACATGTGTTTAATTCCAGCTGACTTATTTCCCTCGTGAGCACTTGTCATATACACCACTGAGGAGAGGAGGGGAAAAAATGCCCTGCATTACCCATAAAAAAAAAAAACAGGAGGTCCGTGCAACATAAAGACAACAAAGGAATAAGGCTACCGGGGCGTAACGACAAGTCCCCTTTGCATGCAAAACAAAAAATAAACAAAAGGACTAGAAAGAGTAAAATAAATAAATAAACAAATAAATAAATAAATAAATAAATAGAAACAATGAGAACCATGGGGAAGAGTGTCATCACTTTAGAATACTGTGGCAGCGCATGACAGAAAGCACACAATAGGGATCCCAGGCAGACAGAGCCAGAATGAGGCTTTCTCTTCTGTGAATTAAGCCTGTGCTCTCCACATAGCACACACACTCTCACACACTCTTCTGCTTCGCCGTGCGAACTGAACTACCACACACAAGTAACACACAACCAGAGGGAACAGTGTCACTGGACGTGTCATAAGGGGTCGAGACGGACAGTCAGACCAAGAGGGAGACAGTCAGAGAGACTGACAAGCTTGGGGAACCATATACTCATGAGTGACAGGTTGAGACAAACGAAACCAAAAGTATGTCCCTGTGTGAGTAACACAGACACAATACAGTACAGAGCAAGAGAAACACACAGAAAGGGAGAAAAATACATGACTCCTGCCAGATGACACCAACTGCTTACACTCAGCTGCGGTCATTAGACCAGCTCACCTGTCGTTAGTTTTGCTAATGTCAGCCAGCCCGTCTCCCATGAAAGCACTGACCTGGACAGGAAAGAGATTAGCGTGCGATTAGCACGGGTGCTCAATTATGCCTGTGCTCTGCTTGAGGGGGCCGCCACATGCATCGATGAATAAATCTATAGAGAAAGAACCCCCCCCACCCCCCATTGCAGCCACCTCTTATTCCTCAAGGGCAACTCCTAGAGAAGAAGCAGGCACTGGCAGTTTGAGGCTAGTCTAAACAACCCTATCAGAGTGTAATCACATGGTGATTGGTCCCTCACATGTTTAGTTGTCAAAGCAAGCTTTTGAAATGGCAAGATAATTTGATCAGAGAAATTAAACAACCTTGTAATATTCATCTGGCCATACGGCTGGTGTGATCATGCAATGTGTGTGTGGCTTGTGGAGTGACAGGTGGCAGTGGCTGTTACAGTTTTTTTTTTGTGACAGAATTAAGGAAATGTGAGCCAACCTGTGCTTGTGTGTGTATGTTTCTCTGCTGAGGAGCTCAGTGTTGCATCCACACCGCATGCGTTTCTCACCATCACCTCTCTGCAGTGGCAGAATGTCTGTGTGTTAGTGCCTCCAAGTGGTCAGGAGTGGAATGGAAGCCAAGGTGGATGGATGCTGCAACATCAGTGAAGTGCTCTTGGCATCCACTCAACGGCATAAAGCGCGCTAAATTTGGCCGGCCCATGTGACATCTCTGGCACTTAAACTGGAGTTGGCTTCTGCCTCCACCAGCACTGAGAGAAAGGCACAGCCTCTGAGGGCAAGGAGTGGCTACAATTAATGACTACAAACAATTAGCATAGTTTCAGACATCACTCCAATCCCCAAATGCTCCCTGAAAACAGGGCAGCATTAATCCAAACATACTCACTGCAGACAGAGCCTCCCAGTGCCTGCAAACGAAATGAAAAGTCAGATGTGATTTCAGCTTAGTTTATTTAACATCCACATATAATTTCCATGTACATGAATGTATAAACAATCTATAATGTAGAATCAATAAAATAATAAAGCAGTAAACAAAAACGAACACATTGTTCATGGCAGTGACTTTAGCAAATTAAAACAAAATAAAATGGCGGCACCTGTAGCAGCCAACATAAGTGGAAGAGCAATCTCCTGGGGAGTACAAGTCAGCGATATTAATACATGTAGTTAATACAAATTATGCCTAATCAGCCTTAGCAGAGAGGGACTACAAGTCTACAAGCGCCACCAGGTGGCCAGAACACCACATCACACTCAAAACACAATATCAAATAAAAGCTTTTGTTGTAATGCAGTTGTAGTGGAGCACTCAACAATCAAACCAAAACAAAACACAATTGTTGGGCTTCTGCAAAGACAAGTGGAGAGATGGTGCCTTTGCAATCAAGTATAAACAGTGGGCGCTTGAAGCTTGATGGGCCAACGAATGACTATATAAATATCTTAATACAGTCTATGGTGGCTTCACACCACGGTAGATCCACGGTGCCATTACCCAGAAGGCCTCTTGTTCAGGCGCTGATCTGGGCCAGTTCTGGCACATTCACGCTATCCAGTTCAGATGTGACCCAGCGTCTTCAGCCATGTGGAAATGGGGTTTTATTTGTGCGCTCTCATGCTAATGGTGCTAAGTACTGAGTCCACTCCACAGGGAGAGGCCTTAAGAGTCAGGCCATATTCAAACACAAACACTCAACATTGTAAGTGCCTAAACCACATCAACAAATCATAACTCCAAAACAACACAAAAACAAAAACACACAAACACAAAGGATTTACAACAATGAATCCAAAAATGCAGGCATGCAGAGTGCGCAGTTGTCTTTCCCTCATCTAGAGATTTGCTGAAGGAATGATAATCACCCAGACAGTTAAGAAAAGCCTGCCCGAAAAGCAGATTTAAATTCTGACAGAAATAACAGTCTTTCTCTGTGTTTGAGTGTTAAGTGTGTGTGTATGCACATTTGCAAAGAGAAGCCAAGATAAGACCAAACACATTTATCTGTGTGTGTTTCTGTATAAATGAGCATCTCTGTGTGTGTGTGTGTGTGCGCCCAAATGGTTTTTGATGCCTCCTGCTGCCTCCCTTCAAGCATCAGTGCCTATGAGGGTGTGATCCTCTCAAAGCTCCACACACACAAGGGAAGCAGACCCTTCACAACACAATCAGTGAGGGGAAGAACACTCCAAAGATCTGGCAATGCACTGACCTATTCCCTACAGGACTCCTAAGGGATTTAACAACTGGGCCCTAACACTGACCACAGGCCACTGAGGGAATAATGCCGGAGACCTGGCAACCCAGAATTCTCCAGAGGCTTCTTATGCTTCTTCATGGTGACATTTTACAGGTCACTAACATTCACTGGGGCCCTCTTACTGTGAGGGGGGAGAGCTGAAGACAAACTGCATCAGCCTGGACTTCTTCATAGGACAAGGCACCTCTGTTAGCAGTCATAACATGTTCCCACCCCATGCAAACAGCTCCAACACCATTAACAAATTCTGAATTTGGTCAAAACGTTCCCCAACAATTACAAATGAACTGAAACTGAAAACTGAACTCAATTTGTACAGTAAAAAGAACATCATAAAAATTAAATAAATTAATAATATAAGAATCATTATTTAGGGAAATCAGTTCACAACATCCCCTTCATCTACATGTGAGGCACCACAACAATGAAATACAAGTCAGAACAAACCTGCACAGCCAGTCTGTGTGCTGGTTGTTGCAATTAATACGATAGAGCATATCTGATTCTGAACTCATTAACTCAGGAAGACCTAGAATAATAACAGAGGAACACAAACAACAGCACAGAGAGAGAGAGAGAGAGAGAGAGAGAGAGAGAGAGAGAGAGTTGTTGAGCACCGCAAGGGCTGCTAACAAGCAGCAAACACACTTCACTTCTGTAAAGAGGAGGCTGTTTGAAGAGGCACTGGATAGAGAGGGCACATCCACACAACAAGCAGAAACCTCACTACGCTGACCACCCTATTACACCTCCTCTTATATATCGTATATTTATATTCTTTACATACACACACTTCATAAAAGATGCAGAGGCAAGGACAAGTGTTTCCATTTATACAAGTGAAGGCTGAAGTGTGAGACACAGGCTACCTAGAAGTTAAAAGGCAAAGCGGGCTAGTCAAAGGCAAAGGAGGGGGGGGGGGGTGCAAGGCCTGATGGGAATCCAGCATGAGCCAGAGAGCAGGTGTGGCACACCTACAGTTCAGATAGAGGAGAGTTCACACTCATTCCTGGAGTATTTGCGGCTCCACCGCCAGCTAACAAGAGACCTAACAGAGGGGATAGGTCGGAGGTCACAGAACAACACAGGGCAGCCATCTTATTCTCAAGAGAACATTCTATGTACTTTTAGCAGATCTACTTTACAGCTTCACATATATTGTTTTCTTTTTTAAGTATATGTACACACTGCATTAGTTCATGTTACTTGAGTTGATACTTCAAGATAAATACCAGTCTGAGAATATTTTTTTATATCGCCCCTCCAAAATAAATAGATAAATAAATACTTCTGTTGTTATTTAAACGCATGTCCCATATACCTGTGAGGATATAAAGGACATTATCTGGTCTCCCTCATTAGCTGGAGTACTACTTTCATTTATATACTTACTTTATTTTCATTCATTACGTGCTGCGGACATCACTCATGCACCAAATGCTTTTATGGCAAATGCTTAAATGGACTTAATAGTTAAATGCTTGTATGGTACCTTCTTAAGGTCAGACAGCAGCTGATAATAGAAAGGATCTGGCCTGGATCTTACCCAGACCTGGATCTTAACAGGCCCAAATCCACACAAGCCGATCTAACCAGAAAACAGCCTGTAATCAGGCGATGAAGGTCTTGATGACCTTCTGGATGATCTGCCCGCAGCCAGGGCAGGGGGCGTGGAACTTGTGCAGCTTGCGGGCACAGGGAAAGCAGGTGAGCATGTGCGCGGTGCGGCCGTGGATGATGTTGCCGTTGCGTGGCCGTACGCGGCACAGCTTGCACGGCTCCAGCAGGTCTTTCTGGCACGTCGCCGCCATCTCCTCGTCCAGCAGCGTGTCCTGGCTGTCGCCCTCTGAGCTCTCGCCCCCTTCTCGGAACAGAGCCTCGGCCGATGGGGGCAGTCGGCGGGGACCCTTGCCCTTTGACGACGAGGGTCGGGGGCAATCCCGCGCCGCCACATGAGAAGGTAAGATGACCGGGTCAGAGATGGTCCTCATGCAGTCTGGCACGTCCAAACCTTCCTCGTCATCATCATCGTCGTCGTCTTCCTCGTCATCCTGCCCCTGGTTGCCAGGGCATTTGAGTGGGCGGCCACTGCATGCTGGGATGTCAGGGACGGACAGGGAGTGTGCGAGGCGGGGGCAACCTCGGTACCAGTCTTTTTGCATGGCCCAGCAGCGCACGCAGTACCTCTGCAGAGGCGTGTTGAACTTACGGCACTCTGTGCACTGCCAGGCGTCCTGTGCACCCAACACATACAGACATGATGTTCTCATTAACACACTGAAGACTGAGGTTAAGGCTGAGGCCTAACACATCTGAGGGTGCCACCTTGGGCCACAAAAAACAGTCTCTGACAATGTCATAATTTTGTCACATTTTGTAAACAGATGAATTAGTCAAGAAAATGACTGATAGACAAATCGACAATTAAAATACTCTTAGCTACACACGCACACACAACTACAACACGAACAATAGATAACAGCAACATAAAGCTCCACTCAGCATTAACACATATAAAGTGGGTAGGACCAACACCGCAGATGAATAGATGAATAACTTTAACTGTGTTTTGACCCATTAACTGTGTTAAATGTTTAATACATAATTGTATCAAGAATAAAAAATAATAATTTTAATCCAGTGTCCATGTTTGTTTACCAAGAAATACCTCCTTAGACTATTTGTGTGTGTGTACGCAAACGTTTGCAATGAACTCAAAGGAAACAGGTTGTTTCTTCCCCAGTGTAAGGAGTACATTGAGTAGTACACACCTGTATGGATATCTCTGTATCTGTGTCGTCACTCAAACACTGAGAGTCTTCATCTAATTCCTCCGACATCTGCCAAAGCAAAACCAAACAGACACACACACACAGTTGTTACAACAAATCAATTACATGATTTTACCATGCATTTGTTAGTTTTTTATATTATTTTGTTCTAAGGTACCAAAAGGTGTCCACTGACACTTAAACCTTAAGCTTGACACTGCTAATAAAACTAAAAAGGAAAAACAAAAAAAACACACCATTGCTTGGACAGCACTGACATACAAGAGGGCCAGATGTCAAATTCATCTGACATCCTTAAACATTCTGAGCTGAATGAGCATTTGTTCAAATGCGTCATACAACCTTACCGTCCAGGGGCCGTATTCACAAAGCCTTTTATCTTCCCACTAGGAGTACTCCTAAATCGCACTAAAAGATTTTAGCGAGGAGTTTTCTCTTAAAAGTTATTCACAAAGCCTTTCAGACCTACTCTTAGTAAGGAAAAATGACAACTCCTAAACTAAGAGTGAGTCTTCGTTGCTATGGATGACGTCATTACTCATGCACGAGCTTGACTGAAGTGACCACCTTGATTGGCTGATGATGGTAGCGCGGGAATGATTCCAAACACCTCCCTTACGATGATGAGTGACAGGTAACAGGTCTGAGAATGCGTGCGCTACACAAGTAGTGCGAAGGACGGAAGATGATGAATAACTGAATAAAAAGGCCTAGCCTAAATGAATAAAGAGTAAGGCAAAACAAATAGCCTAGTAGCCTAATGAAACATAGGCCTACGGATTGATGCAGTATCTTTGCAACATTATTAAATTAATCTGTCACCATATGCCTATGTTTGCAAAGAGAACATTTTAATTTGATTCACAATGAAACGTTACATTTAATTTACATGTTGACAATGAGTCGTTTTGGTTGTTGTTGGTGGCATTATTGCATCCCTTTTATGCCTACAATGCAAAATTGTTCCCTCGCGATTGGAAGCTCCTGTTGCCGCATACGCATTTCAAAACATCGCGACGTGAAATGCCGCAAAAAGCTGTTTGTGAATAGGTCTTAGTGAGTTAGGAGTCCTCTTGACTTCTTTTAAGCTGTCCCAGACTTAGGTGCTACTTCTAGGTCTAAAATGCTTCGTGAATTACTTTCAGTGAAAAAAATTAGGAGTCCTAAAGTTAGGAGTGACACGCCCATTATTTTTAAGAGTTGCTCCTACTTTCAGCCTTAAAATTCTTTGTGAATACGGCCCCTGATCAAAGTTCAGGCTTAGATTGTTTTAAAAATCAAGCCAATGGTTGTCTCAACAATGTCTCGTTTTCTGTACTAGGTAAGAAGGGTAGGTGTCTGAGCGAGCGAGTGTGTGTGTGTGCATGCTTATACCTCTTTGTCCTTGGTGGCACTGGTGTTATTGCCCTCCTCGTCTTCAGGGGGAGACTCTGCGTCGCTGCCTTGCTCCAGCGCCGCCTCCTTCATCTCCACGCTCACTTGCTCGCTCTCTGCCTCGTTCAGGAACCACAGGTCGTCCGTGGTGTCCGACACGATGGCCGTGTCCTCCTCCTGCCCAGGAGAGATCTGTCGTTTTTTAAATAGGAATCATTAGTGCACAATATGCATCTGAAGAGTAAAGACACACTAATATACTATAGATACACTGTAAATATACTAACAGATTGTTCAGTCAGCTGCAGCAAGAGATCACATAATCCTAATTCTTCCAATTCCACATGCTTAAGTAAGTGTACACTGAGTATCACTAGATGAAGTGGAGTCTCACAGCTGGGCCACACTGGGTGGGCAATAGAAGGGTTCTGTTAGCAGTGCGTAAAAATAGTTTTAGAAGACTGGTCTAATTTCTAAGAGCCACTATCACATGTGGCCATGTGACTTTGTACACTGCCATGTTACTTTGTGAGAGGAGAGGAGTAGTCTAGTGTAGATGTCTGTCCTGCCCACTTACTTGGTTAGTGTGAATGTCGGTGGAGCCATTGCTCTTACGAGAGTAGTTGCTACGGAGATTACCCAGAAACCACCAGGGCAGCCCAGACAAGTCCCACTCATCCAATGAGACGTCAAGCTTTGGCCTTTTACACGCTGATCTTGGCAGGCCATCTAATGAGTCTGAGGAGAGACGACACCTGACCTCAGCACAGCAAACAGACAATGTTGTACCTACTTTTCATTCAAAAATATTTTATTATTTTATTTATATTTTATTCTATTATAAAAGATAAAATGAACCATGTTAGAAAACTAGCTGTAATTCGCCTTATTCACCCGGCGGCCAGAACGAAGCTAAAGGGTACACTTGCCATTACACCTCAGTCCAGCAGATGGTGGTGGTAATGCACTCCATTTGCAAACTGCCAAAAAAAAGCTCACTGAAAAAAAAGAAGGGTTCACTGGCCTTTTCTTCTTCATCAGTGAGTTTTTTTTTTTGCCACCATCTGCTGGACTTAGGTGTAGCCTCATTCTGGCCGCGGGGGGGAATAAGGCGAATAGTGGGATTGCCGAAAGTGTAAGGGCTGAGCTACACCAGGCGTGTAACTGAAGCGTTCCGTTCGCGTTGCGTCTGCTGCAACAATTAGCTTCCATTATAATCAATGGAAGTAGCTACACCAGACGTGACAGTGGGGCGTACGTTCGAAAAAAAACTAATAGTGGTATTGCCCAACACTTCTCACTAGTTAAGTCCATTTTCAAAATACATGCAATTCATTCCATCTGCTAATCACACATAAACATCAATTCATATCTCACTGTATTTGTGGACAATCTTCCAGGGAATAATGAAAAAAGCAACACACATACCCTACACAAGCTGTCTGTAAAATAGCTTAAACCCTGACAACTATCTGAACATGGTTGCTGGAGGGGAGGGAGCCATCAGACCTTCATCCATTTCGCGTGGTCTGCGTTGGGAGGTGGTCTGCGAGGGACAGCCAGCGGCAGCAGCGGCTCCGAACACCCCGAGGCCCAGACCCAGTCTACACAAGCTGCTGGGGACCTGGACACGGGCAGAGGATAGGAGTCAGCATGGCAGACATGGGCAGCACACAAGGGAGAACCACAGATCCTTTACTGCAGGGGCCTGGGGGAGGGGAGGAGGGGGGGGGGGCATGGCAACAACGGGCCACTCAAAGGAATCAAGGGAGGTTTACGGGTAGGGGCAGAGGGGTAAGGGGTCAGAGCAGGGGGGGGGGGGGGCTGTGTCATTTCCAGATTGATTTGAGAAACAGCTCAAGCAGCAGCACCACACTTCACACCAAAGCAGTTCAGTGATTACAATGGAGCATATGCTATGCTATGCTATGCTATGCTATGCTGAGCCACACTGCCAAGCAAAAGTTAATTTAGGTACGACTGCTTTTTCCCCAGACATGGAATAAGACTAGTCCTAGAAGAAAAGAACACATAAATGAAGTGCTTTTGGTCTAGGACTAGGCTAAATTCAAGTCCAGGAAACCAGGAAGGATTCTAAAGACATACTAAGCGTGGTTAAAAGCTCTGCATCTTCACAGTGACTACTTCTCTGACATGTCTTTTGATAAGAGATCACCAACATACAGCAGCTCCTTTTGAAACTAGTCCACATATCCTTTCATGTTATTTACACGTCCATTCTAAAGATTGCAGTGTTATTTATTAGTCATTCCTTCAAACAAAAACTAGTGTTTTGCAGTTTGATAGTGTTGCCCAAGTGCTCCTTAAGATTCATTTTGAAGGTACCTTTTGTAGTAACCTTTTGTAGTTAGTAACTAGTATCAAAGTGCTCAATGACCTAAGGCTACATCCACACTATTCAATTTTTCTATTTAAAACATTTCACGTTCTCTGCCAACATGCACATTTTGCAATTTCCTAATCTTGTCCATGCAGGACACATAGACAGTGGGTGGGGTGCTACCTGAAGCACAGATCACATGACCATTCGCACAAATCACATGACCATTCAAGCAATTGTCAGACAAGTGTGAAATGGTAAATCTAAATGCACTATAGATGCTACCAATGACAACACTGCTAGTAAAGCTTGTATTTCAGTGTTAATGTTGCATTCACCACTGGTAGACTAGTACATAGTGGAAATCGAAGTGAATCATGGAGCCAAGATGCATCAAACTGACAACAAGGTCGAATCAGGAAGGGGAACATGGGTTACTTTCTAGGTCCTTTTTTTCAGATGTTTGCGCATTCGATGTCCACAATAAAATCCAAAGTCGGAGTTCTCAAATGAATATGTCCAAATCGTTCTTGTTTCAGGAACTCGAAAACGGCAGAGTAGTGTAAATCAGGCGAAAACGTAACCAAAGTTTTACGGATTCAAACAAAAAGCGGAACAGTGTGGTCCTTAGTTGTTTTTTTAAAGGTTAATAAGTGGGAGTGGGGAGTGGAATGTAATTGGGTAAATCTGACTGCTCAATCATGTGGCCTAGTAAACCATTGAAATATTTATTTTATTATTAATGAGCTTCTTATGAGCTTAAGAGGAGGGGAGTGGGTGAGGGCACGGGGGTGTCAGGGTGAGGTGGGGTGGGATTGGGTAGGGCCAGTGACGGTCAGAGAAGCTGTGGTTCCCCCAGAGGAAGTGACACGGGGCAGAGAAGAGACTCTGAGACAAACAGAGAAGGGTACTCTGTCCCCCATCGCCTGGGACGCGCTTGAGGGGCCCTCGCGGCTCTTATTCAGTCACACGGCCATGTTGCCAGGCAACCGCCTCACACACCCAGTGATGGGGAAGTACAGAGACGGTGCAGCTCTGTACAGATAAAAACTAATGGAGACGGACACCCTGCCCCTACATGGCAACCAAACAAAGATCAAACACAAATAAGCCAGGGTTTGTGATTTACTTTGGAGTGTATGTACTCTTAACACTTGCAGGAAAGAGACATATGCCCTTCAAAAAAAAAAAACTTCCAGAAGCCTTGTACTTTCATGTTACCAATACTTCAAAAAGGGGTCAATTCTGTAGACTAATACTGGCCCATCTGTCCAGTAAAACGCATGGGAGTCCAGAGGACCACCTTTGAAGTGTGTTTGCCATGTGAGAGCTGCAGGGTGCCCTTGCTCCTGTGCACCATGCTGTCATTTTACCTGACCAGGATCGTCGCTCGCGCTCTCACTAGAATCCTTGCCCACAGAAAGATTCTTTGCTGCATCTGTGTTTCAAATGAGACATAGTAACAAAGACAATACCCTGCCTTTATTATCCAATCATACGGCAGTCATGTGGCGTCTTCCTTAGGGGAGAAACACACACATTCATACACACCTCTCTCTCTCTCACACACTCACACACACACAGCAGCTACCAGTTCCATCTCTGTGGAAGAGATGTGATATCAGCTGATCGGTGCTTTGGCGTTTTCTCCCCAAAGACCCCTGGGGACTTACCCACGCTCGCTCGCCTTATACCACGCGCACTTCACTCACCACACACTGAACCGCCACAACACCAACACATCACCATACTGCTGTCAAGGCTTAACAAAGAGAACCAGGTTTACATCTAAAGACTACACACACATACTTCTCTGAGGCACAGGCCTTATTGGTTGTCATGTTGGAGAGATGTAGCATGAGTGAGACAATGTAAACCAGAGGGTATTTGAACCATTTCAGGCACACTAAATCTTAGTGTATCATAATAAACTTTGGTGTTCGTGTCCAATAATTTAAACACAGCTATACAGAATTGGATGGAGCTCCTCAGGACTATGCATTTTAACAAATATATGACCATATCTAAAAGAGATCTAAGGGAAGACCTTTTCCATTAGTCACACTTGCTTATACAACAGTACCTACATATGGCATTCCATATGTACACAAAGAATTGATTCGGCACCATTTTACAGAATACAGGAAACAATACAGACAATGGAGAGAAACAAATGCATGACTATCACCACATTTTCTAGAAATGTGGGTCCCTTAAACATGAACTTACCAGCACAGTTCAGGACAAATAAGTTCTTCTTCAGCATCTCATAGACGGGGCTGTTAACAAAAATTAAGCATTTACAACAATGCAGCTCATAGCACAGATGTATGATACTTCTGCGTTTGCTGTGCAAGATGTTGCAATGACACTGACATTACGTGATTATGGTATCTTGATAATGGTAATGTTTACATGTCAGCAGTACCAGGAGAGAGCAAGTCTGGTCTTACCTGGGGTTTTTCACAGAAAAGCTGTCCACTTCTAACAGCTCTCCCAGAGGGTCATCCTGACAGTGGACTATGTGTTGCCGTTGCTTATCATACAGCTGCTTCGCCATGATGTACTGGCCCAGATAGTGCATAACCTGATGAGGAATAATAACGGGCATAAGCACAGCAGTATTTATGTTTTTACTGATCTGATAGTCAGGACAAACATATCAGTCAGTTGGATGAAGGTGGTAAGTTACAAGGATACAAGGAAGTTTGTCACATGCATATAGTTGGGATTGGGGGGGGGGGGGTGTATTACCATACCGTATCGAATTATTTGAGTTTTCTATACAAAGAAAATGGTATTTTAATGTGACCAACATTAAAAAAAAGCCTGCTAAGCTTTCTAGGGATCTACAGCCATGCCTCTGACAGGACACGCTGTAGTCACACTGGCTACAGCATTAGCATTTAAATCCATTAGAACCGTCTCTGGTCTGCACCGAAGTTGCAAAAACCACTTATTATAGCAAATTTGGACTTTTTTGTAAAGCCGCTTCAAAAATGTGAGGTAGATACAGTCCAATAAACCACCCAAACTGCATAGTTTGCCCTGATGTAGGATCCACACAATTCTCTATTAACTATGGAGTTTATTTAGCTAGTTCAACAAAACTGGGACCAAATGAGAAAAAAAAGATTTAACCTCAAGTGGGAGACAATTCAAATACAGTGTGCAGATTCTTGTATGCTAAGGCATTGTCTGAAATACATGCACATCACTCAGATCTTGTTAAAAGAAATGCAGCACCATCTCATCATTTGATCTGGACACCATCTCATCATTTGATCTGGACACCATCTCATCATTTGATTGAACACTTCTCCTCACCTCCTTCAGAGTAAACACGTCCTCCTGGGCACCTGCCTCTCGCAGAATCTGCAGGAGTGGAGCTTTAGGCTGAACCTAAGGTCAAGAACACATGTGGGATGATGCACAACTCAAGCAGGCCTGTTAACGCAATGGCACCTGTGTGAAGAACAGACTTTTGACAAATGCTGGGTCTCACCTGACTCCCTTCTCCTGGCAGACTCCTGCATGAGGCGTTTGACCCTGAGTACGGGTTCGCTGAAAACGAAGTCATCCTATGGGGCAGACGAAGTTGTGTTGTGTTATGTTAACTGCTATCTAACTAGTAAATTAATAAAGACCTAACCAGGCTTGATACGTTGCTGATTTTAAGCACATATGAGGTTGGGTTTAGAATAGAACAGTGGGGTCTATCAATGGGTAACTTAACATTAGCTCAATGTAACGTTGGTCCATGCTTAGGTTTGCAACTTTCACCGTCACATCTGTTACAGAGCCATATAAAGGTACCTTTATATGGCTCTGATCTGTTACGCTAGGAGGGTCTAACGTTATGCTAACTATCAATTACACGATGACTGAACCTCGAAGTAAACGAGCTCAACTAAAATATGGTGCATTTCATAGCTAACGTTGCACAGCTAGGATCAGGCAGGCATAGTGCTAACTTAATTTAGAACTTTGATGTGACGTAGGAAATAATATGATACGTTAACGTGGCGAAAGCTTGGACTGTAATGTTAAAGCTTTGTGTTCACTAACGTCATATCATCCTCAATACTGTGCTTTGCCATACTTGTCCCATCATCGTTACCTGGCTAAGTTGGCCGACGCTAAATAGTAGAGTACACGCTAACGTTAGCCATAATGCCTATTAACGTTATCGAGATGTTGGATAACGATAGTCTGCTAATCAGCTAAAGCCATTAGCAAGAGTGAGAAAACGGAGGTATATGGTTTCAGGGTGATAATCAAATCTTGAATTGCATCACCCACGTTTGTAATTTGTCAGTAACTGTCGAGCAAGACAGTTCCTAAACTTCCTTTGATTAGCGTTAACGTTAGCCTGTCACAGTGCGTGGCAAGCATGTTAACGGAACGTTAGCAAAATAGCTATTGATATCATAACTAAATAGATTCATGTTCTTGCTTTCAGCGCTTACCTTGAATTGCTGTTGCTGTCGCTAATTAGCTACATTGTAAAATAATCTCAAAGTGCAAAGTTGACACCTGTAACAGTTTGAAAGCATAATTGCCTGGTTTGTGTATCTATGAACCGTTGTGCACTGTGTTAAATTCAAACAGTCGTAAGCTAACTATTTCCGGGGTAACGTTTGCGCTGTCAGGCCATTCGGTTGATTGGCTGTGGACGACACGCTGACAAAAATCCCCGCTTTTTATTTCAGAAGGCTCTTACACCTTCTCCTTCTCCTGAAGATATCTGAACCCTATATTGATTTGAGGGTGCACAATTTTCATTTGCCCCAGCCTTACAGGGCTGGAGTGGATCATTTTAGCCGGAAATTACAAGTTCCTGCGGCAAACCTGTGACGTCACATGCAACTGTAGTTAGTTATAAACCATGTTACTAGCCTAGAAATCTAGACGCGCCCCTAGCGGCCGCAAATTACATTTGCTGCCAGGGCTAGTCTAGCAACTCTCCGAGCTCCAGAAATCGAAACTTAATCAGGCCAATGAAATCGTGTATAGAGTCGTTAGGTGGGCTTAACATAATGATTGATGGCAGAGTTGCAATGGTTTGGCTTGAATTCCCTGCTACTTGAAAACAAATAAGATGGATGTTGCTGCTGGCAAACAGTGTGACACAAGTTAAGCTTTTATTAAGTAGGCAAACGTTTGAACTAGCTAACTAGCTCCGCTGGTGGGAAACGCATGGGACTCATAGTGCTGCCGCTGTCCTATTGCGTGCAGAGGGAATTTGAAAGACAACTGATTATCCCGCCCCTCTGACTGAGCACTGCGAACGGTGAGTGTCCAGACCCTACATTTTAATGTGGGTCTGGCTCGTCAGGCTACCATGTTACGACAAAAACTCAAAACAATTCAACTGATCCTAAAAATAAGGTATGACCACTTGAAGCAATAGAGGTGACCCCAGTGGACATATATGGAAGGCATTAAATTAATGTCCCAATGTGCACCGAGATATATTTTTTCTAAAAAAAATCCCATCCACTCCGTTAAACTCTAGGAACGCAACCACTAGATGGCGATGAGATTACTTTCCCTCCCTATGTGTCAGAAATATAATGTGGTGGTTCAGACTTAACCTTAACAGACTTAACATAAGACCACTTTATTTATGTGTTCTGCACATAGTGAACCACCCCAGCCAAACAAAATAGTTTCTACCACATGTCAACATTGTCAAGCCCTGTGAATGTGCACTTTCCCTCATGAGCCTCTGACTTGCCGACTTGAGCTCCTCTGACTCAACACACCACTTGCAGTCCGTGGCCCATGCTCACTGAAACTGAGCATTAACGTTATATTCAATGTGAGGAGAACCCAAACACACACATTGTGTATGATATTTTATTTTCAAGGGCTTTTGAGATCTGGAGTTAGGCTATTAGATGGACAGATAGACCACATTACAATTCCACCTGGCACCTATAGGGCAACAATTCAAGTCAGTTACAGTTGTCGAGATTTTGACGTTTTTCTTTAGCTTTTTTTAAAAAAAAACTAGGCCTAAATCATTAGTGTTACATTTGTAGGCATATTATTGGCACCTGATATCCTGCTTAATGCCCTATTCATTTTGCATTCTTCCTCATAATCCACATAAGTCTGTATAGCCTATAGCCTATTGTTAAATGTTCCAGAGTGGAAGCTGACAATCCCCATAACTACTGTACATTGGTATTGTCTTAAGGGTTGATCTTGTTGTTTTGGTGCAGTGGAGCATGAACTGATGCAGTAATTCGCTTGTTGTGTGGCTCTTTTTATATTCACATTTTTGGATGTAAGTGGCAGCCACCTAAACCCAGCGCCACCTTTTCTTCAACACACAAATAGCCCAGTGGAACTAATTACAGCTGTGTGTGAACCACAGTCTGTTACCAGGGTGAAGTGGTTGGTGCTTGGTATCCCTTGTTCCCAATGGTAAATATCAAACTCCTCTCTTCACTTGAATTATTTCCTTACTGTTTAACCACACACACACACACACACACAGTGGGCCACACATTTTCCCTGGATGTCATATAAATATATATATGACCATATTTGCAGCTCCAAAATGGCTTCCTATTAGTATAAGACCAGAAGTTTTTTGCATATAAAATTAAGTGGTTCAAGTCTTCTGCAGTTGTTGTGAACAATTCCTTGGTGTCTAATCTCCAGGGTCCCGGTTGCTCTCAAAAGACCTTTCAGATCATCGTCTGTGACCTAAGTGTGCAAGTAACAGGGTAACCTGGGTAACCAATTTGTCTTAAGCACATCATAATAGTGCTATCATAGTATGTTTTATTTACTTTGGAGATGTTCCGAAGTATGCATTTAATCACTCAAGGTTCTGGTCTTACAGAAGGTCTTTACTTTTGTTCATTAATTAACTCTACTTTTGTTCTTTTTTCCTACTGCCTTGCATTAAAGAAAAAACGTAGTCATGTGTGTGAGCACACGCTCAGACAATAAGCAGGAGGGCCTTCTGACTGGATCAGCCAATCACAATTCAGGGAATGCACCTGTCAGTGCTTAGAGCAAGGAGATTGGTCAAACCATGGCAGCGACACCTGAGCTCAAAGGTGTACATGTAAACCAAGACCTTCAGAAAGGCGGCCGCCCCGCTCGAAGACTTCACAGAGTGTTGCCTGTTGCTGATCCACAAAAGGATCTGTCCAAAAATATATTCTCTTCTGTTCTTTTCTGATGTGTTAAAATTGTATCAAGCTGAGTCTCAAACATCCTGACAATCTTGGCTAACCAAAAAAAGGAGGGGATGAAGATAACTCATCGACTGCAACGTCACCGACAGCACAATGATAGCACTTGTCCAAGGCTATATGAAAATCAGACATATGGAGGGAAAAGGGTAAAGTACATGTTTTTGGAGTCTACATATCATTTCATTGATAACCACAAAGACTGGGCCTTTTCTGCTGGATATGTGGTCTGAATGTGGCTAAACTAAACATTTCTGCTAAATGAATGGTATGAAGAAATACACATACTGTATACAAGTCTTTGAACATCATTATGGAGTTGATTCTCTTATAATAGACGCTAGGCAGGTATCAATTCTTTACAGACAAACCTGTTTGGGCATTAACAAACCTCCACTCATCAATTGAGGGGTCTAAATTGTATTGATATACTATTTTTAAAAAATAACAACTGCACGCACTTGTTTTTGTAAAAATGCAAGAAAGTAAAAAAGCAGATATAAAAGTGCAGTGGGTGTGATTTCCAATTGCAATATCTCAAAATCAAAAAAGGTTGCATTCAATGTAAGCCAGGTACGTCATATGGTTTAGATGAAGGAAAGATTATTTGGAGTGAAATTGTAGTGAAGTTGAGGAGACAAATGAGCATTTTGCATGCGTCAAACTGTTTTCATGTTGACCAAGGTGACACCTGTATGGGTAGTCTTTCCCTAATTAAAGCAGATGTGTTCATGAAGCTTGGCAACTATTACCTAGGTAACATTAAGTGGCAAAAAGTCTCCAGAGAGTTCAGCTCAGGGAAACTATACCTCACCTGTAGCTGTGTAACTATAACCCTCCTCAAGTGATACGTCATCTTTGTTTATAAGAGCAGAAATATAAAATGGTCAAAAGTGGCAAAGTAAAGAATCTGGGTTCAATGTCAACTTGTAACTCTCCTTTTCCCTTGTCCAGAGGTCTCAAATGCTGTTTCAGATGGTGTGAGATTCCTGTGTGGCTATTTCCCCCATTGCCCATTGCATCAACAGCCTGCTTTCACATCTTCCTCCTTCTGTTATTATGTTATGATCTACAATCACAAAGCTCCTATGGACTTCTACCTGCCCTGAGAGGGCCTTGGATTCTGTCTGGATGCGGTCAGAAGTTCTCATGCACAATGAATGAATGTAGAGCTGTGCTGTCCCCCTTTGGAGCTAAAGTTGATCAGATTGACATGGGGTTTTTCCAACACTTGTTCTATACTTTGTATAGGCCTAAAACTGTCACAGTTTTTCTTTATTTTACCATTTCAAACATTTGTTTATCTCTTATGAACTTAATACACATATAATTCAGTGCATTAAAGGAAAAAGAAACAAAAACATTTGAAAATGTTCAGCTCCTGAAGTAGGAATCAGCTTGCTGTTGAGTCATGCCTCATACTTCAGTTTTGCTATCAGTCAACTACTGGTGAATATTTAGTATTTTGTTAACTGTAGCCAGATAAGCGTGGACACTTCAGAGTAGCAATGGTAGCAAAACCAGTGGAAAGAAGGGAATTTTATATAAGGCCTTCAAATGTTTGCTTCGAGGGGCATTTCCAAATATCACGTTCATATGGGATGGCCATCTTCATCTTACAAGGCAGTCTTGGATGTCCTTACTCTCTCTAATACTGCCTGGTAACGATGAGGATAACCTTCCACCAGCATCATATCTTCAGTATCCTTAAGGAAAGCATATTTACATCTAACTCTGAGCCAAACTAAACTTCTTCAGATCAAGGGAATTTGAATGTATGATGCCATTGTCGTCATAACACGGTGTAGAACAATTTATTCATTATTCAAGCATTATTCTAACCAAATAAGAACAAAACATATTTAATGGGCTAAATAAAATAATTGCTTACTTTTAGAAAGTTGTTCATATGTGTGTCAAGTAAGTTTCAAGGTTCAACCGAAAGGTCAAGGTGATGTATTTTAAGTTCTGCCTACATGTTTACTGCTTCTACTGCTTGGACAGTTGATTTTGAACTTAGTGATGCTTAATTAAAACAGTAGCTCTCAGAGCACATCTTACCTGACAGTGTTTGGCTGTTCCCAGGTGATCTAACACTGTCTGGTAATGATGTTCTCA
This sequence comes from Alosa sapidissima, assembly GCF_018492685.1. Classification (NCBI taxonomy): domain Eukaryota; kingdom Metazoa; phylum Chordata; class Actinopteri; order Clupeiformes; family Clupeidae; genus Alosa; species Alosa sapidissima. The sequence goes on along the minus strand of NC_055960.1, from coordinate 26,804,153 downwards.
GGGTGTCTATGACAACATAAACCCTAGAAATGAATGGCATTCTTTTCTACTATTCACTTAAGGCAACAGTAAACATGCTCTGACTTCAAGGTCAAATGCCAACAAGATTGTTGTTCTACACTGGACTAAAGAAAAGACTAGAAGATGCAGGATAAATACGAAAAGCAGAAAACAATATCTGATCAATCCCCAGCCCTTTGTTTGCCACCCTTTTGTGTTTCGATTCAGCACTGCCACTCCTCCCATTCCGTTCTGAAATACTGGTTTGGTGACTTGTCACCTACTCAAACTCATTCTCATCCCTACTCATTTGCGCACCCAACCCCCATAGATTATGCTTGCTTGTTCTGACTGGGTGAGGAGCTCAGCACCTGAGTGGCACAATTGTGAGGCTAAACAAATACAAGTGATTTCATTGTTTTCGGTGTATGGACTGTATACTACATTTTCTGATAGGTTATTTTCTTTCTCTCTGAGTGTCTGTAAGCAGAACTCTGGAAAGTGCAACATAAATGCATCCCAGTCAAGACACAGTTGGTTTCTATGCTTAATGTCTACAAATAAATACTTGATGTTTTAATCTGTCGTGATAAAATTATGAAAACTGCTCAACTTCAAAATAAATGTATAAAACAGTTGATTGAAATATCAAAGGTAGGCTGTAGTGGACTGGCCATAACCCACTGGTGGTACTTTACAGTACGTCTTCGTCAATGGTAAGTTGTCACTGGTGTTACCAAAAAATGTCATGAAAAACTGCATTTTACAAAATGGCTGCTATAGGGAATAAAAAAATATGTTGTTAGTCAGGCTAGACTCACTAGTATGTAATTGAATCCATTTGATTTCAATTTTCTTCAATTTACCTAAGAGTTGAGAAGGTCATACCAGTGACTTTGACTAAGGACTTCAATAAGAAATCAGGATATAAATGCTAAAATTTCTGATAAGTGAAAGGAGGCTGTGGATTTAACATGTGCCTTTCATCATATAGGCTACCTTCAGGTAAAGGGAGTACAGTGGTGTCAATGATAGCTTGTATTTCAAAATAAGAGTTTTGTTGTGCAGTAACACCAGTGACACGACTTCCTGGGACAGATGCATTTTAAATAAAATAATGATATTCATTTAATATTGTGTATTTAAATAGTTGCTTATAATTAATGTGATAGTTATGCATTATTACAGTTAAACTATTTCAAAAACATGTTTTTGGCCTCAGAATTTGGCCCTCAATCTGTATACATGAGGATTGGGACGGGCAATTTTGTAGTGCTTGGAATCCTATAAAATCGACTTAAAAATAAATACTGTCACTTTAAAGGCTCAAAAACATTTGATTGTTCAATTAACATATTGTTTTACTTATACACATATATATTTTACTAAATACAAAGAAATGCAAAAATTAGGTGTTTTTCAAAGTGTAATAGATGTAAAGTGTCAGGACAGAAAAGTGTCCGTTTCTGACCTGACTGACTGATGACTGATACGGAACCACTGTGTCCTTGCTTCATTTGCATAATAGCCCAGAATTAGATAACTGCTCTCATGACACTCAGCATCTGTGCATATGGTATGAATCTGACATTTGAGATTAAGACTCACCTGGCTAAAAGTGTGTGTGTATGTGTGTGTGTGTGTATGTGTGTGTGGGTGGATAGGCTTCAGCCTCAAAGTTCCTGTATCATGTGTGAAAAATGGCCATGTAAACCTACATATTCTATATTTTGCTTATAATAGGCCTACAACCAGTGTGTCACATCCTGCAATGTAGTCTACAAAAACACCCGTTGATATTGTCGGTGAATAACCTCAAAGAGATGCCTGCGAGTTCCCCATGGAGTAGTCAATGAAAATCGGATGAGGCATTTAACAAAGGGAATTGCCTCATCATAGCATCTGGATAAATGAGACAAGAGAGGCACTGCAAAATGTTCATAAAAATGGAGACTCAGGAGTGCAACAATGTTAACCTATTAGATAGTTTAAGCATAGCCTAGTGTTTTTTTTTTTTTCCTAATAGCTGAATCTTTGGTGTGTGTGACGATAAGTGAAAATGTAGGCTAAAAATAAAACCAAAAGCTAAGGCCTGGGGCACAAACCAAAAGCTAAGGCCTGGGGCACTCTGCTCAACCATAGATATACTGTCATACTATATATATAGTGCTCATCATGAATCGAAACATCCACTACAGTAGGTGGCAGTAGATTGCTATTCTTAGCATTTGCTACGTGACAACAGGAAGTGTGCAACAATCTGCTTAAGTCTGGTATTAGTACTACATTTATATGGGTACCAGCTCATATAGGTGTAGGAGGTAATGAATTAGCAGATAAATGTGCAAAGAAAGCAGCAGGGAAGTCTGATATAGAGTTGAATATTAAATACAGCAAAGCTGAAGTCAAAAGTATAATCAAAGCTAAAATAAATGAAAAATGGCAATTTATATGGGATAACGAACAGTCTGGAAGACACCTGCATAGTATTCAAGGAAAGGTGGGGAGGAGCAGGAATACATGCAGAAGCAAGCAAGAAGAAGATGTGGTGTCCAGAATGAGGCTAGGACATACAGGATTAAACAGAACATTAGTTACCATGAAAAAGCATGTTAATGGAATGTGTGAATATTGTAATAGTCAAGAGACCATAGAGCATGTAATTATGATTTGTCCTGAGTACCATCAAGCCAGACAAAGATTTATCTCACAACTTGGTGAAATCCAGATGACATTACATTTGAATGAGATACTGCAAAGAGAATCAGGTGAAATTTGTTTTTCCTTTTTGTTTTCTTTTTTGAAGGTAACTGGGTTATTTAAAAGAATTTAGGAAAGTGTAGGATGACCATTTGATCCACACTCCAGTCCAGATGGTGGCGGTAATGCACCAAAAAGCTGGTTGCCAACCGCCATATAAAAAAGAAGAAGAAGAAGAAGAAGAAGAACAGGAAGTGTGCTGTCGATGCGGTAAATGTGAATTCAACATTTCTCTGACATTTCTTTATCCTTCGCAAATATAGTCGTTTTTGAAATGGCAGGACTACCACCAGATTCATGGCAGCCTCCTACAGTTTCATTGGAGACAACGTAAGCTGAGTTTGGGTTTTTTCTTAATAAATGAATGGATGACTGAATCATGACAGTGTAGCGTAGACTCTACTGCTAAAACACTATAACGTTAACTGAAGTTAAGCTTAGCTATAGTAGCTATAACTTAAGTAGCAGCATCATATTTTTTATACTTTTTTTTTTTTTACTTTACCAGTTCACATAACGTTGTGGCTATTTTTCCCTGCAGACTTTCAGTTTGTCTCGCGGTATGACTTTTTCTCCATTGTGCAGTATTGGTGATGGGCTACAGAACAATGAATCCACTTGCCAGGATATGACTCACTATTTAAAGTTTAAAGTCTTATTTTATCATGTGTTTATTTCAGAATGGGAACTATTGTGGTTGAACTTTACTGGAAGCATGCTCCGAAAACTTGCAAGAACTTTGCAGAGCTGAGTAGAAGAGGATATTACAACACTACAAAGTTCCATCGCATCATCAAAGATTTCATGGTCCAAGGTGGAGATCCAACTGGAACAGGTGAGGTAGCCTAATCTGTTGTTAACAGTCCAGGCAATCTGTGAGAATTTCACCCAATCCAAAACTAATCTCAACGTAATTTATGTTTGTTGTTTTACGTTCATAAAACCTTCCCATATCACATAAGACAAGTCCATGAAAATCCAAGTAGTGGAACATTTGCATAGGTCAAAGGCCAAAAACTGTACCTTTGGCAGTTTTACTGAACTTGTGTAGTAGGACTACACGTGAATTGTGAAAATTAGGTCCATTGTTTTACATAAAAGCATGGAACTTGGTACACTTACACAGTGTGGAGCCCTGAACATTTTCAGATATAAAATTTTATACCAAAAAACCCTAATGTTTACCGAGGCAAATATATATGCAGAGTTTAGAAAATACTGAGGTCCAAAAAACCGAGGACCCTCCATAAGCACCAACACACACTTATGGACACAGGATAAAGAGGGTGAAGAGAATTGCAGGTTGGTTAAGGCCTCAAGGTTGCTTTTGTCAGGGCCACCAAGTGATGCTAATGACTCTCATTGTCCAAGTAATCAGAGTGTTTCTGTAGCTTTTCATGTTACAGGAACATGAAAAAGAAACAACTTTGACCTCATGCTAGGCTATGTTGAGATTGTTAGTAGACAGAATGCTATTGAGAATAAGTAACAGTCTGAGATGGCTGGAGAATGCAGGAGTCGGCAAAAGTTCTTTGAATGGTTGAAAGGAAGTTGTTTCTTTAAATTGAATTGAATTAGATTGCAATGACTCTAGGGGGAGCTCTACAGTCACCCAAAATACCTCAAACTGCATAGTATACCTTTAACATATTCTCACCAACGGGATTTTAATGGACTTTTACTTTGTTACGGCATCAATTGGGGAAAAAAAACTGTGAAAAACAATTATGTTACAATTAGGTTTGGCTGGACTTTTGGCTTATTTTGCCTGGACTTTAAAGTGGAAATGAAGCACTGAACAATGTCTTTCGGATGCTTTTATTTTAGGTGAGCTATGGTTTTATAAATATAGCCTATTTATAATAAATATTTGCTGAAAAATGAGGTAGAAATTCAGATTTTCGCCACCAGGGCACAGCCACCTTTTGATCAAGGCTTCATTTTCACTTTAAGGCTCCACTCTGTCCTGGAAGGTGGTTTAGTGTTGGGTGATTCTACACTGAAAAAAAGTTTAATCTTATTGAGGCACAACTAAACCATATTTCTAAATTGGTGAAATGTTTTCGTAGGTCGTGGAGGTGCATCAATATATGGTAAACAGTTTGAAGATGAATTGCACCCAGAGTTGAAATTCACAGGTAAGTTGGTAAATTACCTCAAGGCTTAATTTAGGAAATCTCTGGAATGTTTCTATGCTGTATGCTGAGAGCCACCAGATTTGTGTATTTTCCACAAGGATATAAAACATTTGCCAAATCAACACACCACTGTGTACTCTAATGGACCAGCCATTTAGCATTTAAACTGAAATTTAGCATTTTAATGTTAGCCTCCTTTGTTTATTTTTATGTTTTTATTTACGCGTTTACCTTTACTTGTTATTCTACACATATCATGCAGATTCAGTCAATTTCAGTCCAATGTTATTCAGCATGCTCTAACAAAGCTTCCCCCAGTGGTTTGTTATTGTTTTGCACCCATTTTATTTCTATATCTGCAACAAAAATCCAAAAGGCAATGCATAATACCACTCTGTACCCTGAGCAGCACTGGTGAGTCAGTCAGAGTGCTGGATTGAATCTATGAATGGATCCAAATAAGCCCTGTAGTTGGGGTGGGCAGTATGAAATCATTTAGCTTGCTAGACAAACCCTAGCCAGGATTAGTTTTTTTTTTTTTTTTCATTCAAAACTTCTCACACCAAATTATTTATTTTGTAACAGGACAACTTCATTTGTAAGTGACTGTAAGCTGGTCTGCTTATTTCTATCCCGTGTATGGAGTTTGACAAATAATCTGGCAGCAAATGTCCTGCACTTCTCTGCTCATCTGACACAGTGCAGGGTAACACTATACATTTCCTTGAGGTGCACTCCACTCCACTGGAATATACAAATGATTATCAAATTCCATCTTACTTTAACTTTATGTTAGCTATGACACCAGATTAGTCAGATCAGGACCACAAATGAACGGATTCGTCTTTGGCCCATCAGTAAGCCTGCTAACCCAACAACCAAGCAACAGACAGGTGAATACATAACCTCCTTGGTGAAGGGTCTGTTACAGATCCGAGGCGGAGGTATGCATTCTAATGAGTGCCATCATAGTTTGTATCTAATGCTTTTGTAGAGCTGAACATTTTATGCACCCTGATGAATAATACATATGATTACATTTTTATTTTTTTTATCTTTCTTTGTTTCGTTGTTCTCCCCTTGATTTAAGATTTAGGCCATGTGCCCAAGGTCCATCTGATAACCATTGATACTTTCAGTAATAGACAGCTCATTACCTACACAGCCATGGCGATATCTGTACTGTAAATGTAAAATCAGGTTTATAGGCCAAGTATACTTGCGTATACAAGGAATTTGGTCTGTGCATTTATCCCATCCATGAATTAGTGAACACACAGAGCACACCGTAAGGTGAAGCACACACTAACCCAGAGCAGTGAGCTGCCTTGCTACAGCAGCACTCGGGTAGCAGTGAGGGGTTAGGTGCCTTGCTCAAGGGCACTTCAGCCATGGATGTGGGCATGGGAGAGCAGTGCTCAACCACTTCCCCGCCCACATTTTTCTTATTGGTCGGGGATCGAACTGGCAGCCCTTCGGTTTCAAGTCTGATGCCTTAACCAGTAGGCCACGGCTGCCCCCGTGCCATATCAATGCCACTCTCGCTCGTGCCATGTAGCGTAACTCTTATATCTGTTTTAATGGATTGGACATGCATTATCATGTGTTTGCGTGAAGCAAATGCAAGGACACATAAAGCCTTGCACTGCCAAAGAGTTTAACAGATAACAGTGCTTTTTGAGGAATAGTGTAGGTCCTAGGATTGTTATTAACTGTAGATATGTAAGTCTGATATGTATTTTTCCACAAGGAGCTGGTATCCTGGCCATGGCAAATGCAGGTCCTGACACCAACGGCAGCCAGTTTTTCCTGACGCTGGGTCCAACTCAGTGGCTGGACGGGAAGCACACCATTTTCGGCCGTGTGTGCCAAGGCATGGGAGTTGTCAATAGGATTGGTATGGTGGAAACCAACTCACAAGATCGACCTGTAGATGACATCAAAATACTGAGGATGACTCTGCCGAACTGACTAAAACAAACCTCAAATATTTTTTTAATTTTTGTGTTCATAATCAAGGCAAGTTTGTAATAAAAAACATCTGTGAAACTTTTATATAGTCTTTGTATATGATTTATTGTAATCTTTTAGAATTTAGGTAGTTTGTTAGCTTCACCCAAGCCACTTTATATAAATCAAAATGCCATTTTGGGAGTAGCCAATTGATGCTGTGGCTACTGCCAGGGAATGTGGTTTTATTTTGTCAAGATAAGAATGAGTGATCAGATCACTGGGGCAGTGTTGTCCCTTCTCAGAACAGGGTTTCCTTGTAGGTACAGACTAGACCACAGAGTTGTGCTGTAGAGCTAACCTGGGATTTGGGATAATTCATATTGCAGTGCACATGACTCATGCAAAGGGAAACATTAGCAAGCCAATACTGGCTCTAGCCAACTAATAGCATGAAAGCAACCACCCGCAGGAGGTAAACAAGATATGGGAAAGGGGTTTTTTAAGCTTTAACTTGACATGGAACTTTTGTAGTCACTGTTGTATCTCACAATGTTAAAACTGTTTACCAGCACCCTGCAATTGATAATATATCTCATACAAGAAAAGTGGTTCATTATCAGGTTTAGGGCGCATAAAACATCTTACCACACTGAGACAGGTGTTTTTCTCATTGCTAGTTCTGCTCCATTTATTGCAACATATTTCATGTGGGTTAATATATAGATAGACCATAAACTCTGACACCTGTTAGGGATGTAAAAGATCCGCTGAAGTCCCAGCATTGGGGGTCTCCCAGAGCACCCGCCTGGAATGTGCTCACCTCTTTGCCTCGTTGATGTGAAGTGAGGACACCGCTGTAAGTCTTCTCTGAATAAACATGCTGTGACAAAGCGTTGGTCTGCATGGACTAGGTGTAATTGAGGTCATGGTTCTTACAGGTGAAAGTCAGGAGAGTCTTATTAAGCTATTTTTCTTTTTTTTGTTGTTACTTTATTGATGAACATTAACAGGCAATTTTAGGCTCTGGTGTTTTAAGCACCCACTGTCAATTTTCAAGGCACCTAACCTTAACCCTAACCCTAGTGCCATGCAGCGCTGCCTGGAAGATTGCGTTGGAGGCTTAAAACACCACCGTGCCAATTTTAGCAGTAAAAGAAATCAAAATCACCTTGAGGTTGGGCTTCATTTGGCACATGCTGGCTACATGTACTTAATGGACATGAAATTACTCTGCACAGGGACTAAGTTGTTTTATGACTATTTTTGGACGTCCAGTGAATACTAAAAGGCCATCAGTATATTGGAAATGCCACTGCATGCAATACTTGCATGCAATCCTTATGTGACTGGAAATAGTGATGACATGTCTATATTAGAACACACTCCACACTTCTAGAATTCTATTAGAATTGTCCTTAAAGTTATCTCTCGTTTTGAAGTAGATAAAGGATTCCATAGTAAAGAAAATGTGCTTAATTGTAGCAAAATTAAAGCCATCTTTACCAGAAGATTTGGGGAAGATGGTAGTCTTTTGAGTAAAGTTTGAATGGGGGGCTTTAGTTAAAAGACTCCAATCTTGTCAAAGTCTTCTGATGTATGGGTAGCATAAGAGATTCTTCAATCCAGATAGTTGTCATGAAATCAAAATCAGCCTGGTTTGGTCTTTGCTCTGAGGTATTTGGCTTTTTTTAGCTGTTTTTTTCCATTCAGTTTTGCAACCTGGGCACGTGAAAAGGAATGTGATGTAATAAGCTTCTAGTGAGACACTTCAATGAGACAGATTAATCTGCACTGTCCCTCTGTTAACCTCTGTTCAAACTATTCATTGCTTCTTGAGTTTTCCTTTTTGCCTACTGGATAATGGCCAAAAGCTTGAGTTTTGTAACTCCTGAAAGGCCACTTACACAAGTCCTTGTCTTTCTGCCAGGGAAGGGTTTATATCATCATCTAATGGTGAAACATGATTCGAATATCCACTGGTGAGGCAGGTCACATTATGAAAACCTTATATGGCTGATCTGAAGTAGAAACATTTTTGTGCTTAAAAACAGGTAAAAGGAATAATAAATAAAGTAAACTTAAGAAAAACAATAGTTTGCTTGATCAAGCCCACTAATAAACTAGACTGCATTTCTGTGAAACTGAAAAAAGTGTGCTGGCTCAACTAAACTTCACCAACAAGAGCAGACACAGTTTAGCAAGCACAAAGTTCCTCGGATATGCAGTCTAGTTGTAATTGTTCTTCAGCCTTAGTTTTTGCTTGTTTCGGTTAAATGATTAGCCTACACATCATATCAGCTCATCTGTTCATAGCCTGACATTTTAGCATTTACACAGTAGCACTGTCATTTTAAAGGTAAACTATGCAGTATTGGCAATTTCCTTACTGTTTTCTCGGGTTTTGCTTCTTTTTCGCTGGCTCTGTCATGACGAATGTCTGAGAAACTCCATCGCTACCTTTTTCTAGCCGGTGCCTGGCGTGTATGTATATTTGAATGCAGTAAAGCAGGGATGTCAAAGTCAAATACATTAGGAGGGCCAAAAAAACAAATTTGCTACAAGCCGAGGGCCGGACTGGTTCAATGTTTATTAAAACATATTAAAATGACTGCATGTAACCTATTGAACCAAGACGTGTACTGTATTTTATTTAATGATTAAATGAATAATGACTGTGACTGAAGTGCGGGCAAAGTTTGCACAAATGTACGATTTTTCCCATCCTCACCGACCTTGTCATAAAACTTGTTTAAATGATCATATGATGCCACCTTGCTGCTTTGTCGTCTACATGAGCCTTTCTCAAACTTCTTTGACCTGAGGCCCAGTCAAGGCATACTTTGGGGTCATAGGGCCCACCTACATGAACCCACCCCCTCCTCCCACCCCCCATTAAATTATCATAATGATATCACAATTATTATTATTTTTATACTATATTGCTATACATGCACTTCAAAACAGTCAATGTTTAAAGTGCTAAGATTGTTCACAAAAGTTTGTGAAAACATGCACATCAGAGTACTGCTTTACTAATGTAAAATATAATTAGGCCTACAATAGTTTCATTGTTTTTGCATTGTTGCATGATGCTTGCATGAGAAATACTTCTCAAAACAACTGCGGTTATATGCCGTGGTTTTGGGATGTTTCCCTCATGCAAGCATCCTACACTGATAGAATATTTATATGTTATTTAATTACATTTAATTTGAATGCCTGAATGTAAGGATTCAGGAGACACAATACCAGCTTGTGTGAATGGTAAATGGCGGGTCAGATCATGCGTAAATCACTGATCTGGAGATCTTTAACTATCTTTAACTAAGACTAATTAATAGTTTTTGGCTGACTTTAATACTTAATGCCAAACAGTGTTTTATATAGTCTGTGCTCTGTTTTTTATGGAAGTTGCATAAATCCACGTCGTTCTATTAAATGTCGTTTCATAATTCCAATAGGTTGAAGCTTAGCTTTGCTACCAACGTGCACACGCATGCATTGAATAAACGCTCATACCACGACTTAATTATATGCCTCTATGTTTGATGACACCAAATTAGCAAGTATTTCCTACTAAATGCAGAAATGTTTGTTTTCTTTTTCTGTCCGCGGCTCCTTGACCAATTGCGCAGCAAATTATCAGACGATGGCCCGGGAATAATTTCACTCTGCAGACCATTGTCCACATTGCGGAACGCGGCCCATAGTTTGACAAATGGTGACCTGCATGCTGCCATATAAGGCCTTTTTACGGTGTGTTTTAGCCGGGTTTTCGCGTGGAAGGCTCTGTAGAAATCTGGCATCCTATTCAACTAAGTTAACCTGAAAGAGCATGCCGTTCAGATACCAGAATGAACGAGTTCACAGTGACGTTCATCAGGCAGTAGTAGCCTAATACAGTATGCTCAGTTCACGTTCGCTCAAAATACATATGAACGAGTGACTTTCGTTCAATGAACGCGTTCAGGCACAACACTGGGGAGGGGGGTAACTGAAAGTTGACATCTGCCCTGACTGAATACTGATGAATAATGAAGCCGAGGCCCACTTGCGGCGCCGCAGTGAGTTCGTGGGCTACCGTTGCATTGCGTGGAATGCAGAGGTGGAAAGTAACTAAATACATTTACTCACGTTACTGTATTGAGTAGTTTTTCTGTGTATTTTGTATTTTTTAAGTAGTTTATAAAATCGGTATTTTAAATTTTACTTGATTACTTTTTGAGTGAAGTATTGTACTTCGCTACATCAAAAATCCCATCCGTTACTTGAGTAAAAAAAAAGTTAAGACTAACGAAAACAGAAAGGGAGAGAAAAAAAATCGCGCCCAACCACTAGCCTCGTGATAATGATCAGCATGTAGCCTACAACAGGACATGAATCAAGCTGGCGTCATGCAGTCTTTCTGAAAGTGATGGAGCTGGATCACGAGATGAATCAGATTAGCCTAACCTATAAGTGTATTTTTCGCTATTCCAATGGGTTGTCTCAGTTCGTTTTAGCACCAATGATTGCGGAGATATTCAAGCAAACACCATGGGATTTCGTGTTTTGACGTTTGTGCTCACCTTTCTATGGAAAGAAGTTTATTAGCAGTTGTTTCCCCTCACTTTGATGTCTCTGTTTTTCCTGTTTTGGCCTTTGTTTTTAGTAACCTGACTTGGCTTTCTTGGCGAGACACACATTGCACCAGCAGCACAACAATTAGCGGTCCACTACTAGCGATGCTCAACTAAATAAACAAAAGATAGACTACTTTATGAATTGTGCAGGCGGACTAAACCATTTAGCTCTTTAGCAAGGGAGAGTGAGAGTGACCTTAGACAGTTTTCACTATGTTTTGTAACGTTATACAAAATACAGTCAGTCAAACTTTACATTTCGTCTGACATTCATTTTTACATTTAATTTGGAAGTTAAACTATTCAGGTAAAATTCAGGGTTTTTTTTTTTTTCAGTAATTAACCTAAACTTCCAGTGAGTCTATTCAACATTTTCACCACACATTATATTAACACACATATAAAAAATCCAAACATAAGAGTTTTGTGTATTAAAGTGGAATGACACAGGAAAAAAGTATTGAACGTGCCTACTGAAATTTCTTCAATACTTTGTGGAAAAGCCTTTGTTTGTAAAGACAGCTTCAAGACATTTCCTGTATGACAAAACTTATTAGTCGCAGTATCGGGTGTGATTTTGGTCCATTGTTCTAAACAGATTCCAGGGGTCCCTCTTGTGAATCCTGATCTTTAGTTCCAGATTACTTCCAGAACTGTTTGAGCTTTTTGCTTTTATCCATCATGAAATGTTTCTTGTGTGACACCTTGGTAATGAAAAACCTTTTTATAGCCCATCAATATGTAAGCTACTAACCAAGCTTATATTAATTTGCGCAGATAGAAAGGATAACTAATCTCTAACTACTTACAGATTCCAGCTCGTTCCTTCCCTTTCCTTACCTTAGTGCTTTTTCTTAGCGTGTTCAATACTTTTTCCCTGTGTTATTCCACTTCATTACACATGACTCTACTTATGGAGTTGTTTGGATTTTTTATGTGTGGATTACCTGAGTTATTACTAATGCCTGATGAAAATGTTGTGCCCCCTGTATTCCACTTTTCAAGGGCCCTCTCCTCCAAAGTGGGAAGTATAGGGCTATACTTCCCACTTTCCCCCCCAGTTCGACGGCCTTTAATCTGCTGAACCTTCTGCTCGTTTCCAAATATAAAAAAAACTCTCTGCAACTTAACATTGGCCTGCCTGCCTCAGCTGCCTGTGAGGGGCTTTTCAGTTGTGCTGGATTACTGTTCACTGCAAAGCGACCCAAGGATGAGTGCAACTAACTTTGAAAATCAACTACTGCTAAAACTTAAAGGAGAACTCCGGTGATTTTTCACATAGATCTCCATTTCTCAACATCCTTATCAGGCAAGTACCTCCACTCGGCGGCCATATTGCAACACTTTTTGGGCACTTATCGTACATCTATTTCGGCAGAAATGCGTGTGCGTAAGGCTTCACGACACCAATCTTGCTCCAGCAGCGAGATCACAACAGATGATTGGCACGATGTCTTCACAGCACACCACATGATTGGCTCAATGTATTTTACAACACACCACATGATTGGCTCAATGTATTCACATGTCAACGTTTTGCCGCGGAAGGGTTGTGATATGTGTAGACAACTGTTACAAACTAACCCCATGCATTACTATGGAGGATTTTTTGAGTGCTGTATCTCCTCATTAGAAAGTCTCTGGTAAAACTGGTTGTTCTGGTACCCACCCCCCCCCCAAAAAAGTAACTAAGTAACTTTTACTTAAAGTACATTTTAAATGAACTACTTTTTACTTTTACTTGAGTACATTTTCAGATCGGTATTTTAACTTGTACTTGAGTAATATTTCATCAAGGTATTGGTACTTTTACTTGAGTACAATATTTTCATACTTTTTCCACCTCTGGTGGAATGGAGTATTGATGCGCAAAACAGCACCTGGCGGCTGTGGCCTGCGGGCCGGTTCTAATACTAATCAAATATCATCCCGGGGGCCGTAGATAATTCATTCGCGGGCCGGGCCTTGACCTTGACATGTCTGCAGTAAAGCAATTCGTTACACTCGTTATACTTCCTGACACTGAGGCTGTCCTCAGATAGTGGAATCCACTATATTGAAATCTCTTAGCTTCTTCTTCTTCTTAGAGGGAGAGCAGATAGATAACAAACGTTCAGAAAAAGTCCTGTTGGCAAATTTGAGGAAAAGTCGGTAAAGGGGCTATTTCACACAATTTGAGGGTGCTGAATTCAAATATGTTGTTTACCAAGCTCAATTTTGAGTTTTAAGCTTGCTAATTAGCATAATTAGCATAATTCACATACTTTTTGGTTTTGCCATCAGATATCATAAGAATTGCAAAAAAGAAGGCATTAATATACTCTTTATGTATCAGATATGTTGTAGGACAGGACAGGAATTACTCCAATGACCCTCAAGAAGCAAATGAAAATAAGCTACAACTAAAATACAAATTGAAATCATAGCTAAAATTCAGTGTGAAACAAAATAGATTCCTTGATAATAAATTGATAGAATAGTAGGTGACTGCTCATTTTTCTGTAGAAAGTAGGCTACTTTGTCACTAACTATTATGAACAGTTGTCAGTCTTTACAGAGGATTTACACTGTATTTTTTTTACTGTAAAGACGACTGTGCTTGCCTAGTTAAAACATCTTATTGGTGCTCTTTCCTATCATTCAAATTCCAGCCATGCAGAAAAATGGAAGAGTGTGCTGTGCATGTTTGAGGAGTGCTGAAGAGTGCTATGGAGATTGCATTATTTGCAAAAAAAATGTATGGTTATGGTTATGGTTATGGGATTTTGCAGACGCCTTTGTCCAAAGCGACACACAAATACAAAAACAACATAATATTTAAAATATAACAGGGAACAGATTAGAATGTTGGTCAAAGTATAATGAGGAGGATAGCAATAATAAACAATAATGTCAATTCAATCAATAGCCTAATAAAATAAGCAATGAAAATGAGGGAAAAAGCAATAATATAAAAACCAATGACATGGTAAGACTATATTAAGGAGAATATCAATAATAAACAATAATGTCAAATTAATCAACAGCCTAATGGAAATAAAACAATATTATACAAACCATAACGCATAAGAAGCACTTAAAGAACTAAGTGCATGTTGAACAGGAATGTCTTTAGACCCCTCTTAAACAACCCAAAACTACCACAGGAACGGATACCACTGGGCAACTCATTCCACCATCATGGAACCACTGAGGAAAAGAGTCTTGAATTAGACCTAGTGTTTCAATTACATCAATTACGGTCATCAATTACAACGGCCAAGTTACGTGCCGATCTAGTTGGGGTCAGTGAAGTTGAGTCAAGCTGGATGTTAATCTGTTGGGGAATAGCTGTTTTAGCTGGAAACACCAAAACAATTTAGACAAGATATCCTTTATAGTGCAAAAAACAAAAAGAAACATTCTCCAGTGCATCATTACTGCATATGATGCTGAAAAGGAAGTGGACCTAGGACAAATCCTTAGCTATGAACTGATTAATGTCTCTGTACTGTAGCTATTGCAGATAGCGATGGTTATTTGTGAAGTGGAAATAAGTCTATCCTCACTCAAGTGCTGTCTAGCAATGTGGAATGTCCAGTAGTGATCACTGCAAAAACTGCTCATTCAACACTGGTAATAGATGCTCAAGATCTAGTTATGTCTTTAGGACACCCATCTGACTGCAGCACATTTAAGAAGTATGCAGGAAGTATGCAAGAAGTTTGTAAGAAACTTTTGTATTGTTATTTGGTATTTCTTATGTGGGAGCAAATGATGTTAATCAAAGAAATAGACCTAATGTAGGAATGCACACAGATATTGCAACAGATAATGGTGTAGGCCTATCTGATGAAGACCTGAGTGGTTAAAACATACTTAATAAATTACACTGGGAGCAAAGAAGACTATCTTCACTTTTTTCCCTTTGCAACTGTCAAAGAAATCCCATAAACACGGGAAGGCCTAGGGTAGCCTACATCAGATGGCCTAAAGATTAGGCTCTTCTGCATAGCATTAAGTGATTTGCATCCAGTAATTTGAACACTGACCTTGATCTAGCCTACTTTGGCTATTTAAAGGTAATTTATTGCCAAAACACCACACAATATAATTGAGCTATAACAAACAATAAAGGACTTAATCACACACAAACTACTATTTTACTGACTACAAAAATAATAATTATGTATGAAGTTTAGAAGTTTAAAACCCAGAATTGACCAAAAGTGTACCAAATTCAACACACATGATTCAATACACTTGGAGGAGGCATTTCAGATATTTTAGGATTTTGATATCGTTTCAGTATCGAGTATCAACATATTTATGGCAAGTATTGTATCGAAGTCATAATTTTGGTATTGTGACAACACTATGCCAGAGCCACTCTGTTTTCTAGATGTTGAGGATCGGAGGCTCTACCATCAACAAGTGATGCAGCTCAGTGGCATATTAGAAGAGCTCATTATCAAGCTCCAGTATGGAGGCAAGCACACATACCAAATCCAGTGTTACTAGAAGTAAAATGTTTTTTACTTGTTGGTTGTTGCTGACGGTAGATGCAGTTCTGCATTAGGCTTATTCCTGCTATCTAAGTTCATATGTACTGTGGGATATATTCTGAGTTGGTTATCTGTGCAACTTGTTATTGTGATGAAATGCATTAAACACCACATGAGTGACTCACTATGTTAGCAATAAAAAATATGGTTGTGTTTTGATTAGAATTTCCGAGTTTATTACATGTTAACTGTAATCATCATCATTTGTTCCCATTATGTTGACACTTCCCTGAAGCAAGCCATCGTCCCATCATGTTTCAAAGCTGCCACCATTATACCTGTGCCGAAGAAAACTGCTCCATCCTGCTTCAATGATTACCGCCCCGTGGCACTGACACCCATCATCATGAAGTGCTTTGAGCGGCTTGTCATGTCACACATCAAATCCATTCTCCCCCCCACCCTGGACCCCTTCCAGTTTGCATACCGAGCCAAACGGTCCACCGAGGATGCAATCTGCTCTGCCCTCCACCCAGCCCTCACCCACCTGGAAAAAAGAGACTCATATGTGAGATTGCTGTTTATAGACTTCAGTTCTGCATTCAACACCATAATACCACAACAACTCATCTGAAAACTTGACAAACGGGGCAGCCGTGGCCTACTGGTTAGCACTTCGGACTTGTAACCGGAGGGTTGCCGGTTCGAACCCCGACCAGTAGGCACGGCTGAAGTGCCCTTGAGCAAGGCACCTAACCCCTCACTGCTCCCCGAGCACCGCTGTTGATGCAGGCAGCTCACTGCGCCGGGATTAGTGTGTGCTTCACCTCACTGTGTGTACACTGTGTGCTGTGTGTGTTTCACTAATTCACGGATTGCGATAAATGCAGAGACCAAATTTCCCTCACAGGATCAAAAGAGTATATATACTTATACAGTACCTACCTCTGCAACTGGCAACTGGACTTCCTCTGTCAGAGGCCTCAAGTAGTACGTGTTGGCAACTATATCTCAAGCAGCATCACACTGAGCACGGGGGCCCCCCCAAGGCTGCGTGCTCAGTCCGCTGCTCTTCACTCTGCTGACTGCACTGCAACCTACAGCAACAACCACATAGTGAAATTTGCTGACGACACAACTCTGGTGGGTCTCATCACCAAGGGCGACGAGACAATACAGGATAGAGGTCGACCTTCTGACCACGTGGTGCAGGGACAACAACCTCCTGCTGAACGTCAGCAAGACCAAGGAGATTGTTGTTGACTTCCGGAGAGGTCACACCCAACACCTGCCACTGACCATTGACGGTGCTGTGGTGGAGAGAGTGAGCAGCACCACATTCCACTGCCCTCTGGGAAGAGGTACAGAAGCCTGCACTCCCGCACCACCAGACACCAACAGCTTCATACACCAGGTTGTTAGGATGCTGAACTCTCTCCCCCCTCCACCCTCAGCCACATAACATCCTGGACTTTTGGACCCACAATGGCTGCTTTGCACTACTCCACTTGCACTACTCCACTGGTAGAACTACCTCAGCCATTTATTGGCCTGACTTTTGCACTATTATATTGACTGTCTACTGTATGCACAATTGCACAATTTCAACCCAAATTTTGGTGCTCTTATTTCTTCATTGTATGTGCCTTCTTATTTACTTTTTATATTGTTTACTTGAATGTTATGTTTGTCTGTGGACCTAATTGGTAAAATATGTCTTGTCTCCACCGTGGGATAGTGGGAAACGTAATTTCGATCTCTTTGTATGTCTTGACATGTGAAGAAATTGACAATAAAGCAGACTTTGACTTTGATTAAATACATGGGTCTAAATACATATTCTAAATACACTAAATACATGTTTGAGCATTAAAGAAACTATACTATAGTTTATTAATGTGGGTCATTCCACGTCAGTTCAACCAGGGCCCACGCACTTAGGTCTCAAAAAATTCTGAAAAAATTACCAGGTGTACCTATGTTACCCAGGAGACACACTGTAAAATTACTCTTATGTAAGATCAATACTTTCCAAGATACAGCCAGTTTTACAGGGGGAGGGGGGTGTCGATTTTGTTCGGCCTCTTTTTTTTGTCAAAGTTCACAAGCCCACAGCGCAAGAACCATGTAGGAGGCTCAAATTTTGCATGCTGGTACATAAATAGGAATAGTATGTAGCAAAATCGTCACGTTTGGTCTGGATAATCCTGCATGGTCATAGCTGTCCCTCAAAGTTGATACAAATTTTATTGGAGTTTTTGGCTGGGCTCTGTTGTAAAACTTAAAAAGGCAAAGTATCCAACAATGTCCTTTAGAACAAAAAAGGGTAATCCAAGACCATGCGACGATACTCCACACTCACGTAGTCCAACATGTCAAACACATAGGCCTGTTCGCGCTGCCCCTACCTAACGTGATAGCAGAACATAAGAAAACTTTGACCCTGTCCCACGAACGCCTCCCATTGATTGACAGGCCAATCGATGGGAGTTCCTCATTATCAGTGAAAATCAGTCCTATACCCGTGTGTTTACTTCATTTCTGGTAGCCTATCTAATGTTCATGACTCACATAATTACTATTATACCAACAGTAACATTCAAAACCATATGAGTACATGCTCAAAATAAAACACATAATTTTAATGGGTGACCATTACATTCCCCCCCCCCCCCTTAGCAGGTCCCGACCAACGGGGTGCAAGTTTGGCGGAAAATTTGACAGCTGCTTTCGACAGTGGGTGCGCCCTAAGCCAGACCAGATCACCGACCATAAAGTGTACATCCCTATGGCGTGAATTGTAGTATCTGGCTTGTCTGGTTTTGGCTAAACCTACATGTCGCTGAACCTCTTGATGAATGTTTTGCTGTCTGTGAAGTGTTGTGTATGCAGGTGAGGTAGGTGTTGGTGTTTTGGAGATGAGACGCTCAAATGGCCCCTTAATGCTACGCCCTAGCGCCAACAAGGCTGGTGTCACCCCAGTTGTCTCATGGGTGGCGCTGTTAATGGCCAGGCGGAATTCTGGGAGCCACCTGTCCCAGTTTTGATGGTGCTGCTCCACAAAAGATGCTATCATGGTTTTCATGGTTCTATTCACCCTTTCAGTCATGTTCGTCTGAGGGTGGTATGCTGTTGATAGCTTTTGCATAACCCCCCATGACTCACACAGAGAGGACATGACTTGACTGGTGAACTGGGGTCCACGATCCGATACCATGTAGGCAGGCACTCCCCACCTAGTGAAGACTTCATCCTTCAGGATTTTACAGACCCGTGGAGTGTTCGCATCTTTCATTGGGAACAACTCCACCCACTTGGTGTAATAATCCACGACAACCATGAGCATTGTGTTCCGGGCCTTACCTGAACCTAGGGGTTAATAACACATGTTTACCGAGTTCGACCGGTCGCTGGGATTTATTATTTTTATGCTAGTCGAATGTGACCAGTTTTATTGCAAACCGCTAATTAGCGTGTAACGCTAGCCTTCGGGGCACACATACAGTAAAAAGAAATCGCTATATCTATACCACTAACAAGGCTCAAAATAGCACCACACTTACACAGTAGCATAATGTAAACCGAAGCATTGAGAACTTTGTAAGTGTACAGGCAGTTTATTAAAAAGAAACACATTACCGTTCACGTCTGGTTCACATATACAGGCAGGCGATGTGAACTAAAATCAAACGTAATTTGCTCAATATAGGCCTATCAGAAATAATAGCTGTGATGTAACATAACTTGTATAGTCTACTTGTAACAAACGCTCTCTAATGCTTTCGAAAGCGAGGGCTACAATACGCATCAAAAGGTGCGGGGCGACTATTCCATTACACTTGCTGGCAATCAAGGTAGTGGACATGCGTTAAATAACCAAAAAATACAAACATGGATCGTCCTAGCAATAACCCCAGGACGTTTTACCAAACACGGTTGAATAACACAAGGACACAAACGTTAAACCTCCGTGCTTTATAGAATTATTGTACCGGCGGGAATCTACAGTAGGCCCGCTCCATTCATTCACTCATAAACAAAACAAAGTGCGCGCATCGCGCCAGCAACCCCAAAATACCCACAAAACAACCCACAAAACAATTTGTCCAATTGGTCAAGACCTGAGCAAACAAAACAATGTCCTTTTAGGAAGTGGCAGCCTCTCCGCGAACGCAAAAAATAAGGAAGGACACGGCGGTCCGGTTTTAAAAACCCCGCGTCTCACCAGCCTGTCCTTGTTGGCAAATGTACGTCCAGATGAGTAATCCCCATATAGAAAAAAGGCAAAGTATCCAACAATGTCCTTTAGAACAAAAAAGGGTAATCCGAGACCGTGCGACGATACTCCACACTCACGTAGTCCAACATGTCAAACACATAGGCCTGTTCGCGCTGCCCCTACCTAACGTGATAGCAGAACATAAGAAAACTTTGACCCTGTCCCACGAACGCCTCCCATTGATTGACAGGCCAATTGATGGGAGTTCCTCATTATCAGAGTGAAAATCAGTCCTATACCCGTGTGTTTACTTCATTTCTGGTAGCCTATCTAATGTTCATGACTCACATAATTACTATTATACCAACAGTAACATTCAAAACCATATGAGTACATGCTCAAAATAAAACACATAATTTTAATGGGTGACCATTACATACTTACTTAGTGGATGTCCATCTGGTCCCTCTGGTATGGATCGCCGCCTCCGATTTCTTTTCGGGACATGGAAAAAAGTTTCAACTACAGCCCCAATGAGGGGAAATCTTCAGACTCTACAAAACACTGCGTCTCTTGGGGGTTGCGACTCAACAGGTCCCACAATGCTTAGCTTCACAATGTCCACAGGTAGCCTACAGTTTCCAGAAGTGTGAGGCTGTGTGCGGCATTGACTACAGGTAGCTCTCTCTCTCATAGCCTTTTCACGGAGCTGCTGCAGCTCTTCGTTGGTATATATCAACGTCCAATATGGGTTCATCCTCGATGTCTTCAAATTCGTTCAAATAACCTGCCATCTATTATGTCTCCTGTTGCGTTCAGTGCTTCTCTTTTGCACAGTCCTTTCTTTCGGCAACAACGTTTCACGCGAGATTCACTTCACATCCCAGAGTTCTGTTTTCCCAAGGCACCTGCCTGTATGTGAACCAGACGTGAACGGTAATGTGTTTCTTTTTAATAAACTGCCTGTACACTTACAAAGTTCTCAGTGCTTCGGTTTACATGTAGAGACCCTCATTATGCTACTGTGTAAGTGTGGTGCTATTTTGAGCCTTGTTAGTGGTATAGAAATAGCGATTTCTTTCTACTGTAGGCCTACATGTGCCCCGAAGGCTTGCGTTAAATGCTACTTAGCGGTTTGCATTCGACTAGCATGAAAACAAACCCCAGCGAACGGTCGAACTTGGTACACATGTGTTATTAACCCCTAGGTTCATTTTGCGCCGGAATTGTCCTTTAAGTGATACTACGATAGCAATTATGTGATATATTTGTCAAACTAGGCTTTCAGCTCAGATTTGTGCGTGTTCTCGGTGTTGGGATGACGTTGGCCAATCGTGAAACGTGGAGACGGACAAGACCGCCTCTATTTAAAAACAATTACTTCCGCATTCATGAGCGATAGCTTAATCTACACTGCGGTCATTTTTTGTGTCTAACCTATAACATCAAATAAATCAACTGTCATCAGTTGTTGTATGGTATGCATGTCCATACTGGGATATTTGCACGCACAGCACTATTAAAGCGCATTCGAGATCCAAAATGTTAGTAGAGGCGGAGCTCCACCTGTAAGATATATGACAGAATCCTACACATGAGAACTTCGTTTTTAAGACAATTGATTGGTCAGTGGGCGGTAGATTACACGATTTGAGCTATAACTTAGCACATAACCTCCTCCCGACCAGGTTTGGTTGACAGCATAAGATACCATGGTGTTATAGCGACACTAAAACAGATCCACTTTCGTGTCGCAGCATACCCTGGCTTTGAGCGCAACATACCTCGCTAACCCACTAAAAGAGATTCGTAGTATACCCCACTGATGAGCTGTGATGAAACTAACTCATTTGAAAATTCATCAGTGCTGGTGATAATGTTGACAAAATTCCCATATTTATAAGAAATTGCATGTTTGAAATGGCTCAACAGCCATATAGTGTTTAAAATCAGCATGTGCTGAGAGACCATTTGCCATCTTTAAGTCATCATCACAGCCATTTTAATAAAACAACAAACTACTTTTTTAGTTTTGAAATTATCTGAATCCTGTGTATATTCTATAACACTGGCAAATGAACAATATTATGACTGCCACACAGTGAAGCGGCGGTCATATAGGTTTAGTCAGAGTTTTTTTTTTCCCTTCAGTAATTTTGTGTCAACGATTCCCGGGACACTGAAAGACCGGGGTGCACGAAACTTATTGGGCATGTAGATCCATCGGCATCCATCGAGAAGTAGCAGAACGCAAGAAAAAGTGTAGGAACTCGAAGGACCAAAATCTAAAAGTACTGGAACT
Source organism: Alosa sapidissima (assembly GCF_018492685.1). Lineage (NCBI taxonomy): Eukaryota > Metazoa > Chordata > Actinopteri > Clupeiformes > Clupeidae > Alosa > Alosa sapidissima. The sequence continues at coordinate 26,781,675 of NC_055960.1, read as the reverse complement.
GTGTTCCAGTGCGTTCCAGCCCACTGGTTATTTACTACATCCATTTAAAGCTGCAGTTTGCAAGTCTGACAGATTGAGGGGACTTGTTTACAACTCTTATGCCCCTCCCCCACTACCACCGAGCACCCTCTCATCAAGTTTGTGTTCGTCAGTGCACACCAGACTGTGATTGAATTGATTGATTGAATCTCACACAGCCCTGCTCTGATTGGACCAGAAGAACCGGGAGCTGTGGATTTTTGCAAAACAAATAACAGGCTCTAGGTGGAGGTAGAAGTGCTGATTTTTTTCTGAAACCGGCTGATTTATGTTGTTCTGTCGGATCATAGCGTCGGTTTCAATGAATATGATCAAAACAAATCTTGCCAACTGCAGCTTTAATGCAAAAAAGTTTTACTAAAATTAAAAATTGAACTCCTATAAATTGTAACTTATTTATATAATCTATGGTTTTAATGAATCTATAGGTGAACATTGTTCTAAAATACTGGTATTGTCCTTTGTAATTTTGTGGATGACATACTCTGCAATTCAACATTCCAAGTCCAACGACCAGATGCCATCCTCTTTGTTGCCACTATCTGTATCTTTGCCTGCCCATGATGGGTCTGAGTCTTTTGAAGGGTATGTTGTTTTGCAAATGCATGGTTTTAGTTTTCAACATGTCAGTACCTATGTGCAATAAACTGCTGCTGGAATAGTCCTTAAACAAACACGTTTTTTCTTGCCTTGTTTACGGTCTGCTTTGTTTTGTGTTGTGGTCTTCTGTGTTTTAGTCTTTCCATGACATTGGTTGAACAATCAACACTGGCAGCAGTATCACTTAAATGCTTTATTTGTTTATTTATGTAAAATGTACATACAGGATATTTGAACCGACTTTATTGATCACATCTCATGCCCCATCAGCATAACTAGCAATATCCAACATACTGAAGAGTACCCTTTAGGCATTAAGAGGGTGGTGTTTTTATCCACAGGTGATATTGAATAATGGCTCTTGTCGACAGTGAAGAACAGCTAAAGGTCCAGTTGATGGTGGTGGACCTACTCTGGAGTATTTTAGGTTGCTGATGAAAGCCGTTCAGAATCAGAATCAGCTTTATTGGCCAGGTTCACGTAAACAAACAAGGAATTTGATTCCGGTCCTGAATCTTTGCCCTCAAGTACAACAATACACTTAACATATAAGAATGAAGAATAAAAAAAACATACATTTTCAGTCCAACATATTTGAAAGATCTGAGAGAGACAAGAGACTGATCCTTGACACTCATGGAAATTTCTTGGTGATATTCTATCATGGTGTTTGTAAACCCTTTCATTAATACGAAGCATTATTAAAGCAACACCAAAGAGTTTTTTGCACCTTAAAAAAATGTTTCCAAAATTGTTTCCGTGGTTCATCAACTCATAACAGGGTGAACGGCACTTCTGCATTCGCTTCACGGCCCTCTATCGGCTATAACCGCACTATGTAAGTTTGCCAGATCGGGTAGCGGATCTGTAGTTCGATGGAATGAGACATAAGAAACTACAAATTTGACTTGCATGATGTCGCAATACATCATAGCCTACTTTCATAAAATCATGCAACAAATTCTACCTTGTGTATGGACATCGTTATTTATAAAGCCGTTGGATAAACAAAGCGTGCGTGCAACAGAGGAAAAGTTCTTCGGTGCTGCTTTAATATGTACTGCAAATATCCAGACATTTATTAGAAGTTATCAATTGTACACAGATACATTTTACCATCATGTTTAAAATACAAAATATAAAAATGATTGATAATGTAAACTATGAAAGAAAGACCCAAACCACCCCAAGTTGCAAGAAATAAAAAACAATTTGCCACCATATACAGAGGAGTAAAGCAGCAGGTCTACAGTAATTCCCTGTGTATTAGCCTCATCGTATTACCGGTAACTGCAAATAAAAATAACATGTATTGATCGCAGTGCCCTATATCCCAATGAATCACAATCAGATCATGCTTAAACCAGAAAGAACAATGAAGAAAAGAAATACATTCCAAGTATGGCTAGTCCTTCTGTATTAGCTGAAGAAATTTAGGCCATATACAAGTATCTACAAGTAGCCGGGTATTTTTTCATCATGCATACGCAAAAACAGCCCTCGTCACAATCCAAAAACTCCTCTGTTTTAGCCTGTCCACACAAAAATATTGAAACTGAGTTTTCAAAAATGGTGTTTTTAAAAATATCCGTTTTCAGAGACCAAAAACAGCTTTAACGTGGACAACAGGCCAAAATGCTTTACAACACCATCCAACCCCTCCGACTGGGAGACAAGCTCTTGCAGATGGGTGTGGACGCTCACCTGGTAACTTGGATTACAAATTACCTGACCGAGCGACCACAGTTCGTCAGACTGAAGAACTGTCTCTCTGACACTGTGATCAGCAGCACCGGAGCGCCACAGGGAACTGTGCTCTCTCCAGTCCTGTTCACCCTGTATACATCTGACTTCTGCTACAACACCGAGTCATGCCACATGCAGAAGTTTTCTGACGATACTTTTGTACAATTGTGGGGTGTATCAGGAACGGGCAGGAGGAGGAGTACAGGAGCCTGGTGGAGGACTTTGTGCAATGCCTTCAGAAGACATATTTGTACTCAACATAGGCTCTTGATTTATTTTCCTTACGGAGATAAGTAGAAACACTCTAACAAAAAACAATGAACAGAAAATAAATTCCTTCAGGGTCTGAACAGCAAACTTTACAAGTCTAAAAAATCATTTTGGTTCTCATTTTCAGAGCACCCAAACACTTTGTGGGAATATACAAAGATTTTTTAAATATTTTTTTCTTTATTCTCCATGATCTTTTCTTTTCAAAAACACCAATTTGACTTGTCTTATGCAAATCTTTCTTTTTCACTTTCCACCCTGAACATGGGCAAAATGCACCATTGACATCAATATGTTTTGTATAGAGCTACCACAGGTTACTCTATACAACCACAGGTGGCAGTGTGGTGACTATATATAAAACATATTGATGTCAATGGGGCATTTTGCCCATGTTCAGGGTGGAAAATAAAAAAGAAAGATTTGCATAAGACAAGTGAAATTGGTGTTTTCAAAAAGAAGGGATCTTCTGTTCAGACCTAGCCTGGGTGTTCCCATGCTGAATGGGAAATGAACGTTTGGTTCCCAGACCACGTCTCATTGAGAAGTGGTGGCACTAGCCAGGCTAGTTCAGACCCTGAAGGGATTTGTTTTCTGTTCATTGCTTTTTGTGAGAGTGTTTCTACTTATCTCAGTAAGGAAAATAAATCAAGAGCCTATGTTGAGTACAAATATGTCTTCTGAAGGCTTAAACAGAGCCCAGCCAAAAACTCCACTAAAATGTGTATCAACTTTGAGGGACAGCTATGACCATGCAAGATTATCCAGACCAAACGTGACGATTTTGCTACATACTATTCCTATTTATGTACCAGCATGCAAAATTTGAGCCTCCTACATGGTTTAGTTCTTGCGCTGTGGGCTTGTGAACTTTGACAAAAAAAAGAGGCCGACACCCCCCTCCCCCTGTAAAATTGTCTGTATCTTGGAAAGTATTGATCTTACATGAGAGTAATTTTACAGTGTGTCTCCTGGGTAACATAGGTACACCTGGTCATTTTTTCAGAATTTTTTGAGATCTAAGTGCGTGGGCCCTGGTTGAACTGACGTGGAATGACCCATAACAGAACACAGGCTAAGTCTCGAACAGTAAAACTGTGCAGAGTCTAACAGTTGTAGTTGTTATTAGAAGCGGCGGCTGAACCTTCCGATAGAAGATGCTCCTTGGTCGCTTCCTCGATCCGTCTCAGAGTCAAAACCTAAGACAAAGCCTGTTATACTAAAACATACAAACGAAAATCATGCCAACATGGCAGATGCCAACCGGTGTACAAAATCAGGCTCTGGCCGGATGGATACCAGCCCGAATGGCCCATGTTATGTCTGATGTTCCTCGGATGTTCCCAAACATCGGCCTGTCTGACCTTCCTGCTGGTGCACAGGCCTAAGGCACAGTTATGTTATGTAGTATGGACTTCTCCCCGTTGTATACTACACACAGAAGTAACATATGAACACATCTGAATACAGTAAGAATACCCCAGAATTCTACAATGTTCTACCAGTCTGTTGTTGCCAGCGTCCTCTTCTATGCAGTGGTATGCTGGGGAGGAAGCACAAAGAAGAAGGATGCGGGGCGAATTGACAGGCTGGTAAGGAAAGCTGGCTCTGTAGTGGGAGCTGAACTGGAGTGTATCACTTCAATATCTGACAAAAGGACCCTGAACAAACTGATCAACATCTTGGACAATGAGTGTCACCCATCCACAGCACTATTGTTAAGCAGAAGAGCCTGATCAGCTGGAGACTTCGCTCACTGCCTTGCACAACAGACAGACTGAGGAAGTCATTTGTCCCCAGGGCCATTGAACTGTTCAATGCTTCACTTAAGGGAAGAGGAGAGATAGACTTTTCTGCATAGTCTGTCTGCCTCTTCACCCTCTCCATGTTTGGATACTGTCTGTCCATTAGCCACTTTTTACCACTGTCTTTCTGCCTCACTGTTTGCGTGCTATATTAGCACATTAGCACATATGCATAACCCCTCCCTCCATGCCATAGCCGAACTGTGGCCACACTTATACCTTTTCTTAAAATAGTTATATAGATATATAGACTTTATTCTTGCACTGTTGGACTTACTCATTTGCACTGTGCACCATGACCACTATCACCATTGCACTATCACCATGACACTCACTCACACAGAGCACCTTACCTTACCTTACTATACCCAGAGAATCACAGGCTCAGTCCCTGCCTCAGTCATTGCAAGCTCCTCTTGATTGATTAATCACCACTATGTGGATACTGTTTTTAGAATTGATTTAGATTAAGTGTTAGTTAGTATAATTTGTATTTTAGTATATTTAGTATATTCTTTATCTTCTACTATCCTTATTGCTTAGTTGTGTTTTTATATTATATACTTTTAATTACTTTTTCTGCTGTTGAATGTGTGTGTGTTGAATTTCCCCTGGGGATCAATAAAGTATCTATCTATCTATCTATCTATCTATCTACAAACTCTCGTTTAGAAAAATAATAGCCGGCAACATGTGGACATGGCCTTAGCTAAATCAATATATAAACCTTGGTTAATAGATGGGGAATTATGGAACACTATTATAAACTGATAGCCTACTCGTTCCATTGTAAGTCACAATTAATAGTCATTTTCACTATCAAAGACTTCAGGCAATGGTAATCAATACAAAACAAGGTTTTATCATTGTATCTGCAGATGGAGAGAGTATGGTTTCACAAAATGATTCACCACCAGCGTCTCTTATCTATCAAAAGAGTCTGTGTTTAAATATTCCAACATTGACAGTACATCCAGCTGACATCAGATGGTTTTGACAAAGAATGCAAACAAGTCCTTGCTCGCACACCATTGGGCCCAAATTTAAATGACTGGCAAAGTGTAAAGTCTAGCTAAAGTTTAATTAATAATTATGAAAATATAATTTCCAAGATCCTAAGCACAATCATACATAGGCCTGCTCGATGCTCCCACTCACCACACGTGAACTTTAGTTCACTCATGACACTTTAATTATTGAATGACTTCGTTCATTTAAATTAGAGCCTTTGGCAACATTCAATATTCCTTTAACACACTGAAAAAAAACAAAGATGTGCAAGAATCATTTCTGTTTCACTCTTATTCTGATGCAATGCACATGATATGATAGTGATTCTAATTGACATATTTTCACAGTGTAGAGAGATGCAGTCTTTCTGTCTCCCTCTTGGCCATGGGCAGATCATCTGCTGGGCTTGAGAGAAACTGAAGACGCTGGTTTGGAGACAAACAAGTTTATGATTCACAAAGCAAGTTGAGGCATGTAGCTGCACAATTCTATGCCTGCCAATGTGATCATGTAAGGCCCATCCCCATTGTGACAAGATAATGGGCAATTCACTGTATATTGGCCAATTGGAGTTTTACAACTGTCCTTGATAGGAAACGTATGTACTGTATAACCTCGGTTCTCTGAGAACACAAGATGTTAACCAATGGGAAGTCCAGTTCCAATGATGTCATCGGCCTGAACCTGAAATCTCCAATCATCCGTCAAGGGGAATATTTAAATGTTCTTCCTCTTTCCATTTGTCAGTGCCTAGAGCATCTCAAACCTGCAAAGAATTGCCTCCGATCCTCCTGACGTAGTACAAGCTCAAGATCTCCAGACAGGAGATCCCCCACCCCACCCCCTGAGCCTCACAGCGGTTTATCCTATTAAAAATAGTCTTTATAAAGGTGGCAATCTATTCCAAAGACTCGGAAGACATGTATGGGTTCCGACATTGCCCTACCCTGAACGATGCCTTCCCATTGTTTAACATCACGTGAACTCGACTGAAAGAGAACCAGTTTTTTTTTTTTTTTAAAGTTAATTGTCTGCTTTCATATATCAGAGCCCAATGTTGTCAATGTTGATGATGACTGGTTAATCACCCAATCTGGACTAAGCTTGTTTATCAACTAACTGTGAACCAGCTGGTATTTAAGGCTTGTTTACCTACAGAGGTAGAATAGCCATAAGTAGAAAAATCAGGGGGCCGTTTGGACATTGATGACATGTGATTACAGCTCTCTGTGATAGACACTGTTGCGTGAGGTCATATACTGTAAATGCAGAAATGTACTACTTAGTTTTGCCTTAAAAATTACACCAAAACTGGTTGCTTTAAAAGTCTTACTGGCTCCACCAAACCAAAAGGTTGTCATTGTAAACTATATCTCTCCTAAGAATTATAAGGTACTGCAGAAAGACAACTTTTTGATGGATCCATCCAGGCAATCACATGCTACAGTGTCACAGTACTATACTAAAACACTGGCATCCAAAATCAACACCACTGAAAAGCAATCCTCACAAATGCTTCAGTAGTTTTGTTTTTCTTCATGCTAAATTGATTTACCTGCAGAAGTGTCCCTTTCCCATAGTAGAGTCTGTAGACCATTGTCAGGGGGATCCAACAGAGTGACGAAGCAGTCAGAAACCAGCCGAAACCATATGCCCACCATGGATAGATGTAGGTGTTGTTGAACTTCAGGGGGCTATACTTTAACAGTGAGAAAACAAATGTTCCCTTCGAAAAGGAAACAGCAGTTCATAGTTTCCAGTGATTCTTTAATAGTTTAAAAAGTATCATGTTACAACATGTAGGTAAACTTATACTATGTAAGACTACAGGTGGGCAACCTAAGCATTATCTGACTGCTCTGTGGTATGAACTCCCCCATAAAACACATTTCCAGTTAAGAAGATTCGCTTTGTCCAAAATGCAACATATTGTGATGAATATGACTGGAAAAACAAATGAAAAATAATCAAATCACATTTTCATTTGACAGGAAAATATTCCATTCCATCATGCAGTGAATGAAAGGAGCATTTACTGGTGGGTGAAGGTGGTGGAGAGCAAACTCACTGTGCAAATAGTTGGGGTGACATAGAGCCAACAGTACTTAATAAGGGGCAATGGCCTGTAGCCAATCATATCCTCAATGTTACCATAGAAGCGATCGGCACCTTAGGCAGAAGATAGATTGAACTGCAAAGTGAGGATCAATAACAATGATTGTGGATCACCAGGTGGATTCTAAAAATATAATATGGACCCTTTCAAGATAGTTCCATTATCAGCATCATAGTTGGCCCCACAAGACTTCCTTTTTAACATTCCATATATTATCTTAATGCAGAGGAAGTAGATTGGGGCCCAAATAGAACGTTCAAGCATTGTTTTTGTTTTTATTGTTGAAAGGGTCTATATAATGTTTATTACAACAAAGTGCTAATATAGTTATAGGAAGTATTTTGTGAATACAATTTATGAAGAGTTTTATACAATTTTATGAACTCTTGACATAATCAGTGAATGTAAAGGTGGACTGAGATGAGTTGGCATTTCTACTTAGTGCAACTGGACATAATCTTGGTGAAGCTCTGTAAGCAAAAATCAGGATGGTAAACATCAAGCCATGCTTACCATAAATCCAGCCTACAGTAACAGACTGGCAAATGGCCAGAAAGAGCAGTGTGGCTCCACTACAGACATAGTGGTCAAACAGCTGCAGGATATAAAGCCCACCCTGTAGGAAAAAGGGGGGAAAAGGTCAATGTCTCTTGCAACAAAATGACCACAGCACACATGCATTCGTCTTACAACCTTCTATAAAGACAAAGAATATCACCTCAGTGACCATAAATAGGCCAATCAGGAAGCAGAAAGAGCACAGTCCCAATAGGAAGAGCTTTCTGTGCCAGCCATGCCTGAGTACGGTAGGAAACCTGTCTGTCACCGATGTCATGAAGCTCTCTATTCCGGCAAACTACAAATCACAAGACAGACACAGAACAGGGACGGTGTGCATGGATATTGGGGAAGGGAGATGTAAGATCACTGAGAGGGCCTAAAGATGATGGTCCTGACCTGGCTGTCCACACCCAAAAGAAGGATCATGGTGAAGAAACAAATGGCCCAGAGTTGTGGCCAGGGCAGCAAGGTCACAGCCTGAGGGTAAACTATAAACACTAGCCCAGGACCTATGTAGGTAAGGGGTAGGACATGTGTACATGACACAAAACACACAAAACAACCTCCAATGCAACCAGCAATGCAAATACAAAATATGTTACCTGGAGCCTGTACTACAAAGCTGGATGTTTAGAGTTAGCAGGGTAATTTCAGGTTTAAATGAAATCTCAGTTCACAACGGTGGTTCACTTGTTACCAGCATGGGTGGCATTTATGGTGGGGACGGTGGGAACATGTCCCTACCACTTTTCTGATTACTTAAAACTCCTCATAACTATTTTATGGCCCTTATAATGACCAAGATAAGAGTTTAAAGGGACACTTCACCCATTTGCATTAAGCTTTGTATCGTTAGAAACCCAGTCATGTTTCTGAATAGTCGTGCATCATTGCCTTATTTTCCCCTTAAACGGGAGAAATACGGATTTTCAGTGTTGCAGTTCCTGCTGTTCGTCATTTTGCGTCATTGTAAGCAGGAAGTCCCATAGCTTTGCCAAAGGGGGTGAGACCATAGATATTAGAAAGCTAGATACCGCATTGTCCGTCGAGTTCTATTAGGTGGCATTGTAAACGCGGCCGCCATATTGCGGGGGGCAAACACCTTTACTGTCTATGGGCAACACTTCCCGGCAATCAGAGACACATGCTGGAATTCTGAAGATCTGGTGTGCGAATCCGATGCTTGTGACGAGGTGCTGAACAGGTGAAATTGGTTCAATCACTCATCAAGTCGATCGTATATTCCTGTATGGGCAGTGCGTAAGCTACCCAAGTTGGCTACTTTGCACTGCAGACATATGTCTGTGCTGAGGTCTCACACACCCACGTGAAGGGGACAGAGAAGGCGCTGGTGCCGGGGATCTGTCTCCCTGGCTGGAGCAGGGAATCGGTTATGCACAAATGGCTAGCACATTAGTTAAATGTCGGATATGCTAGCCTATGTTGTCAATTCGCTGAACAGGACCTTCGATATGGTCACAAAAATGAGACAATGATCGTTTTTAATTTTAGAATCCTCATTAATGCCAAAATGTTACATTAATGAGTCCCTCTGTGCTTGTAGTTCAGTTAAGCTTCCTGGGGGAGTGGCTTGGTAGAGCAGCGAAGAGCAGTGAAAGGCTGGGAATTATGGGAGTTGTTGGCTTTCATCCACTGTTGGCTTTTTCCATAGACAGTAAAAGATATGGACAGAGTCATCACGTAGACATCAGTCGAGGCGGGTGAAGCAAATTTAAACCGTTTCCTGTTGGTCGACGAAGCTTTCTGTGCAGGCTCAGGGGACGTAGATGTAAGGTAGGCACGTAGTCTGACTCGTGTAACTCTTGTGATAGCTGCACCAAGAGATTGGGTATGTAGCCCCTTACTTCGTTACCACCACGTTTACATTACTTTTCTTAAATGTCCTAGTTGTTCGTAGATAAATAATAAGTGATTTCAAATAAACAGCACTCGCCACATTCATAGCCTACTGTCAATCCATCAAAACTTCGCTGAAATTTTGTGCTCCGATGCTTTCGTTCTTATCCAGAGAATACGGTTATTTTGCTCCTGTGCGATGCTTTCACCCGCTCTGGTCGAATGCTCATTACGTAAATTACGTCACGTTAGCATTGATTTCGGAAAAAAGTTTATTACTCAGCTGGTAAGTCAGTTACGAGGTTATGACGCCAATCACACAATGTTGTATTACTTTGAAAATACTTCAGCTGTAATGTTATTTGATGTCAAAGTGGCGCCAAATTGAACGGGGTTCAATGGGATTGCTAGGTGGAACTGGTCTACTATTTAGCCTCAGATCCGCCATAGTGTCTACGCTCTCCGAACGTTCGCCTGCCCCCTTGGCTTTTTCTCGGTCAAGAAGGCACTGACTTCAATGATGACTCCACATGTCTACAACATAAATGACCCAATTTAAATACACATTCATGTTCCTAGTGGTGAAATATTCCTTTAAACATAGTAAATGGCCGAGGACCCAAAGGGTTAAACTGCAACAGATGGCCATCAGTGCATTTATTATGCTTGATAGTTTCTGTTGTATGAGTTTGAAATTGATGACTACTAAAAGTAAGTTAGGCTAACACCAACCACTGACCAATCAATTGTCTTGGGGAAATTCCTAGAAGAGCCCTGGGACCTCTGGTTCACCATCAGTTGAGGCAGAACAGGTGCTATTATTGACGTTCACAAGAATACATCTGAACAACCCACTAACTTAGTGATGGGGTAGTGATATTTTTAATATAATCGTATTATCTTGCACATTTACAAAGTAAGTTATTTTTGCCAGCTTTTCTGTCTGGGCTAGGTTGCAGCAACTCTGTTACTTTTAATATATTCTAATTCTTAATATTTGTTAAAGATTATTATTCATTCTTCTTTAGATTTGGCTCTAGACCTCTCCATGTTTGTTATCATTCATATGGTGCCACCCTTTTAACATGAACATGGTCATAGCTAGATTGGGACTGGTTGAGTTAAGCTGATAACCACCGTTGTGACATTTGTTAATGCATTTATTTGTTAGGGTTTGCTAAGGCAGCTGATAAAAAGATACCCTGTGTATGTTGAACTTGAATCATAGTATATAGTGTAGCTTTGTAGTATAGGCCCCTGATGACAACAAAAAAACATGCTGTTCATTTATTCTGTGGTCGAGTGATGATCAAAAGAGTAGCTAATTTAAAGTCTTACCTGACTCTGCTACTACAGAGATGTCAACACCTTGCACCTTAGCCATGTGCCCCAGTATAGAGAAAATAGCAAAACCCGATAAAAAGCTGGTTGCACTGTTCAAGATGCAAAGGTAGAATGAATCTCTGGAACACATGACAAAATCGAAGTGCATAGTTTTATTTCAACTGTACATATTTTAGTACAAAAAAATGCTTGTTCTATATTATAGTTTTCTCAATTTGTGTCTTTACTGATTCAAAATATAGGCATTTAGGCACAAGGTTTCTGTGAAAAGAAGAATGTTTTGAATAAGTCTGTTACTACTAACTACTTTCAGATTAACCACTTCAGCAACATACCGTTAATTCCTCCTGCCTTGGTGAGCAACAGAGTGCAATGTAAATATATGCACGTTGACCTTTCAACGCGCCTACATTCATAGTATGACCTCTATGCGTGCTGTTACTTACTACAGATACTGTATATTGTCCTGCAACTTTTGGAAGAAACCAATATCGCAGGGAAGGGGGTATATGACTTTATGAGATAGAATGTATGACATAATCACAATTAGTATGTTTGACTTAACATTAATACAATAATCAAAATAATATTTTAAAAAGTCGAGATACTAAAAATCTGCTGATTACATGTCATGGAATTTTTTTTAATTCTCTGCATTCATATGCCAGTTATTTTCCATGCAATGGAGTTATTACAACAAAGACCCTTGTGGGCTTGCAGGCTTGACTGGAGGGGGAAGGAAACATAAACAGTGTCTCCACCACAATGAAAAGCTATATCAACACGACAGCGCATATCTGACCTGGTCAACAGAACAAATTAAGTTCAGATGTCCATGACCATGCTTCACAAGACTGTTGTTGTCCCTGTAAGTGTAATGTGAATGAACATCCCTTCCAGTTTCCAAGCTGAAAAAGCTCTTGTGTTCCTTCCCTTTTTTTTTTAATTTCCGCAAAAAATGTCAAATCACAGAAGCATTTAAAGAAAATTCACAACAAATTGCTGACATTATCTTAATTAACCTTAGTTTAAAAATGTTTAAGAGGAAATAACAAAACACTTCTACTTCTACAGAGGAGGAGTTGATGACCGTGTAGGGTATATATCCCTGCATGCATATCCCAGTTATTTTCCAAAGTGTTATTACAGTAAAGACTCTATTATGCTTGTGATCTTGATCAGAGGTGGGGGGAACACAAACAATGTCTCATCACAATGACAAGCTAAATAAACAGGACCTGACATATCAGACCTGATTAACAAGTCTTCAGTGACCTGATCTGACTAAATTATTTAGCTGTCTGAGCATAATGTACTTATAATAATGTACAACTAACTGGCATTATGTACTTATAGAGCTGCATCTCTCTCATTTAAATATATTTGTCAAAGCAAAGCAACTCTGACACGTCTTATCTGTTTGTCCGCTCTATTTGTTTTTATCTGTTTGCCTCCATCCTTGGCTTTACTTGTTCTCTCCACCAAATGCACCACTTTTACATAAACCTACTGTAAATACTCAAGGCATGGGCAACTTATTCATTGTTTGGCTTACAAAGCCTTAGGTCACTGAGCTGATTGCAAACATACATTCAAATATTTTCAACCTGAAATACATTCAATTAACTGTCAATCTAAGATTTATTAACAATAAATCTATGAAAACACAACCAAACCCTCTTGTATGCCTGTGGGTTGCTGTTAAGCATTTTAGTAGACCTGTAGACACGGGTATCCGGAACTGTGCATCAACCCCTGCCAACGTAAATGCAGTCATAATCTCTAGTATGAGTTTTTGCATGATGTACTTGGTAATTACTCACTTGTAACAATCATTGTTGTATTTGTTGTAACTCCCCAGGGAGGTCAGGTACCCAAGGCATATGGCATATGAGAAGAATATTTGGGTCCCAGCATCCATCCAAACCTTGAAAAGGGGAACCAAGACCAAATGAGTATGCATGATGGGACAGGAAATGAGGAATTCTAGACTACTCCATCTCTTAGCTTGCTTACCTGTGGATCTGCTAGACGTTTTGGGACTGGGTTCAGGTAAAAAAAGATGCCATCCAATGCTCCAGGCAGAGTGACACCACGAACAAACAGCACCAATATCATGACATATGGGAATGTGGCTGTGAAATATGCAACCTGCTCACAGAAATGGGACAGAACCATTTGGGAAGTGCTTAGATTTAGGTTTTGCAGTTTTGCAAAGATGCATGCTTTCTCTGAGGTAAGGCACTATCAAAAGCTCAGAAAAGTGCTAGCAAGATAAATATTGACGGCTCATACTACCAAAAACTGCATCCTTAGAGGCATAACAATACTCCAATATAACCTTATACATACTATCAGCACTTGTGTACCACAATACCTTGCCACTGGTCTTGATTCCCTTCCAGATACAGAAATAAATGATGATCCAGGCCAAGAGAAGACAAAGAGCTATATCCCAGTTTATGCTTCCAAGTTGGTCTATTCCACTGGAAAGTCTAAGAACTCTGTACCTGTGTGCAAAATCACAAATCAAAAGCTTCAAAAGTATCTCCAGTTCTTTCTTAACTTTACTTAATGACCCTGGCTATTAATTCAGTTGATTTTAGCATTTAAAAGTAATTGTATTATTTTCCACCTCGACCTTGTAGACCTGTACAGCCTTACCAGTTAAATTAATATAGGCTAGGCTACTATTTGATTTTTGAAACAGTAGTTTTGTGTGAATTTCAACATACCACCAGATCAATTTTAGACAAGGCAATCTGCTTTTATTAACTTTTTCATATTATGGACATACAGACATTAGCATAGCAGGATGACTTTCTGTTCAACTAAAAAGATTTGCCCTCTTGCCATTTTTAATTGCCCAGTCACTTCATCATGACAGTAGGCCGCGATGGGCAGTATTTCTGATACATGTATTTATATACGTATTTCAAATGCAAAATAGTATTTTTGTAACTTGTATTTTAATGGGCTGAAGAAAATGGCTTTGTATTTTGTATTAAAATACTTTATTGGTGTGTATTTTTGTATTTTAAAAATACTGCAAAATATGACTATGTCTATGTAATGACGACGTAAAAGCACAAAATGGAGCCTCTGTAGCTGACTTATGCCAAGCCTGGAAAAATCCAAACTCATTCACAATTTCAAATCATTGGTCCAGCCTTACCAAACACATCAGAGATTCCTAACATTGCTTCCTACTTCTCCTAAACTTTACAAACTGACCATAAACAGCATTACCAGTCAAGAAATAATGTATGTGGATCTACCTTGTAAATACATTTCTGCATTTTTCAAACAGTATTCCTTGTTCCTGCAGCACCATGGACGGATTATGAGCACTGAGCCCCTGGGCACAGACATGAAAATGACCCCCCTGCCCACCGAGGAAGTTAGCAACACAGCAATGGCATGCTGGCTTAACACATAACATAATAACCTGTGTTATTTGACTGAGGGGCCCTATTCGGTTATTGGTGAAGAACATAGTGACTTCACACAGAGGTTTGAACTTCAGGGCCCCTGGGCCCGGTAGGCCCCTTCAGTAATCCATCCATGTGCAGCACCCTGCAGCACCCTCTGTTTTTCCTGCATTGTGATATTCACCCATAGGGCTATATATTATTAAAGCGTTTTTATTCTTGAATATGGGTTTACTTTGTGCAAAACTATGAGCACAGAAGGTGGAGATTTTGTTTCTACATATGTTTGATTTACTTATTTTCAAAATGTCTATTAGCCAATTAGATTTGTCTTTGATTACGATTGAGGCACCCACAGAGGGACGTTATCACTGTTACACACGCAGGTTACACTACAAGAATACACTGAATAAAATCATCAGAACTTTATCCTGTAGCCTACATTTAGTTCAATACCAGTATAGACTGCTGCGTATTGCCTGGTTGGCTGATGCACTAAGTTATTCTCTCTGCAGAAAGCGAACACTGTACCTTGTCATAAGCTATTAGGGGCAGCCGTGGCCTACTGGTTAGCACTTCGGACATGTAACCGGAGGGTTGCCGGTTCGAACCCCGACCAGTAGGCACGGCTGAAGTGCCCTTGAGCAAGGCACCTAACCCCTCACTGCTCCCCGAGCGCCGCTGTTGATGCAGGCAGCTCACTGCACCGGGATTAGTGTGTGCTTCACCTCACTGTGTGCTAATTCACTAATTCACGGATTGGGATAAATGCAGAGACCAAATTTCCCTCACGGGATCAAAAGAGTATATATACTTATACTTACTTATACTTATACCCGGAATTTACTAAGCTTTCACTTCATCAGGTAAACAACCTTTAACATTAAAATGAATACAAAGTTTAGCGATCATGAAATAGGCCTAATGTAATACATGATAAGAAGATGTCAACAACCAGAGATATAGGCTAATGCGGTAGTTCTAATCCACTTAAAAATACCTATGCATAGCCTATTTGAATGACGTAAAAGTAAAACATTAAAAGGCAAACAAAGCACACCCAAGTCAAAATGAGTTCCAGCGTCCCTGTTTTTGTTGCTGCTTCTGTTTATCACAATAAGTTTCCCTCTCATCACTGATTGGCCTGACATTTTTCTTGTCTGAGGGAAACTGTTATGAACTATGGTATTCCAGACTAGATCTCCCTGAAAAAAGATCTAGGTGGTCGGGGCCAAGCTAACTCTGGGTTTGAGCGAGCTGAGAAGTCAGAATAGAACTTTAGGGGGTGTTCAGAAGCTAACCAATACAGTTACATATTTTTTTAAAAAGTCAAAAGAATCAGGTTATTTTGATATTGATGTTGAATTATATATTTATGGGTGGGTGCTGTGGTGCGGCTGGCTACATTGCCCATAGCTTATTTAGGTCCACAGAGACCTGGGGTCAAATGCGACCCAGGTCATTTTCATATTTCACTCCATCTCTCTCTCCCACTTGCTTCTTGTCACTTTAAATTAAAGGCTTAAAAGCCCAAATATATATCTATTTATTACATGGCTCTTCAGAGTGCTGCAGAAAGTTACATTCACATGAATGGGCCTTCCCAACGTTCGGGCCTATGTTAAATCTATATAATCACCGGTAAAGTATATAACCTTTACAACACCTGAAACTGTCAAGTTCTATCTGTGTGGCAAACTATTTATTTTGTCAGTGGAAGACACGAAACGGTAGCAAAATCATTTTTAAAGACACATTGTGTTAGGTTTCTTTTCTTGTTTTGGCAAGTAGCCGTGTAATAAGCGGGATAATGTATTGTCTGCCGGTAATTATCAGAAAATAAGTCCCTTCAGGTCGAAGCAAAACCCCTCCGCTGCGCGTCAGGGTTTTGTTTTCGCACACAAATTTGGTAGACTGCGTTCACATTAGCAAAAATAACCGAACCGACGGTCCACACGAACTCGGATCCGGACCAAAGGGTCTAGTGTGAATGTGCCCTTAATCAACAGTCAGTGAACTGATGAAGGATAGATTAAATAGGTAGATAGATTAAATAGATGTATGATTCTCATAAAGCTGTAGTGATTGAACATGTCCGGGTCCTGTTTTCCGAAAACACTATTTTATTAACTATGAACTACGAGACATTAAAGAACACTAGGGAGAGACATTTTTATTAGCATTTTATCTCAATTTCATAGCATTTTAATGAAAAATAACAGTGAATTTTCATTACCGAAATGTGTCCGGATCCATTATTTTATTTTTGTTATATTTTCATGAAAAGTCCTTTTCACATAAATTGAAGAAGATTATGCAAAGTTGTGTAAAAATGTCTATACTTATGGTTAACATTGATATTTGTGGTATTTTGCAAAAGGAAATATTACATTTGTTGTAAAACTATTGTGTTACAATAAATGTTTCTCAGTACCGTAATGCTTTACCTGCAAAAATTACATTGTTCCTTTAAATTAACAAGCAGACCCATCATGCATCACTTGGGACAACTGTCATGAAAGTGTCATAAACAAGTCATGTTTATGACATAACACTTCTGTTTTTAAGTGACATTCAGTTTTTGTCATAACAATTTTAGGGTTAGGATTAGGGTTAGGGTTATAGTTACAGTAGGGTTAGGGTTAGGATTAGTGTTACAGGTTAGGATTAGGGTTAGGGTTCAGATGTCATGACAGTGTCATGTGTTCATGTCGATACTGTCAAGTAAAGTGTTACCAAAAAATCAATCAAATGAGGTAAATAATATTTTGATGTCAGTTTGAAAGACTGTGAGATTCACTCAGATATGGAAGGTTTGCCAAGCGATTTCATGCATGGCATGGCTACTCCTATTTTGTAGTTTATTTTTATACACTTAAAATCAGAGTATCTGATATTTTATTTTAAAATACATTTTGAGATACAGTCTCTAAAGCTCTCACTTTTTGCCGAAGCCTAGTTCAATACCTTAACCTCCAAACCCAGCTGTAATTATCCATGGGATATATGATATAGAAACATCTCTCCTGCATTTCTTGTGTGATTTGTCTTAATAGCTGTATTGTCATTATGCTGTGTGATTTTAATTGGTGTGTAGAATGAGGCCTAATATTCCTATGTAAGGTTAGATTTTGTTGTTTAAAATAAAAAACAAAAAACCCTCTGAGTAGCATCTACTGTATATGATGTTTAGATTATGTTTAGATGGATGTGCAGATTGTCCAAAACCTAGGCCACACAATTCAGTCACAATTCAAATGTCTGGGATTGAACCTTCAAACTTCCACTTATAAGTAAGCCACTCTGATAGCCTACATGCAATTCTTTTTTAACCAGAGGGCATTATGACACAACCTTAGTAATGATAGGGAAGTTTTGCATTTACACTTACCGCCAAAATTCCATGACCGAAGATGAACTGTTGATGGGTGAAGTCAAATTGGAGTTGTTACCAAAACTGACACAACTATCTGGGATATCAGAGACAAAATAAAAAATGAAATCAACATTATAAACATAGGATATGCCTACTTTGCCAGAGACAGAAAAATAGATAAATAGATTGTCCGTTCTTTGCGTTATTCTTTTAAGTGTGAGAATGATCCGGGAATGAATGATCGTTCACTAGTCTGTGTAGTCGCACTTTGATGATGACGTTCAAGGAGCCTCCAGATATCATACCCATCATGCACCGCAGTTGTCGGCAAATTAGACAAACATGATTTTTTTTTTAATTAAATACAAACCGCAAAAACATAGTTTAAAGGTGCCATGTGTAAGAATTGAGGTAAAAATATCCAAAAAATGAGCTACACACATCAAACGAATGAGAAGAAATAAGGGTGATGAAGTCGTTAAAAAAATGACATGGTATAGTGCTGCAGAGATATCAACCTGAATTAGCATGCTAAATTACTAGCCACAGCCCGACAGGTGTCATAATACCAGTTTTGGCCATGGGAGGCGGTATGCGGGCAACATAACCGCCAGCCAAACTGCAATACACGTTTCTCGGTTGTTACTCTAGGGTAGACCAACTCACTTTCTGGAGGTATACTGCCCCCATCTTTTATGGAATGTGGAGTATGAATTGATTTTTTGGCGGACATTACACATGGCACCTTTAACTACAAAACATTTAAATTATTATATTTCAAAACAGCTTTAGGGGTTTCACTGGTTTTTTTTTTTTTAAAGTAATGACTCCCACCATAATAAAATAGTATACCTAATGACAGATATAATTAAGCTTATCACCTCAGTACTTGATATAAAATATTCTATCTATAATAGGTAAACTATGCTTTCAATTTCTTCACAATCAGTGGAGGGGGCCTGCAATAATAGGCAACTTTAAGCTTGGAAAGTTGCTAAGAAACTTTTCTCAATATGTCCTCTGCCCTACAAGACATATGAAATGTTTAGACCAGGGGTGTCACTAGACCAACAGCTGCAGTGGGGCACAAGCCCCCCTAAGGGGGTTCGGGGACATGGTCCCCCATAAGAAACCTTTGTATATTTTAACGTTTAAATGGATCAATCTGGTGCACTTTGAAAATAAATTCAGAGGTTAGACTTGATTATTTTTATATATGGATGGACCATGCACACACAGGTGGAATAGTTATGATGATACTGCAAAAAGTTTATAACTTATCTTCTGAACTCATTATGCCAAAGGAGAGAGCTGTACATTTTGAATGCTTAATTGTTAATATTGCTTTTCATGAAAACAAGCAGATAACTATAGGTACATCTATAGACCTCCAAATTCCCTTGTTGAATCGACAAATTGTATTAATTCTTTAGACCAGGGCATTTAATTAGTTTGTAATGGGGGCGGTGGTAGTGTAGTGGTTAAGGAGCTGGGCTAGCGTGCAGTAGCCTGAAAGTTGTCGTTTCAATTCCTGTCTTCCACCGTTGTGCCCTTGAGCAAGGCACTTAACCCCAAGTTGCTCCGGGGATAATGTGATCCCTTGTAATATAGCTGACATATGTAAGTCACTTTGGTCAAGAAGTGTCTGCTAAATGTAATGTAATGGGGGCCAGTTCATGAAAAGTATCACAACTGAGGGGCCGGAGAAATACGGCTTAAAATATGAGTATTAATAGCTGTAGATAGCCTACAATGAAGTACAACAGCAATATGGGTGTTCATATGTTGTATTTTGTACATGCAACAACATCATTAGCTGGTTGTTGGTGGCTAGTATAATCTGTGATAACAGATCAACAGTAATGGAATCTGTGTTTTGCGGAGTAACTGCTAGATCCAAGATTTCCAGTGAGTACAAACAGGATGCAAACACTGTTCAGGTGAATTAAATGTTTAATCGGTTAAGTTGACTTATTTGATCTGACCTGAAATGAGGTATCATTGGAATCCTTGGACCAAGCTGAGGTCAACAAACACTATGACGTCAATTTTTGACCTCTACATGTATGTTTAAATCACAGCAAGTGTGATCATATCTCAGTCGATCTTTTATTTTTGATGTGAAACTGATGACAGCAAGTTCCATCCAGTTCATTCTAATGCATGCGTGCAGGGGCAGGGGTGTTTGGGGGGCTGGCTGGTGGAGGGGGCAGCAACACTCAGCCCTGGTTCAGCCCCAGAATATCAATTATGTTTTTATGTGAAGCTTGACCTTGTAACTCAGCCAATCTTGGGCACCTTGGGTTGTTTGGCATGCAACTGGCTGTGACTGCTTAATGCTATATATCTGACGCAACCGCATTGAGTTACATGACAAATATGGACTGCTGAACTGACTGCTTGGCCCCCTCATTGCTGCTTGCAGCTATATTTTTATTTCAGTTTGCTACTTCCCAGATAGCAAAATCAGATTGGCAGATAGCTGACCGCTGGTGGTATGCCGCCGATGAAATGTGGCGATTATCTAGGGAGACTATATGGAACTAGCCTGTATTCCAGGGAATTACGAGTGCATGAAAATGCAAAAATGGCTGCTGAATGAAATATTGTTGAATGTTGTCTAAAATATAATCTAAGTAAAAAGATGGAGGTCAGATAGAGAAAAAAGCTGGCGGGGAGCCATAATTGATGACAGCTGACAGTTGTAATGGCTGAACAGTTAAAATAGTTGAGTAGTTTAAATAGTTAAATTATTTTATTGCGAATTATTGTATTGAGGACTTATTTTGAAGTTGAAGTTGTGGGCAGAGGAAACAGTTGGCGGGAGTCATAGTTGATGACAACTGACCTTTTGAAAGGCTGAACAGTTAATAGTTGGAGAGTTAAAATGGTTAAATTATTTAAAATGGAATTATTGTAGTGAGGAGTTTTACTTTGAAACAGTTGTGGGCAGAGGAAACAGTTGACGGGAGTCAAAGTTGATGACAACTGACTGTTGCTAGAGTAGTTATGGTGGTTGCTATGCTGGTTGCTAAGTTAATGTTGGTTGCAAGGTTTTAACTGTGAATGTGGTTGCTAGGCTGTTGCTAGGGTACTTGAAGTCGTTGCTTGAGGTTGTTGCTAGGGTGTCCATGGTAGCTACTATCAGAAATAAAGGAGTTACTACAGTGGTTTGCTAATATAATCATGTTGGTTGCTATGGAAACTGACATAGATGCTTAATTTCAATGGTTGCTAAATTGGTTGCTAGGTAGGTGGTGGTTTAATATTGTAGGCTAGAGGCATAGTTGATGATAACTGACAGTTGGAATAGTTGAAAAGTTAAATAGTTGGATAGTTTAAATGGTTAAATTATTTAATAGGGAATTATTGTAGTCAGGGCTCCGAACCGGTTCAAGGAACGAAAACGAAAACCGAAAACGAACGGAATTTTACGGAATTTTACGAGGAGCGTTAACGGAAACGAAAACAAAATGGTCTTCAACTGTTCCGGAACAGAAACGTTATTCTGAAATCCACAAAACCGGTTAATAACGTTTTTTTTTTTCGTTCTCGATATAACAGCCTAATAATTTGATTTCTGCAGTTTGAAAAAAAAAAAAACGAATAAATGGACCTTTGGTCCAAATGTGTATATTTTGTCTTGCTGTTGTAATGTAACCTATCCGTCTGCCACTTCGGATCTTAGGCCAGCTCGTAGCGTAGGCTACTGAAACTGATTTGGAAATTGTTTGTAGCCTATGCGTAATAGCCTATTTTGCCTGTCCACGCCTTCTCGTTTTAAAGTCGAGATTTGAAATGTTTGCGCAATTATAGCCTATTCTATGTAGAAGAGTTAAACGGGAAATTTGAGATAGGCCTTGTCAGCAACAGACAGGTTCGTTTATAAACAGGGTTGGAATTATAGCGCAAGCCTTTGAAGATCACCATATGGATAAAACTTAGGCTATAACCAGGTAAGGAGTTTAGCACATATCCAGAAATATTTTTGATAAGAAATTATTTATAGGCATAGGTTAGGCCTACAGTACGTTTGTAGGCTATGGGATGGATAGCCCATCTGAATGTTTTTGGATGCCGCCTGTGATTTATTATTTTTGGGCATAGCTACGGTATAGGCTAAATCAAGGGGAAATAATGAGTAGCCTACGTCTATTCTCAGGTAAAGTCCACAAAAATAGACTTGATAGGCCCGCCAAACACTGCCGGAACTTTAAGAACGAACGATATTTTGCGTTCCGAACCGGTTCAGGACCGATATGTTGGTGGCGGAACGCACGCAAGAACGAAAACGTTAAACATAGGCCTACCTGAACCGTTCGGAACGGAACGTTTGAAAAATAATTTCGTTTTCAAGCCCTGATTGTAGTGGAGACTTTTATTTTGAAACAGTTGTGGGCAGAGGAAGCAGTTGAACAGGATCTGTAGTCTTAATAGAGCCAGATTGTATGCTTAAAGGTGCGATTTGTAGGATTGTTACCGAACGTTCTGTAGTCCAAAATCAAAACACTGGTGAACGTTCTCAAGACTACCAGACGCGAGCCTCTTCTGGGTAATGAAGACTTAGCTAACGTTAGTTGACCTGCAGCTGCTTTAACGTTTCTCCAACCATGACCCAGCTACACATTACGGAAACAGTGAAAACAAAAAATACCTCTCTAACATATTTAGCTGAAGTTAGCTATGAAGTTTAGCCTAGGCTACCTGTTGTGGAGAAATATGGCCAGCTCTGCGTCAGACTTGATATTCTTCGTTTGACGAAGACGTCACTATCTCAGAAAGCTCCTCCAATGTCCACTTAATTTGTTTCTTGTTTTAATTTTGGAAATTTGCCTGCGTAGGCGTTCATGACTAGCCTACAACTGACAGCTGTTGACAGTTGGCCTTTGCTAATTTGGCAACCCAAATAGGAGGACGCGCTAGCCCATTATTAATACGCTATTCTAGAATTAATCGTTCAAAACATAAACGAAAATTCCAAGAGATTCCGCCCCGTAACTCATTTTTTTTCATGGGTTTTACGGGTTAGAGTAATGTTGCCAAATAAGCCATTACTTCAATTCATTGTTTCCTTACTCTCTGACAACATATGGTGATCATTTTTTAAATGGTTACAGTTTATTTTCCATTATTTCCTACATAATGGTCCTTTAAAGCCTGAGACAGACAGTTGCTGGAGGTGGCCGGAACACTTGGCATAGTATTCTAAGTGCCCTACTGTGATGTCATAATCACCAATGTTAAGTCTATGGGGAAATTTTTTAGTAGTTTTTAATTAATAGTTCAAAAAGTATAAAAGTTACAAAGTTGAAAAATACATTCCACACCTGTCCTAAGTAAGACCTACGTAACGCAGTTTGAATGAAGTTTCTAAAACGGTTGAAGCCGCATTAAACACGGAAAAAGCGTTAGAAGAAGAAGAATAACTAGAAAAGCATTTCCTGAAGGAAATACAGTGCATGAAAAGGCAAAAAATATGATGTAAAATATCATACAGAGTAAAAACAAACTATATTGGTTGCTAGGTAGATGAGGTTTAATATAGTTGGAATGACTGAACAGTTAAATAAGTGGATAGTTTATATAGTTAAATGATTTGCTTGGTAGATAAGGTTTAATATAGTTGGAATGATTGAACGGTTAAATAGGTGGATCATTTAAATGGTTAAATTATTTAGGTAGATAATTGACGATAACTGACAGTTGGAATGGCTCTAATGTTTGCTAGCAGTTATGCTACTATGTTATCAAAAATAATAATGTTAACCAAGTTTTTTTGCTAAAAATACTAATTAGCATGCTAACATGCTAGCATGCTAACAATGTTAGCATGCTAACTTTGTTACTTAGCTAATCATTTTTAATAGTTTTGCTAACTATGCTAACTAGCATGTTAACATGCTAGCATGCTAACTATGTTAACCATGTTACTTAGCTAACTTAGCTAATCATTTTTAGCAGTTTTGCTAAAAATGCTAACTAGCATGCTAACACCAAAGATCCTTGATTACTAGCAAGATAGAGCAACGTAATTCGTTACTATGGGAGCAAAACGGGACAGTTCCGGTCTGCATAAGTGGGAGTGTCACCCTACGTCACTAAATAAACTTTCTCTCTTAATAAGCAATAACAACAGATAAACATAATTGTGTTCACAGTATTATTGTGCATAATCATGTATGATACCAATGAATCATTCTTAAGGACATGATATGAATAATTTAATTAGTCATGTGAACCGAGCTAGCTAGCTAGCTAACGCTAGCTTAAAATGCTATACAAGTGGATGGTAGTAGCTATGGCAATACAGCTATGCGCTAACAAGTGACTAGTAGTTAAAGGACTTCGCTTAAACTTAATATACTGTTGCAAATTCGCTTGAGTATAAACTATCCACTTTAACTAATGTCAGTAGTGTTATTTAGCTAGTTGTCATTTCAAAGAAATTACACTTCTCCGTTTAAAATGTTACCTTAGCTAAGAGGCTAGCTAGCATGATAACAACCGGACAGTAACTGGCAGCAGCATGGTCTAATATTAAGTTATTTTATTACAAATCCGAACACTAAAAAATTACACTATTAGGCTTGAAATGATCCCAAACACTTACAGATTATGACACAATTTTCCAAAAAACCCTCAACAAATCCAGAAAGACAAAATGACCAATTTATTGGTAAAATTCCACAAGTCTCCATTGACATTAGTGCAGCAAGGGCTTACTCTGGTCTGCATAAAGGGGGATTTCCCCCCCTCCCCCTTGCAATAATCGAACGCGGAAATTGTCGAACGTTTGCGCCTCTCGCTCCGCTTGAACCCTCTCTGCTAACACGCTAGCATGCTAACTATGCTAACCACGTTACTTAGCTAACTTAGCTAATCGTTTTTAGCAGTTTTGCTAAAAATGCTAACTAGCATGCTAGCATGCTACCTATGCTAACCATGTTACTTAGCTAACTTAGCTAACTAGTTAGCAATAGCATGCTAACTATGTTAGCATGCTAACTATGCTAACCATGTTACTTAGCTAACTTAGCTAATTATTTTTAGCAGTTTTGTTAAAAATGCTAACAATGCTAACAATGTTAGCAATGCTAACATGCTAACTAGCTACAGTGGGTAGGAGTCATAGTTGATGATAAGTAACAGTTACAATGGCTGAACAGTTAAAAAGTTCAGTAGTTTAAAGGGTTAAATTGTTTAACAGTGAAATATTGTAGTGAGGACTTTTATTTTGAAACAGTTTTTGGCAGAGGAAGCAGTTGAACAGGATGTGTAGTCTTAATAGGGCCAGTTTGTATGCTTAAAGCCTGAGAATGGCAGTTGGGACAGGTGGCCTGAACACCTGCCATAGGATTCTAATTGCTTAACGGCTCTATTGTGATGTCATCAGCCCATGTTAAGTCTATGGGGAAATTTTGAACAGTTTTTAATTAATAGTTTAAAAAGTATAAAAGTTACAAAGCTGAAAAATACATAGCACCCATGTCCTAAGTAAGACCTACGTAACATAGTTTGAATGAAGTTTCTACGTTAAACGGTTGAAGCTGCATTAAACGCGTTAGAAGAAGAAGAAGAAGAAGAAGAAGCCTAGGAAGAACAGTACAGTGCATTTTCATGCACTGTAATAAGAAGAAGAAGAAGCCTAGGAAGAACAGTACAGTGCATTTTCATGCACTATAAAAAAAAGCCTTGGATGAACAGTACAGTGCATTTTCATGCACTGTAATAAGAAGAAATCGGATAACAGTAGAGTGCATTTTCATGCACTCTAATAAATCGGATAACAGTAGAGTGCATTTTCATGCCCTCTAACTAGAAGTTCTCATACACATTAGAGTAATTCCTGACTCTAAATGAAGTTAAGGCAAAAAAAATGTACTTCTCCAAAGCTCAACTCTCCTCAACATTTTGTTTGAACCAGGGTAATTCAGTGTTAATAAAGATGACATATATTGTTAACAAATCTTGTTTGTGCCTTTTTTTTAATGTGAGCCCCTGTCCCTCAAAAGGTCTCTGCATATGCCTGTGCCAATTAATGATAAATCTGTAAAAAGATTACAGAATAAATGTGAAAGTATAAAGAGGAAGAAATAAAAGAATAAAAGAAAATGTGGACATATAGGCCTAAAGGGACATTGCTTTTGTTTTTCCCTATAGACCTCTGAAGTTCGCCTACAAAAAGTGCAAATTAAATTACAACTACAAATATTTCAATAAAGCACAACAGGAACACATGTAGTGATCTGGTAACAGATATGTCATATTTGTGTATTCTGTAATGCATATAATATTGACATTACAATAGCATTACAAGCCGTAGATATATTTACAACTTTCTTGTACGTACCTGTATTCCATTTATTTTTACAGTTTGCCCATGGCAGTTCATAACTGAAAGATGAGAATAAATAAAAGAGAGCCCATGCGAGGATTATGATGTAAGTGATGGCACCATACATAATGATGATCGTACTGGCATATCCCATGCCTGAAAAAATAATAAACACCATGAGGTTTTTTTTAGTGTTATTATTGTGAATGTTGATTAATTTGGAGATTTAATATACATTTAAAGCTTTGGGGGTTTTGAAAGACTATTATGAATGGCGCTACACACCTAAATAACAATATACTGTATATCTTAAAGTTCTATATACAGTACAGTAAAAACCAGTATAAAGAAATAATCTGTTGGTGATTTATTGTAAACTCACAATGAAAAAAATGAGGAAAAATCCAATATTGAAGGGAAGCAAATGTAATTTGAGAAAAAGAAAAATCTCATAAAGAAACTAAAACACGTTGCTAACAATTATTAGCACCCCTGAAAAATCTTATATACAAAACCTAACAGAAGTGTCTGTGAACTTTCAGAAGTAGTTTATGACTTTCTTTTTCATAAAATTAAAATGACAACATACTATTTTGTATTTTACAAGTAAATACATGTATCAGACATACTGCCTATCTGGAGCTGGCTGCAGCAGCTACTGTACTGAAAATTTCTACCAGCCCACCCAAATATAGTAGCCTAGCCTAGGTTAGAACCAGCCCTGCCCTGCATGGAGACATATTTTACGATAATTATGGAGAAAATGTTAGCAAAACTTTAGGTTTTTGTTAACAGAATCTCCCAACCCTCATTCATCTATTTGCGCAACAGCCCACATTCTGCCTTCAATCCAGCGAGACAAGTGAAATATTTTTTTTTTTTTTTTTTTTTTAAGCTGTCATCGCCATAGGCACGATATTTAGGCTACACAAAGTTGCGAATTAAGGAGTATTAAGGAGTATTTCCTGATCGGGGAAACCTTTCGGTCTGCAGTTCAATTGTGCCGCAGGCCAATAAAGGCAAGCGTGTTTGCCACTTACATTTCTGATGTCTGACACTTCAAATTGCTGCAAGTGCATCAAGAAAGTTCCCGCCTTAGACCATGTTAATGGCCAATCGTATACTAGGATTTGGGGGTGGCACCTGGGGTGGCCAATCGAATCTCAAGGGTGGCCTGTGCCACCCAGAGCCACCCCTCTGGCTCCGCCCCAGACTGTTAGAGAGTTACAGACAAAGGTACCATCTTGAAGTTACCTCACTGTTAATAGATTATTTAGAGGGCATCCCAGGTAAAAGCCTGTCTAGTCATTTAATTACCAATTTAAACAACAGGAGTTACTGAATGGTACATAGAAGAATGGCTATACTGAAAAGAACCCCATGCCTAATGAGAATTATGGTGGAGAGGCTGTGCTATTGTGGGGCTGAATATTTTCAAAGGAAATCAAAAAAACTGAAATCTGAAATCTTTTTTTAAAAAAAACCCGCACTTCTACCTCCACCTAGAGCCTGTTATTTGTTTTGTAAAAATCCACAGTTCCCAGTTCTTCTGGTCCAATCAGAGCAGGGCTGTGTGAGATCTGACAGTCAATCACAGTCTGGTCCAGTCTGGGGCGCACTGACGAGCACAAACTCGATGAGAGGGTGCTCGGTGGTTGTGGGGGAGAGGCATGAGAGTTGTAAACATTCAACATTTTGGCTAAGTCCCCTCAATCTGTCAGACTTGCCAACTGCAGCTTTAAGAAGGTATTAAAAGCAGGGGTGCCAATAATTGTGAGCGACGTGTTTTTATAAAAGTATTTATTTATTAACGAGATTTTCCTTTTTCGCAAAATGTGTCTCCCTTCAAGGGTTAATTTTTCCTATTTTTTTTCATTGTGAGATTACAATAAACCACCAACAATTTTTATACTGGTTTTTAGTCAATTTTAGCAAAGGTACCAATAATTCTGGAGGGTACTGTGGACTCATCTTAAAGTTTACAGTAGAGATATGCTGACACATTGTTTGCAGGTATTCTGATTTCTTTACTCAGTGTTAATTTTACTCACCCTCTAACAGAGGACAGCACTTCCTCCAGCATGTAATACCACCTTGGCTGGTATATTGGCCAAGTGCAGTCTCCAGTATAAACAGGGGGATACCACATGTCACCAAGTATAGGAAGTATGGAACTAGAAATGCACCTTGGGGTTCCGAACAGTAAAAGGTTACAACAGTGAAAAATCTAGACACTTCACCCTCTCACTCCTTTGCTCTTTTTGGAACTTAAGTTGATATAAGACATGATAGATTTACATAATTTTACAACAACTTTGTTGTACACAAAACAAAACTAACTAAAACAAAACTAACTATTGCCTGCTAAAACACACTATTGCCTGCTTAGCATTCATTCCAACTTACCTCCACCATTCTTGTAGCATAGATACGGAAATCTCCATATGTTGCCAAGACCTATGATGGCGCCAGCCACTGTGAGAATAAATTCTGCTTTGTTTGCCCACTGCCCCCTCTCCTGTTGCTTAGAGTTCTCAAGAACTGACACCATTGCCCGACTTTGGGACGAGTCCAACATACTTGCAGTGAGAGAGTTACAGAGCTTAGTTCCAGAGGATTGGAGTGTGTGCTGTCATGGCTAGCTGGTGCTTTATGTAGGAGCTGGCAGGTGCTTCAGTTTGCTCCAGGGCGGGAGGTGTGTTAACTGGCTGTCACTTTATTATATCTTGATAATGACTATGACTTAAATACTTTACCTTATGAAGTATCAACAATTGACAGTTACCGACTGATACCCTGTCAATATCAGAGATGAGATAAAAAAGGAATTTTAAATGAAAAGTTTGGTTCCAAAAAGCAATATCCACCATTTTAATGACTTTTTATAAATATTATTTTTACATTTTGTTTTCCAAGTAATTTCAGTAGAATTGTAATGGGCTATTGTTATTTTATTTATCTTTACTCAATCAAAACACAACTGCAATTTGATTGAAATATTTTTAATATTTTTAAAAACGGAGATATAGTGTTTTGGAACACTCTTAAAACTAATGTGTTGAAAACAACACAACTTGCGTTGTTTTAACACATCTCTGTGTCCAGATAGGGACAACACAAGTTTGTGTTGTTTCATTTTTTATTTATTACACAAAATGTGTTGAAAATAAAACAACTTGCGTTGTTTTTTAACATATCTCTGTGTCCAGATAGGGATAACACATTTGTTTTAAGAGTGAACCAAACTCTTCAAATACATGTTTTGTCTAGGTGCTACAGTTGCGCTCAAAACAGAACTGGCCAAGTACTGAGAATGGAACAGAGAGCACATTATGTCCAAGATAAACAATGTTTATAACATACTGTCTATAGAAATGCAGCATTCCTATGGCATATCATAGTTAAAAACTGAAGCTAGTTTCTGAGGTAAATTTGTTGGTTTAAAGTTGGTATAAACTGGGGACCACACAAATCTAAAGCTGATGATATATGGAGCAACTTTTTTTATCAATGTTACTGGGCAATGTTCCTCAGTATTATGGTTCTGGCATGTTCCCATTGATATTGGGCAACAATTTATCTAATCAAATATTTCAAGTAGTCAGTGAATGGGGACAGGCCAACAAGCTACAGACAGCCAACACGTTACTAGGAAACTACCAAATGTGACACCCTTGGTTTTCATACAACTACCCTACTGCCACTTTGAAAGTATTTGTTGTCTGTTTGCTCGAGTACTTACAAAAAACCCCATTACAGACCACTCCCCTGGCCAGGATAATTGGCATCTTGATTGTTCTTATCCACACATTACAACACACTGTTACAACACATTGTTACAACACGTGATAATGGTTCTCACCTACATATTACAACACGCTGCATTTAAAAGAAAATTACATGAAAGGTATGGCTTGTCTGCATGAATTCAGTGAAGTAAATGTAGAGATGAAACATGTTGCATACATAATATGTTAAAATGACAAAAAAAAAATACAAAAAAGCAAAACAATTAAAATCTGCCCCAGTCTTCCCTTTATATATTATGCACTGACCTGGTTTATACTGATTGACTTTACATTGTAAAATCCCTTTAGTTTCTGTTTCACAGTCCCACATCCTGCATTATGCATAGTCTCTCTGAGATGACTACTGGTATGAGTGGATAAGGACCTATTGCCATTGTTTTGTATCTGATAAACCCAAATCCAGTAGCAACTGGATTCAGATACAAAATCAGATACAAAACATTTTACATCTACAGTATGTTATATCATATGATATCCGCTGCTGAAAGAAGTATGTAGGCTATACCTGCAGAATGTAATAATGTCTTTGGGGTTATTGGTTTGATGTGATTGGTGGTTTTATTATACAACAGGGTGAGGCTTGCCTGTTTTTTAATTGTCTTGGTGATTGATATTCTTTTCTTAACCTAGTGAACTGAATTAACTCATCATTGTCTGCCAGAACAATGATACATTTTAAAATATCAGTATGGTTTCAGATTTTTGTAACAATTCTGTTCTGTGTGGCCATCTGTTGGATAAATAATGACACTGCATGTTTGGTAAAGAAAAATTAGATTAGGTAAGAGTACATTCAACTAGACATGAACGCTAGTGAACAGAATTTTGTATAGAAGAAAGTGCAGTTAGATGTATGTGTTTTAACATGTATACAGTTGGTTATACAGTTGAGTGTATGTAAGCTACAATATGCAGTAAATGTAAACTACAGCACAGTATCGGCAAAACTCTCCACTGCAAGGAGCCTTAATGACTTCCGTCCAGTTGCACTCACCCCCATCATCATGAAATGCTTCGAGAGGCTGGTCCTGGCTCACCTCAAGACCTGCTTACCACCCTCACTGGACCCTTTCCAATTCGCCTACCACCAGAGCAGGAGTACGGAGGATTCCTGCGATCTGAATGACACTTCACTCCGCCCTGTCCCACTTTGACAATAGCAGAACCTATGTGAGAATGTTGTTCATTGACTTTAGATCAGCATTCAACACCATCATCCCCTCCAAACTGATCACAAACTTAGCGAACTGGGCATCAATACCTCCCTCTGTAATTGGTTTCTGGACATCCTAACCAACAGACTGCAGTCTGTTAGGTTAGATAACTACACCTCCTCAACCCTCACCCTGAACACCGGCATACCACAGGGCAGTGTGCTGAGCCCTCTCCTGTACTCCCTCTTCACTTACCACTGCACACCTGGCTCTTACACCATTGTCAAGTTTGCAGATGACACAATATTGATTGATTGGTCTCATCAGCAACAACAATGAGACCACCTACAGCAGGGGTCTCAAACTCAATTGAGCTGGGGGCCAGTTCTGCCAAAGTCATCTGATTGGAGGGCCACGTCAGAATAATACAAAACAGAACGGCTATTTCTGAAAATGCAATGTCCCCCCCCCAAAAAAAATACAAAACTCAAAACTGCAAACAGAAAGTGCAAGTCCTTTTATCTTTTTTTAGACACTTAGCTTATAAATAAAATAATGATAAAATAAATATTAATACAAATTATAAAAACAAAAAAGCATAAAAACAGGTATGTGTGTGTTTCACACCAAACAAAAATATTTTCCTCTCATAACTTATTTAATCCTTTAGGAGCCAGGGTTAAGAAAACGACACCATTGGATTTTTATATCAAAATTTCAAAAGGCTATGGCTTGAAAATGGTCAGAGATAAAGTTCTACTGTAAATGTATAAGTCTTTGAGTATAATCAAAAGTTTATGGAGGGGGTAAATTACCCATCTAATCTGCCACTGGATGGTATATAAGCACTTCAAATTATGCACCTTTCAGTAAATACTGGATGTTGAACATATTTGAGCAGGTTTACTTTCTTTTTTGTCATATTACCCACATAACAAATTAACAGGAAAACAGTAGGCCTAAGATGCAAACCAACAATAGTAAACTATTACTGTAACCACAAACCGTTATTACAGGCCTACAATAAAGTAGCCTGGTCAAATCAGTTCCTAACACAGGTGACTTTGTAGTTCTTCAGAGCCCTATTTTTACTACCCCTGCTGTCTGTACCACGTCCATTACAGACACTATCATCACGATTAGCACTGCCACCTCCAGCTATGTTGGGCAGAGGGTAATAAGCATGGTATGCTTAGTGGACACACGTGAACTTTTTTTCAACATTTGGTGTAGGCCTATATTTCTGCTTCAATTTGTGCAAATCTATGGCCTACATCGTTTCCACGTCATTACAAACAAATGCACGTCTTCGTGTTTCTCGTGTGTAATACAAGTATTTCCTGAAAACTTTGTGCAGCGAATTTGGGCTTAAATCAAAGCTCTGGATGTCTAGCAACTAGAGGAGAGTATCTATCGTCTATTTTAATCAGTGCCATTGTTTGTCGCAATTAAAAATACCCTCAAGGGCCGAATTACATTATTATTTTGACATTAGGTTGCGGGCTGGAATTGGACCGGACGCGGGCCGGTAGTTTGAGACCCCTGACCTACAGGGAGGAGAAGTATAGAAGTATAGTACTCAGGCAGAGCATAGAGTGCTAAATTAATGCTTAGTATGCTTAGAATGCTGAAGTTCAGCAGGGTCATAGCCTCAGGGAAGACACTCTTCCTGAGCCTATACTGATGCAGGAATAGAGGTTCCTGTAGCCTAGTGCCTGGTGGAGGGGAGGAGAGTAAACAGTCCATGGCTGGGGTGGGATGTGACTCAGAAAATGCTTTTTGCCTTGCCAAGGCAACATTTTCGGGTAAATGACTTCAATGTTTTTCAGTTTCCCCACACTAGTTTTAAACAAGCTAGCTTTTAGGTGTTACCTAGACAACTCTCAAGCTGTATGAGAGCCTTGCTTTGTTTGGATTCCCATGGATTTCCACCATTGCAAACAATTCTTGGGCCTGCACAATATGTGCAGAAACTAGCTCCTACTTAGGCTACTTGAAAGTTAATGAAAACATCTGAAATATTTACATTACGATAGGCTATATCTGTGATAATGGCAAAAGAATATTATTTTGATCAACAACCAATCAAATCACATTCCTTTCATGCTTGCTCCTGCAGTAACATGTTGTTAATTGTTTGGAATAATGTATGGCTTGGCTCTAGCCATTTAGATGTCCATTTACAGAGCCAGGACTTTGTATGACCATTGGAGGTGTTCTGAGCACACACAGCTGAGGACATCTAACACATCTTGTTGACAGCTGGAGGACAATGAAGTAAGACTGCTGGTGTGATCAGCCATAACAAATATATATGACCATGTGTTTAGGATTCTACACAAACTTGATTCCACATGAAGGTGAAAAAAAATGACATTCTGGAAAGGTTTTAATATCCAATGTTAGTGTAAAAATACATTTTTTTAATACATTAAGATAAAAGGTCATAAGCAGCAGCAGGCCTGCCACGATACCTAAATCAATTATGCTGTCTACTTGTCATTAGATCATTTGCGCTCACCTTATTATCACATTGATTGATGTCCTGAAGGTTAAAAAGGATTTACAGTAGGCTGTTTGCCCCTTCTTGTTGCTTGCTTCCACTGGTTACTCCACAAATAAATACTGCTGATGAACTACAGTATAACTGTCATGTAAACTTCACTGTGCTGTAATTAGGCACACTCAATTCAGTCTCAATGTGGCTTGTTCCCACGGACATACAGTATACTGTAATTGGCAGGTTGCCACTGACTTTGCAGAGATTATTAGATCCTTGTAAGGAGTCACCATATTTCAATTTTCAACTATGTAAAATGTCGAGTTTAACTATTTTCAAGGAGTTAAAAAGACCTTGAATTGAATTCTGTACTAAGTATGGAGTATGCCTTCTTCACAGACTCTTTCTTTGGTAAATAACAAGTTTTTACCTAAATATATGACAGATTTCAACTTGCAAGAATTTGCACTGAGACATTGCAAACAAACAGACTTTTGTAGTTCATACTCTAACTTAAATTACTTATTAATTACTAATTACCTATAGACAGCTCTCCGTAACTGTTTGGAGCTTAGGAAAAGGGTATATTCTTTTTTTCCCACAACTGATCAAAACGACTACATGACGAAAAATGGTTGGGCAAAAGTTTGTTCAATCACTCTTTATTTTTACAGTGCATCATGTCCTTATAAGCTGCCATTACAAACTAATGTCACGAATGTGACACCAAGAAACAAAGGAAATAGGTTGATTATTGGAAAATATGATGATGAGAAAGGTGTGTGAAGCGTAAGGTGTCTAATGGTGATTGTTATTCAACCAGACACATAACAGTGTACAGCTGCTGGCTGACACACCTGAGCTGGTACCATGGCACCCATAGATGGTATACTGCTAATCAAATCTGAGCATTAACATTATGTCATGAAATTTATTAAAACACTATTCAAAATTGAAAATAGTTACATCACTGATGATTATATATAGAAATGAATCACAAAATAATGCATCCTAAGCGTCCTTAAAAGGATGAATAAATTATTGTTGCAATTCACTGTTTCCTTGAAAAACAATATCCCCATAAATTCACACCCACAAAATGATCTTGTTGATAAAATTAATCTTACTGTGATTTCTGGAAGTGAGGTAGGCTATCTATCTATTATCTAAACAAATAATAACAACTATTGTTTCAAACGTTTTTGTTTGGTAATACATATTGTAGTATTTTTTTCCTGTCAAAACATCAGGCATCTTAGTGCAATATCTTTATCTGACTGCTATAGTTTTACTAGCATTGCATTGTTCATCTTCCACATATGGGTTAGTGATCTTGAAAGGCTGGAAATTACTTCGGCACATTTAGGTTTTGGTCTTTTGTGTGCTGAGAGCCAACACAAAGGCGATCACTTTGACATGTGGCAGATACAGTAGAGTTTTCGGTAACGCTTCACTTTGCAGTCTGCCCAGACTTAACAGACCATCTCTTTCAGTATGTAAAAGTTTTGCTTAACAATTACTGAATATCACCACAACCAAATCCAACCTAACCTTGACTTTAATCATAAATTGCAGTTGACAGAGTGTCACCAGATTGTTTGATGATAATCTATGCATCTGTAGATAGTCTTTGGGTGGACTATCCAAGTTAAGTGTGACCAACGTTTTTACTGTGTATTATATGGTATGGCAACAAGTCTTATGCTAGGCAGGTGGGAGCAAAGTGTCAACCTTTCTTTAGCTGTAACATAACTCAACGTCATTCAAATATTTCAGTTTTGCAGACCTGTCAAAGCTGTTTTAAGCATGGTAAAGTGGATCAGAATGTCTGAGATGAGATGCCTGAAATCATCACATCACTTTGCAACCAGACAGAATTCTATCGAAACATCTGCATCTGCTACACTTCTTAATTTCCACTGTGAACATACAGTACACTACAAAAAGCTACCATTGATCTTTATCAGTTTCTGTATAAATGTGCAATAGTAATAACATCATATTTTACAGTCCATTTTCTATATGATTTATTATGTTGCTTCGGATAAAAGCGTCTACCAAATACTTCAACTTAAATATGGGTGGGAAGGATTGGGGCACTGCCTGGCGAAGGCAGAACTGAAAGAGATGGAAATTAGAGCAGCAAAGGTGTTTTTTTTCATGGGCAGTTTTGAGTCAAGTAAAGTAAAGTCAGCTCGTAGACCTAAATCTTCAACAGATATTGTTAAATTCTTTTTCTGTCTTATCAATTGTAATTTCAAAGTACAGTGTGGCAGACGTATGGGGATCTATTAGAAGAAATTAATGTAGTATTCATAATTATGCTTCCATTAGTGTACGATCATCTGAAAGTACAAATTATTGTGTACTCGTTAGCTAGAATGAGCCTTTCATATTACAGTGCCCTCCACAATTACCTCCTTGTAAAGACGAAAGAGGGTTATACAAAAATCTAATCTCGCTGATTTAACTTAGTCTCACACTGAAAAGAAAAGGTTTACCTTGACAGAAGGTCGCCCCTGTATATAATACTTTGTGCAACCTCCCTTTGTCAATAAACAGCAGTTAATCTTCCCTTATAACATCTCATAATGCCTTCAACTCAGCTCAACCCGCTGTTTTTCTATGGACTTCAGATCAGGGGACTGAGATCACCATAACAGAATCTTGATTTGGTGTTCAGTAAATCATTTTGATCTGCACATATTTTTATATCACATACATATCACACACGTTATAAGAGACCCTCTACCACTTAACAGTAGACGATTGTACTATACAAGTATTCATCCTTTTAAAACTAAATCCAAAGTGAGTGTTTCTTGCCAAAAAGCTACATTTTTATTTCAATTGGCCAGTAAACACAGCTTAGTCAAAATCCCCTTAGCAAACTCCTGGCTATTGGAAATAACAATGTCCACAGACAAGGTAGAGTATGTTTCATGATTTTCTGAAAGTATGTATTGCGACATCAGAAGCAAGTCAAATTTGTAGTTTCTTATGTCTCATTCCATCGAACTACAGATCCGCTACCCTATCTGGCAAACTTGCATAGTGCGGTTATAGCCAAGAGGGGTCGCGAAGCGAATGCAGAAGTGCCGTTCACCCTGTTATGAGTTGATGAACCACTAAAACCATTATTTTAAGATACAAAAACTCTTTGGTGTTGTTTTAAATGAAAGAAAGGGCTTTTGAAGTGGCATCTGGTGGGATTTTTTGTAGACTTGGTGACTCCAAGATGCTACTTTTTGCCGATGCTCTCTAATACTGATCCTTGGAGGTTTTTTAAACCTTTCTACCATCCCCATTGTGCATGGTGGTAAAAGCAACATGGGTTCTCATCCAGGTGTGTTTGTCCCTGTTCCAGTTGTTTTGAATGTTTTAGAGATTCCCCTAAATGTAGATTCAGGCATTTTTTGAGGTCTTTTTTATATTTTTCTCTAGATAAAGTTACATGAATCAATTATTGGATTTTGTACATTTGTAAACTGTGTGAAATTATGCTGATTCACAAAAAAATTAGATTTATAATAACCCTTTTACAAATATTTTCCAGGGGCACCAATTATTGTGGAGGGCACTGTACGTCTGGAGCGAGTCCACTTACTGTACATGGCTTTTGCCATGTTGAAGCGCCATACCGTTGGTAAGAACAAATCAAAACTCTGGCTCTAAAAAAGGGTTGCCCCACACGCTTGGAAAGGGAGGGGAACAAAGTAGTTTGTTGTCATCATTTAAAAATGTTCTCTCCAGAAAACAGAATAAGTAAAATACAGCAACAAATATTGAAGCACAAAATTGAGGTATACTGTAGGTGACTGTGCCAGGCAATTCATTTCCACATTAAGTAAAAATAGAAATGTCATCATTAGTTAAAATTTTAGTTTGATCTTTTTTATGATTTTGTTTTATATGTAACCATTTATTGCTTTCATTTTAGGGGCAGCAGGGAACTCAACTTGACTCTCTCTTGTCCATCTCTCTTGCTCTCCCTTATGCTCCATACACACAACAAATTAGATGATTACTAGATTAACAGATACGATGGGAGTAACAACTTTGTTTTTTCAAATGTGAAGCAATACAGCTGTAATAATGAAGTCTGTTAAACTTGCATCTCCAGTTCCACTCCATTTCTCTTGAACTCATTAGAAGGAGGAGAATGTGATGCAACAGGGTTCAATGGGCATCGCTCAGCTGTCTGCTTCAGATTGAGGTTCTGATTCTGAATGTTGGCAGGACGGCATAGATGTTTTAGTGTCTGGAAAGAAGAAGTATTCATTGTTTACATTTAGATCAAGCAGAAATACAAATCAGCCAAAAAAGGCTAATGGAGCCCTTGAGACTGTTCAGCAAAACTCAATCTAAACTCAATAAACCCAACTCAATGGGCTCTAATTTGAAACTGTAACATTTGTGCACATCACACACAGGTTTTAGTGGTGAAACGTGCCACCAGTTTCAACCAGAGTGGGGGCATCACTCTCTATTTTTTTTAAAAAAAACTTGTGAAGACCTGATTCTTACGAGAGAACCTCCTCTCCTAGCACAGCTGAACATGCTTAATCTAGCATAACCACAACCTTTTTGTCCATCTTGACTATCCCTTTTGCCAGACATGGGCAGTATTTTAATTACAGTAGATGTATTTGTAATATGTATTTAATTACTTTAGCGTATTTTGTCATTTGTATTTTGCAGGATTAGAAAAAATCAAATGTAGTTTGTAACAAAATACTTTGAGGGATTGCATTTAGAGTATTTAAAAAATGTGTACTTTTTTTCAAATAAGCCAAATTTCATCACTCAGTTAAATATACTACCTATAACCATGACAATAGGCTATGCTTATCATAGTCTTGATACTTGATACTTGATTTCCCCTTGGGGATCAATAAAGTATCTATCTATCTATCATCTAGATCTAGTCGCTTGATGGTCTTTTGGGCCCCCACCGTCGACTTTAAGGCAGTGCTGCCACCATCGACTTTAAGGCTATCCTTAACCCTAACCCAAATGTATAAAAAATTGTTTTAACAGATCTCAGAACGTTGGGAAGGCCCACTCATGTGAATGGAACTTTCTGCAGCACTCTGAAGAGCCGTGTAATAGTAGTGTTTCTCACAGACTTAGATTGTATTGGGTGGGGTGGGGAGTGAGAAGGAGTTGTAGGGTTGTATCAGGGGCAGGTGTCGGTGTAGGGAGGCTTTGGGTTAATATCATCTAGGTGCACATTGAGGTGGGTGGGGCGGTTGCGTGCATAAATGAGAACTGTATCATGTCATATCATATCACAACAAGAAATATATCACTTGTGTTGGAAAAATGAGTCAAATGAATAACAGCCATCAGAGAAGTAATTTTAAACAATGAATCAGGTTTCTATGTAACTATTTTAGTGTAATGTATGGCACATTACACTAAAATAGTATGGACTTTGTCACTTTATGTTAGTCTTAGCCTTTCAAAAAAAACAATACATTCAAAGCCAAGCTTGAAAATCATGGTGTCATGGTGAGAAAACCATGGCATAGCGGGTCATGAAGGACAGAAAGAGTTGAAGCAAAGTTTAATGGTGAGTCAGCAAAAAACATGATTACGCAAAAAAGCAGGTGCAGGCAATGCCTAAATATAATGCGATCTGGGAAAACGCTTTCACATGGTGCAATTTTACCAACTTATGGGGGCAGTGTCCAGAATGTTGCCAGGATGGTATCAGAATCTTAAGTTGGTGAAATTTCACCAGAGAGGGTTGAAATTGAGCAAAAATCAAGGATCAAGCCACCAAGCAATCAGGATGCTGAACACTCTACCCACTCTCCCATCACTGACAGCCCCCCCCCCACCCACCAGCCAACCAGGAACCTAGGAAACTAGGATCCTGTCTACCAAACCCCCCCCCCCAACACCGGCATGTGGAACTGCACTGTGACTGCGCAGCCAAACGTGTTGCTGCTTCACATCAAGCCTGATATACTTGAATTACTGCATACTGCATATCAATGTAAATATACAGGTCACACAAGCACAAGTTTAAACTTCATGTAACTGTTAAGACTATAGAAATATACAACACAACTACCTCTATTTTTTTTTTATATATATGTCCTATATTTCTATTTTGATACATACATGTTCTATATTTCAGTCTTGCACTTTAATTTAATGTTTATTGTCTATGGCTATGTCCATAGTATGTCTATGTCTGTATTTAAAGCATGTCTATGTCTGCATGGGAAAGTAAGAAACGAAATTTCAATTCTTTGTATGACCAGTGCATGTAAAGAAATTGACAATAAAAGCCGACTTGACTTGACTTGACTTGATTTTTGAGTGCACCATGTGAAGGGTTTTCCTAGATCGTATCACAAAAATTATTGAAGGGCATGTAATAAATGGAAACAGGCTATGAGAGTAGCCCATGGGAAGGTCCTTGGGCAGGTGCAAACCCACTAGGAGGAGCACCCTAATGGTATAAAAAAGAAGTGCAGACAAAGAGAAACTAGCTAAATTCTCGAGAATTTAAAAAATGCTCCAGTTTGTAATGTATGAATTCTAACAAAATCAGAGAAATGAGAGCCCTTGTGAAATGAAATGTGAGAATGTTTGTGTTCGGTTTTACAGTGGCGTTGAGTGTGATTCAGCCAATTTAAATCAAGGACCAGAAGTATCTGTTTTAGAACAAATCTATTATCTAATAACAAGTGCCTGGAGGTCAATGTTGGTTATAATGGAGGCCCGCCACAAATAAGTCAATGTATGGAAAACACTGCATTATCATCAGAATACATTATCAACTCCAGATGGTTTATTACCTGCAACACAGACATCTTGGACCTTGAGAGTTTATAGATAACCCACAGAGGCACCAGAAACACGCAGAACAGGCCTAAGAACCACCCCATTATGTATGCCCAGTCAGGGTACACATAGGTCTTGTTGAACTTCAGGGGCTGATACTTCACTATATTGAAAATAAAGGTACCCTGGGAAGAAGGCAGAGTTAGTTGAGGATAAGTTGCAGATCTGCAAAACATGATTTATATTGATTGGCTGACAAGACTTCTTAAAATATTAAACATGACAGTTTTATTCTTGGCTAGAGGTGTGAAAATTACAAATAACATAAGGTAATACTGTACTGACCATGCAAACAGTTGGGGTGATGTATAGCCAACAGTACTTCATGAGAGGCCATGGACGGTAGCCGATCATATCTTCTATGTTGTCATAAAAACTATCAGCACCTGGCACAGAAAATTAAAACAACCATTGACAAAATTGCTTTTGAAAGCCCATTTTTGGTAATGTGGCAGAACTGACAAATTGACATAAATGGCCAAAGCCCTCCAGTGAAAAAGCTAAATAATCCATTTTACAACAATCAAAGTTATTTTATCCTAGAACTTTATTCTATATGTTCTCATATGGAGGCTAAGAAATATTTTTTCTCTTTTTATGTGACCCTTCAGAGGAAGACTAAAGGAATTCAGCAGTCAAAAAATGAAAAGGTGAAAAGATGCTCGCGTTCACAAATCCATGAGTTCAAATACAATTTTACACATACAATTCTTGACTGAGAGCATGATCTAAAGCCCAAATTAATTTGTAACCCATACAGTGGAATTGTAGAGATCCCTCTGAAAGGCCAAATGGTTAAATGTTTGCATACTGAATGTGAATGCATGGCATGAGTACAGAAAATCATTTTTATTAGTCATCGCATTCTAGGCCATCTTTTGCGAAGTATTAATTGTGACTTTTCATATTGCAATGAAAATGTAAACAAGATGAATCATTCAGCCCTACTAGCTCTTACTTCAAGGTTGGATTCATTGTAAGAAAAACTGTTGATGTTATGTTGCCAAAAATTGCCTTTTTTTAGTTAACTTCAACAGAGGTGCCAATATATGTGGAGGGCACATTGACAACAGTCATTTATCGATGTTCAAATACAGCCCCCCCCCACACACACACATGCACACACACACACACTGGTTTCACTGAACCATGGTTACATCCTTGCTTGTAGAAACATACCATACAATTCGACATAGCTGTCATCATGAAATTTACTGATGTAATTTAATCTATACCTTTGGGCCAATTGGATTCTATGATTAACCTTTTCACACTTCTAGACAGATGGAATTCTGAATGATTAGTTGTGTCCTGGGAGAATATTCACACTTTCTGAGAAGTTGTTTTGCTTTTTTTACAGTCACGTCTCAGAGCACTGGATAATACAGAATCTGCTCTGTTGAAAGTTGTCAGTGATATATTTCTCTCAACTGATCCTAGTTCCTGTGTCCTTTTAGTCCTACACATTCTTAATGTAACATTTAACATTTTTAAAACATTTAGTGTGTGAGGTTTGTCAGCAACGCTCAGTATAAAAAATAACTAAATGAGAGAATGTTTTCTGTTTAAATAGGAAACTGTTCGCCATCCTCTGCACCCATTAATTGTGGTATTGTTGGCAGCAATTTTAGGTACTCTTTTATTTTTATTGTATATGCTCCACCTTGGCTCATTCTTTGAGTTTACAGGTAAATGAAAACAAAACTGAAGTAATAATTATATTTGGCCCTCCTAGCTCTGCCTCGAACCTGAAAAACACACTCGGTCCCTTTGGTCATATTTTCACAGCATAGTCTTATCTTGATACTTCCTTGAATTTTTATTTAAGTTTTAGGTTAGGTTTTATTATTTTGCACAAATGTACATTAGATAAGAAAGATAAAAAAAAATAAGCAATGCTGTGCAGGGGGATGCAGAAAGCCCAAAAGGCTTATTTGGAGCGTGCACCAATGATAACAAAATGTCATAAAGTTATACACATTTTAAATGAACATATTAATAAATAGAGTAGACTTCATGTGAGTGATAGCAAACAGCAAAATGACAATAATC
Organism: Alosa sapidissima; assembly: GCF_018492685.1. Lineage (NCBI taxonomy): Eukaryota > Metazoa > Chordata > Actinopteri > Clupeiformes > Clupeidae > Alosa > Alosa sapidissima. The sequence goes on along the minus strand of NC_055960.1, from coordinate 26,738,808 downwards.
ACACAACAAAACAGAACATGCATTTATACATACAGTACATGCATACTGAACAACAATACATAAGAAAACTGGTTACAAAGCAGCTTTTAAATTAACTTTTATTTTATAGTTTTTATAGAGGAACAGTTTTTGCGAGATAGGAAAGGCTGTTCCATAAATCTTATAAAAAAAGAATGTCCTTCACTAAGTAAGAAACTGCAGATTGTCAAGTTAAATAAGAATGACCGTGAATTAGCTATAAAATAGCTCTTAAACTGCGCAGGAATATCCCCTTTGCTACGTGCAAATCATTTTCTGATGCATCTGTTGGGGTCAGTAGTGTTTGAATCACCATAGACAATGATTTGATTAACTAATTCCTGTATTACCAAAGAGACTAACCTGCTGTAGTGTCCGAAGAACACGGACTGATAATCAGTCCAGTTATGTTTATATATGAGGGATACTCGGAAAAATGAGAAGGCTACAATATGGAATCCGCTACAATATGGAATCCGCTTTATTAATAGCGTACTGTAAAATAAGTTGTGTTAGGTGTTTTTATTAGGATAAATACAAATGGTTGATAACATTTGCAGGCAGACTTGCAACATGCTGCATAAGTACAGAGCAGGCCTAATCCTTGGCACTTAAATGCTCAAACATACCAAGCTGACCTCGGTTGCAGCTGAGAGCCAATGCCAAAGCAAGCCTCTACAGGCTCATGACTGGAATGCTCATTGACAGCGCTCTATTGTCAGTATTCCAAAGAGCTTATAACCCAGGTATAGGGGTAAGGGTATCTCAATACAATATCCATGCAGTATTAACTCACAGGACAGGACAGAGTTTTAAGTAGAAACTAAAGAGCTCTGTTTTGTTGTGTATATGCATGCAATGTATGTGTCAGGTGTTAAGAGTTAAGTCTCATGGGAAAAAGGAAACTCTGATTCAAGCCAGACAAGTTCTTATGACCCCTCTCCGTCATACTCACTTGTAAAGACCAATACCACAGCATAGTAAAGTCTGCACAAAGCGCAATAGAATTAAGGACAAAAGACATCATCAATTTAGTAGACAGCATTCCTTGACCCACTCAGTTTGTACTTGGGTTCTCAGTGTGGAAGCAATTTCGAGGCTACTTGAATTGAACTGCTAGCTGTTTAAGTCTGTCAGGCAAAAGAACAGGTCTACAAAAACTACAAAAGATTCAATGGGTAGGAGAGTAAATTACCAAAAAGTGGACCGCAAGTCTCTAACCAGTTTATTAAACATTCACCATGGCCAATTAATCAAACATTTGTCATGCCAACTGAATACATTGAATAGTTATATTTGTAGAAACTTTTCAGATTAACTGCAGATTAACTGTCAAGTATGATGATGAAAATACAACTCACCATAGATCCATCCAATGGCTATAGACTGGCAGACAGAGAGTAACAAAAGGTTGTTGCCACTGCAAACATAGTGGTCAAAAAGTTGTAGGAAATACAAGCCACCCTGAAAAAAGGAGAAATGGTTAATTGAATGAAAATGTTATTTTAAAATGCATGATTAGACTTAATGATAAAATAACCACTGATTGAAAGTCCATAGGAAGCTAATACAAAAACCTACATTTTATTTTAGGTTTTCATCAGCTTAACTGAAATGGACCAATAAGGGCCAAAAAAATATTATTCTAGTTAATATGAATGACCAAGTCCTAAACTATAACTATAACAACATGAAGAACAATATCGTTATGGATCACTTTCAGAGCGATTTTGAGAACAATAAATAGCTGATAGCCAATCAGAATCTATCAAATTTTAGCCATCACATTACACAAAGTGAGACTTTTCTTATTGTTGGTCAGTGTGAACGATTTTATCGCTATGGTTATAGTTATTGTTATAGTTATCGTTCCTGGTGTGAAAGGCCCCTGCCTTTTTGTCAATAATTTGTGGACAATCTCAAAACCATGGTTCCTGATGAACCATGAGATGCAAATCCTTGCATTGTTGCTAATAAACACTTTAACATTATCAGAAAGATGTCTGCATTGTGGTAAATGTCACAGTATAGGCAAACAATAATTATTATGCTTTGTGGACACTTGTGGTGTCTTGAATGCCGTCAACTACAGTATTTAGACCATGTTGAGTTTTTTTTATTTTATTTTGCCTAGCCATTCACGTCACCTGGGTGTGCTTTAGTTGATTTTGTTTACAACATAAAGGCTTTTGCTAGAGAAGCTAGATGTTAAGATTTTGCTATTGTGTCTGTTGTGCAAGATATTGACAGTGCAATAAAAAGACACTTCACTTGTCAAGAAGAAGGATGTTTGGGCTGTTCTACAGAATTCACATAATTCATTGGTTAGGTCTATCCAGTTGTGTGCAGAATATTTTTTTACCCCTATTTTGTTGAAACACATCCCATAATCACATCCCAATGATCCAGTACCAGACTCAAATTCTGAACAGTCTGGCTACGTCAGGCTATGTTAACATGTCAGTCTGACTAAAATCGGACAAAACTGAATTTTATAGTCAGACTAACACAATGATTGGCCTATGCATGCTCCACAATTCCAGCCATAGCTCGACTTAACTGTGTAAAGCATACTGACAATGCAAAAACAAACATCTATTTTAAGGCAAAATATGCTTCTAATTTCCATGCCTAGTGCAAGACACATATTGTTGTGGTGAATGTGTTGGCACATTGTCTGAGTGTGCTTGCACAAACTCTGGGAAGATCTTACTAATAATTGATTAATTAATTAATTAATTATACAACAGGATGAAGGATTCAACAGCAATGCCCAAAAGACTGGAGACAGCCACAGCACACAGATGCCATTTGATAACCAGTTCAACAATATTTTATGTAATGACTCAAGCAATGAAATGAAGACTATTATTTCATTGGGAATGACTATTCAGCATCCATAAGTATAGTTCATTTTGACTGACATGACAAAGCAACTGATACATGTTCAAAAGCATTTGCAATTTGTTCAGAGGAAGGAGAAATTGCTTTTATGATGTGCACAAATTACTAAATGTTGTGGAGGTTGAACTAATAGTTATGAGAATTTTCATTCTGATCTGAGAAAAGCACCAAAGCGACTAAGAAAAACTGTAATGAAAATATAACCACAACTGGCTAGTGGCAGCCACAAAACATGGCACATGTTGTACCTAAGATCCGTGAAGACCCTCCTTTACAGGACAACATGCCCTGTTAGTAGCCCACAACATCTTACTTGGCTCACTTACTTGGCCCAACTATAGAACCTGACCAGCAGAAACCATCAACAACAAAGCCTTCGTGAGCATTTTACTTTGGGTTTTCAATCAGACACCTTCCTACGACTGTGTTTAATTGAATTAGGCCCACAACACTTCCACAAGCCTCAACAGTTTTACCTGGCATCCCAAACCTACTCATGATGGGTTACGACACATCATAACCAGAGACACCAACAAATAAACAAAGATACACCTCAACAAGATTTCAGTTATCTCAGTGTTAATTTAGATTACAGTCACCATCAGTCCGCAAACACCTCAGCCATAGTCAGTGGCTCGTCTTTTCAGTAGCCTCAAAGAACTTGTTAACCAAAATCCAAAAGAAGTGTTGCTAATTTAAAAAGCCTTTAACACCTATCTTCATTGTTTTTGTACATGCTTGTCAACCTCATTCCCTCGCTTTAGTTACCATTTCCTTTAAGGGCTTTCCCAGGAAGGTTTACTCATCACCTCTTGTTCCAGTACATTAGTACCTTAGATTACTCACAACCATGTCTAATTTCACTGCAATGCCTTCACCTGCTTTAACTTTTCAAGTCAAGTCAAATTACTTTTTAAATCACAACCAATTTTAAAAAAGGAGTTGGCCCAAGGACCTTTACAGGTGAGACAAGCAAGTAGATAATACAGCATAACATAATACATGAGTAGAAGGAGCAAATATTTAGAAGAATGACATACTGTAGATAAATAAAAATCAAATAGGCCTAAAGATAAAATGAGACAATAAATGAGTATGAAAAGTAGTAAGATTGTTTTTGGTCAAATTCTCATTACTGAAATGACCTTTTGTGCTAAAAACAAGAGATGTGTCTTTAAATTTGATTTAAAACAGGCAATAGTGGGGCAGAATGTAATATGTGGTGGAGGACTATTCCCAAGCCAGTCACTTTTTGTTTTGAGGTGTGAGTGGGGGACCATGAGGAGTTCATCAGAATCCAAATGTTAAGGCTGTGGTTGAAGGAAACTAGAGTACCCAACATCTATTTATTTTATTTCTGGGATAGCCTATTCAAGTAAAAAATGTGACAGTGACCTCCTGGCCTTGTTCTCAAGCTTCCCATATTTCAGACAACACCAGCTTTTTGATGCATGTTAGACTTCAAATGACCACATCTCATCTCTTTACAATGCCTGCTCTCAGATTAACACACTGCAAAGAACTGTTTAAGTTGTATTTACCCATGATCAAACCGACAACCCTCGGTTTCAAGCCCAAAGCCCTAACCAGTAGACCACAGCTTGCGTTATTCCTGTTTTTTGTTGCGCAAAGTGCTGTCACATCTTTTTTTTAAGCCAATCCATTATCCATGTGTTATTTAGCATAGCAACCACCATATGTACCCTAGCAACCATCTTAATTACCATAGCAACAACCTAGCAACCACCACTATAATGTGACCCTAGCAACCACCATAGTAACTGTGTTATTTAGCATAGCAACACCCTAGCAACCACCTAAATTATCCTAGCAACAAAGGAAGTAATTAGTTAATTGGCCATTTAAACTCCGGCTTTTCTCTATGCAAGGGTTTGATGATTTGTGACACGCGGTAAGGGGCTAGTGTGAGTCCTGCGATCAAGTCTGCTTTATATAGTGGCATGTAGCCTAGCCATAAGAGACCTTTAAATATTCATATCTGTTAAATGTTTTGTTTGTCATTTTCTTTTTACTTCATGTCAGGTGCGACCGAGTGTCGGATAGGAGGTGGACTGTATTTTTGACTATTTTTTCACATTGTAAATAAAACACTGTAGGCCCTCTTAAACCTGCTGTTTTAGCCTGATTTCTCCTTCACCACTCGGGTAATCTACCACAATCTTAATTATACGAGCAACAACCATTCAACCACCACTATGTCAACCTAGCAACCACCATAGCAACAAACATGTTTACCCTAGCAACCAGCATAGCAACCAGGTTATTTAGCATAGCAATCACCATATGTACCCTAACAACAATCTTAATGGCCCTAACAACAACCTAGCAACCACCACTATAATGTGAATCCAGCAACCACCATAGAAACCAACATGATTACCCTAGCAACCACCACAGCAACCATGTTATTTAGCATAGCAATCACCGTAAGTACCCTAGAAACACCCTAGCTAGCAACACCCTAGCAACCATCTTAATGACCCTACCAACACCTTAGCAACCATCTTAATTACCCTAGCAACAACCTAGCAACCACCACTATAATGTGACCCTAGCAACCACCATAGTAGCCAACATGATTACAACATGATTACCCTAGCAACCACCATATGATTACAGCATGATTACTCTAGTTACCTAGCCTGGCGGCCCATCCTATATCATTGAAATGTATAGTCTGGAATCGAGCCATTCACCTCGCTTAATCCATGGAGCGGGCAGAGAATTGTCTTTCAAACTGCCTAGGCATGCAATAGGCCAGCGCTACGACCGGCAAAACGGCAAATACATCCTTTTTACATCCTTCTTCGAAAGGAATGACTTAAGTGCATTGTGTTGCTCAACTTTCAAAGAAAAGTCCAACTCCTCCAAAGTTGATGCCAATGCCGATTCAAACAACCGCTCTTCGTTCGCAATAGCCACCTTCCTTGTTGTTCACCATCGCAGGACTGTCGTTATCCTGTTAAGCCCGCCTTAAGACTCTCTAACAAAATAGAGCGCTGTGATTGGATAACATCCACAATGTTCGCCAATAGAAATTCCTATGGTTTGCTACTAGACGTACAGGCTGAGCAAATTAATTTGACGCTGCTAGGGTGCGTCTAGATTTCTAGGCTACTAGTTACCACCATAGTTACTGCATTATTTTGCATAGCAACCACTATGTGCACTCTAGCAACCATCCTAATTACCCTAGCAACCATCTTAATTACCCTAGCAACAACCTAGCAGCCACCACTATAATGTGACCCTAGCAACCACCATAGCAACCAGCATGATTACCGTAGCAACCATCATAGCAACCGCTTAATTTATGCGTTTTGGCTTATTGGATGTTGCGTTAATGCAGATAACTTTTGATCCGTGTGTCCTATTTTCAAAATTGAGGTACTGTTGCAATCCTTTTGGCGAACTGCACCTGATCAAGCCCACTCTTGCAATTCCTCGGAGGTGCAATTATAGTTTTGGTTTACAATGGCTGCACCCTGGAATTTCCTGGAATATGGGAGTTTTTCCTTGCCACAGTTGCCATATGGCGTGCTTGTGGGGGGTAAGAGGGTTAAGGCTGCCAGTCTTATGACGTCATTTTCTATATTTTTGATATGTTGCTGAGTATATCATAAACAGCAAAGAAAAGTGATTGATAATGACTGACTATTATTGTGTTACATGCTTCAAATGTAAAGCACTTTGAGCTGCATTCTGTGTATGAAAGGTGCTATACAAATAAAGCTTTATTATTATTATTATTACCCTAAATAAGGCGTATTGATACTGTATGCGCCTTGATCTTAAAGCTTTCTGCAATAACAGACATACCTCAGTGACAAGTAGGAGCCCCAGTAAGAAACAAACCAAGCACAGACCCAGAAGCAGAAACTCTCGCCTGTATCCCCTCCGAAACACAGTGGGGAACATGTCTGTCACAGATGTCATTAGGCACTCCAGACTAACAAACTGGATCCAGGCGGAGACAAAAATAAATACATAAACATTAGTCAACAACAGAAAGTAAGAAATACCATAATAGTCAGAGTGAAGCCACCAAAGACTCACCTGGGTATCCGCCCCAAGGAGAATGACCATAATGAAGAAACATATAGCCCACAACTGTGGAAAAGGCATCATGGCCACAGCACGTGGGTAGGCGATGAACGCCAGTCCAGGACCTTAAATGTCACATGATATAATATTACACTAAAAAAATATTTGTTATCCAAGTACATACAGTAAAGGCACAGTCATTGGTTATGGTGCAAGGTTGTTGATCATGTAAGAGATTTTTGCTTTGAACAAAAGTGTCTGCTAAGATTCGTAACCATAAATATTAATGCTGGCCACAGAGGTGACCCGATTTACAAGGACACACACCAGGAGTGTGATCTGTAGCATCTGCCAGAGAGATGCAGTTGGAAAGGATGTCTAGGGAATGAGGAGTGTCTTTGTCTGTTTACTGGTACATGAGGTGTACAAGTCCTGGCACTGGGTAAGGGTGGCCCAATGATTCTTTCTGTGGTTTTAATGGTTAGATGATAGTTAGCTGCTGCCCTGACCTGTCTTGTGGCTGCTCTGAATCAATCTGTGAACTGTGATGGAAGTGCACATGACCGATTTAATGACTGCAGTGTAATACTGGGCCAGCAGCTCCTGTAGCAGACCATACTTTCTCAGTTGCCTCAGAAAGTATATTCTCTTTTTGAGCCTTTTGGGGATGATGTTGGATTCCCACTTCAGGTCCTGTGAGATGCTAGTTCCCAGGAACTTGAGGGTCTACTCAGTGGGACACAGACTGTTGGATATTGTGAGGGGTTGCATCGCTCAGGTGTGGCTCCTGTAGTCTACTATCATCTCCACCATCGTGAGTGTGGTCAGCTCTAAATTGTTCTGACTGCACTAGAGCACCAGCTGTTCGATCTCCCTTCAGTATGCAGACTTGTCAACATAGTGTTGTTTGCCAATTTCAGCAGTTTAACAACTGAGTACTTGGAGGTGCAGTCATGGGTGTAGAGGGAGAAAAGCAGAAGCAAGAGGACACATCCCTGTGGAGCACTAGTGTTGTTCGTATGCAAAATGACTTTTTCAAGTCTTACCTACTATTGCCCGCCTGTCAGGAAGCTCCACTGACAAAAGGTAGAAGAGACATTGAGCAGGGAAAGTTTGGAGGAGAGGATTTGTGGGGAGAGGATTTGTCCCTCTGCAGTCAAGATGTTGCAGAATGCAGTGCAATTCCATGTTTACTCCATCATCCACTGGCCTGTTTGCCCCATAAGTACACTGAGGGGATCTAGCAGGTATCCTGTAATACTCTGCAGGTGTATCAACACCAGCTGTTCGAAGGACTTCATGAGCACAGACATCAGAGCAATTAGTCAGGGGGAAAACTAGCAAAATGAGGTTGGACCCCTTCCAAAAATGAGTTATTGTGGGTTTTGCATTTTTGGCATCCTTAGGTCATCTAGTCAACATTTCTGGATGATAACATTACATTTAGGCAGTGGCAAATTTAAATAGGTCTGTAGTCATTCGGTCCTGTTATGGAGGGTTTCTTGGGGACAAAAATGATAGTGGAGCATTTGAAGCAGGAGGGGACGCGGCACAGCTCTAGGGATCTGTTGAATGTGATGTGATCTGGGAAAACCCTTCACATGGTGCAATTTTACCATTTATGATTCTGATACCATCCTAGCAACATCCAAGATTTTGGGAGGATGGTATCCAGGATTTTGCTAGGGGGCAGAATGTTGAAGGGATGGTATCAGAATCTTAACTTGGTGAAATTTCATGATTTCATGATTTCATTTCATGAATTTGGTTGAAACAGAGCAAAAAATCAAGGATTTTTGATTGCATCATGTGAAGGGTTTTCCCTTCGCATCACATACTGTATATGTAAAGATAGGAGCCAGTTGGTCAGCACAGGCTTCAAGGCTTTAAAGGGAAAAGAAACACTGTACCCTGTACTTTTTTGATTTCCTGGTTTTGGAAGAGCCTTTTCACATCCTCTTCACATCTGAGCTGGGTTGGGCAACTAATATGCTGCTTATATTTTACAGTCGGTGCTTTCATTTTGCCCTGTTAAAATCCCCAGTGATTATGAAGTCTGTGGTGGTTATCTGATGGGCAAGGGTTTCCAGATCGTCACATTGGCCTGCGGTGAGATGTAAACAGGATAAAGGAGGAAAAACCCCCATAGTGAATAAAATGGCTCGAAATTCAGACAGCGGTATTTACATTGTGCCAATTCTGCTTCCTCTGGCCTTCCTTGATACACAATTTACTTGGTGTAGATGAGAACTCAGCGGAGGTAGTCCACTGCCAGGGATAGCATCACTGAGTCAAGTTTTGGTGAAAGTCCTTGTTGAAGATAAGCAGCTCATCCATTTTGATAGACAAGGAACAGAGATTCACCACCGGTTTTCAGACAGGTATGGTTTTCACACAGTGTTTTTGTTTTCACTAACTGTACGTACACACCGCCGCCGACTTGAGCTTCCAAAAAAGCTCAGGTCACTTTGTTAGAAGAGTCTGGGGACTCACAATTGGGAAACGCTTCCAACTCTAGAATGGTGATGAGCATAGACATAGGATTAACTTTGAAATCATTGGTTCAGCCTAACCAATTACTATTCCTAACGTTACTTCCTACTTCACCTACACTTTACAATAAACAGCATTGCAGTCAGTAAACAATATATGTACCTTTAGGCAGGGATCACACTGACCAGCGGCAAGCGGCAGGTTTCCTAATATTCTCTATGGTTCGGCTGCGGAACAATTGCAGCGTAGCGTAATGCTAGAGTACAACAAATGCGAGCATATTCAATTGTCAGTTTAGGCAAACCGCCTGTGTTACTTAGGCATGAGATAGAACTTATGGTCTGAGCATTGTGTTTTGCTTACCTTACTGTACATAAATGTACAGATTCTTACATTTATGTGTTACTATAGTGCCATCCCCTCTCGTCACTGACTCGCCTGACCTTTTTGGGATCTGATGGAAACGTTAGTGAATTATGGTGTTCTAGACTAGTATCTCCCTGAGAGGAGGTCTAGGTGGGCGTGGCCAAGCTAGGTATTTCAGTCAAAATTAGAGAATAATGACTGAATGCCACCCACTATGGAGTGCTGCCCCGACCTTTATGCCCTGTCTCCCACTAAAGTGAAAACCTCATTGTCTTCAGTGCATCTCATGCCTGAAAATAATACTACTAATTTGGTCAATCTTTGTCAATCTTACAGCAAGTCAGCAATGACGCTGTCCTTGTCAGTCAGAATACAGTTGACAAATTGGTAGCATTTTGGGATTGGGGTTTCAGGATTACAATTGGGGTTCACACGAGTATCAAACACAGGGACACACTCTAGGCAAGGACCAATTAGATAACAGATGATCCACACACCAAGAGTTTCCAGTCTGAGGAAAAGCCGTAGGGGCTCGAAACATCACTGCATAGTGGAATTGCATTCATAATATGCTGTAGTTTGATATTTGAGAATCTTGTTGTCTATTTGTAAATCTACCATTTCAAATCACAGGGTCTGAATTAGTACAAAACATCAACAGATCTGGCCCAAAACATTAACAGATCTGGCACATTGTGATTTGCCACTATATTTGTGGGATTCAAAAGTAGCCTGATTTTATTATGACCAAATAGTAGAAATAGACAAACAAATAGTAGAATATTAATAGAAATCTTACCAGTCGCAGCAACCTCCGATATGGGAATTCCTTGCTCATAAGACATAAAGCCCAACACAGAGAAAATGGCAAACCCAGCGACAAAACTGGAACCTCCATTCACCAAACATAAGACAAAGGTGTCCCTAAAAACAGCAAGTGTAATAAAAAATTATGTGTTGTGACACTTTGAATACTTTGTACTGTCTTTGGACTTTGAATAAACAAACAATAATTCCAACTGCACAGTCCTGAATCGAAACAAGTGACAATTCCAACTGTTAAGTCCCAAATTTAAGGGCGGTTTCAGAATTCCACACATGAAAAGACTGTGATGTCAATTATACTAGAGACCATTTTTAGAAAGTCACACTGTTGCAAATTTCATGGGGACCATGCATCATTCCACAAAATGGCATTTTGCTTATCTGTCATGAAGTTATTAAATGTATTAAATAATTATGTTAAACATACAGTGCCTATAAAAAGTATTCAGCCCCATGCTAAAGTTGACTAAAAGGAGGAATAAAAAAAAACATCTTTTGGAAATGGATCTTAAAGCCTTAATTAAAAAAATGAGGAAAGATCCAACCTTTAAGGACACCAATTTTCTTTGTGAATGAATAATGTATCGTAAATAAATATATTTGTTTCATTAAAATACAGGGTGCATAAGTATTCATATCCCTATGTTAAACCTATGTTGTTCTCCCATAGAGGCAGGCATTATTTTTAAAGGCCAGTTAATTTATGGATCCAGGATACTATGCATCCTGATAATTCCCTTGACCTTTGGGATTAAAATAGCCCCACATCATCACATACCCTTCACCATACCTAGAGATTGGCATGGTGTGTATTTCAGTTAGCCTATTAGCTGGTTTGATGCTCATTGAGCTCAATGCAAATCAGGATGCATAGTGACACCCTGTCAGGCAAATTGCTCAGAGATCTGTGAGCTACCTTCTAAATGAGAACTCTAACATAGGCAAATCACTTGATCGTGCAACCACCAACAAAGGACAGCCATGCGCCCCCATTGTGGATATAGCTAAATGCTAAGACTAAGCTCTACAAGGTTCTTATGCGTGGCTAGCCTCCTAGAACTGGAGTGTCCAGAGGTCTCTTCCAGCACACTCTCACACGAATTACTAGCTTCCAGCCGAGAATCAGCTATAGCAAGATGCCAAGTCCCCTTAACCTTACTGAGGAACATGAAAAGAGCTTGATGAATACTGGGGGCACATTATTTAGTCAGATGAAAAGAAGCCTAATGAATATTGGGGGCACATTCTTTGGTCAGATGATACATTTGGTCAGTTCAGATGAGATTCAGGGAGCAATTGCTGTAAGTTAAAGTGATACCGTTTTAAATAATTTGACCTATTACCGGTACATTGCAGTTACTTTGTACAGTATACCCTACTGTATGTGCCAAGAATTCATGCAATGTATGTTAATTACATTAATACTTGGAAGTATGACTTGGGAGTTCAATACAAGTACCTCATAGTACTATTATTGCGACCATTTCATCACAACAGAACAGAAAACATATAAATATATTGCAATGGATTCTTACTTGTAGCAGTCATTATTGTATTGGTTGTAACTTCCAAGTGCAGTCAGGCTGCCTTGACAGATTCCAAAAGAGAAGAGAACTTGTGCCCCTGCATCCATCCAAACCTGGAAAATAACAGTGTGTGAGTACTGTATCAAAAAAAAAAAACACGGACCCTTCTGTCTGCAGCTGCACAGAATACACATACCTAACAGAATACACATACCTAACCTAACATATCGGCATTGGTCCCATCAGTTTAAAATGCTAACGTGGAAAATGCTCGTTTCAAGAGGGGGAGGATAAAAAAATACCCAATGTATTGATTAACCACCACAGTTACCTTTTACAACATCTAATTCAAGGTTAGGGTTGTGTATTCATCCTGGTTTCTGTGGCTTAAAGAATATGTGTGTGGGAAAAGGACAGAATGAAGTATAACAAGCTATGGTTATTGAAGTAACAGTAGCCTAACTGATGCAATGGTGACTGTTTTCAATAAGCAGGACAGCCCAATAGACTTTCATGGAACCCTGCCCATTGACAAAATGGCATTATGGGTCTTTCAACAGTATTAATGTAATAACAATGCATCTGTAACCCATAAACAGTAAACACGTTCTTGGAATCACTGCACATGCTAAATTAAAAAAAGGTGAAAAGAAAACAGTGAAAAACAGGCAGCACGAATGGCAGACGAAAACTTACTGCTGCCAATACAAATATAATAGGGTAGCAAACTGAAGAATCTCTCATTTCAAACCTCACCACTTGTTTACAGGCAAAATGAAAACCTTCAGGCTAATATACTTCAGACTAATATATCAATCTGCCACACTGCCTTAGAGAAGCTTGGCGTAACATTTAGAACAGAAAGGTACACCCGTATCTCTTCTAATCTTCTGTGCTGTATGCAAAACATGCTTTTTGGCACCTGTGGGTCTACGAGCCGTGCCGGATCAGGGTACAGATAAAACCGCAGGCCGTCTGCGGCCCCTGGGAGAGTGAGCCCTCGAGCCAGCAGAACAATCAGCATCAAGTAAGGGAATGTGGCTGTGAAGTACACCACCTGTAGTACATAAAACATAGGAGCTGATGCCAATGACATGTCCCAGAAATACAGTATTGCTGGATCTTGGTAATATAGCATTGTTTATCATGTATTTCGGCTGTATAGGAAGCAAAATGGATGAAAAGTTGCACATTGACATATAACATTTAATACATCATAAGATACAAGCAATGCCTTGTAATACTGTAATAAAAGACACATTCCAACCTGGGGATTATCATGGGTGTGTTCACACCTGCTCGTTGTACAACACAACATCTGGCATTTTTATCACCATAATCTCAATACTTCTCAATTAGCATCAACTCACATTAACTCTGCTGAATCTAGATGCACACCTAGGTCATCACCTATGAATGAGTCCTTGTGCTTCATCTGGCTTTGAGTTGCGGTATATTTATTTCACTGATCCTTCAATTAAAATAGGATCCATGGCCCAAAGGCTCTATGTACAATATCATATCATTTATGCTAGCTGAAGGTTAAAAAAATCAAATATACCTTTCCAGTAGATTTAACTCCTTTCCACACACAGAAGTAGCAGAGGACCCAGGCTAATATCAAGCATAGGGCCAACTCCCAACGAACAGAACCAACATGGTCAATCCCCTCGGAAATGTTTAGGACCCGTCTCCTAAAAAGCACCAAACACAGTCAAAGAGGCAGATAAAGGCCTCTAGATGAAGCAGACAAGACAGATGAAGAAAGATACGGCAGATAAAGAAAGATAGAAAGCAACTAACTAATTCTGCAGGTGCCTAAGTAATTTCATAAACACAAATGAAAGTAAGTTGATAATTGAATCATTTTCTAAGTAATTCTGCTTTGTCGGGCTCTCTGCATCCCAAGAACAGAAGAATGTGGTGAAGGTTTATCTTTGGTCACATAACAAGATTGGCAGAAGACTCTTAATCTGAAATGGAATTTGTTAAGGCGATTTAGGTCTTTCGTTGTATTAATTTAGTTAAACCTTGACTACAGTTTTGAAGAAAATGACACTTCTCATTCTCCAACAGTCTCTGGGAGCACTGGGTATGATTCTTGGTCAGTTGCTGTCTATGTTCAACTGTTCAATCCATCTAAATGTACTAGCGAATGAATCTGCAGGACCAAACAGTTGGCCCTGGGGTCCTCTCTGACTTGGGTCCTCTATAGAAACACTCTATTGGTTTATTTTCCGATTGTAGCATTCTAATTGATGTAGACTTTGCATTAACCTGGAAATCCTTGGTCCAGCCTAAACACTAGCGTAACTTCCTAACTTCGCCACAAATCTTTGAAAACTTTGAAAACCACATCGGCAGTAAGGAAACAATGTATTTACCTTTGCTGTATAAATTCTAAACATTCTTTCTGCTGCAATTCTTTAATGTTTGCTGGCATTGTTACTACTGCGTTATGGCTTCACCTAGCTCTAACACTGCCATTTTTTAAACTGCTAGATCATCCCCTCTGGTGGTTAAGGGAAACATTGATTTTTTAAAAAAGAGCGTTTCCAAATTGATATCTCGGTGAGAAAATTAACTTAGATACAGCTGGGCGGAGCCAGATTATGTCTGACTGCCAGTCAGAACCCATTTCTTAACAGCAAAATCACTATTCTCCAGTTTGTCTACATGTTTGGCCCCATGATTCACCTTTACTGACACTATTGAGACTCTATGACTCTTCGTAATTGTATCACTGTGAGACAGCACCTTAAGTTGCATTACTAGATTGAACTAGACTAGATTGCCCCACCTCCTCCGTCCTAAAATAAAGGCATTGAAACATCAAAAGGGATGATATATCAAATGCCCAAAATACATTTAAAGCAAGTGCTCAGTAAAGGAAAAATGAGACATCACTTTCAACGCTTCAACAATTGTGTTGACACATGTAACCTATCTCCAATATTGCAAGTTCAGGCCAAAAGAATGGTACAGCCCCATATGATATATTATATCTTGTCTCCTGACAGCTGTGGTTTGTATTTCAGTTAATACAATATATCTTACAGATATTAATTACTACATTATAATTACTACATTTTGTGCCAACATGTTCTTATGGCACTAAAGCCACAGTGTGCAAGACATAATCAGACAGAAAATAGATATTTTCCCTTCTCTTCCCTCTCCTTCCTTCTCCTTTCTATGTTTAGCCAATCACTTAGTGTTCTGAAATCAGACTGATATCATGAAAGCCTAATCCCTGAGTTAGAGCTTCTAATAAAAGACCAAAAAGATTTGAGTGGGAAATATGTAATGCTGGCTATCTGATATCCATGAGCCTTTAAAAATATACAATACCAGTGAAACGTTTGAACATGTGAACCCATTCATAGCTTTTTTTTTTTATTTTGACTATTGTCTAGAATAATACTAAGGGGATAAAATGACTATGACATTACACATAAGAATTTAAAATATGAAACATGCTGTTGTTGTTGGTTTCTAAAACGGAGTTCCAGTTGTTGATTATGATTGTCTGACTCGCGTGCAATGCCATTATAAAAACTAAAAGTTGCTGCATCTCGCCGTTGCTTGGCAACCAATCAGATAGAAGAAATATATTTTATGGCGAAAGAATGATTATCTATGAATAAATCATTAAATGTATTGTTGCTGTGCCTTCATGTTGCTGTGCCTTTATGAAATCTTGCCAGGTATCATGCATTGAGCAATAAGCCCTGGGGGGTCATTAGTTCCGGTAATTTTAGAATAGATAAGGGGCGTTATTAGACACGACACCAATCCGTAGTAGCCTATAATCACTGGAACTTACAGCCTCCTGGGGCTTTTGTCCTCATTTTGAAGTAGTCTCCTGGAATGTTTTTCAATTTACATGAGTGACAGGAAAGCAGCCAACAAGTACTCAGCATGTAGGGAAACACCTTCGAGACTTTTGGATAACCATTCCAGGTACCTGAAGATGGGTTAGAGAATGGCAAGAATGTACAAAGCGGTCATCAAAGCAAAAAGTGGCTACACTGAAGAATATCGAATATAAAATGATATACGTTTTTCACCCTTTTGTGTTTACTGCATAATTCCATATGTTATTTTATCATTTTTAACCGTCAGTAATATTCTATAATGTGGACAATAGTCAAAATAAAGAAAACATGCATGAATGAGTAGGTGAGGTGCGTTCCAACATTTGACTTTTGACATAAAATGGCACACATCTATGGTTAAGGTGTCAGGCATTTATGGCTCAACCTTAATACACAGCCCCATGGATAATACTTCATATATCCATTGTTCTTTGACCTCAGTTTGTTGTGCACATGAGAGTGCTTCTGTCCATGAACATAGAAATGTAGTGAATTAGGGATCATAACTGGTGCTTTAACAGTATCTGTCTATGTTTAAACCTTTGCATGTGCTTGTGTATGAATGAATTCCTCACTGTTGATTTTTTTCAACTTCAATGATGTGTGTTTCTCAATGAGTTATGGCAGTGTTTCTCACACTTGCCGGAACCCATTAGTGGGCCGCGCAGCGCCACCTAATGGGCTGGGATATGTTTTCAAGTTGTTTTATTTATTTTTTTAGATAGAGTACAATATTAATCTAATCTACAATGGAAATTAGATGTCTTAGAGTAACCATGTTAAACTTATAAGTAACTGAAGTAGGTTATATTGAGGCGCTCCGTTTGATAAGATAATGTTCTATGCTGTGGTGTACTTAGGATAGTTAGTGAAAAATGTCCCTGAAATGAAAAAAAAAATCAATGTTACTGATGGTTCTAATACTTTACCAAAAACTACTAAGGTTCTGTGAAAATACAATCAGGATTACAAAAAATATGGTTTTGTCAATGGAAGTGACGATGTTGAGCCCAAAGCCTAATGTGTTGAGTATGGCTTAACATTGTCAAATGAGGTGATGAAGCCTTCAAAACAAAAGCGGCATCTGTAAAGAAGATACCCAATTCTGGCTGGTAAGCCGGTTGACTACCGGTAAAAAAACGGACTTCAGCTACAGAAAAAAAAAAACAAGCCCAAATTGGGGACCTTTTTTAATGGCCTCCAGCCTGTTACAAATAATGAATAGCCTTAAAGCAGAAAAGGTTAAGAACTCCTGAGTTATGCAATTTGTATGGAGGCAAATAGCTGATTGAGCTCACTAGGTAAGCAATACTACCTGTAAATATATTTCTAAGAATTACTTAGTGGCGCAAACAACTGGATGTAAAAATGAATTGTCCTCCTTTTGCATTGTTTATTAAGTACTATTGGTCAGGCATATCTGACCAAAAATGAGAGGTGGAGATAGTGACTCTATTTAAACAGCCTATACTGAAATAAAAAAATAAAATGAAATTGCTCGATAACATGGTGGGCAATTTACACTAAAAGAAGTCACTTCTTTTCCACGACTCTACTTCCCACTTATTAATATGTAAGTCTTTGTAGTTAATGTTTGAGCTTTTGAAAGAGCTTTTTCTATAGCACAGTGAAGATCATGTGACAGGAAATTAGTCAGAAATAGATAGAGAGCGGGCCGTGACCTCAGGTCACCTTGGTCCATGTTGGCCCTATGTGTGGTGTTGGACTCTACAGCATCCCCCACTGGCCTGCAAGTGTCCCTCCCTGTCTGGACCACAACCGACAAGCAAATCTTTGGTCATATAACACACCTTCTACCTCTGCTAATATAGGAGTCAAGTTAGCCATCATATTTTTATCAGCTTCATATTTCATTTTTCCATGTCTGTCCCCACAGAGCTTTGGTTATCTACTAATTACGTTCCCTAAGCAGCTATCTGTTTCCCATACTGATAATACAGCTCTGGAAAAAATTAAGAGACACCACTGCACATTTTTCTGATGTCATCCTATGGTTGCTGAGGGACATTTGAGTGAGTTATCAGTCACATTCAAAATTAGGAGCGTACACTCAGCAACCATAGGATGACATCACAAAAGTGTGCAGAGGTATCTTAATGTTTTCCAGAGCTGTATAGTGCAGTCAAAAAGGTGACAGAATAGGATGAAAAAGCAAACATTGTAAAGACGTCCTAGACTGACCCTCTATGGACCTCTATGTTAAGCTGGATAACTCAGGACAGGACATGGAGACATATGAAGGTCAATGACCTGATATCTTGCAATTATGCTGTTCTCTACACACATCTGCGTGAACGTAAACCTACTCCCAGAACTCTGTTGCAGGTGAGGTGGCATTTTCTGGCACAGTCCAGTTTGATGAGACATTCCTCTTGTCAAACTCCACACAAGAATCTATAAGGATGAAACAGTGGTCAATGATATGAAGTTGGAGTGTGTGGTGTGTTTGTGTCTGTATGTGTATGTGTGTGTGTGTGCATGCGTGCATGCGTGCATGCATTCGTGTGTGTGTGTGTGTGTGTGTGCCTGTGTGTGCCTGTGTGTGTGTGTGTGTGTGTGTGTGTGTGTGTGTGTGTGTGTGTAAGAGAGAGAGAGAGACAGTGTGTGTTATAAACTGGCACATGCTAAATATTGGCACAATCTATGTTCATATTTGTACAAGGCTCTCCAAGGGAGTTCAAATCCAGGCTTTCCTAAGAAAAAAATCTGATTTCCTGTGGCTTTAGTCATATTTAATGATTTAAGTTAATATAATATGTTCTTGGTTCAAAAAACATCCTATGTGCCCATGCTGCCCTGGAGACCTCCAAAAATAACATTCCCAAAACGATTCTGTAACATCAGTTAAAAATCTCAAAACACTGCAAAAAACACTAGCACGGTTTATACTTTCTCGCCTGATATTAGCAAGTCCTCTAGGGATTTAACTCTCTACGGGAGCGTTCTCTGAAAATTAAAACCTTCTTATATATAGGCTTCCATAAAACAAAATAAGTTTCCTAGTTGGATACATTTACTATTATGACGATTTAACAGAAATGGAAAATGGAATTATATTTTATAAATGGTGCATGACACGCAGAATTTAATGATATATCATGAGCACACCGACATACTGCTACAATTGATGTAGGCTAACTAACTAAGTCACCAATCTCTTTTTCCAAATATAATCCAGTTGCCTAAATTCACTTCAAATTGATAATATCAAAACCAAAATCAATAGCACCTGATGTGTGAAGAAGATTTCATACCAGCATGATTGTAAACATGACAAAAACTTGCCTCATTAATGCAGTAATCATGGAATGTGGTAATGCAATGCACAAGGTATTGTTTTCCACCATGTGAAATGAGGGGAATGTACTACAATGAAAAGCAAAGTCATCACTTTCCTTGATTTCTATCTTGTTCCAGTACCATCCAGAAAAAAACAATGAGAAAGGATTTCATTACATTTGGAAATTGTGCCATGCCATACCACACAAAAATGGAATAGGGGTCTTTGGTTTTCTCCTCGCTGCTCTATTAGTTCTTTCTTGAAAGGTACATGCTTAAAATTATGCCACCACAAATTACTGTCCATTCACAGTAAACAGGGGGCGTGGATGAGGTCAGCAAGCAAATGTCAATCAGGGAAGATAGACTCTGGTCACCTTAGTAACCCGTGCATTCACATGACTTAACCCTATTTTTTCAAATGATATTGTCCACAATAAACATCTTTGTAAACAAACTCAATATGTAGAATTTGTAGAGGTCAGTCTATTAGTCTGGCAAAAGTAAATTGCTTATGGAATTTCCATCCCTACATCTGAAAACAACACTGCCACACAGTGTTCAACACTAAAGCAGTGCTTGTATTACACCATTCTGTGCAAAGAGTGAAATGTCTCCCCTGTGAGGTTTTGTCACGCTATAAAACGAGTTTTGCATCAAGTCTTTTGAAAGCCTTCAGAGAATGATGGTTTATATGCATCCAACAACTCCTCTGCTGCCATCTAGTGGAAAAGATTTGTGTAACTTCCCCCAAATGGTGCAATACACCTTCAATGGTCTTAGTGCACAAATAAGATTACAGTTTTTCTCAGTCGCTTTGGTGCTTTTCTCAGATCAGAATGCAAATTCTCATAGCTATTAGTTCAACCTCCACAACATTTAGTCATTTGTGCACATCATAGTAGCAATTTCTCCTTCCTCTGAACAAATTGCAAATACTTTTGGACATGTATCAGTTGCTTTGTCGTGTCAGTCAAAATGAACTATACTTATGGATGCTGAATAGTCGTTCCCAATAAAACTAATAGTCTTCATTTCATTGCTTGAGTCATTACATACAAATTGGTGAACTAGTTATCAAATTCTGTCACAATGCTGTAGAATTGCAAAGAGCATATACAGTAAAACTGTGAAACATACATATTCAGTGTCACTCACTTACTCTCCTAACTACAGCAATTTCTAACTTTACTGTAGTTTTCAAATGGCTGTACAAATACTGTATAGTGCTGTCTTGAGCATGTTGAGGTAGTGTCACTGAGTTCTGACCTTTTTTTGCATAGGAAAACACTGAGAGAATAAACTGCCATAATGAAAACATGACAAAGCCATTTGATTATCTTGTTCATAAACGATGGTGTCAAGACTTCTCATTTTGATGACACTGAGTTTCATTGATATAAATACTTGCTTTTGAGGAGTGGACTATCAATTTTGAGCAAGTGACATGCTTTTGCAGGTTATCCACTAGGTTTTGCAGTTTGCACTAATTGTTTTGAGAAATGCACTAACTTCTGTGCAAATGTTAATAGTGATGTGAGAAAAGCACCAAAGCGACTGAGAAAAACTGTAAACTTTTAGTCAAGAAACTCGAGCTTACAACTCTTTGAAGACAAGATGAAAAGTTTCTCCAAAGCCTACCTGTGTTCCAGGCATTTCTGCAGCTGGCCCAAGGCACCTCTGCACTGAAGGAGTAGAACAGGTAGAAGAATGCCCAGGCCTGAATGATGATGTAGGACACTGCAGCATATGCAATCACCACTTGTGTAGCATAACCAATCCCTAAGTAGATCAAGATTGGACAACAATTAGACATTAAAATACAATATAATCCAAAAGGTCAACAATATAATGCTGTGCTATTAGCGTGTTGTTTCAGCAGAATAACATTGAGATTTGTCCCCTTAATGCTACAATCACATCTTACTCTTACATCCAAAGGTTTACATGTGAGTTAACCAACCTTATTACATTTACCAAAACAGTCATAAAAATGTAATAAACTAATTAAAGACTACAAACAAAAAAGTAACTACTAATTAAAGACTTTAAAAGTGATGATACATAGAACTACTTTTGAGCAATTTCCGGTGGATATTGACATTATTTTATCAGGAGATCTTTTTCACTTTTTCTTCTCATCCTTCTATGTAGTTTGGCTGATTAAACTGTGATACAATATTATATTATATATATATATA
Organism: Alosa sapidissima; assembly: GCF_018492685.1. Classification (NCBI taxonomy): domain Eukaryota; kingdom Metazoa; phylum Chordata; class Actinopteri; order Clupeiformes; family Clupeidae; genus Alosa; species Alosa sapidissima. The sequence continues at coordinate 26,717,232 of NC_055960.1, read as the reverse complement.
TATATATTAGGGCTGTCAATCGATTAAATGTATCTAATTAATTACATACTCTGTGATGAATTAATCTAAATTAATCACATATATATTTTTTGCTGCGAAAGTATTTTAAATATTTAAATTCAAATGAATCATTGAATAATTAGCATTAGTGACATTAAAGTTAAAAAACTCTTTTATTATTATTTTCACTGTTCAAATAATGGCCATAATAATCTATGATATGACCTAATATGCTGAGGAAATGAATTCAACAGTGCTTCGGGAAGAAGTTTTTTTTTTCACATACAAGGCATTTCAGGCCACAGATATAACCTAGGGGACACAATGAAAATAAATAAATAAAAACACTCCCCTCAATGTCAACACTTATTTCTTTGCATTGATGTCCGACTATAGAGTTGATGAACTCCGGTGATATGCAAATTCCTTGCTGCAGACATTGCAGAGGACTTTATTTTCAACACTTTATTTTTATCAACACCATCAGGCCATTTTTTAAACGTAAATGTTCCAATCAATGATCCAGGCAGCACGTTTTCTTCTCTCTCCTTCATTTTACAGTCTAATTTTTACTGACTAGAATGGCTCGGGGTCAAAGGTAATACGGAATCGATTAATCTGCACTCATTTTTTTAATCAGTTATTTATTCTCAAATTAATTAATCTAAATTAATCAGTTATTTTGACAGCCCTAATATATATATATATATATATATATATACACACACACACACACACGCACACACGCACACACACACACACACACACACACACACAATCCAACAAATGGAGTTGGTTGAGAAGTCTGCAGTGTGTATGGGGGCGTCTTAGTTTAACATTTTATTTTAAGAATTTGGAAATAGCAACCACATAAGCAACCACAGCACTTTTCTGTGCTGCTGGTAATTCTAACAATGAACCTTCAAATAGAGGGCAAAAGTGTCTCCAGCAAGTGATGCATCCTTGTGAGGTATACTGTCCCATGGCAGTTTCCATGAGGAACATTGGTATCCCACAGGAGAGTAGAAACAGCACATATGGCACCAGGAAAGCACCTCAGGGAGAAAACAAAAACACATGCAAGTGTCAAGCGTCTTCACTTGAGTCTTTCAAGTCTTTCTTCCAAAGCAATTGCTCACTGGCTAAATTATCTGTTTCATGAATGTGTTACCTATAATATAATGTACATTAGGAGTGGAAACAAATGGGGGGGGGGGGGGGGGCAGAATATAGATGCAGGAATAACAACAACCTCTGATATGTCAACAATAAGGTTATCAGATATTTAAAATATGTGGAAATCAGGCCTACGTCAGACACTGTGGCTGTGCCTTATTAGTTCAACTAAGGTGGAACAAATGTACCTCAAAACTACACAATAAATCCTTAGCTAATCTGCCCTGTTTAGATTTTGAGCTATCTCAAATATAGCTTTTATTTCCACCATTAATCTCAACAAACATGTCAGGCTGTACTGATAGGACAGCTAACCCTGATGATGTTGTAAAGCTTCCATCCCCCACACCCCAGAGAGCACATTGTTTGAAAAGAAACTCTTAAAGCTTGTGTTGGTTCTTGATTTCACTGTGAAATGATAACATTGTACTTAGATTGTACTTAGAACAAAATAATTGATAACAGTGGGTTATCGGACTATTAAAACAAAGAGAATGCCACAGTCAATCCCACAAATCTGAGCATTGTTTTACAAAGGAGTGCAGTGTTTACTAGTTATTTCACAACTGATGTTTACTGTTCAAAAATCCTGTATCTCTATGCAAGTAAAAGCATGCATGATGCAAGGCCCTGCTGCAAAAGAGCCTTACCTCCACCATTTTTGTAACACAGATAGGGGAATCGCCAAAGATTTCCAAGCCCCACAAGTGTTCCTGCCACGGCCAACAAGAACTCCACTTTGTTGGCCCACTGGCCCCGATCCAGAAGCAACTGGCTTTTTTTCACAGCACTGCTGTCTTGTGCAGTCTGATCACATCCTGTTTCCTTTGTGAGGTCCCTTGCCATTGTCACAAGCCTCTCTGGTTGAGAGTGCAAATCTGATTCAGTCCAAAGAGGGTGCAATAACTTTCACAGGCTGAAAAGAATCTTGCTGCTTCACACCACTGCATTACATATTTTAATTAAGACACGGGCAAACAGCTTGAGAGGCCAAGTTTCTAAATAAATAGGCTCCACCTTCTATAGGCGTTTCTTCGTTTGAAAAGAATAGCACAATTAGGTTAGAGAGCGTTGGAGCTAGTGAATGTTCTAGTTTGTGTACAGAGATACCTTTGTCTAGAGGTATTCTCACGAGTATCTTCATAGAAACCCTAATTTCGCTTCTATTGTTCTCAATATGACTGAGAGCCTAAAACTATTCAGCTGACCCTTACTTGGCACCGATGGTAAGCTTCATTCGTTTCCTCTTGAACTTTAGCATTTCGGATTAGGAGCCTACGGCAGTTTGCATTATATCAGCCTCTGCAGCAAGTTGACGCACTGCAAGACAAAATGATGTCATGATGCACAACAGGTGCTTACCTCCCCATAAAAAATATTCATTTGTCATCTGAAAAGTTGCATCAACGGTCATTGTATCCTCATTAAAAAAAAACACGCAGTGGCAGGCGAGACACTGTTAAGCGTCATTACTGGTGAATGTATTTTAAAACGCTTCGGTTAAGAGGGTCACCCAACCTAGTGGAATTACCCTGTCTCCAGCGCAGTACTTTTCCACTCGAAAACAGCACATTGAGTCATTCACATTGGCATTGCGGATAAACTAAACCAAGTCAGCTGAGTGGTCACTGGTATGTCGCTGCTCATTAATGAGTCTTGCTGTGTGTAGTCTTAAGAATAAGTTTGTTTACAAACCATAATGGTCATTTAGGATAGGCCTACCTCTTTGCTCGCAAATAAAAGTTAACGGAAAAGCCCAGTTTGTTAACTTGGCTATTATAGCCTACTCACATGGTAAAATAACCCGCCGTATACCTAAAGCAATTTGTGTAATAACGCGGTAATAGCCTAGGATACTCGGCCAATGTAACTAAAACAATTAGGCCTAGCAGTTAGTTTTTTATTAGTTTCGTTGTTGTTCATATACTTAAAATAAACATTAAAGTACGAGGTCAATCAAGGCGTTAGCCTATTCACACTTTTATAAAACTATAGCCTATTTTTTACATATTACGATGTCCAAACATTGACCTACCTGGAAATTGATCCAGGCACTTGGGCACTTGGGCTGCGTTTACATGAGTTGAATGACAGATAAGCCATACACGACCTTCCCCCATTCGAAGTAAACTAGCAGTAAACCTGCTACTGAAAACACCTGCCGTGCCACTGCCAGCAGCACCTGAAAGGGGTTCAGAGAGTCAAGGAGTCATGTTTTGTATTCTCAACACTGGATGGGGGTTAGCCTACAACATTAGTGCACTGCAAAAAATGAAATCTAACCAAGTGTTATTAATCTTGTAATAAGATCAAAAAATCTATTTGGTATTGTTTTTAGTATGAAAAGACTTACCTAGTGCTCTCTTGAAAGATAATTTTGACTTAATTTAAGAAGACTTTGACTTATTTTAAGGAGTCTTATCAAGACGCACTGGCAGACAAATTTGCTTGTTTTTAGGACAAATTTGCTTAACGCACTGGCAGAAAAATGTGCTTGTTTTCAGGATGAGATGTTTTAAAATAAGTCAAACTTTTCTTAAATTAAGTCAAATGATTTCACGAAAGCGCTAGGTAAGTCTCTTTCAGGGGCGGAGCCAGAGGGGTGGCTCTGGGTGGCACAGGCCACCCTTGAGATTCGATTGCCCACCCCAGGTGCCACCCCAAATCCTAGTCTACGATTGGCCATTAACATGGTGTAAGGCGGGACCTTTCTTGATGCACTTGCAGCAGTGTGAAGTGTCAGACGTCAGAAATGTAAGTGGCAAACACGCTTGCCTTTATTCACTGTAACAAGATTCTGTGATTTTCACAGCATCACTGCTGTTTTTGAGAAAAATGTGTACTGTATTTGTGAATACAGTATGTTGCTGTGGTTTCGCTATGAATTATGGTCAAAAATGGTCAAACTACAGTAATAAAAATTTGCTGCGAATCATAACACAGTAATAAATCTGACTCCTCCCTCACTTGTCAGCTTTTTGAAAATTTTGAAAAAACATGGCGGAAAATCAGTTGGGGTTTTCTGTTTTCTTTTTGCACATAAATACAAAGTTAAGCTCCCAGATAGCAAGGTAACATTGATATTATGTTGATTTTCCATCCAAATCATCATTTTGAAAAGATATTGAAAAGTCATGGATTTATGGTTTACTGGGAAATGTTGACGTGGTGATTGAAACGTACACCGCGCGACGACGTTTGAACTGTCCGGCGGGAGATCATTTTTGAGCAACAGTTCAGTCAGAGTCAGACCAACGGTGTTCAGCACTCTGTCAAGTTTGCAGCTCCACCTTAATGGTAAGCAAGCATTTATTTATGTAACGTTAATGTTTCATTGTGAAATTGTACTACATTAAATTCGGGCATGTGTACAGTCTATGTACGTTGTACTGTCTAACTTACAAACTCATCCATGCTTGTTGGATCAACTAAGTAAGTAACGTTAGGCTAGCTACCATAGTTGCTGTTGCTGTGACGGTGGCATTAACGTTAGCTAATGTTTTATGTTACGTTAACGTTATGGCAGTCTCATTTATATTAGGCCTACCTTAGTTCAGTTTATTATATTCATATAATTTATATAAAACATTCGCTAGTAGTGCTAGGCCTATGTTACTGTCACAATGTTAGGCTGAAGATGATGTGCTGCTCGTTAACGTTAACGTGGAGGTTTAGCTGCTACCAGCTAACTTATGTAACGTTAACTCCTCGTAATCATGTACGGTTTTGTGAGTTTAATAGGCTAACTTTAGCAATATTGATATAAGTTAACTTTAAGTTAGCAATTCACATCTGACTATCATTAACCGTTGTTCGGACGAACAGCGAGAATGGCTGTTGCTGCAAGCAAACATCATCAATGAGCTCACCCAGCTGGCTAACGTTTTTAATTTGCCCAGACTTGTTGTGATCATAATATTGAGATTCAGGAAGATGAAATTGCTCACATACACAATACACTCCTTCATGCCAACCTCAAGTTTCTTGAGAAAATAAACAAATAGACAAAAAAGCAGGTCAAATTATTGTAACACCTACAAAAATAGATGGCCATAGAGTGGGGGAAATGTCTTGGATGAGTATATTTTGTATATCTTCATTTACAGTAATATAATAAAATGATTATATTTTAATGTCCCCATGATGGAATTTGTTTTAGAACAGCATAGCCCAGTGACAGACAACTTAGATAATTAACTTTAATATGTTTGTATTACATTTTATTCAAATACAAAGACATTTTATGTGAGAGTAAGGTATTTGTGTTTTTTTGTCCTTCAATTTATGAGTTTGGTGTTTGCATCTTGTTTCCCTAATGTATTTGTGCTAATTTCACATCTTGAGCCTGTTTCTAATCTGGATGTTTTGCCTCATGCCACCCTTGAATTAATCAGTGCCTTACTAGTGCCACCCTTGTTAAAAATGTCTAGAATCGCCACTGGTCTCTTTATACTGAAAACAAAACAAACTAGTTATTTTTATCTTGATATAAGACTAATAATCTTGGTTAGATTTTATTAGATAAGCAGTTTTTTGCAGTGTGGCAGGGCAGGAACCTCCAAGCAACGCATTTGCAGACTTGTTTCTGTAACTTGAGTCAAGGACAAGACAAGGCAAAAGGACAACTAAGTTGCATGCCACTTCCTTTTAGAGTTCATTTTCAGCAATATAAAAAATAGCCTAATATTGGTCGGTCACTGGTCAAGAGCCTACAACATTGAGCTGCCTGACAGAGTTGATACATCAAACAAGGAAAGTTTATTTTCATTTTAATATGTTTGTTGATCACAATGACACATTATCAAAAATCAGTTAAACAAAATAAAAAGGATACGAAGATGGAAAGACAAAAACTTGACACGACTACCTTGTGAGGGATATTTACAGCTTCCTGCAAAAACAGCATTTTTAAGACCATTCTCATTCTGCTGTCCACAAAAGCCAGACTCCTACACAGTTGAATTCATGCTTAAATTGCTATCCAGCAGCTAACTGTTACAGCAAATCTGAAAAAAAAAATAGCATTTAACTTTAGGCAAAATCTAAATTAATAACCTATTTTCTTTTGAGTATGCAACAACATTGTTGGTAAAATTGTTCATCCGTTAGGTGAGTTGAAAGTATGTCTTAACCAGGCAGCATTTGCGATTTTTTTTCCTCCAAAGGAAAAACAGTGTGTAAAAATCCACTTTGGATTGAAATAGTAATCAAAATATCTCTTTACAGTTTGATTATTTTAATGTTGACATAATACATTGAATCACATTCATTTTAATTGTACAAGCCTTTACGATTCAAAAGGTGTAAAGAACTGAAAATAGCATTCACCAGAGGGCATGCCTGATTTGTTTGGGGAAGGGGAGTAAAGGGGGAGGTTGATAAAATGACAATATTACTAAAGGAGCTTTCTGCAAAGTGACATGGCAATGCTTCAACCAATAGAATAATAATTAATAAATTCTTCGACTGTCATCCTTCCTCATTCTGTCACTCACTCACTCTACTCTGTCTCCCCCTGTGCCCGTGTTTAACCGCAGTGGCAAATGTGAACTGTTTCCCTTTCACCTTTCCCAAATGAAACATACAAGAAGCAGACTGTCACCGCATACCCACATATATATGTCGATATATATAGATATATATATATATATGTATGTACATACACAGAAATACATACATAGAAGAAATGTAAATACTGTATACAAAGAAAACAAACTGCAATTTCTCTGCTTTTTGAAACGTTTAGAGACAAAACATCAATGATAACACTTCCACTTTTTATCTTTTGTTATTTTCATGGCAAGGATAGAAACATATGAGTGCAAGTGTCCACTTGCACACGGTGGTCTTACTGTTTATTACATTCATACTCTGGGGGGAAAATACAGCAATGAGAGTGAGCCACTAGTCCCCAGTGAAGTCTGTCCTTTATGGGCTTTGCTCTCATCCAAATTTGGCACACAGAATCATCAGTGTACATTACAATCAACCAGGTTTGCCAAAGAGTTGTTTTGACCAGCACTCACTCAACCGCAAGTAACAATCAAGATAATACAGCTCTTGATTGAACAAATTGCTGATGGATTCTTTTTTTTCTTCAATAAAACTGATTTCTGTTGGGTTAAAATCAACTTCTCTGTGGACAAGAGAAAGTCACGCTATTTTATATAAAGAAGCTGACCTATTGATTGCTTTGAAGAGTCTGAAGTACAAACTAGTCTTCTAATGGGATGCTAATTATAGGTATGCAACAGGTGTTGATGCTGCTAGGACATAGACACAATGGTAGGCACTGGCAGCTTCTGATAATGTTCTGAGGTATCCTCAGCATAAAAACAATGGTTCCATAAAAACCTACAATCTATGCATATCAAAAGAAAAAAATGCCAAAACACTACAAATGACAAATTATAAAATGTTGAGTAAAAGCAGTTGATGATAACTTTAAATGTTTTTTTTCTCTCTGATGTAAACCTTCAAAAACATTCAGTATTCAAGTGAAACCTACAATACTAGTGTAAACACACACATTAAGAAAATGTAGCCTACTCTGGTTCTTATGGATTCATAGATTTCAACATTCAGTAATGCCATAAGTGCCCAAAACAGTATTTGGCAATAATCACTAATATGGCACAGTTGAGTCACCTACTGTAAAAGTGTAAATATTGTATGCTTCAGAAATGGATTCAGATCATGTGGTCTATTCTTTCTTAACCAAGCTTAACTGAAGCACAACAGAACATATTTATCAACACAAAAAGCCTGAGTGAGGTCAGTGATGATTCAGACATGTGTGATCCAGAGGAATTTCAACACTGCACAACCATTTTTACATTGCTACGACAACCTGGTTCCAGTCTGATTAACTCTCATTGGCCATTATTGCAAAATGTAAACACTCTTTAAAACATACTATACCATAAAAAATATATGTTTAGAAATTAATATACCCCCTCAGAAAAGTGGCAAAATATTTTTCTTCTCTTCAAGCTTATATATTTCTAAGTCAACAGATTAGCAATGCGCATCTTCTGCATTATCTACGTGGCCTTATTGTCATGTAGCATGGCTTAATATGCAAAATGTTATTCGAATCAGAGGCCAGAATCACATGAAACTCTACTCAGGTGTAAGTAGGTTAGACACATTTATGACATTCTGCACACACTAAAGCCCTTTAGTGAATCTGGCTTTAGCCGTCAATTAAAAAAAAAAAAATTAAAATAAGTCGAAGTGCAAGCTATGCATTACTATTGTGTGACAATGAGGCAAGCCGATCCTGTGATGTGATGAAAGGTTTGGCCATGATGACAAGGACATCATACCAATGCTCTGGACTTTCATATTTTCTCTCTTCTATAAGGTGTGTAACAGGAAACTGTGTGAGAAAAACATTTGAGCTTTTTCCTTTTGCTAAGTATAGCCACAAGCGCGTTGTGAAAGGAGAGCAGGGCAACATGATCCCATGACCAGAAGTTGGTCAATGCCTTTGACTAGACCAAGTTGACTGCTAAAGGAAGTGCCCAGTTAGAATTGACTGAGCTGCATTTATGTTGTGGAAGTTATTAGTAGCCCTCAGGTTAAATCCTCTCTTAATGTAATATAAATTACGTCCTTTATGTTTATTTTAGCAACTTCAAATTTGGCACTATACATCAACAATATGTGAGAGAAAAATCTCCTCCATACATGCTGTATATTTTCTGAGCAAACATTCAGCTCCGCTGGTAGGCTATCTATTTATGATGTTGACACAAGTGAAACTTTGGTCTCCAGATTGTCTGGATTACAATCACAATGGAGCTTAATGCTGTTCAAAAGGTAACGTCATACATAAATACATAAATAAATAAGTAAATAAATAATAAATAAATCTGTCCTGTCAAGTAAAAAAAACTTAATGGAATGATTTTTAAATACCCTCCTATCCCATCCCTGTAATAGATGATATTTCAAGAGGTCATTTCTAAGGGGATGTCAATCACTTCTTATAAACATATCAAACACTGGCAGTATCTTATCAAGTCTTACTATGCTATACGTCTCAGAGGATATGTTCTCTTTCTCATACAGTATATACATGAGCCATCTTTGTTTCCTTGTTTACAAGCAGCATTATCTCTGAAGGTTTAAGCCTGAAGGTTTGAGCTTTTAGCAAGGCATGATCACAGTATGGCACATCCTGCATTTTAGGACTCTAGACAAAAACAGTCCTTGCTCTTCACAGGATAAGTAAAAATACTCCATGGCCAAACTCTTTTGAACATCACCAAAGTCATAGGACTTATGTACCTTGACTGTTATACTCAACCTGATGCACCCTAAATATGCATTACATAACCAGTAAGTCCAAGAAACCTATTACTTATGTTGCTCCCTTATTATGAAACAAATATGACTGATAAATGTGGCCATCCACTAATCCAGCATGCCAATGTAAATTTAGCCTTATACTGGTGTGTGAGGAGGTTTCATTACAATTGTGGAAGATAATGTGCAATTTCTAATTTCTGTATTGAAGGCAGATGACACTAACCCAAAGACCTACCCAGAGAAGCATGTTAACGATTTCATTCAAATTGTTCACTAAAATGAACTCAGTACATGCTCTCTGATATGATTGTAATTTAGGCCAGACGTGGGTACACAAAATAAGGATTCTGCTACATCCTGTTTAATTATGGTACTGTAGAGGATACGTTTTGATTCAGTACTTGTTTTTGAGTGAAAAATTGTAAACACTGTCCTCAAGGAGCTAAACAAAATCTTAAATACATGGAGTTGGGAGATCCTCAGCTTTGAACAAGCCATTCAGTAGAATATTGATTCCCCAAGACAGGACTTTTAAAGTATTTAAAAAAAAAAAAAAAAACTAATAACAAATCCTTCCCCGTCATGCTACATTATCTCATCCAGTAGTGTTCAGCAAGGACCCTTTGTGTAACCTTTATTTATAATGAAGGTGTGGTGGAAGAGGTATTAAACATGAGGAAAAAACTAAACTGCTCCATGGCGATAATGCACAGACATTAGTGTTGGAGCGCTTTGAGTTAACTTTTAATAGCCGCCTTACTCACACTCTCCCTCTCCTCCCAGTCCTACAGAGGCAGGTCAGTGCTATTGTGGCGAGTCTTTCGCGAGGTTCCATCATCACGCGGCAGGGCTTTTTGCAGGTTGGACATGGCCACCGTCTTCTTCAGGTCGATGACGGCGTAGAACTCACTGCGGCGCGGTGGGGGTGGGCCTGAGGCCGATGCTGCCATGCCTCTCTTGTGAGCCAGGGAGCGCTGGGACACAGGGCCCACGCCAGCTGCCCCAGCCCCATGCCCCTGACAGACTGATGGCGACTCACCATCCAAGTCCACCTGGATGTAGTTGAGTTGGCGGGATGGTGGTGGTGGCATGTGACCGTGTTCACAGCTGCCTCTCCCGCCCCTGGCGCTGCCCCCTCCTCCAGACCTTCGCCGGAGGTGGGGGAAGCCAAAGATCCGCCCGCCCCTCTCGGCCTGGCAGGGCCTCTGTGGGTGGGGTGGCAGGTGGGGGGGGCAGGCGTGGCGCGGGGGTGCAGGGATCTGCATCTGGTCGGTGTTCACGTAGTTCTGCAGGGCGTCACGGTGGACCCCAGCCTCCTGTTGGTGGTAGCCGTTGGGTGTGCCAGGCCCCTCGGAGAACTCGTACTCATCAAAGTCCTCCTCGTCCTCCTCTTCCTCTTCCTCGTACTCCTCCTCCTCCTCCTCTTCCTCCTCGTCCTCGTCCTGCTCCTCGTCGTCCTCGTCCTCGTGCCGCTGCAGTGCACGGTACTCCCACACTGGCGGCAGAGACGGCAGGTTCTCGTAGTTGAGCAGCGCCGTCCTCCGGTGGCCCCCCCTCTCGCAGCTGTAGCTCTGCGGGGGCAGCGGGTGGGGCAGAGAGGCGGAGGAAGGGTGAGCGTGCGACACCAGGGGCAGCGAGTGGGGGTGCATGTCCCCCGTGCTGCTGCTGCTGCTGGAGCCCAGCGACTGGGACACACTGCTGGGGCTGAGGCGCTGGCGCCGGCCAGCGGAACTCAGCGAGCCGCGCAGCCCGTTGATGTTCTCGTAGGTGAGCTGGCTGGGCGGTGCGGAGCAGCTCTCCGGGTGCATGTGCATCAGGTGATGGTGGTAGTGGTGGTATGAGTGATTGTTACACATGTGTAAAGGGGGCTCCTCACCCTCTGTGCCTGAGCTGGTCTCGGCCCCACCACCGCCGCCGCCGCTGCGCATGACGTGAGGGGGCAGCTGGTGAGAGTGGCGCTGCTGATCCCGCTCCAGCAGGTGACGCTGGGCAGGCGTTGGCCCCAGCATGAACTTCACCTCTTGGGAGCCCGGCTGTAGGAAGACCTGAGGGTCTTTGTGGTCATCCAGCGGCCCACAGCAGTGCATGCTGGCTGGGCCTGTGGAGGGACCACCACACCCGCTGTCTTGAAAAGAGCTGGGCCTCACCTCAGGCAGGGAGTGTACACAATGTCGACTGGAGAGCTCCCCTTCCACATTAACAGTATTCACATAGGTGTGAGCCTTAAAACAGAACAGACAAAACAGAATTGTTGCAAGAAATGTTTAAAGAGTTACACTACTCTAACAGGCCCAACAAAGGATGCCTCAGAATACATTGACTTGTCTGTAACATACTGGTGATTATTGTTATGACTCCTACTGAGACAGACTGAAACAGATGATTCAGAACAGAAAACAGGAAGTTAACATGGAAGTAGACAGAACAATCGTGGAAAATAACTAGCCATATATAACAAAATGTTGAAGCCAGGTCTTAAAAAATGAGTTATGGTTACATGTCCTTACATGTCATTTATATGACAGTGGCTGTAGTATAGTGTGCCATCTATCTACCTACAACAAGCCAATACATTTTTGTTTATGTTTAAGAAGATGTACTTCACTGTCACTTGTTGACAACCTATGCTTGGATCTGTTAGGAGGGGTAGCCCTTGCTAAATGACGTTGGGGCTCACAGAGAAGGCTGCAGACAATCCAAAGAGAGAGTGCCAATTCAGTGGAAAGTTCCATTGGAAACTGTACACACATTAGTTCTGTGGAAATGTGGATTGTCCACAACATGTTTTTTCTGGTTTACTTGTTGTTCTTACGATTGGTTCCAATCCTGTCATGGCAAAATGATTTTGGATGCAGGCGGCGGCAGTCTGGCGTTATTGTGCAAGTCTTTCTCAGTTTAGACAGGCTATCCTGCAACTGTGTCATGCTAGAGGAGTTTAAGCTGTTTAAGCTGTTTAAGACTCCAACAGTGCCGTGTGCTGTTGACATAGAGCCGGATACCTGAGAACATCATCAGAGTCTTGTAAAGTATGTGCCTTGGCAGCCGTTTTGGTGCCACCAACAGCACATTGGGCTGGTCAGAATGTTTTGTCTCATCAGTGCAAAATTCACCACTCAATGAGAATGTAAAAAGCGCCACTCACTGAGAATGTAACACCAGTGAGACAAACCATGAATACAGTAAGTGTCACTGACTATTTCTGGTGGACTCGCTTAAGGGAACTGAAAGACACCCAACCTATGATTAATCTAATGAATCAAGGGATAAGTTCAAAAGACATGACACCCTATTACACATTGTCATTGTCCTATATGCCCATATTGAAGTCACAAAGCACCATGTATGTTTTCTCTGATCACATGTTTCAAATCTTTCATCCTGTACGTTTTCACATGTTAGTGGATCTCCTCTCACATGATTACCTGATCATCTAAACCCATGAGGCTGTGTCCATGGTCGTCATTGAGAGAGGGCTGAGATGAGTCACCGCTGATTGAGTAGCCTGGATATCCATTGGGAAAGCCCTGAACTGGGAATGCTGGAGCTAAAATGGCAGGGTCAGATTCACAAAGAAAGATTTAAATGCCTTCAAGACATCAACACAAATAAATAAGTCAACATCTTGTTATTCATAACTTCAAAACGCCTGTTTTGTGTGAATTGTGAAAGCAAGGTAAATCATAATGAAATGAAATAGGCCGCCACTTACTATTGGGTGTTTGTGGTGTTCGTGACATGTCTATCTCAGGTGTGTGTGCTGGCCTGGTCATTAGCATCGGCTCCTCCACCACGTTGATACTGTTGCACTGCATGAGTTCCTGCAGTAGGTTGAAGATCTCCTCTGCACGTGAGCATTTGAATGCAAAGATTCCTGTGGAGAGACCAGACATCAACTTGAGAAATTCTAAACTGTCATCCAAACTTTTTGCAACAAAAAATTAAAGAGATCTCAAAATCCCCTCAAATGTATACATATGAGCAGGGATGGGCAGAAATGCATCAAAGTGTATTTGGAAATAAAATAACAAATAAAATAAACAAAATAAACGTCAAAATACAGTAGCCATGCCATGTATCAAAATAAAATACTGTATACTTTATTGATCCCCAAGGGGAAATTCAAGGTCTCAGTAGCATACAGACATCTCACACACATTCACTAACAGCAGAAAAAAGTAATTAAAAGTATATAATATAAAAAACACAACTAAGCAACAATGACAGTCGAAGATAAAGAATATACTAAAATACATATTATACTAATTAACACTTAATCTAAATCAATTCTAAAAACAGTATCCGCATAGTGGGTGATTAATCAAGAGGCGCTTGCAATGACTGAGGCAGGGACTGAGCCTGTGATTCTCTGTGCATAATAAGGTAAGGTGCTCTGTGTGAGTGAATGTCATGGTGATGGGTTAAATGAGTAAGTCCAACAGTGCAAGAATAAAGTCTAGAGACCAGCATAAAATAAATATGGACATATCAGAGAGTAGGCAAGGTCATATAAAACAACTATAGAAAAAACTATATCTGTATATATATAACTATATTAGGAAAGGTATAAGTGTGGCCACAATCCGGCTGTGGCATGGAGGGAGGGGTTATGCATATGTGCTAATATAGCATGCAAACAGTGAGGCAGAAAGACAGTGGTAAAAAGTGGCTAGTGGACAGACAGTACCCAAACATGGAGAGGGTGGAGAGGCAGACAGACTATGCGGAGAAGTCTATCTCTCCTCTTCCCTTAAGTGAAGCATTGAACAGTTCAATGGCCCTGGGGACAAATGACTTCCTCAGTCTGTCTGTTGTGCAAGGCAGTGAGCGAAGTCTCCAGCTAATCAGGCTCTTCTGCTTTACAATAGTGCTGTGGAGTGGATGACACTCATTGTCCAAGATGTTGATCAGTTTGTTCAGGGTCCTTTTGTCAGATATTGAAGTGATGCACTCCAGTTCAGCTCCCACTACATAGCCAGCTTTCCTTACCAGCCTGTCAAGTCGCCCAGCATCCTTCTTCTTTGTGCTTCCTCCCCAGCATACCACTGCATAGAAGAGGACGCTGGCAACAACAGACTGGTAGAACATCCTGAGGAGCTTGCTGCACACATTGAAGGACCGCAGCCTCCTCAGGAAGTACAGCCTGCTCTGCCCTTTCTTGTAGAGTGCGTCAGTGTTGGCTGACCAGTCCAGTTTATTGTCCAGGTGGAGACCCAGATACTTGTAGGTGCTTACCACCTCCACATTGACCCCATCAATGGAGACTGGTAGCAGAGCTGGCTTAGACCTGCGGAAATCCACCACCATCTCCTTGGTCTTTGAAGTGTTGAGTTGATTGCACAAAGTCCTCCACCAGGCTCCTGTACTCCTCCTCCTGCTCGTCCCTGATACGCCCCACAATTGCAGTATCGTCAGAAAACTTCTGCATGTGGCATGACTTGGTGTTGTAGCAGAAGTCAGATGTGTACAAGGTGAACAGGACTGGAGAGAGCACAGTTCCCTGTGGCGCTCCGGTGCTGCTGATCACAGTGTCAGAGAGACAGTTCTTCAGTCTGACAAACTGTGGTCGCTCGGTCAGGTAATCTGTAATCCAGGAAAATAACTAGCCATATATAACAAAATGTTGAAGTAGCTTGCAAACGTTCGTCAATAGCCGAGATCCCAGACCCTTGTAGAAGCGAAGCGTACCAAGGGGATGGCAAATGGCCAGGCTAGGTGAGAATGTGTCCTGTGTAGAAGATAAGTGATGGCATCGTCCACGCCCACTTTCTCCTGGTATACAAACTGTAACCAGCATGGCGTACCTGGGGTCTGAGCATACCTAAGACCAGTCGCTCCATTGTCTTCATCACATGTGATGTTAGAGCCAGGGGCGGAGCCAGAGGGGTTTGCTTAATTCCTGGTTTTGTGGTTTAGTAACTGTGACAAACTCTCTTGTCCCCAGCATATACACTTACCTTACAAGATTCATTTAGAAAAATGGATTACTGAATTGAAAGGACTATTTGAACACAATAAGGTGTTGTTTCATTAAAAATATACTCCTTTATGTAATTGCAACATAATATGGTTTGATAAATTGGACGGCCCTGACTTTTTTGATGATGTGGTGTCCTTGAAAAGGCTTGCCGTTGAGTATGCTTCCTTGACTTTGGAACATGGCTATACTACCAGTACTTGTCTTGCGGTCATCACCTATTAGGGTGCATGTCGCCATCTAGAGATGAAATCTTCTGATAGCAGCCTACTTACAATATGTGCAACTGACTGGAGATGATTGCACAGATGATTCCTGTTCTGCTTGTTTTTACAGAGGAATCTTGTCATTGCCAGACATAGGAATTTTTTGCTTTGAAAGTATTTTGAGTTAGATATCTCTGTTTTGTCTTCAACAAAAAACCTTAAACTAAAACATTAAATAGTGCTATTTCCAAAGGCAGAACTAACAGCCACTGCTATTCATCAACTTGGAATAATGTGTAAAACCATTTTGTGGTACTATTACTAATGATGTAATTACCATATGTAATTTAACATATGATTAAGATTGTGTACTGTAGTATTAACAAAATATGACCGCCACTCAGTCCTGTACATCCTCTCCCACTTGTCACGCTTGTCAATTTGTCTCCATCTCCTACTCCACCCCCTACTCTTGCAACTTTTGTGTATGCTTGTACTGTGTGTGTAAGTGTGTGTGTATGCGTGTGTGTGTGTGTATGTCAATTTGTCTCCATCTCCTATAGAGCCTGACCGATAGGGGATTTTGAAGGCTGATAACCTACTGATATCGATATTTGAGTTTTTCAAAACCTGATAACCGATATATCTGCCGATAGTCATTTATAACAAACACGATGTAAAAATTTTCTCCCATAACGAGGTTCTAATCAAGGTGGAGCATTATGTATTTGAATAGGCCTATCTATCTAGATTCCTAATGAAAGGCTCTTCATATACAGTAATTTATTTGTTTAAGAAATAAAAGAGTGCATAGAATAGAATGAATAAAAATAAAATAGGTCTTGGTCTATAGGTGATAACCACATTGCCATAAACTACTAATGTAAGTGGCAAACACGCTGGCCTTTATTAGCCTACAGGCTACTGCTTGTGCTAACACACAAAGATATCTATTTACCTATTGCATCTGCCTATTTATCTAATCACACACTTAAGTCGCCGACATTTGCTAGGTCATTAAGTGTTAACTGTAGGCTAGGCCTGTATACTTTTGTAAATGTTTTTATGGCAATTATGTCCTAATGTAATGTTAAGAATTTTTTTCATTTATGGTTCATCAAGCTTAGGCCTACTCACTAAACTCTCGTCGCATCTAGGCTACATATTCTGAGCATTTGTTGTAAAATATTGAAATTATGGGAAGTTTAAATAGCTTAGGCTAAACTGTTTTTTTCATCCCCCATGCCTGCTTATTCCTCCCGATCAGGAGGGATAAATGAAACATTGCGCACGTTCCACTTTTGCTTAAATAATTCCTGAACGCAGGGCTGGACTGGCCATCTGGCATACTTTTTTCTTTTATTTTTTTGGCCGAGCCGGTCTTTATAAAGTTAATTTTCCATAGTAGCGTGTCACAACAAAATCATAGGCCTATGCCTGCGTTCTTTTCACAGAGCTTTCTCTGTCTATGATCTGCAGCGTTTCTCAAATTATGAGCCTCCTCGACGAGTAGATTGCTGGTCTATGGAGCCATGAATTTAAATTACGCCCCGCTTCTGTCTGTTAATTTGCGGCACAATTGAACTGCGGACCAAAAGGTTTCCCCGATCAGGAAATACTCCTTGATTCGCAACTTTGTGTAGGCTCATGCCACCCTTGAATTAATCAGTGCCTCACTAGTGCCACCCTTGTTAAAAATGTCTAGAATCGCCACTGCAAATTGCATGCCCGCAGGTAGGCATGCTTTAAAAATAAGATGATAGGGAAAAACATTATTTCAGCTATTCAAGAATGAATATTGAATATTAGATTGTAATACATTAGCCTTTAATAAATGTGCAGTGAACAGAATTTAGGCATGGCTGCATGTGACATCTGCATGTGCATCTGATCAGCTATTTTGAGTTAAGGCTATATGTTTGTTAAGCCTATTGAATTACTTTATGATAGAGAAGACCAACCATTTTGTGGAATGATGCATCATATGAAATTTGCAACAATGTGACTTAAAAAACAGTCTCTGGTAGGCAGCATAAGTGACATCTCGCTCTGTCTGCCAATTGTTCTCTGTAGCTGTGTGGCATTCTGAAACGTCCGTCCTTAAATTTGGGACCATTAGTGTATCACTCTTTTCAATTTGGGACCTTTCAGTCAGAATTGTTTTTTGTTTAATCCAAGTGTCAGGTCCAAAATAGCCTGGGTTATTCCTATTGTCAGTTTATTTCGTCGTTTTGAATAGACACTGCATACCCGTGTTTGTTGGCGTGTTAGTGGAATCATTTTATACAAGCAAATTGCGTACAGGGAGCCTTAATTGTTAATGACAGAAATGATAATCATCCAAACATCTTGCATTTTGACCCGTGATGATTCAGTGCTGCCAAAACTCTGCTTACCCCCTCAGTGTTTGGTCCCAAGTACCAAGTACCCTTGTCCTGCGCTGTGGTGTGTAAGAGGGGTAGTAGAGCGGAGAGAGCCAATGTGTGCTACTTATTTGTGCTATATATTTATTATTTGCTCCTATTTAGCAAGCAGAAATGTCCTAGCCTGGTGTTTAGGGTGCATCACCAGCAAACTAGTGCTGGGCGGTATACCGGTGTATATTTTCGTTATGATATGAATGTCAGAGGTGGAAAAAGTACGAAACTATTGTACTCAAGTAAAAGTACCAATACCTTGATGAAATATTATTCAAGTACAAGTTAAAATACCGATCTGAAAATGTACTCAAGTCAGGGCTGTAGTACTCGAGTCCGGTCTTGGACTCGAGTCCGGACTCGAGACCGTTTTTCTATGGTCTCGGACTCGCTAGTATTTGGACTTGGTCTTATCTCGGTCTCGGCCACTGGTCTTGCCAAATATGGCTTTTGGTCTCGACCGAGTCCAGGTGTCTTTAGGGCCATAAAAATTAACGTGTTAATCGCCGCGATTCATTTTGAAATACATAATGCGTTACAAAATATTAACTCCTATTATTATTAACTACAAAATAGTGTTTACCTTTGTGGGGGGCTGATGTCACGTAACGGAAGCCGCAAAACCTAAAACCGCAAGCCTGAGAGTTTATTTTACTGTCTGTGGAGTTAGCTGAAGATAAAGAGGAACCAACATTTAGCCAAATAGTAGCTTTACTGCAAACTGCTTTTCACTCTTGTTAGATAACGTTTACAATGTCAAAATGCACCAACTGCAACAGTTACATAAAGATGATACTTTTCGGCTCCTCTCCATTAAGATCCAACTTGAACGTATGCTACTCCATTTAATTAAGAGCGCGTCTGAACGCACACGAGAAGGAGAGAAAACGATTGGCAGGCTCCAACTGGCTTGTCGTTGTTGATGATAATTGATATCTCCTTTTTAATATAAGAAACTTATAAAAGGAAGGCAACAAAGATGAGGTTAGAGGAGATTGCGGATTTATCCGATTTCCACTACTGACCAGTTATAAACATGTATGTAGGCTGCACTCACTGTGATTTGAAAAATGGACAAAAATATGAAGAGTTGTCTTTGCCTTTGTGTAATGGAACTGGTGAGTCTTGAAGTCTTCAATAATTTGTTTACATGAAGCACATATTATGCCGATTGAAACACATTCCATTCAGATAGCTAGGTGACTGGCTCAGGCTCATCATTCACTTTTAATTGCAAACAGAAAATGTCTAGCTAGCATCATGTCATTACATGCTTCTATTTCCAAAGGAATGAAAACTGTTTATACCAACTTAATATCATGCTTATCATTGTTAATATTGTACAATACATGTGGTACAAACAATATTAGAGCTTGTGGACTAGCTATAGGCTATATTTCAATGGAGCTGGTACAAAAAAGATCATTATGAGAACGTGGCCACAATGGGCTTAAAGTAACAGTGCACCATTTACAAATGAGTTAAACAGCATCATATGTGTAGTATTTCTTAAGAAATGAATACTTTAAAACACAGTTACTGTGTCAGTATTATCATTTAAATAATATAAAAGTGTTTTACTTTTACCTTTGTGGTTACTCATTAATTTTGTGATTTATGTTGAAGCTTTAGTCTTTAGGAACTTTTTAATTGCGGTTAATCGAGATTAATTCATTTCAAAATATATATTTTGAATCGTTTGACAGCCCTATAATAATATTGGAGAAGGGGAATGGCTACACTTACAAATCCTGGGTGTGTTCACACTGTTTTTGCTTTTAGATAATAATAATAATAACCCAAAATGATTGTCTTGATACTGTCATGCACAAGACTTTTTTTCCTATCCTGGACTCGGTCTTGACTCGGACTCGAACCTTTTTGGACTCGGTCTTGTCTTGGACTCGAACCTCTTTGGACTCGGTCTTGACTTGGTCTCGACTGGTCCTGGTCTTGGACTTGTCTTGGACTCGACAAAGGTGGTCTTGACTACAGCCCTGACTCAAGTAAAAGTAAAAAGTAGTTCATTTAAAATGTACTTTAAGTAAAAGTTACTTAGTTACTTTTTTTTTTTTTTTGGGGGGGGGTACCAGAACAACTAGTTTTACTAGAGACTTTCTAATGAGGAGATACAGCACTCAAAAAATTCTCCATAGTAATGCATGGGGTTAGTTTGTAACGCCAATATGGCAGTTGTCTACACCAGAGGTTCCCAAACTGTGAGGCGCGCCTGCCCTGGGGGGCGCCAAATAATTTGAGGGGAGGCGCGGAAGGTTGATTCAAAAAAGAAGGAAAAACGTTTATTTCATGTTAGAACTATCTTTTTTTTTTTTCAATGATTATGTAATTGTCAACATTATAAGTAAGGGATAATGTATAGAACGCCGGTCATTATGGGGAAAATAAGTCCCGACAGGGCGAACCGGACCCCGACGCGCCAGCGGAGGGGTCTTGTTTTCGCCCTGAAGGGACTTATTTTCCCATGATGACCGGCGTTCTATACATTATCCCGCTTATTATACGGCTGCTTGCCAAAACGAAAAAATAAACTCCATGATATGTCTCTTTACACTTATTTGTTACCGTTTCGTCGTGGCTTTTGCTGAGAAACAAATAGTTCGCAACACATGCTGAACTTGAATCAAACATTCTTTAGAACACAGCTGATCAACTGTCTGCTTTCACTTTTGAATGAAGTTCCAAGCACAAACTCCGTTGCCATTGACAGCGGTCATTCTTGTTTTCAGAGGTCCTTTCCCAAGAAATAATGACCACTAGAACGGATCCGGAGGTGTCACTGTTTTCGGAGGGGAGGCCCACATTGATGGAGTTTGGGAACCCATGCATTAAGGCACGTTTCTGATAGGCCTATTTGACAGAGTAAGCATATTGGCAGAGAGGTTTTATTTTCAATTGCATCATTTTCAAAAAAGTATAATTATTGCAAGTTGCACTACTTTTTGTATTGGTTTTTGTATTGGTTAAACTGTCCTAAAATTGTGAGAATTGTTCTAAAACTTACTGTTTACCATTGGTTGGCTTTGGTTAAAAAGCGTCAGCCAAATGTAATGTAATGTAAATGTAATGTAATGTTTTATACAAGATGTTTGTGAAATTTGCACAGTAAAGGTTCTGTATTTTGACTGCAATTGTCTTTGCATTCTGATTCCTCACTTCATTAGAATCATGAGTGGCTCTTTGTAAACAGCATCATTTCCTGGGGCCATGCAAACCTGCTTTACCACTAGTGTGGAGTTAGTCAACATCATGACAGTAAAATAGACCAATAGTCAATCTACTGCAGCAATTCCTCTCTCAACCTGTAGAAAATGCTGTGAACATCTGATTATACCATGAAACCGTTTTTTGAAAAATACTGTGATATACATTTTTGATCATACCGCCCAGCACTACAGCAAACCCTCACATAGCGATTAACTAGTTTTGTGGCTAACTAACTTAGCTCCTGTCAGTATAGTCAGAACACAATGGGATGACAGTCGAAAGAGATATTACAGTGCTGTTATCAATTTGCTCATATAACCGCGTTTATGTTTCAAAACTACACCAACAATCTACGCCTCCATCACTCAACCAATGCAAACGTTAATGTTATTTTACCTATGGATATAACATTAAGCTGGTGAAAGATTAACGTACCTACAGTAAAAACCAAGCATGTCTGATAAACATTCTCATGTTTATTTCGGCTTCAAGAAGAAATGGGAATCACATTTCACCTGAAAATCATCCTACTTATACGATGAATACACAAGCCACAAAGCTGTGAAACCATAAGCTATCCATTGTGGTTTTCGGAAGTGAAGTGGAGTAATGAATGTGTCTGGCAGCAGAACCATACCTACGGCTCTGTCTTGCAGCAATACGCTGCGCCATATGGTGGACAAACTACGTAACGCCAATACTGGAAATACAGAATGTGACTTTGTGTACATGTGTGCGTGTATGTGTATGCGTGTATGTGTGTGTGCGCATGTGTGTATATGTGTGTGTGTTTATGAGAGAAAGTGTGTGTGTAAGACAGTCCTGCCTTGTAGTTCCTCTCATCATCCTCTACCCCCCCCCCCCCCCATGGATGAAATTCCACAAAACTTGGTGTTATATTTTAATAACAATGTAATCCTTAATAAATGAATAGACCGGAGGCAGCATGCCATTAACTAATTTATATGTGAAACTTAAAAGATACGATACATAGAGCAACCTGCCAAATAGGGGCGCTTCAGTACAGTGGCCCAACAGGGCCAGAATTAAGGATAAGAAGTGTAGAACTCTAATACACCCCCCTTATTTAACACAACCACCTGCAATTGCAATACAACACCATCAAAATGAACACTTCCATTTTAGGACAGAATGTGAGAGCTACATTTGTAAATTATAAGTTCAAATGGTCGGGAGGATGCCGCTCCCGTGTTGGATACCAGCTGAGGTTGTTCTCCATGGGGGGCTGTGCTGGCCCAGGCCGGTAGCCACAAAGATCTGGGCTGCTGTGTCCACTCCTCTTTGGTCATGAAGGGTGGCGGGTGGAGTCTCCGTATCGTTCCTGACCTCTGACATGACTCCTGGGCTCAGGGTGTCCTGCACTGGGTACTCGTTCTGCTTGGTGAATGACGTTACCTCTGTCTCTGGGTCCTTACTAGCAAGCAACTGGTCAGTGTGGCGCCGCCACATCATGTCGTTCCTGGTGCATACCTGGTATGACAGTGGACTGGTCACGACCACCACCTCAGCAGGCACCCACTTAGGTCCCCCATGATAACTCCGAGCTAGAACCTGGTCACCGGGAGAGAAGGACCCGTAGTGCAGCAGCTTGCCACCGGGCATGTTTTTGCTGACAGTGTTGCACAATTTCACTTCCTGTTGGTGGTTTGATTAAAGGGAAACTTGGCAGGATTTCCCCCTCTGCTGAAGAAATTGTGCATTATGCTATTTCAAACTGTGGAAAAAGGTATAATGATAAAGCACATGGATTTGTTTACAAGCTAGCAAAACGGTTAGCATAAGTTCGGCAGACAATGTGGATGTTGTTTCTCACTTCTCTTTCCGAGACGGTAGTCTCAATATTGCAAGGTTGGTTTTCCGCCTGGGGACGCTAGGGGCAGCGGGAAAAGTCACCATTTTCACCGAAACAGGTCATTTAACCATCCAAATGATTTCTAAACGGGTTTATTACGTTGAAATAGTTGCCAAGTTCCCCTTTAAGTCCATGTTCGTGTGCAGTTCTCTTTTTAGTAGTAGTGCTGCTGGGGATGACTTTGTGATGCCATGTGGGGTGGTTCGGTAGTAGGGGCGGGGATAAACGATTATTTTTTAAACGATTAATCTAGCGATCTATTTTTTCGATGCATCGATTAATCTAATGATTCATTTTTTCAGTCCGATTCGATTATCGACCCATTAATTGACTAATTGCAACTTATACATGTTGATTTACATATCTGAATAAAAAAACATGAATTCCTTAACATTGCAATATATGTTTATTGCTCTTAAGATTCCAAAATAAAAGACTATACAAGTGCAAAGTAATGCATTCTTAGTCAGAGGTAGCATTCAATAAAGTTCAGTAGTGTATAGGTCTAATTGAGTGCCTGTCACTTTAAGACGTTCGTGAGGGAATCCTTGCAATTAACATTAACATAGTTAAAAGGCTGCTGATGTGTGGATGCAATTCATAACGTAGTTCAAATAACGGTTCGTACTTCTCCTTAGGACAAGCACTTTTGAGTCTTGGAAAACACTTTTCCATTTACATTGGGATTTTCCAAACATTCAGAGTCAATATAATGAACCCTGCATGACTAACGAAATTGACAAGCAGCTGTAAGTAAACATGCTAAACTTGACATCCAAACAGTATTCTGACGTTAGCTTTGAGATACTGCTTGATTGCATAACTTAGTTTAGTCTCCTTAATGTACTATGTTGTGATAAGACCTTAGCAGTTAACTTTAATTCAGCAGTTTTGAACAAATTTGCGCAGCATGGTCATGATGCATGGTCACGAAGCGGATTTAATAGCAATTTAGCCTGCCGTGTTCTATGCAATGCTTCTATGTGGTAACAACAATCCTTCAACAATCGTGAATATTTTGCAGAGGAGGGGCAGCGTGTTCGTTACGAGAGAGAGCGGGCAGGGCAAGGAAAGGCTGCGTGAGTGAAAAGCGCAGCTCAGTGAAAGGACTTTATCTCATCTTTTAAATAGTAGGCTACAACATAGAACGTCAATGTGTGGTGGCCGGTTTCGATTTTGTGGCTCCCAGCCACAGATTAGTCAACGTGTGGGAAACCCTGAAGGTGTAAAATTAAAAATATTTAGCGGCACACGTTATGCTGGACGAATAGGCATATTTTGCGCCTACGTATTTTTTGCGTCGACGTTATCGATTATGTCGACGCGTTGTCCCAGCCCTATCCGGTAGGTCAACAGGAAACGGTGTAGCCGCTGGTGGAGGGTACCCTGACCCGCTGATGCTTTTAGGCTGTGCTTCAGCGTTTGTACAAACCTCTCCGCTAAGCCATTAGTGGCCGGGTGGTAGGGTGCAGACCTAATGTGTTGAACACCATTGACTCTAAGGAACAAAGCCATCTCTTCGGACACAAACTGAGGCCCGTTGTCACTCACCAGTTGATCCGGACATCCGAACCGACTGAACATTGCTCCCAGTTTCACAACGGTCTTCTTTGTTGTTGTTGATGTCATGATGGCAACATCAGGTCACTTACTGTGTGCGTCTACAACCAGCAGGAACATTTTGTCCTCAAATGGTCCAGCGAAATCGATGTGTATGCGCTGCCATGCTACAGCTGGCCACTCCCATGGATGAACAGAAGCTGGTTGCGGTGCATTTCTCACTCTCTGACATGTGGTGCACAATTTAGCTTTATCTTCAATGCACTTGTCCAATCCTGGCCATCAAAAGCTAGCTTCGGGCCACCTCTTTCATGCGCACTATGCCACAGTGTCCAGCATGGAGCTGTTTTAGCATGGGTCTGCGCAGTGATGGGGGCATGATGACCCTTCTCCCCCCCAGCAAACAGCCCGACTGCACAGACAGTTCTTGTTGTCTGACCACATATGGCTTAGTTTCTGGTGTGTCTGATATCTTTTTTCCTTTTTTTATGGCTTCTAGTACTAGTATAGACAACACCGGATTGTTCCCGGTGACGATTTTCACTTGATGTGCTGTAACAGGGGCATCTTCAACTTGGTGGAAGTAAAAGATGTCCGAGTGCCGTGTCATAGGCCTAGTTACAGGAAGTGGAAGGCGTAAGAGGCCGTCTGCGTTGCCATAGAGTTCTGATTTCCTGTATTTGATGTCTTAGTCATGGCCTGACAACAGCAAAGCCCATCTCTGCATTCTTCTGGCAGCCAGCAGTGGAATGCCTGTGTGTGGTCCCAGGATAGCAGTAAGTGGTTTGTGATCAGTTAGGAGTGTAAATCTCCTCCCGAACAGATATTGATGGAACTTCCTGATTCCAAACACAATGCTCAGGGCCTCATGCTCGATCTGAGCGTAGTTGGATTCTGCTTTATTTAGTGTTCTCGAAGCGAATGCTATGGGCTTTTCGACACCGTCAGGCATAATGTGAGAAATCACTGCACCTACCCCATAGGGAGATGGGTCACATGCTAGCTCATGGAGAGATTCTGAATGAACCGGCCATAGTAGTTAAGCAGCCCTAAATATGAGCGCAGTTGATTCACATTTTGAGGAGGTGGAGCCTCCACAATGGGTCTTTGAAGGAGCTTTATGTAGCCTGGAGGCGTCGATCACATGTCCGAGATATTCCACAGAGGACTGGAAAAACTCACATTTTTCTTTACGAACCCTCAGTTTATACTCGCTCAGCCTCTGTAGCGTCGCGTCCAGGTTGCGAAGGTGGTCAGAGTCATCTGTCCCAGTAATCAAAATGTCATCAAGGTAACACTGTACGCCTGGCAACCCTGACAAAATCTGATCCATAGCTTTTTGAAACAAGGCGGGAGCTGAGGTGACCCCAAAAGCCAGACGGCAGTAGCGGAAAAGACCCTTATGGGTGCTGATGGTCAGGAGTTCTCTGGACTCTTGATCGACAAGCATCTGTAGGTAGGCCTGGTTCAGGTCAATTTTGCTGAACTGTTTACCATGCGCCAGGCCTGCAAACAAATCGTCGATGAGGGGAAGTGGGTAGTGCTCTGCTTGTAACACTGGATTAACAGTCACTTTGAAGTCACCACATATCCGGAGTGTCCCATTCTTTTTGAGGACAGGCACGATTGGTGTGGCCCAGTCAGACACTCACTGGTTCCAGCACCCCACTTGTCACTAGATCATCTAACTCCTTCTCCACCTTTGGCCGAAGAGCATACGGAACTGATCGTGCCTTTAAAAATCGTGGACTGCTCCCTGGTTTAATGCTCAACTTTGCTGTACTGTCTTTCATGTGGCCCAGTTCATTTGTGAAAAGATCAGCGTGCTTCTTTAAGATCTTCTCTTACACCGTCTCTCCCTTGTTTAACATTCGTACTGCTGACAAGTCAATTTTTACTTTGTCCATCCATGATCGACCCAGCAGGGATGGGTGATCGCTCTGTACGACATGCAAAGGCAATTCCAAACATTGGCCATTCAGTTCAGTGCTGACCTTTACCAGCTCCACGGTTCCTCCCGTATACCGTAAAACTTCAAATAATAGCAGAGTCCCAAATAGACGCCCGTCTCTTTTTTAAACGCCTGGTGTGGCTACAGGTTTGGATTAAAGGCCGGTCTCAAATAGAGGCCTGGTCTGTTTTTTAGTTTCGGGTTGTATTTAAATCTTCTAAAACCCGTCAGATCGTCTGTTTAAAGCCCAATTCACACCAAAGATTCACAATGACACGAAACCGTTGCAGAAAGGAGTTGCGAATTAGACGTCGTGAATTAGACGTTGCACGTCGTTGTAAACCGTCATAAAGCATTCACCATGTCTAGTCACAGTTGCAAGGTTTTAGAATGTTGCATCAAGTTGCTGGTTTATAGAATGTTGCAGCTCATCTGCAGCTCATCTGTGAATTGGGCTTAAGCCAGTATGGTGCAGACTACGCACGCTAATGTTATGATCAGATGGCATTAAAAGACAGCGGTGGGGAAAAGCTAGAGATCCTAATTATATAATTCTTTTCAATATGAACTATGCCTATATGTCCGACTTCGTCACCGCTCAATTCATCCCTTTTGTTTCAAATTTGTGGATAGGCCGATAACAAGCTTGTTTTTATGCTGGCAACAAAACAAAAGAGAGAATAAAACATTACGCACACTCCACTTTTGCATAAATAATTCCTGAACGGTTTTGGTCAGGGCTGATAATGCAACTGTATTTGACAGAGGACAGATATAGGCTAGGTTGCTAGTGTCAAAATATGAGCTTTCAGTGTGATTCGATCTCTTTGTAAATTACGTTTGATTAAAACGTGTTTCATCTGTTCTGGCTATCCCCGTAATTGTCATCGGATAGCCTAGTCATATGGGTAGACATTCAGTGTGTTTGAAATAATTAATTTGATAATATTTTGCATCTTTGCAGAGGAAAAGGTTTGTGTAAAGGGAATTAATGGCCTGTCTCATATAGACGCCTGTCTCTTAATACTAGCCGGTGCAGTTTGGCGATTTGGGAAAATAAAAGCCCGGGCTATTATTTGGAGTTTTACGGGTAAGTCTTCAACACCTCCCATTTTGGCAGGAGCGGAAGATGTTTCAAGTGTTGCTGATACACAGTCTCTGACACAAGGGACACTGCAGCCCCTGTATCTATCTCCATATGTACTGGGTTGCCCTCTAACACGGGTGTTACCCAGTAGCTGTCTGACCCACCTGCCACTGTAAGTATGTGTAATGGTAATTCGTCATCTGATGAATAACTGAAACTAACTTGTCTTTCCACAGCGTGCACTGTTTTCTTATGTGTGCATTTATTTGTTTGTAGGTATTCCTGTTCATTTGTTGTGTACTCTTTTTCTTACTGAACAGGCCCTTTCAATATGACCCTTTTTCCCTTCAGGCATGACAATCTAGCTCCTTACACCAGCTTAATAAAAGTACAGCGCATGGCGAAAAAATCAGAGAGTAAGATAGGAATAAACTTTGCGTCCGGATAATAATCCGCTTTGCGCCAGGTTTTGCATTGCGAAAATAGGGCCATGAATATTATATTATAATACATTATAATAAATGTGCAGTGAGCAGAATTTAAGCATGGATGTGACATTTCAAAATGACAAGCTTAACAGCTGTTTTGAGTTAAGGCTATATGTTTAGCCTATTGAATAACTTCATAATAGCGAAGACTAACCATTTTGTGGAATGATGCATCATATGAAATGTGGGACTCAAAAACAGTCTCTGGGAGCCTATAAGTGACATCACACTCTGCCACCCCTTGTCTGCAGCTGGTATTACTTTGCATGTGTGGCATTCTGAAACATCCGTAAATTTGGGACCATTATCGCTCGTTTCAATTTGTGACCTTGCAGTCGAAATTGTCGATTCAAAGTCTAATGACAGTCCAAAGTAGCTGCCCTGGGCTATTCGAAGTGTCGGTTTAGCCTGTTGCACATCATTTTTTATCATCGTTTTGAATAGCCACTGCAGCCTACCCATGTTTGTTGGCATGTTGTAGCAAAACCTCTTGCATCTTGACTACCCGTGCCGTGCATGATTCAGTGCTGCCAAAGCTCCACTTCTATCCTTTGTCTCTGGTCCTGCGCTGTGCTGTGTGAGAGGGGAAGTGGCCAGCGGCTAGAGCGGCAAAAGCCAATGTGTGCTTCTTATACCAGTAAAACATAGTGTAACAACTTTCATTTAAACACTGTGTTTAAAAACTTTTGTTTAAAAACATTTGTGTTTACTTGTGCTATCTTTGACTAATATTTAAATTTGTTTGATGATCTGAAACATTTAAGTGTGACAAACATGCAAAAAAATTTAAAAAATCAGGAAGGGGACAAACACTTTTCACACCACTGTATGTTTTACAATATTTTGCATTTGTTATCCAAACAACGTCAAACTTAACACTGCACTTACTTAGCAAGATACATCTTCCTCATATGCTGAGGCATTTGTTAAATTCTGTGCACATCATGGCAAATTAATGCAAGCATTGTGAGGGCTGGGACTCGGCATGCCAGCCAATCAGCTTTAATCAGCTACGATTTTATATTTGTCAGTTATCCACTGTTACACAAATACAAAATCAGGAACTCAAAAATATTAATTATGAATTTCCAATTTCCTATTTTTCATGTTGTAAGTAGAAAATTTAACTAATAAGTAGGGCTGTCAAAATAACTGATTAATTTTGATTAATTAATTTGAGAAAAAATAACTGATTAAAAAAATTTGTGCAGATTAATCGATTCCGTATGACCTTTGACCCCGAGCCATTCTAGTAAGTAAAAATTAGACTGTAAAATGAAGGAGAGAGAAGAAAACGTGCTGCCTGGATCATTGATTGGAACATTTACTTTTAAAAAACGGCCTGATGGTGTTGATAAAAAATAAAGTGTTGAAAATAAAGTCCCCTGCAATGAAATGCCTTGTATGTGAAAAAAAAAACTTCTTCCCGAAGCACTTTTGAATTTATTTCCTCAGCATATTAG
Source organism: Alosa sapidissima (assembly GCF_018492685.1). Classification (NCBI taxonomy): domain Eukaryota; kingdom Metazoa; phylum Chordata; class Actinopteri; order Clupeiformes; family Clupeidae; genus Alosa; species Alosa sapidissima. Next base: position 26,687,496 of record NC_055960.1, on the reverse strand, counting down.
GTCATATCACAGATTATTATGGCAATTATTTGAACAGTGAAAATAATAATAAAAGAGTTTTTGAACTTTAATGTCACTAATGCTGATTATTCAATGATTCATTTGAATTTAAATATTTAAAATACTTTCACAGCAAAAATTATATATGAGATTAATTTAGATTAATTAATCACAGAGTATGTAATTAATAAAAAAAAAAAATGTAATCGATTGACAGCCCTACTAATAAGTGTCACACAGACCAAAAAGGCTTTGAGGTCGTTTTCTCTCATTTTGTGGTTGTGTCAGAGGTGCTATCCTATCAGCAGGGACATGACTACAAAACCTGCGCTTTTAAAAGGCAAGTGTGCACAGTGTATCCACCTATAGCCTAGTCATTTACATATGAAAAATAAAAAATGAAAAGTTGAAAAGAAAATTGAACATATACATTTACATCGGGCTCGGGGGGAAAAAAGTGAACAATGGCCTCCTCAGCTGTGGTGTTCAGTGCACTGTTCAACACTTTGTTACTTTAGTTTTGTCCAGGTTGAACTTAAACCTGATCTCTTCAACATACCAAATACCAGTGAAGCAAACCCAATATAAAAAATATCTTCCAACCTTTTGAGTCCAGCTTAAAAATCTAGCTGTGGTGTTCTGAATCCCCCTAAGCTGAGAAATGCAACACTGGCTATACATTTGTTCTTATCTTCAATATCATCAAATGATAATATCAGTCACTCTGTCATTTGAAGCAAGTAGGTTCCCGGAAATTATACATTATTTGCAGTCTATCCCCAAGTTAAATAAGAGGACACATATCCTTCTCTTCTCTGTGTGTGCAATATCCCTGTTTGACACCATTAGCCTGGCTAAGCATAATTCTTTGGTAGTGGGTTACACCAGTTAGCATATAGCTAGCCTATAGCTAAAGGGGAGCTAAAGGCTAACTGGTGAAACCCACTTCCAGAGAAGGGTATGTATTGTGGTCATCTGGAGAAGTTGGCAAATAAGCAAAGTTCCCAAAAAGTTGGTGTGTTGCTTTAACTAGCTTTGTTACTATAGATAAATCCACAATAATGGAACTATTCACTGATGAAAACCTTTTCTTTAAACAAGTTTGGCAAGATGGGAGCATTTATGTGCCTCAAATATATAATTGTATAACTCCTATTGAAGACTCACCCTGTCCAGTTTGGCATCGCCTCCCACTCTCAAAGGAGAAGAGGTTGGAGTCATAGCCATAGCGCCGGAGACAGAGGTAGGGCCACCGGATGGCATCTCTTTTCCGTGTGTGCAGGATGAGCTCTGTCTGTGTGAGCTCCATAGTTCCCGAGCCCAACTCGTTCCCCTCATCATCCACATTGGTCACCTGCATTGACAGAAATTATTAATTAAATTTTTTTTACTTCATTAAATATTCAGTAGAAATCTCAGAAGGCCTATGTCTCCATAATTGTGAGGGCTGTTGTTCCTTAACTTAATGTACACCATCTGAAGTAATCTGATTGACCCCACTGACCCAAGCAAAACAACATGGATATAATTATTACTGTACATAATTTATTAACGTGACATTTTCTATCTTAGATAGAATGTCATGGTACTACTGAAATACTGAATACTGAAACGTTATTTACATTACAGAGCATATAGGTTACATTACATCCATTATATCTTTAGAGGAGCTGCATGTGACTTTCCCTGCTAACCTTCATCACACTCCCTGTGAACAAGCAAAGTGATTGGCTACCAGGGATGTTTGTGCCTGATGCTTTCTGAGTTGTTTAGCTTGGTGATGTTGAATCTTTGACCAAAAATGGCTGAACTGAGGATTGTACTTAAGGATACATTTCTACAATGTTAATTGTATTTCTAAATAATTGCAACAGTTTGAGTGGAAGATCCTCATTCATCCTCAATATGTATCAACACATTGGTCGTTTTGCTACATTGTACTATTCAGTACATTGAATCATAAGCTGTATGTTTATGTATTGTGACCAGATGAGCACTAAATAGAAGTATTATCTAACAAGTATACCCAAATCACAGAGACAGTAGTGGCTGTTCTTCACTACATGTGTTGAACACTGTCAAAGTCCAAAGAGATGCAAACTGGATGCTGTAAGGGGGAATGAGAGAGAGTTTGCATGTGCTAAACTGCCCCATTCTGTTTTCAGGAAACAGAGTTGCAAATACCCAATCCTTGTGTGTGTGCACCATTCCATCCTGTCCTTTCCATTCAATTAGTCAAACCACTCGAAATCTTCTACATAACACAGGATGAACACTGTCTTTGTCCACTTTGGAATCCACTTTTTGTGAAACTGTGCGCATGAAATCCTGCACAGCACAATTAAGCTGCAATTAATTAGCAATTAACAAAATAATGATCTAACACCAAGAGTTTCAGTTGAAATGGGTTGTCTTGACGGGTTGAACATTTTAATGCAGCTTGTTTGTTTTCTGTGCCACGTATTCTACAAGATTTGGTTCCACAGAATAATGTTTTAGGCTAAATATTGCACAGCGAAACAAATGGTGAGCTGTATGCTAAATGGATCATTATGGCAAAATGCTATTAAACTGAATAGATAAACAGAAAATTAAAAATACAGAAAAAATAAACATTTTGCACCAAAACAAACGAATACCACTAGAATTCTTATGGAAAACATAATACAAGAGCAGGTCAAAACAGGTACCTTGAACTTGTTGGGGTGGTTGTCTTGAATGGAGTCCCTGTATAGACAGCTCCAACAGCTCCCCATAGCTTCAGCAGGACAGCTGAAACCTGGCCCAGGAGAGGAAGATCAAATGTGAGGTGCGGGCAGGGAAAAGGTTGGCGTTATAGGCAGTACCTTCAGACAGCTAAACCATACGACTGACACACACTACTTCAGTCATCCGTAACGGAATGAAGAAACTGGGCCAAAATATTATTAAAGAAAGTTTTTAACAGAGAAAGAATAAGGGGAAGCTACACAACTCAGTCAACAGCTGGAAAAAGGGCCAAAGCCTCCTATGATTCTGTGACATTTATTTATTTTGCAGCTTCACTTCTTGCCAACACGTGTGCACAAGTTAAATAGTTTTTGTAGGGTATTAAAAAGACAAAATACCAAAATAGAGACACCTAAATTTGTAGCTACCGTATGTTGGTAGCAGTAATAACAGACAGCAGACCTTCCTTACAATAGGTTGTACTCCTGTCTTATCATGCTTAGAGCATGTGTCTAGCTGAAAGAACACACTTACTACATATGTATTACATGTAAATGCACAACACTTTATATCCTACTGTTCTTTTGAACTGTGTTTATATTTGATGGAAATGTGCTATAGTCTCTGCTCCATACTAAATGGCAGTCAGCAGAGAGTGGGAACTGAAACACCTAAAAGCTACAGTTAAACATGAATCATGATCTATCCTGTGGACAAACAGTAGCCCCTTAAATCTCCTAATAACATAATAAGCACATGCTGTCTGTTGTCAAGTAAAGTTAAGCAAACATCTAGTAAGATAAGATCTACAACATATATCTAGTAATCTAGATATAAAGTATTTAAAGTGTGTTACGTGTCAAAACACAAATTTCTTTCTGAAAGACTACAGTACTTATTGATGGGAAGATGTATTATATACAAAAGAGCACCTGTAGCTTTGGCTTTAGGAAATTAATTTAATTATTAAGCAAAAAAAAAAAAGACTCTATAGAGACAAATGAGTACTAGATACTTATGGAATCTGAGTGGGTGGGCGGCTCCCCTTCAGCTCCATTCAGACATGTCAGAGCTTTGATTGACCAATCAGAATAGGGTCTAATTAAGACTTGTAAGGACTGAAGGTAAAGGGCACAACTAATACATGTGCTATTTAATCCATCTTCAAATGTATATTTATTGTTCTGCTTCTTACCCACACCAGGCCATCAGTGGGAGTGATGCTTCTGTCAATCCCAGAGTTCTCTGCTGGGGGTCATGGCGAGGAAGGAGCCCTCTTGTTGGAAAACCATTTCCCTGAGGTGTCGAGTACCCCCTCTCCTGACAGATTGGAAGAAAAGTCTTGGGTTTGACTTTACATTAATATCACTACATTCACCACCACCCACTCCCTAAGGTTTCTATGACCTCTCTTTGGCTAGATGTAATTAAAATACGACAAAGATAATTAATCTTGACAAGAACATAAATTATTGCAAGCAAATTAATCAGGACACTCCAGTATCAGTGTAAAGTATCTTTCACTGGGGTTAACATTAAAGCCACACAATACGACAGTTTGCCACTTTATGAGGTATGTTTTGGTATAATCTTGAAATGCATTATGATGGCATATGGTCATGTGAGGGACAGAAAACACAGCTGTCATTCCCATTCAATGCAAGAACTTTTCAAGGCAATGCAAATACAAGGCATTGTCAACTATCCTCAAGAAACATCAGTCAGCATTTTATCACGTTTTTCATTGCTAACAGGATTGTTGGTTATCTATGCACGGTAAGACCAAACTATTTTACACTTCTGGCAATGTAGGCCAAGAACTCATCTATAGTCCATCTGAGTGCTACCTACCAAGTCTAAATTTCATCAGAACATTCACGTTCAAGCCAGAACTTGAAGCGAGGTAACCTATTATTGCAATAAGCTGTAATGGTCTATCCAAAGTTGGACTGAAAACAAAACTTGAGTACAGTTTGCTACAGACATTATTTTGTCTTGTGTACCCATCGCGATTTCAACTTGGGCTACTTGAAATGCATCAATGAGCACAATGTGAAACAATGTTTCACAATGCGTTGTAGCCTATCGCGTTACATTTAATGGGAAGCCTAGTAGCCTATCAATCCCCAAACCACATCAGGCATAGCAATGTAAGGAAAAAATAGGCTATTTATGGATACACAAAACAAATATAGTCCTAAACAGCAATAATAGGATAATTTGTAAGAAAATCCACAGGTGACTCAAGAACCAGATGTGACATATGTGGAAATTAATATGGCAAAATATCCCCAAGAGGATGATGACAAAAAACGCAATCCAACAAACCAGATTTCAGACTACTATTCCTATGGCAGGTAACCTACTTCAAACAACTGCAGAGCACGATGCCAAACGATGTGCAGCCTATTCTGAATGACGCGGGGACCAGCGCTGTATGTCATGAAAAATAATTTCAAATCGCAACGTTTGTACGATACAGACAAGTAGTTGTATATAGACCAACAACGATTCTTCTTCTATTCAAACAATACCCGTCTTCCAACAATGATGTGAGTGAGGTGAGCCATCACAGCTTTTGCAAATGCAATAGAAAGGACTGATAAACAGGCTAGTGCAATAGAGCTCATTTTAACGTGCCACTTGAATCTAGAAACGTTTAATCAGGAAACCATAGGCTACTGACTAACTGAAATGCCAACCTTGAGCACAGGGGAGAAAATCCTCACATGGCACTGTGAAATCTGCATGAGGTGACAACGCAAGCGAATCACTTCACAAGATATGACACAAAGGCACCATACATGAAGCTGCCGCGTTCGGTGATGACTAGCACTGAGGACCATGAATGCACGAATAGCTGGAAATTCATTCAACACTACTGGGAAGATATGTTAATAGAGTGGAGGTGGCAGACAAGCATCAGCCATAAGCTCCACAGAAGGTGCATTACATGTTTACGGAAAAACAATTTAGCTGCGATTGCTACTCACATGTTTGGCCAAGATTTCAATACGAGACGAGATGAAGGCTGCAAATACTGCCGCGCGCTTGCTGTCAGCGGACGAGAATGGAGAATCGTTGATTTGCGTTGATTAATATATTTGCGCATCCAAAAAAAAGGATTATTATTAAATATATAACAATAAAGGCTATTGTTTTTCCCTTAAACGCCCCCTTGCTGCAGCACGGGCCTCTCTCTGACATTTCCCGACCACTGAGGTTAGAGTTCACAGCCAGACAACGAAGGCTGGTGCCGCGACAAGAAGGTAGAGCCGCTGGAGGACCAAGAGATGATGTGAGAACGTGTTTGCCATTGGATGGTGACGTACACGAATAACTTCAGAGATGTAAAAGAACATAGGTAACAACGCCGGTCTTAAATGTGTGCTGTAACACTTCAAATCAGGTGACTGATGATAGCCTGCTGGTTGGATTTTGCAACTCTACTTTTGGATGGCATCTCACAGTCCATCATCTATCTTGTTATCAATACACTGCAGAAGACCACAAAGCTGGCATTGGCCCAGTGTTTTTACATAGAAGGCTATGTTGGGGATTAATGGCTATAGTATAAACTTTTATTTGCAGCATTCACTGTCATCAAACTTGTAGGCTAATGATTCGGAATCATAGTTTGTAACATTCCGTTCTCATCCCTTGAGATATTTTGTGAAATGATAACTATGACAATTGGGCACTTGTCTTAAAGTAACCTTAAAATCATATGTCTTATTATGGTCATGAGGACTGTGAGAACAAGTCTTGCAGCCTGTCTGTCTCTGTTCCAGTGTTGTGCAAGTGAATATGCAGGTCTAGAATAACTGATACTATTTTATGTCTGAAAAAAAGCTTAAGTGAATGTCAGTTTTGATGATTGTCATGTTCAGCTGTTGCAGCTGCTGTTATAAACTTGCTGAAACCCTTTGAAGTTTGAACAATAATGGGGATTATTACACTTATAGGCCTACCTTTAGTTAATAGTCGGCAATATGCTCCCCTTTAAATTCCTTAAATATTGTCGCTGCTATATTAGGCTACTTTAGTAGGCCTATGCAGAATCACAAGATTATACAATCCTATCATGTTAACCAAATTGAAGATGGTTCAAAGATAACATATCAGTTGTTAAAACTGAGAAATGGTATTGTATATGTTTATTTTGAATTTGATGCCAGAAACAACACCTCTCAAAAAAGTTGGGACAGAGGCATGTTTGCCACTGTGTTGCTTCACATCTTAACTGAACAACATTCTGTAAATGTTTGGGAACGGAGGAAACCAGCTGGTAGAGTTTTGAGAATTAAATGTTCAGTTTGGGGTATTCTCAACCATATTCTCATTCCATGATGCACCCAATGTGACAGGTCTGGACAGCAGACAGGCCATTTTGTCACCTGGACTCTTCAGCTATACTTTTATAATATATGCAGAATCAAGTTTGCCATTGTTTTCCTGAAATATTCAAGGTCTTCCCTGAAAAAGACATCTGGATGGCAGTATAAGTTATGTATAACGCCTGCATCATTCAGCATTAATTTTGCCTTGATGTGCAAGATACCCATGCTATAAGCACTAATGCACCCCCATACCATCATAGATTCTGGCTTTTGAACTGTGCACTAATAACAAGTTGGATAGTCCCTCTCCTTTTAGCCCGGAGGATGCAGAGTCCATGATTTCCAAAAAGAATGACACATTTTGATTGGCCTAACCACAGGACTGTTTTACACTTTACCTCAATCCATCTTAAATAAGCTTGGGCCCAGATAAGTTGGCAACATTTTTGTATCATGTCTGAATATGGTTTCTTCTTTGCATGGTAGAGTTTTAATAGCATTTGTGGATAGAGCATTCAACTTTACAGTGGTTATTAGAAGTTTTCCTGACCCTGATTTCCTTTACAGAAACAGGTCTGGTTTTAATGCAGTGCCATCTGAGGCCCAAAAGACCACGGCTATTCAATATTGCTTTTGACCCGTCCCTTGTTTGCAAAGATGTCTCTGGATTCTCTGAATATTTGAATTATTTAGGATGAACCCAGACGAACCTGTTAGCACATTTGAATTTGCTCTGCAGGTCCATCTGGAAAGGAGCCCATTGACGCCCATTTCCAAATCACCAAAAACCCAGGATCCAATAACAATCGCTTATTTGCCGTGAGGTGGGCAGTGCATTCAACACAACCAATGTCTGCACTTATGGTGACAGGGTTAAATAGATATGGATGTTTATTTTCTTTGGAATCGATGCACCAATTTAAGTTTAGTTTCACTGCTGGTTATGCCCCTGGAAGTCATAAGTCAATGAAGCCTTTTCAGACCCACTTTCAATCTCAATTGAGATTTGAGATGCAGTCTGGTAACCTGACTCTCGCCAGATGAATTTTGTTCCGCCTAGCTCCACTCACATCCATCTGGGATCGCTTCCATTGAGAGTGATTTCGGCACCAGATTTTATGGTAGAGCCAATCAGGACGCAGGGCGGGAGTTTCATAGCTGTGACGTAGCGTAGAATCAACTGTGAGATTTGATAAGGCCCAGCCTTCTGAAACATCTCTCCAATGGATCGATCCCAGATGGATGAGTGGAGCTAGGCGGAACAAAATTCATCCGGCGAGAGTCAGGTTAGCAGTCTGGTGCACCAGGCTAGATGTACTGTAGATTATGAAGTCCCCATATACTTTGTAATTTCAAATCGGGGAGTATTTTTTTTTTCATTTTATTGCATTCAAACCACACAGGTTTTCACGGAATGATGAATGCCTAGGCAACTCTAGTTTGCTCTTTTCATTTCCAGTTATGGTGCCAGTTAACCCAAATAGTTGTGACATATTCCTCCTTCTGTTATTCCTCCTTCTGATTTTGCAGATTATAACATTCTATTTTATGTGCATTTCACAAAGCGATCCAAGTTTTTTGGAATTGTTGTGGGTCTTTCCCACTTTTGTCCATCTCTCTAAACCTCAACTCAAACATATTTATTCAACTATACATCTACAAATCCCATGTACATGCATCTAAAAATCCAATCTCCCTAAGCCCAAAACCACTTGAAGAGTTACTTAGATCCAGGGGAAAAGAATTTAAGGCAATAAACAAAACTACTGAGGCACAAATATTCTAAACACAGGAACATTTTAATTGGCTTTTATGAGTAGCCAGCCAGGGCAACAGTATAAGGCTAGAGTGCAGATATTAATTTTAGTGTGTTTCTTTGAATTTATGTCTTCATCTAATTATACCATCTGAAATTCCTGTGTGGTATGATGACATGCCAGTCCAAACCGTGGCAGCAGCAATACGTATATCACTTACAATTTCATGGTACAATCGATAAGCTAGTGCACTTTTTTTTTTATATAATTATTTTTTATTGTATGAAGTTATTAGGGTCAGCACCTTACAACTGAAGATACCATTCAAACTAAATACTTGCAGAGGGAAAATAACAGCAGTTTTTAAATTACATTTCTCTCTAAACATGTTCAATAAAAAGAAAAAAAAGGAAAAAAGAAAAAAAAGAGAGAACTCCAAAAGTTGATTTCCCTCCAACATTTCATGCTTCCCTCATAACACCAACCCCAAAACCTCCCACTCCTCCCTCATTCTAACAACCTCCCAGTCCCACTCCCTCCCTGCACCCATTCCCCACTTCCCCAGCCCCCTTCAACTTCATCAACCTGACTGACCTGCCCCATGTCATCTATGCATGCTTTGTTGACATCTTTGCACACTTTGTTAATCATTCATGGGTGTGTTTTGGGCGTAACATCCTTTAAACCAATGAGAATGACATCTGTCATTCCCTTTAACAGCAAGCAGCACAACTTCAAACAGCGCATTGGTAGCAACGGCGCATTTGAAGGAATCTACTCCGAGACCATATGGAACAGGGATTCCACTAAACTTTGCTTTACTAAAACCTGTTTGTGACTAGCAGAGTATAGCCAATATGCATCTGCAATCGCCTATTATTAGAACTCATAGGCAAAGTGAAACTAGCTTCACCTTGTGTCATAGTCAACGACAAAACAGTTCTGCACAGTTAATTACTTTCACTTTTACTGACAAGGGGTTACCATTGAAAACATAGCCTGAAAAAAGCAACACTTTTTTTTAACATTTTTAGAGGGTGTTGGCATCTTGAAGTTCATTTTTAGTCCAATTTGAACTTGGCTGAATAGTGACGACAGATTCTTCATCAGAACATCCTACATGTAGCCTAAGAGAACCCCGACAAACCTGTTAGCAATTGAGATTTGAGAAGTGGTCAGGCTATCCTCCATGGTGAAAATGTTTTAGATTTGTGAACAGAGAATGAATAATGATTTAAATTATATTATTGCATCCATTTGAACAGTTGCAAAGTTATGAAAATACGTCAAATGTTTTTTTGTTGGATGTAAGGAACTAAAGGTCAACATAAAGGACAAATACATTAAAACAAATTAAGACTAATACTTGTACTTCTGAATACTATTTTCAAAAACAAGTACTTCTCCAACTACTTCAACTTATAAGTAAAAATCTGACGTAGCAACTTTTACTTGTATTGGAGTAATATTTGACAAGGTGTGTCTATACTTTCACTTAAGTAAAGGAGTTGTGTACTTCGTCCACCTCTGGCCAGACCACACTTTATGTTGTTAATTGCAACACCCCTGGGCACAAGGTTTAATAAAAGTGGAGGGCATGGTGGAAAATTACTCACTCACTTTATTGAGTGTAAGATAAGAATAAGCCTTGCGTTAGGCTTTGCGCCACCTTGTGCCGGGTGCACGATAGGGCCCTTGTTGTTTTTACACTTATATATTTGGAGGTAAAACTGACATATAAAGGTATCTTTTTAAATGGTGAAAATCATGATGAATTTCAAGGGGGTTGAATATTTTGCAACCCACTGTACTGTCCAGCATAGCCTTTATATTCCACACTTATCCCAGTAGTCGGTTTGCATAACAGAGTTTACAATAACAGAGTGAGCCATCTCTAACTTGGGCCTAAACCTTGACGTTGTACAGCCTGACTATCAACAAAGGAAGACAGACATAAGCAAAGACAGCACATATTTGGCCCTGATACTGGAGAAGGACAGAGGAAACATACAGTGATAAACTGTTAAAGTAGGCTATACAGAAGCATAAAACACAAAAAATCAACCAATAAATCATAACTCTCCTTTCGATCACAAACAAAAAAAGAATACTTTCAAGTCACACAATGTGATCTTGCATGTTAACTTGGGATCTTGGGAGTATTGCGAGTATTGCCATTTTAGAGATTACCTTTGTTCTATGAATTGTATATTAGATTGACTAAGCAGACACAAACACAGTGAGGTCTTAAATTTCTCCACCTCTGAAACAGCTACATTGTAATGAGTCAAAGTACCACCTTTAACATGGCAAAAATCCAAACTGTTTCAATGTGTTAACCCTCATCAGTGGTATTGATTGTTGTGTCCGACTGGTGCATGCTCACCATGGAAGAGGCGGAAGTGAAAGTATCATCAACAACTTTATTTCACTGAATGCCTAACAGGTCTGCTTCACATGATGAGTGGGAGTAAAAGAACAATCGTAAACTCATGGGAGCTGAAGTGTTAATAGCAATACACAACATTGATAGCCTTAGCAAAGTCTCTTAGATCAGCAACCTGCCCTCAGTCTAGTCAGTCAGCATTGAATTGTATCACCTCCACCTGCCCATGCTCTTAAAAGAGAAAGTCCATTCTAACAACAACCTAGGGTGTATTTTTGGATGATAACAAGTGTACATTTTCATTTGGGTCTAAAACAATGTCAATCGGTGCAGTTAAAGGTTGTATCAGCGATAGCGGGGATACGTCACTTCTGTTGATGTTCAAACAAAATAGAGAGCTAGCTCGCTACTCCCTCCCCATCCCTCAAGTGCAATTAAAACTCTCCTAAACGCACATCTCATCCGTTATTGGTTGAAACACTTTATTTTTCCTTTGAGGGTTTGCCAACCCTTGTTGGTAGCAATTATTTTGTGTACAGATCTCGGAGCCTAAGCTGCATACAGAGACGCGTTTTTTTGACGGCCTGCTTATGGGGCAGGCAGCTAGCGGATCGTTAGGAAAGATTAGATGAATGTGATCATTTATGTTTGGGCCTTTTTTGGGCCTGAAATCGCTGATACAACCTTTTAAGTTGAGTAAGACTGGAATATGCATTTACAACTGAATAGCCCAAGCATAGCCTTTGGGGGCAATTTCGCTATATGTCAAAGTAAATCAGGGTTTTCCCTGATGCTCCAGAAGGCGATGAGAGATAGCGTCAAAGGCTGCACTTAGGTCTAGGAAGATGAGGATAGTAAACAGTCCCCAGAATTAGCTGCACAGAGGAGGTCATTGGTTATCAAGGCAGATGCTGTGCCCTTGTGGCATTACAGGATATTTTCCCTAGACTACGCCACCCCAGGAATTGCCAGGGGCCTCAGGGACACCCCACACATGATAACAGGTCACACAAGTTTGTTGACTGAATGGGCAGAGGCGTGGTTTACAAAATTATAATATGATTTATTAAACAAACAAAAAAGTCTACTCGGCGCTTAGGCTTGTTTCCAGGGAACTTAGGAGAGGGATGCAACATCCCCAACCAAGGTGCAAGTCAGAGTGCTCCACAAAAGACACATCAAGCTGGGTGAATTAACAGTACAAGTCAATAGGCACGGCAAAGCACAGCACAGCACACAGTAAACGCCTTAAAGGGAGTTCCCCATTTAGCCTAAGCACAGAACAGAAAAATAAATACAATACACTAAATGAAAATAACAAAGAATAAGCACAGACTGAACACAGATGAGTCTGGATGGTGCAACAGGTTTCGGCCGTTGTACAGCTCACACCTGTACCAGCACTCGAACCAGCGTTGTCCAAGCACAGGGAGAGCAGACACAGACATCACATGACCGGAGGCAAGACAGTATGAAATGAAACCAGAAACAGAACAGCCATATTGTCACATAGAATGTTGACAACCATTCAGCGGTAACCTTAAAGCAGTTTGTGGCCAGCAGTCTTCTAAGGACCTAGAGGGATCCAGTGCACAGGTGAGTGAATCCAAAAGCATGGCCACTGCTACTACCGTAATCGTACTAATTTGTCGCAGTGACAAACAAATATCCAACCTGGCTGGAGACACAGGGAAGGAACTGGGGTGGCTCAACACTCTCACATGCCACACAATAGCTTTAGTTCATGGAGACTGCTCCTTCACTGACTTTGTACTTTGCTCTGTGTTTAACTTTGGGCTCTATATGTTTATTACCTAAATAAAAGTTTTTAAAATCGTGTTACATATGCTTTTATATTGCAGAAGATTGTAGCTGTAAAACCTAGAGCTGCACACATTTTGCAATTTGGGATCTGTACCCTACCATATTTAGCATTAACATTTCTTGAATTTCCCCTAGGGATCAATAAAGTGTCTATCTATCTATTAACTCAGAAACCTTTAATCCATTGTTGGATAATATTCAAGCTCTGTGTTAGAATGTGCTTTCACACCAATTTTGTTGTCTCTTCTAGTTCCCATAGGTACAGCATACAATAGCTTGCAGAGGCCTCAGAAATCTCTCACCTAGGCTCAGACATGTTTTGGTTGAAATAACGGAGCCATCACATAATACAGTGTCTTATTCTTTGTAACTTTTACAACATTTAAGTGAGCTACGCAAACCAAAATCAGCTCAAAAAGGCCCCAACTGTAGCCAGTTTTAAATCTAGACTTACAACCAAACTGTTCTCAGATGCTTTCTGCTAACTAATCAAATGCACTTCCTGTTATCACTGAGTTACAACATTTTAAATCTGTTTAATTATAATTATTCAATTAATTCAACCTTTTTTTTAATTATTCAACCTTGTGGGCTCTAGCGATGTTTCCGGCGATGTTCATGAGCCCCCATATTCATGCCCCCATTAGCACTGTTGGCTGCAGCAACTCGTGCTAGGTTAAACCGATTGTTTTCGTTTGTACAGTAGAGTACAGTTATTTAGCCTCTCTCACAGCCTAGTTGAACCTATACTTCACTGTTTTGAGCTGTCTCTGTCACCACTCTTAAACGCTTCCTCCTTTTCCATCCTTAACCTTCTGTGCCTGTAGGCTAAACAAGGGTTTGTCATTGTTTTAGCACACCCTGTATGTTGGTACTATCCTCACAGAAACTGCCTCTGTATAGGCCTACTCATCCAAGCTGTTAGTAGTGGTCCAAGTCAGTGCATTTGTCCACTGCTTTCCTGTTTTTACAACAGGTTTACCACGTTTCAGGTTCTGCCGGTATGCGGGGATCAAGTGAACCATGACCTGATCTGAGAGTCCTAATGCTGCACAAGGTACTGAGTGATAAGCACTGCTTACTGTAGTGAAACAGTGATCTAAAGTGTTGTCCTCTCTAGTCATACATTTAATGAACTGTCAGTATTTAGGAAGTTCATGGCTGAGGTTTGCCTTGTTGAAAACACCCAAGACAAAAACTACAGTCTGGGCTAGTATGCTCCACAAACAGTGTCTGATCAGCGAGTGTGCACTGTGCCTCCTGTATGATGGCTTGCAGTGGAATGTAAACACCAACCAGAATAATTGAAGCAAACTTTTGCAGGGAGTGGAAGTTTACAGTTAGTGAAGAATGACTCCAAGTCAGGAGAACAGTGCTGTTGAATTACTGTTACATCATTACACCAGGCGCTGTTGATATAAAAACATATCCTGTGTTATGCAAGGCCATCACCTGTGCTATACAAGGTCAATTGTCGACTACAGCTTGGCATTTAACATCGCCATTCCATCCAAGTGTGTCCACACACAGGGCCTTATTCTGAGCCAAATGTTGTAGGCTACTCCTAGTATAGTATAAGTATATATACTCTTTATATATATACTCTATATACGGCTTAGTTCACTTGACTATGTAGCGCTACTCTGAAATCTTTGGGGATAAGTAGGCTAGATGAAAAAAAAGTATTGGTTTATTGTAAAATGTTGGACAAATATATATGCCAATTGTTTAATATTTGATGTGGCAACTTAATAAGCTATATTTGTCCCAATAGAATTCCACAGTAAATGTATTCTCGTAAATATCAACAACTTTTGACCTATGCATTAGCAGTAAATCTGAGTTATTGTGATTTGTTATAACTTACCATTTTCCTGTAGCCTAATGAGGGAAATGTTTCATAGTGAATATAGTAGCCTAACAGCATAGGCTTTTAAATAGATTAAAGTGAAGCATAGTATATTAATTTCTAGTGTTAATAACAAAACCGCTTTGGGATGACTTGATCAATTTCACTCCTCATTGGTCTGTAGACCTATATTCAGCTCTGGAAAAAAATGATAGACCACTGCGATTTTTTCTGAAATCAGCATCTCTACATGTATGACAGCCATTCCATTCTAGTGTCTGCTGAATTCCAACACAAGTACACCTCATTTTACTTAATGAGGTACCGATTAGGTGATCACCTGATCCAAATATTATTTAATAAAGAAAAGTATAAACTAGAAAATGTAATTCTGAGGAATTACCAGTGCATGTATTAACATAAAATGCAAAACACACTTTTATTGCCAGTGCATGTGCATGTATTAACATAAAATACAAACTTTTATTTGAAAACAGTTGTGGGCAGAGGAAACAGTTGATGACAACAGTTGGAATGGCTGAACAGTTAAATAGTTGGATAGTTTAAATAGTTAAATTATTTAATAGTGAATTATTATTGTGAGGACTTTTATTTTGAAACATTTGTGGGCAGAAGATAGCCTGTAGATTCCAGACCTAAATCCGAAAGATATAGGGCCCTATCATGACAGTCAAAAGCGCATCGTCACTCGTCAAAAGCTTATTCAAATTTAGTAGGATGTACAGTCCACATTGGGAGGGGTTTCGTTATCAAACATCGAGCGCATGGCGCAACAAGGTGTTCCTAGGTTTTTTAATCAGTCATATGGGTGTGTTTGGGGCGTAACATCATTTAAACCAATGAGAATGACACCTGTCATTCCCTTTAAAGGATAATTCCGGTGTGATTTTGACTACAATTTTGACTACAACTACTTACACTACAACTACTTATACTACAACTACCAGTGCTTTTTCAAAGTTCTCCATGTCTCGTTTTAAATGTCAAGGCCCTCTGAAGTCTACCAATGAAGTATGGAGCTACTTTGAGCCTCTTAAATGGTGTAAAACAGTGATTTATTTGCATGGCTAGGCCGATGCCCGAGGCACCACAACGAAACACTGTGTTGGTAGCATTGGATAACTAGCGCCAGATTTCTGAGTGCAGGGGACAAGCCGAGGTGAGCTATGAGACATACGTTCACACTCGGTATCATGTTTCAACACACTTTAGGTCAATAATTCTCCTTTAATGGCGCAAAGCGCTATGTCAAATAAATGCATCGGTATTTTGACATTCAATGGCGCATTTGAAGGAGGCTGCTTGCAAATCCGTATGGAATAGTCATTCCACTAAACCATGCTTTACTAAAACCTAGCATAGCCTTCACGCATTTGCACTCGTCTATTATTTGAACTCATTGGCAAAGTGAAACTAACTTCACCAAGGTGTCAGTCAACGACAAGACAGTTATATGCAGTTACTTTCACTATTGACTGACAATGGGTTACCATCTAAAACATAGGCTGAAAAAGCAACACTTACCCAAATATTGCTCAAATGACTGAACAAAACAACATTTATCCTGCAGAGGAGTTGCTTATATCTCGTGACAGTGCGTCTTCAGCTGTTCTTCATATGTGTCTCTCGCCTCTCCCCTAATCACTTTTAACCGTCATTACCAATTTGCAAATGATGGTGAATAACTACTCATCATGAGATGTACAGTATTTCGTAATATCCCATTGTAATCGTGCAATTTGTAATGTTTTGCATGGACGTGCGCTGGTGTGCGTTCATGAATGATAAAAGGATGGTGCTGGTGGATATGACTGTTGACAATGCCCTCTTAAAATAACATATAAACAACTCGCCATAGACTTCTTAACCAGGTGTACAATAGCGATTTTTAGACAATGTGCCAGGCCACTCCCTAGGTTGTTAATTGCCACACCCATGGGCGCATTGTTTAAAAAATAAACGTGCAAAATAAGGAATTAAACTTTGCGCCGAGTGGAAAACAAGTTTTACGCCATGCGCCAGGGTGCAAAAGACAGCCCTAAGGGTCTGGCCACGAATAATGTCATGGCCCAACTCGAGGGGCGGCACCAAGCATGCATTTGAAAATCTTACTGCACGCAATTGGATAACACTATACGACCAATGTTTACTGACTGATTCCGGACCTCGACGCAATTGGATAACACTACGACTGTCATCTGTTTAGTTCGCCTCTGGTCTGCCTATATCAGATACAGAGATGTGATTGGTTCCCTGTGATCCAAGGGGCAAAAGTAACGTGCATCATTACTCATTGCCAGTGTCTCTCGCTGAGCAAATTGATATTGTGCGCCCGCAAGAACTCTGGATTCCCAGGGTAGGCAGAAGAAACAGTTGAACAGGATGTGTAGTCTTAAGAGAGCCAGATTGTATGCTTAAAGCCTGAGACAGGTTGATGTACTGTAGATATAGTGTAATGGATGTTGATAGACAGAAAGTTGAATGGATGTTGATAGATAGTTTAATGGGTGGATGAGTGAATGGTTTGAAGAAGATTGATAGATAGAAAGTTGGATGGAATGTGCCTTATATCCTTGTAGAATGAAGCTCGATGGTGTTTTATGCCCCCAACCTCATCTTCCAGGCAGCGCTGCCACCGCTGACTTAAAGGCACCTAACCCTAAACCTAACCCCAACCCTAACCCATGCCTAACTCTAGTGCCTTCCAGGCAGCGCTGCCTTGAAGACAACGTTGGGGGCATAAAATACCAAGAAACTAGAAGCGAGGGAGATAGAGAGATTTGGCCTAGTTGAGCAGAAAGCAGTTGATACAGGTGCAATCAGTTTAATTGTTTCTTTGAGGGGGCCTAGTTGAGCAGCTGGCAGTTGATACAGGTGCAAATCAGTTTAATTAGCCCTTTATGATGTCATAGTGCCAATGTAAAGTCTATGGGGGAAAATAAGCTTGTTTTTTGTTAATATCTCAAAAAGTATAAAGTTTACAAAAATGAAAAATACATTCGTTCAAGTGTCATTTTCAAGACCTACATTACAAAGTTTGAATGAAGTTTCTACGTTAAACGGTGGAAGCTGAAAGAAAACGTTTGAGTGAGGCAAAGAAG
Organism: Alosa sapidissima; assembly: GCF_018492685.1. Lineage (NCBI taxonomy): Eukaryota > Metazoa > Chordata > Actinopteri > Clupeiformes > Clupeidae > Alosa > Alosa sapidissima. Next base: position 26,669,509 of record NC_055960.1, on the reverse strand, counting down.
GGTTCAATTCTGGCTTTACTGGCAGAGGGATACAGTGAGCGTCAGGTTGCTTCCATCCTTAAAATTTCTAAGAGAGCGGTTCATAAGTGCAAGGTCAAGCAGCAGACATTGGGGACAACAAAGCTATGGCAGAGGGTGAAAACGACTCTCCACTGACAGGGATGACCGTCAACTCATTCGAATGTCACTCAGCAACCGTAACATCAAGTGACCTACAAAAAGAATGGCAAATGGCAGCTGGGGTGAAGTACACGGCGAGAACGAGGCTAGGGTAAGGCTAAAGTTGTGTAAAGCCAGAAAAAAAAACCTTCATCAGTAGGAAACAAAGAAGAGCCCCAATGTTCCTCAACTCTGAGGATTGTTTTTGTTGTTGTTTTTTCCAGCAGGACAATGCTCTATGCCATACAAGTCAATCAAGGTGTGGATGAAGGACAACTAGATCAAGATCCTGTCATGACCAGCCCAATCTCCAGACCTGAACCCCATTGAAAACCTCTACAATGTGATCAAGAGGAAGATGGTTGGTCACAAGCCATCAAACAGCTGAGCTGCTTGATTTTTTTGTGCCAGGAGTGGTATAAAGTCACCCAACAGCAATGTGAAAGACTGGTGGAGAGCATGCCAAGATGCATGAAAGCTGTGATTGACAATCAGGGTTATTCCACCAAATATTAATTTCTGAACTCTTCCTATAGGCTATTATATTCCTATAGTTAGGCTATAACTCTTTCCAAACTACTGCATCTGGAGAGACAATCCTGAGAAAAATGAATAATTGTGTAAAGCAAAATCTTACATAACAGAATGCAAGATAGCCGTGGCATTCTACATTTATTCTTGTCATACAAGGCAAACCAACTGGTCTTGTTATATGTGTGGAAAGATGCATAAAGCTTTTTTTCACACTTAATATGGTTCTGTTCTGTAACAAAGCCATAATTATTAGAATGCCAAGTGAATTAAATGAGGGAATATAAAAGGAATATTACAACTCATGAAATCTTCCTAAGTTAAAACATTAGTTTTGTGTTGTTTATAAATTAATATCAATTTGTTTCTATGCATTATTTGAGGTCTGAAAACACTGCATCTAACTGCAAATAAATTCTCTAAATGACAATATTTTTATTTGGAATTTGGGAGCAATGTTGTCAGTAGTTCATAGAATAAAACAAAACTGTTAATTTTACTCAAACATAGCCTACCTATTTAAATAGCCTAACATCAGAGAAACTGATCATTTTGCAGTGGTCTCCAGAGCTGATAATACAGAGTTTTTCCAGTATTTGTGTGTGCTAAGTATTTATTCGTAAAGTTGCTTCCCCATTGCGGCGTTACCAGCCTCTTGCATTGCCCAGACCATTCACGTGAACATCCCAAACAAGGAAGTGGCTGCTGCAGGAATCCACACAATTTTTGGCTGAGTCTGCTTGGTGAATAGGCTATTACAAAAGTCATGTCCGCGTTCGAAAGGCATAGAGAGGTCACACATTATCAATAGTTACAAAACTCGGCGCATTTAAAAATTCGGCGCACCCATTCTTATCTTATTCACGAGTGTAGCAACGACACAGTGACACCAGCTAAGCCTACTCGTACGATAAGCTAGTTTCTTGTTTTTTGGAACATCCAAGGGTCAGTTAAGGTAAGATATAATCAAATTCACTCGCGTAACAGATTAACAACATCTCTTATGACAAAATAGCCTATATTTTAAGCGCATAGATTTGCTACTAACGTCTCACGGCTGTAATGCTAATGTTACATGTAACGTTAATGTTATGAAGTCTGGAGTCGGACGTTAAGATAGTTGGCTAACCATCTGGACAATTCTCTACCTGTGAAGATTTAACACAAGTTAGAAGTAATATATTGTGTTGTACTAAATATCCTGCAATCCATGTTCGAGCTACGTAGTCACGTAGCATAATTTGTGTCAAAGGGGAATGCATGCACAAGCTAACTGTCATTCAGCTCAGCTGTCAAGAACTTTATCAGCCTAACTTGGTTTCTTGCTGCTGTATTGTAAAAACAAGTGAAGTTTAGATTGATGTTTCAGACTAGTAACTGGAACAATAGGCTACATCTATTATTGTTTATTACATTTGATAGATATAAAACTATTTTTACATAGGCTACATTTGAAAGCGAACCAAGGTCTAATTGTTTAATGACCACTCTGTTGATACAGGATGTGGATGCCTATGTTGGGTCTCACTGCCCTGCCTCATTTAGGAGGGCTGTATGGCGGTTTTGTCACTCGTAAAGAAGTGAAGACATGGTATCCAACTATAAACAAACCTTCCTGGCGACCTCCTAATGCAGCTTTCCCAATAGTTTGGACAACACTCTACACAGGCATGGGGTGTGCATGCTTTTATACATTATCACTGTAATGTACTGTAAGAAACACTATCCTGTTTTTAGTGTATTGTTTGGCTTGAAGGTATGTAAGCTGACATGTATTTGTACTGCATTAGGTATGCCTCCTACCTTGTCTGGAATGAGCTGGGTGGTTTCACAAATGACGCTGTAGTACCTCTAGGACTCTATGGTCTGCAGTTGGCTCTGAACTGGGCATGGACACCCATCTTCTTTGGCGCACATAAAATTAAATTGGTCAGTGATAGAGGCCTGATATAGACCCTTAAGGTGTTTTACTACACAATTTGAGTTCATTTTAGTGTATACCCTTTGTTTTGTATTTCATAATGATATGAAATAATATGCATTTGTTTGTCACTTGAGAAAATGTGCGTATTCTCTTTAGCACTGTAATATCTTCTGCTTCCTCACAGGCGCTGATTGAGATTGTGCTGCTCACTGGGACAGTGGGTGCCACCATGGTGTCTTGGTACCCCATCAGCCGTACTGCCACTCTACTCATGACCCCATACCTGGCCTGGCTCTGTCTAGCCACCACCCTGAACTACTGCATCTGGAGAGACAATCCTGAGAAAAAGGAAAAAAAATAATTGTGTAAAACAAAATCTTGCATACATATAACAGAATGCAAGATAGCTGTTAGTGCTCCGTGGAATTCTATATTTCTTCTTGCCATTCAAGGCAAAACAACTGGTTACCAATCTTGTTATATGTGTGGAAAGCTACATAAAGCTTTTTTTTCCCTCTTGTGGTCTTGATTATGGTTCTGTTCTGTAACAAAGCCATAATTATTAGAATGCCAAGTGAGTTAAATGGGTTGGGAATATAAAAGGGATATCAATTACAACTAATTTAGTTAATTATTGGTGTCTGTGCTTTACTTTGTAGAGGTCTAACCTCTTTTCCTGGGTTCCTTACAGTTAGCCTATTTTAGCCATATGGTGTAACCCACTTCCAATGATTTACGCTAAGATAGTGTCAGTGTCAGACAGGGTTATTGCACACACAGATGAGAAGGGTATGCATTCTTGAATTCGAGTAGATATTTCATGGATTTTCAGGGTTTAAATAATGACACATCATTCATCAGTTTTTTTTTACTCAAATGATGGGAAAATGTCATAAAAAGTTTTTAGCTCAACTTGCCATGTTTCTGTGTAGGACTGAGCTGCGGTTACAGGGTCACAACAGGCCAATATTTATTGCCTTATTCACTGGTGCTATACTTTAATTAATTAATGAACACACAGTGAGGTGAAACACACAATGAGCACACACTAACCCGGAGCAATGAGCTACCTTGCTACAGTGGTGCTCGGGGAGCAGTGAGGGGTTAGGTGCCTTGCTCAAGGGCACTTCAGCCGTAGATGTGGGCATGGGAGAGCAGTGCTCAACCACTTCCCCCACCCACATTTTTCCTACTGGTCAGCAATCGAGCCTGCAACCCTTTGGTTTCAAGCCTGAAGCCCTAACCACTAGGCCACGGCTGCCCTCCAGTGATTAGGAATTATAAACAGTGTGGATGAGGCACCCAATGAGGACAGTTTTGTAAAGAGTAGAACTTTACTTGCGCTCGTCATCTATGTGCTGACCCCTGGAGTAAGGTAGGCTGCCATGCCAACTTCATGTATCTAACCAAACCAAAGTAGAAAGATAGGCAACCTTACCTCCTCACCAGTAGCAATCTAATCAGACAACTTAATCTCATCTGAGGTTTATCAGATAGGGCTCATTTAACCAGCAGGTGGTGGTGAAAATATGAAGAGCAAGGGATGGACTTAATCTCACTTGTTGCCAGGTGCTGGGTGTGTACTTCCCGCTTAGTTACCCTGTTTATCTCTCTTTAACACATTACCCAAAAATCAAGATAGTGAAAGTGAAATAATGTGCTTAAGTCATCTCAGACCTTATAAAATTGTAGCCTCTAATTTTAACCCTCTTTTACCTCTTTGTTTTCAAGTAAAAACACTTACATATTCCTATTTAATTACAATATTTTTTTATTTATACTTGGACCAAGAAACAGGTAAAATATACAGAAAGAACATTGGCAAACTACTTTTCAGTGGGCTTTTCAGGGGTCTCCTCAGGCTTTGATGAGAATCGTTCCATCAGGGTCTTCCACAAACCCTTCTTCTCCTCGTCCATCTGCTGCATGTTCCCTGGAACACACCGGTAAGGCACATCAGTTCTTGGAATCATGTGTCACTTTTTATTACAATGAACATCGGGAAAGGGGGGAAAATAACTTCACAAATGTATTTCACCTGTACAGTCGCTGACAGATAAGATATTTACAACATCGGATGGATAGATGCATTAGTAGCCATTGCAAAGTGCCATGAAACTGAATCCTGGCCATGCTTCACACAATATAATATATATTATACATGTCCCAAACAGTCAGTGTTTGGCAGTGTTCAGTTGTTGCATGACTGGAGTAAAAACGGTTCTAAAGTCTGTCTGTCTGTGATATGATGACCCTGAGAAGTCTATCAGAGGGCCGCAAATCAAACAGATGATGTCCAGGGTGGGTTGGGTCTTTCAGTATGTCGACTGCTAAGGAACTGCTAAAGAACAAATCCCCCAAAAAAGGGTAGTAAGTTGCCAGTGATGTTTTAGCCAGTACTGACAGCCCACTGATGGGCTCTTCTGTCTGCTGCTGAGCAGCTGGCATACACTCGATAGAGTGGCAGTAGTAAGGACACCAGCAGCTTCTGCAGCAGCTTGTTTTTCCTAAAAAGAGTCGCTGCTGTGCCCTCTTCACTACTGTTGTGGTGTTGGTGGTCCAGAACTTAGGCAATGTCTTCTGGAACAAAAAAAACAGGAACCCTTTCCATACAGTCAAGTCAATGTATAATGACTCTAGGTCTGCGCTTTCCTTTGGAAGTCTATTATGAGATTATTCTCGGAACACTATGCTGTCAGTCTAGACCAGGGGTTCTCAACCTTTTCTGCTTTAAGGCCCACCTATTCTATTTGTAACAAGCGGAGTTCCATTAAAAAAAGATCCCCGATTTGGGCTAGTTTTTCCTGTAGCTGAAGTCTGTTTTTTTTTTTAAACAGTCAACCGGCTTACCAGCTAGAGTTGGGTGTCTTGTCTCCAGATGCCACTTTCCTTTTGAAGGCTTCAGCTCCTCATTTGACATTGTTAAGCCACACTCAACACACTGGGCTTTGGGCACCTCTATTGATAAAGCCATATTTTATGTAATCCGGATTGTATTTTTGCAGAACAGAAAAAGTTTTTGCTAAAATATTACGACCATCATTAGCATAGACATTTTTTCCCACTTCAGGGACTTTTCACTACCTATTCTAAGTACACCCCAGTATATAACATTAGCTTGTCAAACTGAGCGCATCAAATAGAAGTTGGAACCAATAATATAGCTACTTTGATAGCTGCTATTTATTTAAGTTTAACATGGTTACTCTAAAACATCTCATTTCCAAACAACTTGAAAACATTTCTCAGCCCACTAGATGGCGCTGCACGGTCCACTAATAGGCCCCGGCCCATTGGTTGAGAAACACTGGTTTAGACTTCATCCCTGTGCACTGTCTAATCTGCTCCGGAGATCACTCCAACCACTGTTGTATCATTAGCAAACCTGATGGTAGTGCATTTGTTCTTACCATTCTTTTTTTCTGTCAGACGAATTCCTGAATGAACTGTCAGTACATTGTTATGATTTGCAATAATCTACAGCTTTAAATGAGCATGTATAAAACACATTTCTGTAAGGCACACACATCAAGCCAAGTACTGATTCTTACCACAAACCAAGTTTGTTAAATCAACAATATTGTGTAGTAACCAAATTATTCCAAATAGTTTAGCATTGTACACCAATTGATTTTCATAAAGTAAGAGAAAACTGGATCAACACTAACCATTTTTCTCCTTTTGGTCTGGCCATGTCCTTTAAGGACTGAAGTACCACTTACTGTATCTAGAGAATATGACAAAGCTACAGGCCATCACATAGTTGAAACTGTAGATGAACATGAAGTTCTGAAATTGTTCCCTTACCTGTTGATAACAACATCCGACACTCCTCAACTGTAACACCTGTGAAACTTGTGTCCTTTGCTCGAGGAAACTGTGTCAATACATTTGAAAAACAATTCAAATTTTCTATTTAAAATTTGTTTCCAAATCCACAAAATGTCATTTAACAGTAGTGACTGATATTTCTATTACCAGCCAAACTCTGCTTCATGCATTTACTGCAACCTAAAAAAAGAATATACGGGTCATTCCACGTCAGTTCAACCAGGGCCCACGCACTTAGGTCTCAAAAAATTCTGAAAAAATTACCAGGTGTACCTATGTTACCCAGGAGACGCACTGTAGAATATACAAAGATTTTTAAAATATTTTTTCCTTTATTCTCCATGATCTTTTCTTTTTTAAAACACCAATTTGACTTGTCTTATGCAAATCTTTCTTTTTCACTTTCCACCCTGAACATGGGCAAAATGCACCATTGACATCAATATGTTTTGTATAGAGCCACCACAGGTGGCAGTGTGGTGACTCTATATAAAACATATTGATGTCAATGGGGCATTTTGCCCATGTTCAGGGTGGAAAATAAAAAAGAAAGATTTGCATAAGACAAGTCAAATTGGTGTTTTCAAAAATAAGGGATCATGGAGAATAAATAAAAACATATTTAAAAAATCTTTGCATATTCCCACAAGGTGTTTGGGTGCTCTGAAAATGATAACCAAAATGATTTTTCAGACTTGTGAGGTCTGCTGTTCAGACCCTGAAGGGATTTGTTTTCTGTTCATTGCTTTGTGAGAGTGTTTCTACTTATCTCAGTAAGGAAAATAAATCAAGAGCCTATGTTGAGTACAAATATGTCTTCTGAAGGCTTAAACAGAGCCCAGCCAGTCAATCAAATTTGTATCAACTTTGAGGGACAGCTATGGCCATGCAGGATTATCCAGACCAAACGTGACATACATACTATTCCTATTTATGTACCAGCATGCACAATTTGAGCCTCTTACATGGTTTAGTTCTTGCGCTGTGGGCTTGTGAACTTTGACAAAAAAGAGGCCGAACAAAATTGACACCCCCCTCCCCCTGTAAAACTGGCTGTATCTTGGAAAGTATTGATCTTACATAAGAGTAATTTACAGTGTGTCTCCTGGGTAACATAGGTACACCTGGTAATTTTTTCAGAATTTTCTGAGACCAAAGTGCGTCAGAAAAATGTGCAGTGGTCTCTTATTTTTTTTTCCACAGCTGTACATCTAACCACAATGAAATCACTGAACTCAACACTCAGTTGCCATGCATCAAATTTACTCAATTATGTAAGCACTAGTTAACAAGGTAATCGATGCCGTATGCCAGTACTGTAGCAAGAAACAAAACAGGAGAATGACAAGGTTAAAATCCCTGTGCGCAACCCTTCTTTCTCCAGGTGCTGATGATGTGCAGTTGAGCTAAATGGAAATCTCAAAGACGAGTATGTCGCACACTGGAGGATATATTTTTGGTGCACTTTCAGTAAACACACAGATTAGGATGCACAATAAATAGTTTACTAAACTACTTGCTACCAGTGTTCAAGCTTAAACATTCTGTTTAAAGCATTAATACTAAAAAAGACGAATAAACCTTTACAAAAAAAATAACTGTATATGGCACAGTTATACTGCTGTTTTTCTGAAGTACAATGCCGTTAAGTAATATTTTCGTGTAATGCCGCTTTTTTCTCGTGTCTAAATATTGCATTTCCTGGATATGAACTGTAATTATATGTAACTATAATTCCTCCAAAACTGCAGTTTGGCTACTCAGAATACCGCAATATTGACACCTGAAGTAGTGTAGTTATTGTCAGGGAACATCACAATAAACAAACATGATTGACCTCACCATCATCATTACCAGGGCGAGATCCTAAAAAAAGTCCAGATTTGTAGGACAAAGACAGATTTGTAGGCAACCCTTACCTTTTCCCTGTACATGTTACTGTTGATTCGGGCCAAGCTTTCGTACATCTGGTCACATTTTTCTGGGTCTGACAACTGCCAACACAGACATACACACGAGAACACAGTGCTAAGACACATTTCACTTATTTACACATCAACACCATGAGTAGCCTAGTTGCATATTTCCAAAACGAATGCAATTAAAACGGTTTAGGCTACAGCAGAGGTGTTATACAACGCAAGTCTAGGACACAATACAACTAGTTTAGTAGTTAGACGACTAAATAGATTTGCCCTGCCGGTGTCAATCTAATTTACTCATATCAGAAATTAGGATTAATGTTAAACATAAGTAGGCCTACATCAGAGTGTGGTAACGTTATTCTGTTAAGAAAACGATGAAACGGCTCATGACGAGGTCATGCATAGTTGTAAGCTAGTTGGCCATCATGAAGTGACTAGAATCAATTCGGGAAAATCGTGGATCCACAAACCTGGGTATTTTCTCCTTCACGAAATGCATGCGCTACTCTCTGTCGAAGGAACGTGCCTAAATCACGACCTTTTTTTGATTCGTCCCTTGGCCATTCTTCGCAGAGTTTGAGAAATCGTCTATACCTTGTGGCGGACATTTTTGTGAGGTTAACGCATATATACGGTCTATGGGTTAAAGTTAACTTTGATGTACGCTAATACCAGGCGACAAGTAAATTCCTATTTTATGTCCTGTTTTAGTCATACGTTCTCAGAAACATAGAACTGGTCAACATCAATCACGGGCATACTAGACACAGTAACAAATCTAAATATTTAGGGACACCTTTAATAAGAAATCGCTGCTCGCTCGGTTGCCGTAGCTTCCTTTTCCGAATGGTATAACTTCCGGGGGTCATTACACGGAGGTCAAAGTGTCCATGCGTGTTATATATTCTTCAACTGTATGGTTATAGACGTTTATAGATATAGGATACCAAATAAATCTGGTCGTTTTCACAAGTAGAATTCATTAAATATGAGTGGACCGACAAAGAAAGCCGGATCGGCGTCATCTGGAGTCTCGGAATGGATCGGGAAAGCCTGTCGTTTTGCCACAGACAGAAATGATTTCAGAAGGTAAATAACGTTAGCCAATAACAAACATTTCGCTTTAAACTAGACAACTATTGTTATTATCTTGTAGTTGGAGTGAGAAACTATGTTTTTGAATAATAAATGATTGCAATAAATCCCAGGGACAAGTAGGCGAATGAATGAATGAATGCGCAGTCTTCGGATTAAGGGTGTCTGTTGAGTTAGCTTTTGCCCTCTGTATAAAATCTTGTATTCGTGTGTTGTGTTTTCAAAGGAATCTCCTCGTCAACCTGGGTCTGTTTGCAGCAGGCGTTTGGGTAGCGAGAAACCTGTCAGATTTTGACCTCATGGCCCCTCAGCCAGTAACATAGGTGGACAGAAGTGTGTGGAAATCATAATGCAACATTAATGTAACAGGTAAAATAATGCCAATGTATACTTTTTGCACTGTCAGCTTTAATTGCTGGAACTGGGCTGGGATGACAAAATCATATTAATAATCATGTTTGTATTGATTGACTTTTGTTGTGCAATATAGCTTTACTGTGTAGTAATCACATTGAGCCTCATTGTATATCCTTATATTATGATGCTGAACTGATGGGGCAAAATGTCCCCTGATGACAGTTGTCTATGTGTTTTTTTTTTTTTTTTTTTTTTTTTTTTTTTTTAATAAATATTATTATTTCTATTGTAAAGGCACACTTTAATTCCATTAAAATGTGCATACCCTCCTACATTATTTTGTAGACTAGTTGTTGCTCCCATATGAAGTGCCATCATGGACATGTCATGCAGTTCAGTGGTTTAGCAAGTGAGACCACTTTAAATAATCATGATTTGTTTCTTGTTGTTTTTTTTGTCATGTATTCACAGGAAAACTCCTAATATTGCAGTTAAAATATGAATAAAGATTTTAATGAATGTTTTTATTAGCTTAATACAGCTCAAATAAAGAACGTTTACCCTTGCATATGACCCTTCATACTAGACACTGACACAGTCTTTCTTGTTGTCTTAGATGCTGACCAAACTATCCATCTTAAAAGAAAATGGCCTGCTACACAGTGACCAATGGCTGGAAGGGGTTGTCTCCCGTGATAGTGTGTTGAATTAAGAATTTTCTTATCGTAATAAAAGTGTTCTGTTTGTGCTGCTTTCTAAGTTTTGCTTGAGAGGTGACATGCTGTGATATTTAAAATGGATAAAAGTTCCCTAAAGTAAAAGCAGCAGCTTCTGTGTGTGTTTATGATATTTTTCTTGGAGCTATTGATGTGTCTGTGAACATACAAGGTCTGAGTTTTTATTTAGTATCTAAAAGTGAGCACCATTAAGAGAAAGAAGCTCTCAGTTAATGTCTCAATAATGATCATAATCATTTGTTACTGGCCAGGTATGCTCACACACAAGGATTTCGTTAATACCTACAGATTTCATAGATCACATGGGCATCCGTGGCCTACTGGTTGGGGAATCAAACTTGTGACTGGAGGGTGGCTGGTTCGATCCCTGACTGGTAGGAGTGGGGGGGGGGGGGGGTGATTGAATAACGCTCTACCACATCCACGGAAGAGGTGCCCTTGAGCAAGGCACCTAACCCCCAACTGTTAGGGTGCCGGATTAAGGGGCTGCCCAATGTTGATCACTGACTGATGGGTAGAACTCCTCCCCACATGAAAGATTATTTAATGTGTTAAATTGTCAAAAAGAACCCCAGGGCCTATTCGATACTCACACATATCTAAGAATAAGAAACAGGCTACTATACATCTCACAGCGATTTGAGAGACTTTCTTTCTTAAGTTGTTGGCTTTGTTTGAGTAATGGGAAGTTGTGATGCACTCTGTCTTGTAAAGGACACCAGGCAACGTTTTCGTGTTAATTAATCATCTTCGTAAATCGGTATATGGTTAAATGACTCATTACAGGGCGAATGAAGTTTTCTGATGATACTGCAATTGTGGGGTGTATCAGGGACGAGCAAGAGGAGGAGTACAGGAGCCTGGTGGAGGACTTTGTGCATTGGTGCAAACTCAATCACCTTCAACTCAACACTTCAAAGACCAAAGAGATGGTGGTGGATTTCTGCAGGTCTAAGCCCGCTCTGCTACCAGTCTCCATTGATGGGGTCAATAGGGAGGTGGTAAGCACCTACAAGTATCTGGGTCTTCATCTGGACAATAAACTGGACTGGTCAGCCAACACTGATGCACTCTACAAGAAAGGACAGAGCAGGCTTTACTTCCTGAGGAGGCTGCGGTCCTTCAATGTGTGCAGCAAGCTCCTCAGGATGTTCTACCAGTCTGTTGTGGCCAGTGCCCTCTATGCGGTGGTATGCTGGGGAGGAAGCACAAAGAAGAAGGATGCTGGGCGACTTGACAGGCTGGTAAGGAAGGCTGGCTCTGTAGTGGGAGCTGAACTGGAGTGCATCACTTCAATATCTGACAAAAGGACCCTAAACAAACTGATCAACATCTTGGACAATGAATGTCATCCACTCTACAGCACTATCAAAAAGCAAAAGAGCTTGATCAGCTGGAGACTTCGCTCACTGCCATGCACAACTGAAAGGCTGAGGAAGTCATTTGTCCCCAGGGCCATTGAACTGTTCAATGCCTTAGTGTGCCCCGGTGTATCCGACCCGCCAACCTTCAGTCTCACAAAGTGTCAGACATCGTGAGAAGCAGGATCAGTTTACATCCTGCATCCCCAGCACAGAGGCAGGCTAACAAAACGCTAGCGATTGTTGCAAACGTGTATAATGGCAGAGCCGGCAAAGAAGCAGCGAAAACCCTTGATGGAAGACGAAAAGGAAAAGAGCTTCAGACCGAGCGAGGGCTCGCACACGTATCGACACGTACAGACGCTAGGGGGAGCTTCGTAGAGAAAAAGCATCAGGCTTGCCTGGTGTACCTTTAATTATTCTAGGCTACTTTGATTGTCGTGTAATGATAAAGAAAACGAAAGTAAAGTAATGTTTCAAAACAAATTAGGGTAACTGGCAACATGATTGGGTATGAAGAGCATCCCAGAGAGGCAGGTCTAGAAGTAAAGATGTATTCATCACTCTGTAAACCTGTGTGCACAAATTATGAAACAATGTAATTTTAATGTTTCTTAACATGAAATTCTGAAGCATTTGAGGAGTTCATCATATACAGGCAGGGGTGGACAGTAACTACATGTACTTGATTACTGTACTTGATTTTTGAGTATCTGTACTTAGTATTAATATTTTTTGAAACTTGTGACTTTTACTCCACTACATTTGAAAGACAAATACTGTACTTTTGACTCCACTACATTTGAAATATGAGCATAAAGTATTTGTTACTTTTAACCACATTTGAGTCTTTGAATGCAATAATGCATTTTTTTCCAATAGTGCAATTTGAACTTGGCCGAATAGATTCTTCATCAGAACATCCTCCATGTAGCCTGGGAGAACACTAACCTGTTTGCAATAAATTCTTCATCAGAACATCCTCCATGTAGCCTGGGAGAACTACACTAACCTGTTTACAATTGAGACTTGAGAAGTGGTCTAGTCTTAGTTAATCAGGTTATCCGCATGATCATTGTGAAATTGAGCACCTGACATTCACCACATAGCTATATCTTAGCGTACATCATTAAACGATAAATAATCTACTCAAAATTGAGTATGGTTTTGTATTTGGCAGTATAATTTATATATATATATATATATATATATATATATATATATATATATATATATATATATATATATATATATTAATGATTAATATATAATAATGATTTAAATTATATTATTGCATCCATTTGAATAGTTGCAAGGTTATGAAAATAGGTCAAATGTTTTTGTTGGATGTAAGTCCTATGAGTGACCAAATTATGAATACCCTATTACTGTAATGACCAAATAAACATTACATTACAAACATTAAAAAGGACAAATACTTGTACTTCTGGATACTTTTAAGTAAAGTAAAGTATTTTTAAAAGCAAGTACTTTGTACTTCAACTTTAGTAAAACATCTGACTTAGCAACTTTCATTTGTATTGGAGTAATATTTGACAAGGTAACTATGCTTTCACTTAAGTAAATGAATTATCTACCTCTGTAGGACATAATATAAAAACATATTCAGAGAAATCTTTGTAAACAAGAGATAGAGCTGAAAAACAATATTTGATGGCCATGGTCTTTTGGACCTCAGATGGCACTGCATCAAAACCAGATCAATTCACAAACTTTAACAATGCAACAGCCAAAATTGTATTGAGACATGATACAGAAAATACCACTGTCTTATCTGGGCCTGAGCTTGTTTAAAATGGACTGAGGTAACATGGAAAAAGGTCCTATGGTTAGATCAATCAAAATTTGCAATTCGTTTTGGAAATCATGGACTCATCTGGGCTAAAGAGGAGAGGCGTATCCAAGTATACAACTTATCCAACTTGTTTTAGTGCTAGTTCAAAACCCAACACCTAGGTGGAGGTGAATTAGTGCCTACAGCATGGGCATCTTGCACATCTGGCAGGCACAATCAATTCTGAATGATGTATACAGGTTTTGAGCAACATGAGCAAATTTAATTCTGAACATATTTAAACCATATTTCTCCATATAGAAACAGTCCAGGACCTGGTGCTGAAATGGCCTGTCTGCAGTCCAGACCTGTCAAATTAGGTGCATAATAGAATGAAAAACATGATTAAGAATACCCCTGTTGAGCAACTGCAATCCTATATTGGGCAGGAATGGGATAACATTTAATTCTCAAAACTCTAGCAACTAGTCTCCTCAGTTCCAAAACATTTACAGAATGTTATTAAATGAAGGGGTGAAGCATGGTAGCCTAAACATTCCCTGTCCCAACTTTTTTTGAAACATGTTGCTGGCATCAAATTCAAAATGAACATATATATTATTTTCCATGATTTTTTTTTTTCATTTTCAACATTTGATATGTTGTCAATGTCCTTTTTGCAGCTAAATATGGGAGCTTGTATCACAATCGGTTTTTATTCATTATTCAAATGCATGCCATTTACTTTTAAAACATGTTTCAACTACTTTTTTTTTTTTATGATTTGCTTTTGTTTAAGCAAAATGCGCTGGAAATAAACTTGCCTTAATGAATGAGCATTTTGCTCCAGTAGGTGGCAGGTGTAACCAACCAATACAAATTCAAAGAAGAAGAACCGTGTTACCATGAGGCCGGATATCCGTTTGGTTTGAGCAACGCCATTTCATTTCAAAGTCTCGCTCCTTCGACCCACGAGATCGACAGAGGTCCGGAGATCCTTTTAAAGCAACATTGACGGTAATTTGCACAAATGTTTTTGCAAGCTTTGTATGATTTGTGGCGGTGTGATTTTCAACGAAACTGCTACTAATTGCTTTGTTGGCGCCACATCCTTCACCGGGAATGTAGCATAATGCGGCAGCCATTTCCAAAGCCTATGTAACATTAGCTAACGACATTCTCTGGCAAACGGTAGTCTTGCTCACAAACAGCTAGCTGCTAATTGCTGCTAGCTTGAGACTGAAAAGGTAACATTGGACGCAAATTAAGTGTGAATGAGTCGTGGGCTTATCTTTGTCTTTATATATCGTTTATATACTAGCAACATAAATGTCAACAATGTATTATTGTGAGCGTGTTTTTCACGGCTAATGTTTCTAAGCTTATTAGCCGCCTGAACGGGTTATTTGATGATTGGTAGCAATCCAGCTATCTTAGGAAAGCTAACCAGGTATCATAGCCATGTCTTGTCCGCCATTTTGAACTGTAGACAATAGCGGAGTCTGGTAACCTAACCTACAGTTTTCAATTGACAAGATGTGCAAGACCTTAATGTTAATTTAACGTCAACGGGCTGATTCACAGACAGAGGACGCTATGTCGAAAATGTTTCGAGGTTTCGAGGCTAAGAATGTAACTTACCAACGTTAGCGACCGTTACGTCGTTTGATTTAGCCTAGCATTATAATGTGCAAACATTAGCGTTGAATAACACTATCCAACGTTTCTGGACTAAAGTTAGGGCACGTACTAACGTTACGCAGTTTTAAGGTTCACGTTAGTTATATTAGGCTCAGTTTAATTTAGTTTTGTCATCTAACATGTATGATGTCATCAGTTCTCACAGACATCAATGTAGACGTTATTATTGAAGCGTAATGTTGACTAACGTTAACTGTTGGCACTGCCATTAACCAAGTTAACGTTACTGAAGATGCGGTCATTCAACCATTAGCATGATAATTAACGCTAACTCTAGTTTCCTATTTTTGCTTTCAGGATTCGTTAGCCTGTTAAGGTGAATATGACGGATAACTCACGTGAGGGGCTTTATTCATTTTAATTGGATATTTGGTTCATATTTGCTATGAACAATGCTAAAATGTAACTCCAGTGTTCAGTGTTAAAATGTAACGTTAACTGGTAAGCTGAATTCCGCACCACACCAACATGCAGACATTTGTTGCGAACTTTTCAGCTATTTACGTACTCATTTCATGGTCATTAATATCCCATGGATAATTAAACTAGAACTGCTACCTTTTGCACGCTTCCGCCCCTTTCTGTTGCAAGATGTTCGTGGGAAACAGCTAATATTAGGGAGACTAATTACAGATAAAGTTAAGGCCATTAGGTTGAGATTTCCTGCTATGATGGGCTTGCCCTTAGTGCCTTAAGGGGACTCCTTCACATCATTCAAGTTGTTTGCTGGTTCTTCCGTCAGGGGCTGTAGGACTCATGTTATTTCAAGTATCTGGGTGTAAACGTTCGGTCTTTGGTTTAGCTTATTTTATGCATTGTTGCATTTGCCATTGTGAAGTTGCTCTTCCAGCCCCTTTGAACAAGTATAACTTGACAAAGCATGAATCCCTTTTATCATTTTGACAGCTTCAACTATAAGATTTGAAACCAAACCAGAAGTGCATGTTATGGGGCTTTTGGCCCCACCCCGGTACATGTGAATGGTTAACTTGTGGGAAATGGGGCCGGATTGTTCAAGTGACAAGCAAGAAAGTTGCGCCTAAGCCTCACACTTGTGGTGTTTTGTTGTCAGAGCCCAACATGCACAGAGATTGCCCTCTGGACTGCAAGGTGTACGTGGGGAACCTGGGGAACAATGGCAATAAGACGGAGCTGGAAAGGGCCTTTGGCTACTATGGCCCCCTCCGCAGTGTCTGGGTGGCCAGGAACCCCCCAGGGTTTGCCTTCGTGGAATTTGAAGACCCCAGAGATGCAACAGATGCAGTGAGGGAACTTGATGGAAGGTAAAGTTCAGATGAGAAATGTAAAAATATATGCTAATGTATGACTGAGGATACGAGTTAGGTTTTTTTTATTTCATTTTGTATTCCTTTTTTCGTTTGTTTTTGATGCACCGCACCAGGTTAGAGTTTTGCCTAATGCTAATTTACATATATTTATGGACCTGTTGTATAAAGTCACTTTTTAGCTAGTTCAACTTATTTATTCTCAACAGTAATTTGGTAATAGTAATCATGTTAATGTATTTGCAGGACATTGTGCGGCTGTCGGGTGCGGGTGGAGCTGTCCAACGGTGAGAAGCGCTCCCGCACCAGGGGCCCGCCACCGTCTTGGAGTCGGCGCCCGCGGGATGACTACCGTCGGCGGAGCCCGCCAGCTCGGCGCAGGTAACCGCACCCTGTCCACCCCCTCACCTGACTTCAATCTCAGTGGTGGTCTGTGGGTTATGACTAACCTTTTTTTTTTTTTTGTCCTATCTCCAGTTTAACCTTTCCTGTATTTTCCCTTGCTCTCCTCACGCTGCTACTCTGCCTTGTACCAGTGTTATAAGTCATTCAGACGGTGTTTTTGGTGTCATACAGCCATAGGCTAGTGTGTGTGTGACCATGTAGGGCTTTCTAAACAGTCATTATCCTCTGTCATTTTTTATCATTAAACATAATTCAGATCATTTCAAACCCAAACATTAGTGACTGGGCTGTCAGGCCAAAACGATCTAAATGTTCATTAAAGGGGAGCTCCGGTCTAATAACAACCTTGGGTTGACTTTTTTTAGGTGGTGACGAGTGTACATTTTTGTTTGGGACCAAACCATCATTCGGTGCAGGTTTGAGACTAAACAGAAATATGTGGCATATAGCATAGTCTTTGGGGGCAACTTTGCTATGTCAATGTAAACCTCTTTTGTAATTGTGTATAGAAAGGATATAAAAATACCTGTTTGTGCAATCACTGCTTCAGGTTGCCTGCTGTCTTGTGAGGACTTTGTACAAGTTGATTACCGAGCGCTCCTTTTGCAACCATTGACAGTTGCTTGTACTGCATTTGATAATTGACTTGTACGGACCTTCTCCACACCAGATGGAGGCACCGTAAAAAGAGCCATGTAATGCACTGACTGCACAAACAGTTTGGTACCCTCTTACCCTTTTCCCCTTTGTAATTGTATGTTTATCTGCAGAGACCCTCTCCATAGTAGCAGATGTTTAAAAAATATATATTTTTTTAAAGCCTAGCTAATAGCTTTAAAAGCGATTACTCTAGAGATGGTACACTTTAGATTTACTTTGACGTAGCTGTGATGTATGTGGTTTTGTTTAAATTTATTCAGTTGAAAATGCATATTCTGGTCTTACTCAAAACTTCAGCGATTTATGTCATTTTGGTCCAAAATGAAAATTTACCCTCGTTACCATCCATGAATGTACCCCGGGTAGTTGTTAAACTGCTTTCTTTTTTTAACTCATTTCTCAAAGCCAAGCACTTTAACAAAGTTTAGCAAGTCCCTGTCCCCAGCTGGCAGCCCACGTCTAAGTCTAAATTGTTCTCCTGCATTTTTGGGAAGGGAGGGATTGTATGGATTTGGTTGGTTGCAATGCTAGCTTTTGTTTAATTTTTTTTCTTAAGGTTGTTTTTATTTATTTACCATCTATATTAATTAAAAAAATGAACCCCGTTGCAGAGTCACCACCATGCCTCTTCTCACCAACCTGTGACTCACAGTCAACTAGTCCTCTTTCAGCATCATGTGACCGCTGATCAGCGTGCCCCAATCAGCTTGGCTGGTGCTGTGTCTCATGACCCAGGCATGGCCAACCTTCAGGTCGCATCAGCCCATTGGTTCCTGAGCATGCCGTTCTCAGCCTCCTCCTCCAACCTCCTTCTCCTCCAACCTTAACCCAATCGGCAGCGGCCCACTTCACATATCCGACCAATCAGCGTTTTACGTTCCCAAATGTCTACACTACAACCTGCCAGCAGCAGCCCTCGGCTAACCAATAAAAGCAGGAAAAATCCACAGCCAGCCCCCATCCGCCAGACAACTAATCACCTCGCAGCATCTGGCCAGTCCTATTCAGCCAATTCTGCCTACCCAGCCGACAGTCTGCCTCCCCTTCGTCATTTCTAGCTTGTTGAAAACCAAAAGACTAGTAAGTTTTTCCTGCTTCATACGGTTTACTGCTGATAACAGTTTTAAAGTGAAGAGAAAGGTGCTCCCTTTTCTTGTCAGGCAAAGGGTTGGTTTTGAATCATTTTTATTTTCCTTTTCTTTGTTCTGTTTCTGAGATCTCAGTTTAATAGAGATTAGCTCTTGACACTGCTTTGATGCCTCCAAACAGTTTTAAGGAAGGTGTAGATGAGGCCCATGTGTGTTTCAAAGCAGCATCAAAGACATTTGACCTCTATGAGAAGCAGACCTGATGAGAGCTTTTCTTTGTCATTTGGTTCATGGGTTGGGATTTCTACGGTGTATGAGTGCTTTGGTATGTGTGTGAGAGGAAGTGCTCTGACAGCTCATTGGGTAACTTTGACTTTCCTGGTATGTTAAGGGCCCTTTTCATTTATTGGGTGTGGTCTAGGTCCCACAGTGAAATGGGTGCTTATAGAACTGTTTTACTTGCCCAGATGTTGAGTTACAGTTCTTTCTTCTGAAATCCTGAAACGGCAGAATTTTGCCAGTCCAGCCCTATGAGGGAATCGGATGAGTTGGGTTCAGATTTCAGTTTCCAGCCATCCCCTCCTAAAAATCCTGTCTCCCTCCCCCTATCCTTTTAGCAGGAATGGGGAAGATCATATGTGTCTAGCACAGGCAGTTGTGAGCAGGAGCGGGAATAGTGCATTAAAGGGGTTTAAGAGACAAATGGGGCAGGTCTCCACACCACCGTATGCGCTCTCACCCTTTACTCTTTTCTCTATCCGTTCCTCCTCCTCTCAGATCCCCTAGGAGAAGGAGCTTCAGCAGGAGTCGTAGCAGGTAAGTACGCTCACCTTTTTCTGCTGGTGTGCCATAAATCGGCCCTTTGATGGCCACAGAGCTGGTGGATTCTGAAGCTACTATAGCAGTAAGACATAGGAAATCAGAATACAAAGACTGTTGTGCACTAGGGCTTAAAATAACTCTCCTTTTCTGTCCGCTTTAGGTCCCTCTCCAGAGATCGCAGGAGGGAGAGGTCTCTGTCACGGGACAGGAACCACAAACCATCTAGATCTTTCTCTAGATCACGCAGGTAAGCTCTTTGGCCTGCTCTACTGTTAATGTAGGCTTTAGCAAACATGCCTTTGTAATGTCTGAGTAATTGATGAGAAATGCACTGTAAACAGGTTATTTTTCTTTGAAGGGGTTAGCTGCTTAGTTTGCATACTTTCTCAGTCATCTTTGGACAGCTGATACTATTGACACACCCATGCCAAATATCTCTGGGATTTATGAACTTGTGTTTGCCCTCTACAGCCGCTCCAGGTCTAATGACAGAAAGTGAAGCCCATGCTGTGTGAAGCAAAAGAAGAACATTTCGCCGGTCAGAGTTTATGGCAATGAGAAATCATAACGGTCGCCCATCAATGGATATTACTGCCCCAGAGTCTCTTTTTTTTTTTCTTCTTTTTTTTTTTACGCATCAATTTTAGCTTTTACCTTTTTAGTCTTTCTTTTTTTGCAGTGTGCATTTTCCCCCTGCTGTGATGTGTAAGGTACCTGATATCTTCTGTGATTTTTTTTTTTTTTTTTGTAAATAGTTGTTGTATTCAGGTGTCATGCTCTATTGTTAGTCCACCATTATTTCTTGGCAGCATTCCACTGCTTCTGTCTCATAATGGACTTTTTGTCTTTATATTGGTAGTCTGAATGTAAAGATCACACATTATAACTGTAGTCTGTTTTCCAAATGTGTTTTTATTTTTATTTTTTTTCCCCTGTTTTTATTTTATATTTTTATTTTCTCCAGCTATTCATGTAAAAACATCTGGTATTCCGGTCCCAAACTTCAAGATGTAGAATGTTTTTGGTTTTTTTACGCTGCCATTTCATATAGAAGGCTCTGGTTCCTCCTAGTAGAGTGTATGCCAGGGCTTCACAAGGGAAATGAATGATTGAATGAACTGAATGGCAATGTGAAATGGCTTCTTTTTTTAAAACCCATGGAAGTTTTCCCCCATATTTGTACCGTTTATAATGTTATCAAAATTAAAACTGGTTACACAAGTAATTGTCTTGTCTTTGAAATGCAACACAAACTGTGCTACCTCAAACACAGCACAAAATGAATTTGCCTTAGGCAAATGTCCTACTCTATTGTGCACTGGTATGTTTGTGTAGCTCTGATAAAGTACCACTAAACTCTAGATTGTTGTGTTAATGCAAAAATGTAGTTTTTTTGTAGAAGTTTACAAGAAATGGACACTATGTTCTGACAACCTGTCATTGGAACAGAAGCAAGGCAAGTTCATACTAAATATATGTTTAAATAACATTCAGACCCCTAATTTAAACAACAGGGAAAGTGCCAAGTCAGTCAATGAGCAAAGTCTCACACATGAACTCCAATAAAATGAAATCCACTGATGGCTGTGCTTAAGATCTTTGTCATAGTATTAAATATGCAAATACATTCATTAGTAAGGAAATATGGTCATAAAAATCCTCAGCAGTCTGAAGGTATGGAAAATTATGGAATTTTGACATGCAAAAGGTGTAGGAACCCTGGTTGTAGTCTAGTCTAATTCTATTAAATCATGGAACCCTGTGTATCCAGTTTGATAATTTTACCTGCATAGTAACTACCTACCTGTAGGGAAAATGTCAGAAACAGTCAAAGAGTATTGTGGTAAAAAATAAGTATTCATCTACAAAGAGGCAAAAAGTAAGGCACAGGCAAGCCCACCATACGGCAGAGTACAAAGCTTTATTCACAACACTGGAAACAGGTTACAAACACACACGAATAGATGAGCATGAGAGTCATAGACAAAATCTTACCATTATTTATAGGACTAAAACAGGTGCTCTTGATGGATTACAAAGAAAAGAATAGTGAAAGCTGTCATGATAAGAGATAAGCTGTTATTACCTCTGAATCCCTAAGGGGGAGGTTGACCTGTCATAGGTAAGAGAAAATACAAAATAACAGATCAACCTTTTATTTTAATGTCTAAAGTGTAGCCAGTTGGACAAAAGCAACCCCAGTTCACTAGACCACTAACAGCTGGGAATTTCCCCACAGCATACAAAACACTTAATCATAAGCATTACCCCACTGAACTACTTTTTTTGTTATGTTAGTGCACCTCTGGGGTGTCTGAGTCACTCAACCGATTTTAAGACTATATTTCATATATTTTAGAATTGAAACCTGTATTATTTTAGAATTTAATGAATTGGTGTATCTATCTGTGTGGCAATCAGGTGATATTTGCGGTGAAAGGTGAGAAGCACAGCTGAACTCAGGCTGCCCTGCCCAATGTGTGGGAGGCTTTGTGTATTCAGTAGCTACAATAAAACTAGTTCCAAGAAGAGTGCTACTTTCATCTCACCTAGCAGCTTTTTTAATTGGATACACTTAAACAGAATTATCTGAGTGTGTAAGTTTGTCACAAAAGGTTTTGGTTGAGTGAGACATTCTGGTCATATTTTCATGATCCATACATTAGCGTATTAGCATTTTGCAACAAGATATTTAAGTCAAATACCGGGCAATAGTTTCTGTCTGTCAACAGAAGCCTGATTACTGGCCTGGAGCTAGTTGTAAGAAATGCATTCATCTTGTTGAGCAGCTTTGACATATTTTACAGCAGTAGCAAGTTGAATAGTTTTTGTAATTTGGTGCACTTAAATGTATCTTAATTAAAATCTGATAAATACAGTGTATAGATCAGAGGGAAAAAAATGGAAGGGGGAGGGGGCAGTTTGCTCAGGATCAGTATTTGCATATTTGCTTTTAACTTACCGAAAGCCTACGCATGCCATTTATTTATTCACCTGCTGCCTGCAGCCTACTTCCAAAACTCCAAAGCTGCTGTCAGATTTTGTTCTGAGGACACAAGTTGTCTATGGTGTATCAACAACACTCAATAACAGTTTATTTGATGTGTTAAAGCTGCAGTTGGCTGACAGATTGAGGGGACTTAGTCAAAATTTTTAATGTTTACAACTCTGTGCACGCCCCTTCCTCACTATCACTGAGCACCCTCTCATCGAGTTTGTGCTCGTCAGTGCGCACCACACTGCACCAGACTGTGATTGACAGTCAGATCTCACACAGCCCTGCTCTGATTGGACCAGAAGAACCAGGAGCTGTTGATTTTTGCAAAAGTAATAAAAGGCTCTAGGTGGAGGTAGAAGTGCGGGGGGTTTCCTAAATCCGGCTGATTTATGTTGTTCTGTCGGAGCATAGTGTTGTTTTCAGTGAATATGATCAAAAGAAATCTTGCCTACTGCAGCTTTAATCAAATTCCCAAAAATGTGATAACAGCTAGTTCTGGGGTAGGTTAGGCTATTCAACTAGCCCGCTTGCTAGCGAGACTCAGTGGCACTTCAGTGGCACTTCTTTTGGGTTTTGGGTTGCCAGGTTTTAGCCTATGACAAAAGGCTTGAAATTGAAAGTACAGTAAGTGATTGTGTTTGTGTAGTGTGTGTTTCATACACAATCTGGCTACCTTGATGTCAAACTAACAGAAAAAAATAATGGATCAGTGATTTTAAAATTATGTTTGATGGCAAATTACAGGAGTTTTCCAGGAGAAACAACAAAACAGGAGGGTGCCGGGAGGGAGATGACCATGAAACATGGGAGAAACCCTGGAAAAACGGGAGTGTTGGCAGGTAGGGTGTAGATGTGTGAAGTCAGGACACTAGTATGTTGACATGCACCTAAACTGAATTCATCTAATGAATCTATCAATATCCAAAACAGATGGGGAAAAATCCTTCTATTGCCAGTTGGTGGCGCTATACCACACACATTAATAAGGCATATGAATATCATCATAATAATTATATCCAATATTTTTGTGAGTTTCCAACCAATTAACCAATGTGTTGTCAATGTCTGGCACACTTCCTGTTTGGTCAGCTAGTGGCGCTTGAAAGTAATTGTGGTGAATAATTACTTAATATTAATCTTAGACTGGCAAACTTCAGGAAAAACTCAGGAATCAAGTTTATTCTGTTACAAGCAGAGAGGGTACAAAAAAAAGGTCTATGGTCTATGTAGGCCTTAGCCCAGGCCTGGAAGGCCTAGGTTGGCCTGTAGCCAACTTCTCCTCTCTTCCGTTCTACATCCTTAGTCTTAGTCTAAGTCCAAGTCTAAATCTTATTCTGACAAACATTGCAGTTTAGTTACTTTTAAATGCTTTAAACAAAGAAGAAAATGGCGCCAAAACAAGCCCACATGATTGGTTCTCCAGTTGGCATCAGACACACCTACTCACACCCACTTCACACCTATCTGAATAGCATGAGGAGAGATATCTTATATATCAGAAATATCACTTATAGAATGTTCCAAACATTCTCACAATCAAATCATTACAATCCTTGTACTGAGGCTATCACAATGATACCAGACATGAATACATTTACATTTCATGACACATGGATACATTATATCAAGGTAACATCCTTTGTCCTGTGTACCTGAACCACTACATTAGCATTTGATTGGGGGAGGGGAGGGTGTCTTTGTTTTAAACCAAGAAGGGCCACATGGCAATTAAACTATTAATAATTTTAACCGTAAAATTATTGCTATCACGCTATACCAGGTTGGCAGTTTGGGTATGTGGATATCATCAGATGTATATTAACTAATATTTTGTTAATAAATTCCAAAAACTATTCTGACTTTGGCCAGCTGGTGGCGCTACGCCAGACAAGCATATTGGGTGTTTGGATGTCATATACAGCTAATCTGATTAATCTGATTGTGATATCCAACAGAAAAGAAAAAAAAACACATTCCTTCTCTTGCCAATTGGTGGCACTATGCCAGGCATGTTAATAGGACATGATATCTAATATTTTGTAAAATTTCAGATCAATCAGTCAAAGCATATAACATTTTTGGCACATTTCCTGATTGGCCAGATGGTGACGCTATGCTAGGCAAGTGAATTACACATGTGTATATCATTACAATCATGATATCCAATATTTTGTAAAGTTTCAGATCATTCCATCAAAGCATTGAACATTTTTGGTTCATTTCCTGCTTGGCCAGATGGTGGTGCTATGCATGTGAATTACACATGTGAATATCATCACAATAATGATATCCAATATCTTGTAAAGTTTCAGATCAATCAGTTAAGGCATTGCCAATTTCTGGCACATTTTCCTGCTTGCCAGTCAGGCCCATTGGGTTTCTGGATATCATCATAATATCTATTAACCTGAGAAGTTTCAGACCATTCATTCAAAGCAAAGAAACATTTGTGGCACATTTCCTGCTTGGCCAGATAGTGGCGCTATGCTAGGCATGTGAATTACACATGGGAGTATCATCACAATAATGCTATCCAATATTGTATAAAGTTTCAGAGTTAAGGCATTGCCCATTTCTGGCACATTTCCTGCTTGGCCAGGTGGTGGTGCTATGCCAGGCAGGCCCATTGGGTGTCTGGATATCATCATAATCATAATATCTATATATCTAATATCTAACCTGAGAAGTTTCAGACCATTCATTCAATGCACTGTGACTTTATGACACATTTCCTGTTTATGTGGTGAGATATTAAAATCATAACATATTACAACATATCAAAAATCCTTAACATCAGCGACATCTTGGCATCATGTTTGCCAAATTTCACATGAATCTGACAACTTTATTGTTTATGTGGAAGGGTGTTCAAATTCATAGTTTTACCATTTCGTCAAATTACAACATATCAAAAAAAGATTCTCAATTTAGAATATATACCAATGTAACTTTGACATAAATCGGATCAATCCTCTAGGAAAAGTGTGTAAAAATTGATCATGTCCACAACGCACAAAATCTCAATTACCTCACTTCCCGTGGGCGTGGCTAATGCCGTGTATATACAAAAGTTGTTTGTCTTGGGGAGGTACACCTATACCAAATTTGGTGTGTGTAGCTGAAACTATATGCCAACCACAAGTCGCAGTGACATTAGGGGGAGCTATGGAGTTCCTGGGCCACGCCTGGAGCCAAGCCTTTATTCCTGTGTATTCACTGTACCAATTAACATGAGTTTTCTCCCTGTTGGGAACCTGTTGGGTGTGGCTAATGCATTGTACATACAAAAGTTGTTCATCTTGGGGAGATACACACACCTACCAAATTTGGTGTGTGTAGCTGAAAGTATGCCAACCACGGGATCAGTCACCTAAGGGGGCGCTAGTGAGTCTCTGGGCAAAGCATCTGTAACTGAGTAGCGGGTGCAAAGACTGACAAGTGTACCAAAGTTCATGAGTCATGGGAACCATCTAAAAAAAGGCAAAGTCATGTCCCAAGATTAGGAATAATAAGAAGAAGGCCTACCCGGCCCTGCACCGTCGGTGGTCGGGCCTATAATATACACCAAATGAGAAGACAGTGAATGGGCTGGACTAGAGGTTGTTTGAGATGGGCAAGAATACATCAAAATGTATTTCAAAATACATTTGATTATTTTAAAGAAGCCCTATGCAGGTCTGATTATTCCTTCGCTGTTTCTGGGTTTTCGCCTGATTTGGGCTCGCATTTTTCACGACATAGCACCCCCTGCAGCTTTGGTAGCAAGTGCCTGCTACGCTAAACCCCCACTAGCTAGCGACCTAGCCATCAAGAAACCAAGCTAAACACATACAGGGCTCACAATAAAACAGTCGGGCAAACACATTGTTCAAATCACATTACAAAAACGAAGTTCACCCAGGCTACTTACAATTTCAACAGCAACAAAGCCAAGTCGGAGTCCGTTTTGCAGTCTTCTTAGAAACTACAATCAGACTACATTTTCGAGGTGCGATTGGATACTTCCGCTGAGTTACATCCGGATGTGTTCGGACCGCGACCAGAAAGTTGCATATTCGTTTTCTCCGCGGAGAAGCACTAGGGGGAGACAAAGCACCCACCAAACGACCCAAAAAGTGTTGTAGAACCATCAGAACGACTCTCAACCTGCATAATTAAGGTAATTTTAGGTAAGGTAATTTTTGCTAAAAACACATATTATTAATATTTTTATATTATCACAGTATTTCAGTGATTAAAAATAAACTAAATATTCACAAAATGGACAAAAATGGACGTAGAGTCTATGTAGTGCTATTATTAGCTAAAAGGTCATCTGGAGTGTTGAACAGATAGAGAAACCGGGTCCTAACATACATATGTCTAGGCTATCAATAAACAACTCTTTGCTTTCATGTCAGTCCAAGCTGTTTACATCAGGTAACAGATCCTTAAGAAGTCTTAAAATGTCTTACATTTTTTTTTATATAATAAGGCCTAACTAGACGTACCGCATAGTGGTACAAAATATGACCGCCGCGAAAATAAATCATATTAATGAATTTGTCTCCATCTTCTATTCCATCCCCCACTCTTGAAACTTTTGTGTATGCTTGTTTGGAATGTGTGTTTGCGGGCCGCACACAAAGTAGCCTACTGGCGCTGCAAAGGTGATTTGTAGCACTTGCCAAAAAATTTGTAGCATTGTTGTAAAACCTTTAAAATCTCTAAACAATCACAAGTAGGGCAGTTCATCACAGTCCATCCATTTGCAACTGGACTGATAAAAGGTACACCTGTAGGCTACATTGTATTTGGGAAAAGCAGAAGGTAGCAGCATAATGTATTTATTTATTTATTATTAAACAAAACAATCCCTGTCAGTTCCATGCAGTTTTCAACAGCTATCAAGAAGAGAGGTCATGTCATGGATTTTTGTGAATGTTTCTTCTTCTACATTAGCATAAGTTTAGTCATCTAGTTCAGTGGTTCTCAACCTTTTTTCAGTGATGTACCCCCTGTGAAATATGTTTTCAGCCAAGTACCCCCTAACCCAGGGGTGGGCAAACTTTTTGGCTCAAGGGCCACATTGGGTTTTGAAAACTGGCCGGCGGGCCGCACAACAACCCCCCCACGACACACACATAAAAAAATACATTTATTATAGCCTATAATTTAGTATGAAAAGTATTTGTTTTAAAATATGAATTGCTTAAAAATGCTGCTAATTTTATGCTCTTATAACAAATGTATAAATTGTGCACTGTCGCTTTAAGACAGTCGCTTTAATTCACGTTTATTTGATCTTCTGCCTGCTCCGCTATGGCTATCGCTGTACTGGGCCCTCTCACAGTTTTTCAATGGTCAGTAGTGGGAACTACTGTTGCCTTCAAAGTTTCTTATAAGAAGGAGATATCAATTATCAACAATGACAAGCGAGCTGGAACCTGCGGCTCTCTCTCCGTCTTGTGAGTGCAGACGCGTTCCCAATTAAATGGATCGCATATAATGTTCACGTTAGATCTGCTGCAAAGGAGATAACTAAGAGTTAACTTAGTTTAACATGATGTCATCTCTATTTAACATGATGTTTTGACATTGACATAATGTTCTCTAAGGAGAGTGAAAAGCAGTTTAAAGCTAACCAACGTCGTCTCTATCGCAGGAAAAAAATAGCGAGCAGCCTGATAACCAAATGAAATGCTCGGCGGGCCGGATCCGGCCCGCGGGCCGCATGTTTGCCCACCCCCGCCCTAACCAGTGCAAAGCATTTTTAGTTGAGAAAAAAAGACTTAAAAAAAAAAGACTTAAAACCATCCTGGTATGGGGGGGACTCTGGGTTTTTAGGATAATGAAATTGAATAGCCTACTGAAATATAAAATTCATTTATGAACTTATATTTTCCTGAAATATTTATTAAATAATTGTTTTTAAAGTATTTTTGCATAGATTCTACTTTTTAAATATATGTATATTTTAAAATCTCACGTACCCCCTGGATTGCCTTCATGTACCCCCAGGAGCGTACCCCCATTTGAGAACCACTGTTCATATGATATTCAGCTTTATTGTCAATGCACAAATTAAATACCAGTAGTCTAAAACAAAATGCCGTTTTACCCAGTGGTGCAAATAACTGCCTTGTCCAAAAGGGCCTTCATGAAATCCGTTGCTAGACTGTTCATACACGGGCCAAGTTGAAGAGCTACTGTCCGTTATTGTTTGTGCAAATAATATGCTGATTTATGTTCCCTTGCATTTTGCAACTATGAGGTCCATGGTTAGTCTGGCAGCTCAATATTTTAAGAAATCGAAAAGGAATCGCCGGCAGATCAGGCTGAGTTCACCCAGCCTAGTCCATGGTAGGCGCCCAATAAAAATATTGTTTAATTTTGCGATTGAGATATCCACGCACTGGTGCCCCCCCAAACCCCCCCCCCCCCCCCCGCCCCCGCGACGTGTTCGCCCCCGGTTTCAGAGCTATTCTATGCAAAAATGCATAGAGAGAGTTATGACAAAACCGTGACTGTTAACAAACTTTATCACGCATGTCACGCATCTTGCACCTCTCAAACTGGGCTATCAGGTAACCTAGAGATTTGAAATTATGAAATATGACTAAGGCATTAAAATGCTGCTTGTTTGTCAGGATACTTTTTCACTGATTTATTTTAAAAATATGAGCTTTGAGTGTGAATGTTATATATTCCATCCCCTAATTCTGTTTTGCTGGTTTATTTGACAAATAATCTATATGGATTTGCTCTATAAAGACCTTATGTCTGTTTGGGATTGTTTTGAGAGCCTATTGATGTATCTCAGAATAAAGGAATGTCCACAACATTAGTGATGTTTTTTGTGTGTGTGTAAATGTATTTTACTTAACTCATTGAATGTAGCTGGATACTCATGAACGGATGTCTCTAATAGCCACAATAGGAGTAATTTTAGCAACACCGTATTTTGTGTGGCCCATAACGACCCAGTGGATCATGAAAACGTGCCAAAATTCACATTCCTTGCTTGCTTGTTGGTACATTTTAATCCCATTCAGATTGCCACTTATCTGTGATGTAAGAGTTCAGTATAGGTTTAAGGTCTGGGGCAGGGATTTGACATTCTGTGACTTCTTCATTGAGGGCTTGCTAAGCAGCACTGTCCGGTTTCTCATTTCCCCTCAGACCAACATGGCCTGTGACCCAGCAAAAAACTACACTCAAGTTCTGGTTCTTTAGACGTTCTAGTTGATCAAGCTCAGCTTTGGTTGTACTTTTTGCATGACATTAAAGCCTACTGGAAAGATTTTTAATTGCAATTTAATTGAATGCAATTTACTTTTACGATTAAATAAAATTTAATTTATCCCTCTCACCCATAATTTTCTATTTATTTACAAATGTACATAGGCCTACTGTAATTACATTTATACATAGCTATTCTACTGATCTTCATACTATTTATCCTGCACATAGACTTATTGCATTGCATGTAAATGCAATAGACTATTATCACTGTTCTTCTTATTATCTGTTATTACAGTCTGTACTGTTCTTCCAAGGCTTTTTACAGTGCATGAAAATGCACTGTACTGTTCTTCCTAGTCATCTTCTTATTACAGTGCATGAAAATGCACTGTACTGTTCTTTCTAGGCTTCTTATTCTTATTCTTGCGCTAACGCATTTAATGCAGCTTCAACCGTTTAAGCTAGAAACTTCATTCAAACTATGTTACGTAGGTCTTACTTAGGACATGGGGCCTTTGTATTTTTCATCTTTGTAACTGTTATACTTTTTAAATTAATTAAAAACTATTCAAAATTTCCCCATAGACTTAACATGGGCTGATGACATCATAATAGAGCACTTAAGCAATTAGAATCCTAGGCCAGGTGTTCCGGCCACCTGCATCAACTGTCAGTTTCTCAGGCTTTAAGCATGCAGTCTCATTCTCTTAATAAGACTACACATCTTGTTCAACTGTTTCCTCTGTCCACAACATAATTTAACCATTTAAACTATCCACCTATTTAACTGTTCAGTCATTCCAACTATAATAAACCTGATCTAGGCCTACCTCGCAAATAATTTAACCTTTTAAACTATCCACCTATTTAACTGTTCAGTCATTCCAACTATATTAAACCTCATCTACCTAGTTCAGTCATTCCAACTATATTAAACCTCATCTACCTAGAAAATAATTTAACCATTTAAACTATCCACCTATTTAACTGTCCGGTCATTCCAACTATATTAAACCTCATCTACCTAGCAAATAATTAAACCTTTTAAACTATCCACCTATATTTAACTGTTCAGTCATTCCAACTATATTAAACCTCATCTACCTAGTTCAGTCATTCCAACTATATTAAACCTCATCATGTTGGTTGCCAATTAGCACATCATCTGTTTTAACAATATATTTCACACCATATGTTTTGCATTTTCATGCACTGGTAATTCCCTGGAATTGCGTTTTCTAGTTATTATTCTTCTTCCGACCAAATTTGACGTTTAATGACACTAAACCCACTGAACCGTTTGACGTCATTCAAACACTCCTACAAAGGTCTTGTAACGGACAATTGTACAAAGTAATTTTTACATTTGTGAACTTTATACTTTTTGAGATATTTACGATAAAAGAGCAATAAATTCCCATTGACTTAACATTGTCAGCCGTGGCGGCAACTTTTAGCATTATGACGTGACCTCCAGCTGAAAGCAATCAACAGTTGAACGTGAGCTACCGCTGGCCCTGGAGCTGTGAATCTTCTGAACGTCTTCGCCTGCTGTGCCTTGGTCACTTTATTTGCTTGTAAAACTCTCCTTCAGAGGCACATTTCTCTAATTACAGACAAGGTAAGTGTTCCGGTTTTTGGTATTTGAGTCATTTATGTCGTCAAACATTATGTAACGTTAGCGTGTATGAAATGATGGGTCACAAATAACTTAACTAACGTTATAACGTTAGGTAACGTTAACGTTAGTGAAATAGTTGACGTTAGCACCTTGCTACGTTGATATGTATTATGTAAGGAAACCCACTGTTAATCAACGTTAATATGTCAACTTTACAGTGACCGATTAGCTGTAGGTTTAGATAGCTAACGACAATCAAACGTAATGCACTAACGTTACATTTGTTCATTAGGCCTACCCAGAGCCATATAAAGGTATATGGCTCTGGGCCTACCAACCAGGACCGTTTTAACTAGAACGTTAACGTCAACCAGAGAAGTAGGCCTACAGATACTAGGCTCGTTCTATTCAACATCAGGTCACTTTCCACAGGTGTATAGAATCAAACACCTAGAATAGATTATGAATGCAGACTTCGTGGTGCTTGATTATAGCCTAGGGCTAGGCTGGGTGAAGGGACCTGATGAAACCCATCATGGGTTTCATTCATGGCATGAATATAGTTAGCTATTAAACTTGTTTGCTTTTGCCTTTTAGGTTCCAGACCAGACCAGACCAGTGGTGATGACCGTGTATGACATTACGTGTGTGCCTGTCTGTGTGCACACCTGTCAACCATACATCTCTGACGATGTTGCTAGCAACATACCTACTAACATACATTCTTACAAACATGTGACCATATCTCAACATATCTGTGCACATACCATTTAACCATACTGAGACTTATCTGAGATCTACACTGAGACATTCTGAGAAATATATTGTTGTGTGAGGACTATACTCACTAACTATATGGAACATGTATACCTGTGAATCATATTTGTCAACCATTCATACCTTTAATCATACCTGTGCTGTAACATCTGTGAAACATAGCTGTGCTTTTAGACCTCTCTTTTTAGACCTGAGCTGTGCTGTGTGAAAAATAAGATTCTAACCTAAGTTCTGTCTAAAACTGATCATCTGAAGTGCTGACTCTTTTATTCTTCAGTGTATATATCTCCATCAAATTTGACCTAATACCATTAACTGAGGCCTCTAGCTGTTGCTGCCAGTTCAGAGTTACCACTGATAAATAGATCTGTCTTCTATATATATAATATACACAACTGTGATTTTTACTTCAAGCTTACATTGGTAAGTGTTCATTAGTGTATTCTGAGTATCATTCTGCTGTATTAAAACAAAGAATGTTGATCAATATTGAATTGACCATTTATTTTTACTGACTGTCATATACTCTAAGCTAACATCTAACCAAGTAAGTGGTTTTCAAGAATACTGTAAGACTATGTAATCTAATAAATAATCATACTGTAAGTAATATAATGTTATACACAGCAGCTTTTTGCATTTACATGGTAATTCCCTGGAATTGCATTTTCTAGTTCTTACTACTCTTATAATGTTGTTTCTGCACTACAATGACACTGTTTCCACACTGCACATAGCTTACATATCTGTTATATATTTGTCATATTGAATATCCATATTTATTCTGTTTTATTATATTCTGTTAATACACTGCATATATCTATATTATTATTTCTACTATTATAATGTTACTGCTACATCTACATACATTATTCTACTTATTGTATGAGATAACTGCTAATACACTGCACATATTTATATTTAATTCATATTACTCTAAACCACCTTCTGTAAATCAACTGTATACTACTGTCTACATTGCACTATATTTCTTGACCTGTCTCTGTATATTTCATCACCTTTCTATACTTTGCATCACATTGCATGCATACTGTAGCTACATGAATCACAGCTAAGATCCTTGGTTGCTATGAAGGCCAGTCGTTCTAAATGGATGGTTGCTATGGCCAAAGGCCAGTTATCTCTGCCGTTGTCAAGCGGGCATATCCTAACCTTATCTTATTTGAAACATCTCTATTTTAGCCTACTTCCATATAGTGAGTCCCATTAAGAAGTGACCACTTCATTCGCGCTTACCGTGATTCACGCAGCAACATTATTTAATTAATCTGTCACCATATGCCTATGCCAACGTTTGCAAAGAGGAGAATCTTTTCATTCGATTCACAATGAAACGTTACATTTAATGTACATGTAAACAATGAGTAGGCTAGTTTGGGTTGTTGTTGGTGGTGTTACTGCATCCCTTAGTTATGCCTACAATGCAAAATTGTTCCCTCGTGATTGTTCAAAACATCGCGACGTGAAATGCCACCACAAAACATTGTTTGTGAATCGGTCTTATTAGGAGTCCTCGCTTAAGCTGTCACAGACTCAGGCGTTACTTTCAGGGCTAAATGCTTCCTGAATTACTCTTAGAAAAAAAAATAGGACTCCTAAAGTTAAGAGTGACGAAGTTACGAGTACAAGCATCTCATATCAAATGACCATGGCATTATGCTAAGCAATATAAATCCCATAACGTTACAGCAACATCTCCTCCCTATGACATAGCTAGCTAGCTTCTAGCCACACAAGAAATGAATGATGTTAAATCTCCGCTTAGCATTCTAATAACAGAAGGGGCACATTTATGTGGACCACTACAACATGACTCATTATGTCTGTAACTCTATAAAACACTTACTTTCATAAAGGACGCACACCATCCAGCACATACACATGGAAACCGATATTTTAGGTTCTTGGACACGAACTCAAAACGTGTCTCTCTGAAGCTCTGTTCTAGAATCTTTGCTCTGAAGTCTGTTCCCGTTGCTAGGCAACATCAAATAAACGAAATGAGAGTCTTCCAGGTATTAAATGTGTAGGCCTACGTGTGATTACGAATGGATATGTGTGGTTTGCAATTAGAATAAACAAGAAATAACATTTCCAATAATTTCCCATGATAAATTACATGATATTTGCACCTTCCTTCCTTGTGAAGCTCACACTAATTCCACCACATTTAGTGAAATGTAATACAATGTTGCCACCTAGCATTCAGATGTAGCCTAGGCTATTTAAGATTAACGTGACAGCTGCTTATTCTTTCGTCAACTCCATGCTTTTAGGAAAACAATCTTTTTATCATAGTTTCCTCTTCAATGAGCGATTACCAGCTCGTTTTTGTAACAGAGATAGCTGTTTATTGTCCCTAGGTTTACAGAAACACCTATTCATATTAATACTTATGGAGTGCTGCCAACCACTGTTCATTACATGGCCCAGAATGCCTTGCATGTCTTTACAACAAAACAACACAGTAAACCTAAATGCCCGTAAACATATGAATTTGCATACTTGTAACATTTTTAATAATACTCTCCCATCATGATATTTAACAATAATTAAAAATTTTATTTGAATACCGTCAATGTGAAAATAACTGTACTGCATCAGCAATAAATAGCTAATGTTCTCCTTGCCATTTCAGTTTGTAAGTCCATACTATCCCATGGCTGAGCAAGGATTTCATGATTGGGCAGGGCTGCCCAGAGACATTGTGGCTGGCCAGAGACATTATGCATACTTGGAAGGCATTGTGATAGATGTACCAGAACAACTTCAAATGTGGAAGGTGATAGTTACCAAATACAGGAGGGTGGTTTGCCAAATGCTGGAAACTTTTGGAAACGTTTTCTTTTTTTTTTTTTAGCTTATGCACCCTCACATTGGAGTCCCGAGTTCAAACATAAAATTTGGTATCGATATGTGACAGTGTTCCTAAGATATGGACGACTTCCTGTTTCGGAGCTTCGCCGCCGATTTCGTTTGGCTGTGACGGGCAAACGCTTCTGAAAATCAAAAATCCTTTCTGTAACTTTTGTGAGGCTTGGTCCAAGGAACATGTACGTCAAGTTTCGTGAAGTTCGGACCATATTTGTGAACTGTGAAACTTTAGTTTCGCTTTCTATTCAATCCAATATGGCGGAAGAATGACAAGGGTCAGTGACATCATTTTCAATTTCCACACTACACCGGTTCCGGCTGAACGTTCCAGAGTTGGACCGGTGGCGATATCTCAAAAGGTCGTGGAGCAGGAGCTGGCCAAAAATCGGGCTTACAGGAATAAGAAAACTTAAGAAGAACAATAAGTGTGCTGCTTTCAGCAAGCACACTTAATTAAACTGTGTTAAGCAGACGTGAACGGCAGGCTGAACAGATCTGCAACAGAAGGAGGTTGCTATGTTAACTCCAGCTGCAAAGTCAGCCATCTTCACCAGCTAACACGATAATCCAGTAGTGGTAATTTTGATACCATAGATTTAATAGAGACCCAGTCAGACCTATAGTATGAAAAATCAGGAACAGAGTTTATTTACAATGATGCGCATCAAGGGAGAGACACCATGACTTCACCTAAAGATCCATCAGCTGCTCTAACTAGACAAGGAAATAGTTAGGGTAAGTATCCTTCCAGGCTGACAGGAGATGGCGTTGGTCATCCCATCTCACGTGGACTACACTGAATCAGACTCTGATTAGTGGCAACCTGGCAATCCGGAGCAGATAGCTACTGACGCAGTTATGCAGAACAGTGAAACACTGCAAAGTCATAATATTCCCGCTTATCTCTAAATACAGTCACACACAGATATACACAGGGACAGTACAGATATCATACAGTCATTACATAGAATCATACTTTTAGTATCAAAGTGACTCACTAATGAGAAATGCAGAACATTAAACCACATATTGGAGTATTGGACATAATGCAGAACATTAAACCATATATTGGAATATTGGACATAATGTTCTATTCCACTCTCACCAGTTACTGTACAACAACAGTATGACAGTTACAGGAAGATAATCGCTCAGATTTTCGTTATTAGGCCACTTGAAAATAGGCTATGGCTAGTCTAATCACTGGAGGTATTTTAATATTATGTTTGTTTTGCTAATGGTTAGGCAAGGCCTCTCTGAGGTTTTGATCATCCTAATAATCTTTGAAATGTCAATTGTAAACACTAAGTTGAAATGCGTTGAAACTGACATGCCACCAGAACAGACGTTTTATCGGCTTTGAGGTATAATAAAGTCCCCAGTCTTGTAAATTCACATTATGTAACATCCGTAACGTCACATTAAAGGTTTTAAAAGTAAGAAAGGGGCACAATTTGGTCATCACACTTCACATTGATATAAATCAGCTTTGCACAGAAACTATGGACATTGTCGCATCAACACTGTATGTGTAGCATAAACTTTTCCTATAAAACATTATGGATGTGACATGGCCATGGAACTTGCTGACTTAAAAACAAAAGCCTTACAAATGTAAGGAGTTGTGCTCTTAAAGGCAAGCTGAGCATAGACATTGCTCTACCATTCCCTTGTCAATCTGGAATTTGTCAAATGACACAATTTGTTTGAACATTGGGTCCATTTATCCACTTTTTAAATATGTATAATATTACCATGTGAAAAATCTTGTTTCTGTATGGTTGCACACCATATGTATGATGTGAGAGTGTCATTCTCCATCAAATTCAATCAGATCAGTTACAAACAATAAAATATAGACCTAAATAAAGAGTTTAACAACAGTTCTGTTTGCTTATGCACAACTTTTTTTCCATGGTAAGGATGACCTTTACATGGAATTGCCCAATAGTAGGCTATCAATAGCCTAATTATAATAATAAACGATTGACTATGACTTTTCTGCTGCTCAGTCTTTATCAGTTCCTCATCAAATAAATTAAAAGAGGCTAAAAGCCCAATAAATGTGCCACACTAATAGCCGAATATAAGATAACCCTTGCCTATCCCATTTCAATTAGGCAGCACTACACCACCACTAACAAGCATAGACAGTAAAAGACATGGACAGAGTCATCACGTAGACGTCAATCAAGCAGTAAATTGAGGCGGGTGAAGCAAATTTCAACCGTTTCCTGTTGGTCGACGAGGCTTTCTGCTCAGGCTCAGGGGACGTAAATGTAACAAAGGCACGTAGTCTGACTCGTGTAACTCTTGTGATAGCTGCACGTCACTTTAGCATTGATTTCGGAAAAAAGTTTATTACTCAGCCGTTAAGTCAGTTACGAGGTTATGACGCCAATTACACAATGTTGTATTACTCCGAAAATAGAAAAAGTTCATATAAAGGCTTAAAACGCTTCAGCTGTAACGTTATTTGATGTCAAAGTGGCACCAAAATTGAATGGGCTTCAATGGGATGGCTAGGTGAACTGGTCTACTATTTAGCCTCAGATCAGCCATAGTGTCTACGCTCTCCAAACGTTCGCCTGCCCCCTTGCTAACAAGCTGTCATTAAGTTTTTGCGTTTAGTAGGCCTACAACTTTTATGACATGACGTTTCTTGGGCATTTAGCTTCACCATCACGTCAAGTTGTAACGTATGCGCAATGCTCATCTAGTCTATGGATTTAAGTGGATAAAAGGCAGCAAAAGTGGGATATAGTGCAAAAAAGATTTTGTTATCACAAGGCAAGCTGGTTCGTTATATGGCAAAGCATATAGCCAACTTTGTTTGCAGCAGTGAAGCTGAGTTTGTTGTTAACATTGTTGGTAACTGTCCCAACGGGAATTTAACCCCAACATACAGATACAAGAACCACAACACGTAGTATGGCTTTGCCCACAAACTCTGGTACCAAGAGGAGAGCCTGCTAATGTAAGGAAGAGTTCCTCACACCATCAGCCTGACTCTGCAGCCCAAAAGCTGTCTTTTATTGTACAGATGCACACAGAAAATAGGAAGCAAGACATAGCAACTTCATTGTGACATACTCTTATCTCACCCACACAGACAGGGTGCAGTTCCTGTCTGTCTGGGTGCACACTTCTGTTTTTAGAACTCAGCACAACAATATTTCTGCTTACACAAATGGTTATACAATGATAATAATAATTTCCTTACAGTAACGTAAACGTTTCTTCAGTTAGGAGCAGTATCCTACTGTTTTTTTTTATGTTGCATTCATTTTTATTGGCAAAAGCTAGCCTAATATGCAGCTGTTAGCATCAGCACGGTCATATTAACACAGCAGGCACTAGCCCAGTGAAGGATCGTGTAAACACCATCCCCAGAAACCAGTTTGTAACATGTTAAGTTAACCGTAGCATTACCTACACAGTAACCCCATGGTAATGCGATGCGAGTGATCATAATAACATATAAAACATGATAGTCCTTGATAAATGACCAGGTTATGAACTCATAAACAGCATTTTGTCACCGTTTGTCATTCACCGTGCTATTAATACAGCATTAAGATGCTAGGCTAAAGAGCTTGAGATTCAGAGAACCTGCATGGTTGTGTTCATCCTGTAAGAAAAGCATCTGGGGATGGTGTTTACACGATCCTTCACTGGGCTAGTGCCTGCTGTGTTAATATGACCGTGCTGATGCTAACAGCTGCAGCTCCCTCAAATCTATATAGGTTCTCTTGCCAATGAAAATGAATGCAACATAAAAAAAAACAGTAGGCTACTGCTCCTAACTGAAGAAACGTTTATGTTACTGTAAGGACCCAGAGGAAAGAAAATGTTAAAATGAGAGCTCCTCTCTTTCTCAATTGTTCCTCCTAGACAATAATGAGATCACAGTGATATAAAAATGAGATTATTGCTTTTGTCTCCCGCTTCTCAGGTTTGTCTCTGGAGCAAAAGAGTTAAGTTATCTCAGTGTAGACTCCCTTTAATCTACAAATGAGATCTCATAAATATTTTAAATAATGCTCAGTCTTGTCTAATTTATACATCTCATATTTTACTCAGGATGATCCACCAGCGAGCTCTCTCTGTAAACTCATGCAATTCTCATTTCAGATCTTTTTGGTAAATCTCAGATTAGGCTCCATCAGTTCTGTAAAAGAGATCTCTTCACAAGCTTGAACCATTCTCATTCTAGTCATCTCAGTTTAGTCCTTTTTTGATTTACAAATGAGATCTCAGCAAAGGCTTATACAATACTCAGACTTGCTCAATTTATATATCTCATATTTTACTCAGGCTTATCCATCAGAGAGCTCTCTAAGTGAACTCATGTAATGCTCATCCAGACCTATTTGTTTTATAAATTAGTCTGATCTGTAAGAGCTCTAGCTGTTGTACAACAATTCTCAAATGATTTAAATTGGCTTATTTGTTTTAATTGCACATATTTTCAAGTTCACATTTGCAAACAGTAGGCCTAACCATGTGATGTGACCACCACACATGACGATGCTCTGACAGACCTCTGAAGTTCGCCTACAAAAAAAGCTACCATCTATGCCCATATAAGGAGATCACCTGTTAAATTCACGCGCAGGGAGACAACGAAATTGGAGATGCATGCAGACGTTTTCCTGAACGCACTTTTGTCTTCAACCTTCGAGTAGATATTATAATCAATGGTACGTGAAGGCGGCACAATTTTTGCTACCCCAGAGCTAACTTGCGACTTGTTAGCAAGTTAGAGAAATCAAGTTAGACTCCAGAGGTCTATAATGGTCGGACGTGACAAACTTATGTGCAGAAGACTCCTAGCAGAAAACGCAGTCTAGATTTGGCGGTGGATTGTGCCACCACGAAAACTCAGAGAAGGTACATTAACATTTTGGTAATTTGCTAACATTCTTGCATATTTTTAGACTCAATATATCATTGAACAACCTGACGAAGCAGCACATAAAGTTAGCTAGCTAGTTAATGTTAGCTACTTGTAAGTTACATCACTGGCCCGCTTGTATATAAAGCTAACGTTAGACATAACGTTGCTAGCTTACTTTACCTTATTAAGTTTTGAATGGTGTTAAGCCATGCTGTAGCCAAAATGCACAGAATTTTAAAATGTCTTTGGGATGTCAGTCAAGATGACGAAGCTAGC
Source organism: Alosa sapidissima (assembly GCF_018492685.1). Lineage (NCBI taxonomy): Eukaryota > Metazoa > Chordata > Actinopteri > Clupeiformes > Clupeidae > Alosa > Alosa sapidissima. The sequence continues at coordinate 26,629,141 of NC_055960.1, read as the reverse complement.
GTTATTGCCACTGGTTTAAACTGGTTCCAGCTCAATGCCACTGACAAGAGGCCGGCAGCTTCTTAAAAAAGACTGCGCTAGACCATCTGATCAAATTGCTGAACAAACAGTGTACCAAAATGGTAAGTATATTTTTCCCCACAATATGTTCTCACTTTTGTTTAACCTGCTATAAATTACAGCATATTGTAACAGGAGTGAAAGGGCATTCTTGTAACCCAGGTAAACTAGGAAGTAGCGTTGCTGCGGTCGAAGGATCGAGAAATAGGCAAGTCAGCATCTGCAGTCATGAATAACTTACCAGTCAACATTTCTTTTGCAATTAATAGAATCTGTAGCATGCCAATCAAACCAGCTATTAGCCTAACTGAAATAAAACCATGATATATCTAGGTATGGTGAAGGGTATGTGATGTGGGGCTATCTATCTATCTTTTAATTACCAAGGGAACTTTATCAGGATGCATAGTATCCTGAGTCCATTCAATAACTGGCCTTTAAAAATAAAAATCTGCCTGCCTCTATGGGATTTTAACATAGGGGGTTCCTTACTTATGCCCCCTGTATTTTAAGGAATAACATTTATTAATTTACGATACCTGGTTCATTCACAAAGAATATTGGTGTGTTTAAAGGTTGGACTTTTTCCTCATTTTTTAATTGAGGCATTAAGATCAATTTCCAACAGATGATTTATTGTATTCCTCTTTTAGTCATTTCAGCCTGGTTGTCTTACCTTATGCACAGTTGGTGGTTTTATAAAGACACCCCTACACCAATAAATAGTTCATGTAGACTGTCACACAATGGTAAGTGGAACATTGGCCACAGCTTGTAACAACTTTTTTACCATTTTTTGTTTAGGGATGTATACACAAGGATGTGTAACCTTTTGTAAGGTTAACTTGGGAATTACAACAGAAAGGAACACGTTTCAGCTAATCAAAATCAATGACTGGAACTGTCAGTTTCAGAGCTATTATTACCACACTGATAGATTGATTTTGCTTTTTATTTGCAGCCTACGTTATGCACTGTGGAACGCTCTGCGGATGGACAGCTGTGGAATCCGCAAAGGTCAAGAAGGCTTTTGTTACGAGGGCTGGAGGTTCCAAAACATCCATGAAGCTGGGGTAATTTTCTCTTATTTTGAATTATTTCCAATTGTGGTGAGCATTATTGGTGGGCTTTTTATAAACGGTAGGCCTCTATTGCACTAAAATTATTCAACCATACAGTTAACGTCAAACTGTGTAGCTACAAAAGCTACAAAATCACATTGTCATAGAAATGATAGAGGCGAAATTTTTATGAAGATATTTTACAGATGGGCTGAACATACATCAAAAGTAAAAAAAATGACATGGCCAAAATGATTAACGTAAAATTATTAAGTATAGCCCAGAGCCGTATAGAAGTACTTTTGGTATTCCTGACCTAATGCAGGGTAGCCGCGGGGTCTTAAAAGTCTTTAAATGGTCTTAAATGTCATGTTCCTTAATTAAGGTCTGAAAAAGTCTTAAATTCTGTTGCCGAAGTCTTAATTTTTTAAACGAAGGTCTTAAATTTTAATTATACTAGCCTGCAAGCAAGGTGAAATCGGGGAAAAAACAACAACAATGTGAAAATTCAACAGGGGGTTGCGTAACGTCAGAGATCGTCTAATTTAGTGTTGCACGGTGCACCGACACTACAAAAGTGTCTATTATAGCTATTAGCAGTTGTCACAATACCTAATTTTATTAGTATCAATACTTTTAAGAATGACCGTGTTCTTGTTCGTGTGCACAAGGCGTGCTTCTAGTGCCTCCTCCCCAAGCCTGTGGCTGTGCGTCTTTTCTCCTCACACACATACGCCCAGCTGTCGTGCCATAAACAGCGAGACATGGCTGCTAGTTTAGCTTAAGTGATTCTGTGGTAACACATAATAATAGGCTAATATCAAGTTGATTTGAGTTCACTTGCACCTCTCAACTTTGTGTTGCTAACCAACCTAGGCTATGAGATGTACGTAGGTCTACTATTGGGTTTAATGTCATTTAGAAATAGGCAGTGCAACCTTTGCAAACTTTTACATCTGGACTAATTCTGCTAGCTCGGGTCATGTATGTCATTCGTCATTAGTGCTAAAATCATTATTGAACATGATCCCTTCTATGAACTTGATAGTTTTTTATTTACATATATTTTATCTAATGACAGACAACAATGAATTGCATCCACATATCCTTATACATTATGTGCAACTATTATTCACTAGGCTAAAACCGTGCGACTGAAGGCTACAGTAATTACTCACGTATTTCTTAAAGTGACAAGCACTCAATTACACCTAGGCCTACACACCACATTAAAATTTGCCTAGGTGTAATAGTTAAAAAATAAATATTAAGTATTCAAATGACTAAATATGTTTAGCAATTAAGCAGATTAATAGTAATTATGCAGATTAAAAAAATACTATACATTAACTGTACACTTTATATGAATATGACATTAACTGTACACTTTATATGTGTATGAAATAGAAACATATGAAATAAGCCATAATTTTCCGTGTGTGTGGAAAGAGTCAAGCAGAATCTAGGATGCCCACTGGTGTGAATGATAACACTATATTCAATATTATTGATGATGTCAAGGTGGTCTGGGCCCCCAAATCAAATACATTTTTTAAGAATTATCGAAGAAGTATCGAAATCGCTATTCTTGATGTGGTATCGGTATCGAAACAATAATTTTGGTATTGTGACAACTACACTAGTCTAAATTCTTGGAATATGCGCAAACAATACTTTGGGTTTTCGCACCGGCAGCAATGAATCAACATAATCAGTCGAAAGGAGAGGACAGCACATCACGGGGAAGTGTTGTTTTAATTGTCATTATGGATTTGATCTGGTGTTTTACAACCGCATAATGGGTGTAAAACACCAGATCAGCTTTACTTTCTTGTCCATAACTTGTCTAGGTTATGACACATTTTATTGTTCTTTGTCCTTTGGACAGTGCCTGGTGAGCTCGAACAACAAGGCTTTGAATCAGTTTACACCAGATTTGCCCTTCAATGAGACTGTGTGACATGTTCCAGCAATACTCATCACTTAAACCTCACTGATCACAGGAGAAATGTTCCTGTTGAAACCCACTATCAGAACTAAACAAGGCAACGCTGCATTTAGTTGTTATGCATTCGGACTATGGAGCCAGCTCCCAGATGACAAAAAAAATTGCCCAAATTACTTTTTTGACATCAGGACTCTGAACTAAACTATTTTCAGTTGCCCTTTTTTTTTTACACTGAATAGGCTTAGTCCAGCCAAAACAAGGTTTTGCCTAGCAGTAAGCTGGATAGCTTGACAAATATATCAATAAAATCTGTTTTTCAATTGGGCAACATATAGCAAATGTGAGTGGTAGCTATCACATCCCCCATTCTGTGTTTAAGTGATTAATAAGGTGTGTATGATCTTTGTGCTGTATCAAAATTCCCACAGTTATGAAAGCAGACGGTCAAACAAATGTCTTACTTTTTATTTTTGAGTGGCTCACAAACTAACAATGTTCTATTTTCTGCTCTTCTCTCCCTCCTCCCTTTGGTTGGTTCCACCACCAGGATAAAAGACGCAGATTGACCAGCCCACACTTTCATCCACCATTGTACACAGTATGGCACGCTTTGGCACAAGTTCAGTTTGTTATTGTTTATTAGTTCATTTCTCCATGTTGTATGATTTATAGATAGACTTAAATTGTCATTGTGCAGTTGGTCCGTACAATGCAATTTGCTTGTGCAGCTTTTAAAAATAATACTCACATACACACTCACACACAAAAAATAAATAAATAAGAATACACATTATAAAAAGAACATATCAAGGCATTAACATGGTTCCATTGCTTGAAGTCCACTTTTAAAGTACAACTGTTTTGCTTTGTTTTATAAAATAAACGTTTGAAATGCTATGGAGTGCCCTATTTTTTGACCCTCAAACTGATATATCAATTGTAACTCCTACTTCTCAACAGTTTCTTATTGCAATGTCTCCTCATTTGCTCTATTATTTCTCCTAAGGAGAAACAAGTTGTAAATGAGACTACACTCAAACATATAAGAGATCTCCTGTATTTCTCCTGCTTCACAAACTAATATCTCTTATGTGACTCCTACTTGTCTTATTGCTATGTGTCTCATCTTTTGCTTGTTTTATTTCTCCTAAGGCAAAATTAGGAGAAATAATTGTGACAAAAGTAATACTTAAATGATCCTTAAAAGATAATCACCATTTTGCCTCTTTAGCAACAGAAGGGATACAAATGAGAAGCAAAAGTTTCCTCTGGGGAAATTATTATTATCACGGTATAACCATTTGTGTAAGCAGAAATATTGTTGTGCTGAGTTCTAAGAACAGAGAGTTCAAGTTAAATGTTGTTGCGCTGAGTTCTAAGAAGTGTCCACCCAGACAAACAGGAACTGCACCCTGTCTCTGTGTGGGCAGGGTGCGATTTATAGGGGGGGATGGTGGGGATTCACCTCTGGTTTTCCTATCCCTACCTCTGCTAAATTATTTTTATCCCTGGTGGGGACAACGATTTTCCCCCCCTTGATAGCGATGAATGCAACTTAACTGCTAGCCTACTTAAACTCTTGAAATCTAACGATCTTCACGAATACATCAGAGTAGGCTATTCAGTAGCCTTCTGGCAGACGGCGCATATTTCTGAACGTCATTGAACACAAAAACATTGTAACATTTTAGTGCGGGAACTTCGCAGGGAAAACAGCGCTGAACATGAAACGTTCAGAGCAGCATATCGTCTTACTTTACAGGATCCAATAATAAAACAACTAAATTAACACCTGAGAGTGATAGCGCAAGAAATGCACTGGAGGTTGGCGCTCATGTAGGCCTACAGGACGATTCCCAGCCTCTTGATGATGAAAGAAACGCCGATGTTGCTAGTGACTCTGAAACGCATGTGGTAGGAGGGTGCATTGAGCCGGGGTGCTTTGCTAAATGGAGGGAGGATCGTGAGTGGCTAGCTGTCAGCACAGACGGGTCAAGCTTGTTCCGACATCAGGGACTAACGGCACAGATCCACTTGTACTTCACTTCGTTTTGTCGTGTCGCATTCCACTCTAGTCCTATGGGTGACGTCAAGCAACTTTAACGCGCCCACAAAGCATTCCGGGAAGGCAGTGCTGCATTTGAAATAATGTCGCGCGTCAAAAAGCTGGCCGATGCCCATCTTTATGCAAATGAATCAGTTGAACGCGAGGCGACTCTCCAATGAAAGGACGAGGTTGTAGGACCTTTGTTCTATCACAACGGTGCCTGTGAAACTTTGGTTCCGCTTACAAGACAAATAATGTTTTAACGATCTCTTCCACGACCACCTAGTAGTCCATAAAACAAACGAAACTGCCAATGCTGAACTGAGGTCCATGAGGAAGGCCGATGGAGTGAACATACGATGTCTGAAGGAGGAATTGGGCAGCAAGCAAACATTTAAGGGGTTAATGTGTCTCAGCCGAGTGACGGAGAACAACGACAAAGGCTAGAGACCTTTCGTTAGCGTTTTTTCATCTCCTTGGCCGATAACATTCAGAGCAGGCTCGATGACAACTGCATTTTTTCTGCGGCGGCTGCGCTGAACCCCTCAAATTGGCCCCATAAAGATGAAATCGGGCGGAGGCTGCACGTCAGGGAGTTTTTTGCCCCTCGCCCGACCTATTAGAGCTACTAGCTACATTAGCAGCTAGCGAGTAAGACTACTATAACCTGCTGACTTACTGACATGAAAAAACAGACGTCGTGCTATATCTTTAACTCCTTTATTATCAAAACATTACAAACTTACAGCTGTATAAGTTGTACAAGTCTCTCAAGAGATATCTTCTTTCACGTAGCTCCTCCAAGATGTGCACACATTTTAAAAAGCGCGGCCAGGCAGCCACCACTGTAGGGGCGGAGTGGAGGTGCGTCATAGACAGTGGAGGTGACGTATTTCCGTTCTGGAGTGGAGCTCCACTCCCCATAGGTCTGCAGCCAGGTGCTCTTGGAGAGGGACCTGGCTGCAGACCTCTGGGGGAATTCTATTAGTGGAGCTCCACTCAATAACGGAAATACGTCACCTCCACTTGAATAAGGAAGTAGTCGCTGAAATAACGTGAGACCTCAGGTTTGTGTTATTTGTGTATTTGATATATATATATAATTAAATTAATTGTATATAAATGAACATTAGGTATTGTGATATTCCGTTAACTTAGGTAATTTTACGTTTTTCGCGTTTTTCCTCTGAACATCGACCGATCGTAACTAATGCAGAAAACGAATTAGCGTTACGTATTAACATTGTTTAAGATCATGCTCCTCCACTAGGCTTTTGAGGTAGTTTTAATAAAGATACCAAAAGCAATGATTTATTGTACTGTTGTGTGTTGTAGTTCTGTTGTTGTTCGAAGAGCATGTACACAATGTAGATAAAAGTAAATGGTGTAAGTAGCCTATAAAGTCACTGGCAACAGCAGGACCAGAACAGATGGCACATTTATAGGAATACAGTAGGCTACAAGCAATACAGTAGCCTAGCGTGTGTGTGAGAGAGAGAGATGTGTAGCATACAGTACAAGCAATACAGTACACTTGAACAGATCTAAAAACAAAAGTTTACATTTTGAAATTGAAATGAAGAATCAATAGGAACCAGAATTGATAAGTAGAACTGGAATCAGAATCAATGTTATTTGAGTTTTTTATTTTTCATTTGGAAACGATCTTTGGACAAATGATGTCATTGCCCGAATGTGAAGTTCGTCCCGTACATGAATAGAAAATGTTTCGTGATCTTGGACGGTGGTAAATTGAAATGTGAACAAATTCATGTTTTCAACGTCCAACTGGACAAACTGTCTGGCCAGCACCTCCTCCTGCTCTTCCGCCTCCATGTCCAACACCCGTGGCAGCCAATATTTATTTTTTATCAGCCCACTGTTTTCATTCAACCAGTCTGCTGCCTTTTTTGCCTCTTCGAAGAGCTGAGCAACAAACATTAAAAGGCAGTTCAGTCAATTAATTTTTTTTAGTGGAAGGAACATTGCACTACCATGCCAGGCCTACGCCTACCATGCTCTCACTTGCTTGATGCCTCTCCTGTGTGCAGCAATGGACACTTGTGTACTGTAGGTCTATGTGGGGAGGTCAATAGATGATAATGCATAAAACAGTGTTAAAACATCATAGATCGAATGCGTGTCTATGCAAGAGCCTGTGTTTGTGGTGGTGGTGGTGGTGTGTGTGTGTGTGGAGGGGGGTTCTGTGTTTTAGCGGTCTCAGTAATTAAGGATCTGCATTGACCTGATGTTTAATGTGCAATATATAATCCCTTACCCATTTAGTGTTCTGGTAGTCTTTGCTGAGCTCCTGTATCTCACGCAAACGCTCTTCTCTCTAATACAAAGACAGACATTGTTCATAAGAGTCCTAAAGTGAGTTCACATTCATACTTGAGGTTAGTTGAGATACAACATAGAATACAAATTAAATAGAAATCAACATTGTTAGGGTCATTGTCATCCAGATTGGGTGGTTCAAACATCATAGATCTAATGTGTGTGTCTAAGAGAGTGACTGGATGTGTGGTGGCGGGTGGGTGGGGGTCCTGATTAATGTTTGATGTGCAATATATAACCCCTTACTTCCTCACAACTTGTGTCCTCACATTCTTCATTGAAGTCCTCTAATTCACTGAAACTCTCTTCTCTCTAAGATTGAGACAAACATTGTTCATAAGAGATGCGAGTTCACATTAACACTTGAGTTGAGACACAACTTAGAATTACAATGAAAAAAAATAGAATAGACAACAACTTTGTTTGGGTTATTGTCATCCAGATTGTATGGTTAGTGAAGAAATAAACACCTGTTCAATGGAGACACAGCTGTCACACTGGACTGTTGGAGCTGCTGTTGGGGCTGTAGGAGCTGCTGATGTTGCTGCTGGTGGCCCTGTTATCACAGTAATGAAAAGATGTAAGGTAAAAAAACTGAGAATGCTGCAGTTAACATTACTTAAACTGTCGAATTGAGGCAAGACACTTACCAACTATTATCTGCCCATTACCATCCTAAAATGACCAACAAAAAAAAAATGTGTAATGTGTACTGTTTGTCATAGCAGTTTTATGCTACTATCTCTGCACAATTCCACATCATAGTACCATAGTGTCCAGCTTCCTTTTTCGTGGCACACGGAAAACAGGTGCCACACTACCGTCTGCCGTCTTTCTGCCCTCCTCTGTGAAATGTGCGAATCTTCTTCCATGCCTGTAATTGAACAAATACATGTTTTGTCCTTGCATTTCTCATTTCGATTGAATAGTTATTAATACAGGATTATTCACAAATTATACCCCTCGATCTCCAGATTCTCCATTAACACTGTGCACCACCACCTCCTCAGGTAGGGCATGTCATGCTAAAGAAGAAAAAGTTACAATGCATGGAAAAGGCGCAATATAATGATTCAATGAAATTAAATTTACCACATTTGTTAGATAGCACTTACTATGGAGAAATCAAATGGTGTCTCCAGGGCGATGTACCAAGCATACTGTCAATACAAAGAAATATTAATGGCTCCATGTTTCAGGTGTAAATGTGCTTGCATTAAGCTTAAAAACAGTGTTCTCTGTTACACTGTTAGTGTGCCTAATGGGCATGGTGTGTTACTAAATGCAAGCTTAGCAACTCACCATGATCATGAAAATTCCACAGTCAACACCAAAATGTTGCTGTGGGAGGCCCTGTAACATGAAGAACATGCGCAATGAATAATTTTAGTAATTATGTTGTTTCCTAATTACATATGCACTAATTCTTAACTGTTATCACCTCAATGTCCAGCCCTGTCTGTTCCTGCCAAGGTCCTGGTGCTATCCTCTGTGCAAGAGCCCTGTTAAGAGTCAAAATAGTATTAGAAGGAATCTCTGAAACAATACACATAGAATATAATTCAGCGCTTATGCAGCTCTGACAAGTAAATAGAACGTGATTGTCAAGAGTAGTTACTTTAATGTGGGCAAGTCAGGGGAACGTGACTGCCCAGACACTGACTAGTATTTTGATATGGCTTTTGGCTAGTCAGGGGAACATGACTGCCATGGTAAATCATCCTATTGTAACCTCAAAATGTGTTGATAAGGCTTGTGCCCAAAGCCTTGTTCTTTCTTGGCATACATCGAGTCCATGAACAAGATTAATGTTTTCAGTGGCTCCATGACCTAAGGGAACACAGTCTTGACAATAAGATGGAAGTTAAAGCTTTTTCCCCCCTAACATCAAGGTTACTGAAATTTACTACTGGGTTTTACAACCTTTTAGTCAATATTGTTGCTTGACAAACTTTTTAAGGATGCCCGGTCACTTACACAAAGCAGATAATGCCCTCGAGTCCACAGAGGAAATATCAGTGTCTTCTTCGCGTAATCCACCTTAAAGAAGAATGTTTTTTTTTTTGTTATTGTGAATCATTTCATTTCTATCCGTATTCAAGCTACATGTATGCCTGCATACTTACAGGAAGACTATGCAGAGGGTCACAATCCATGGGTGGGAGCCATGTTGGGGGCGTGTGAAGGTCCATGATGAAAACATCTTTCCCCTACAGAAAAATACAGCTCTGTTGTTGTGTCTGTTACAGTAGACACTACTGGCAAAGTTATCATTCAAAACATGCATGCAGACATACCTGAAGTTGGACCATCTCCTGAACCAACCTCAAACAAGCATTCCCCACCTGTAAAACAACACCTTTCTTAAACCTTTCTGGTAAAAATAATGTGTCAAACCATAAAGAGACAAAAAGTATCTCACAGACAATCCGACCGTACGTGTGGTAGACAAAGTCTTACCATTATTTATAGGACTAAAACAAGGTATTCATGATGGATTACATAGCACCTTGTCTTTCCATATCCACATATTTTACCCACCACAGAGTCCATCTCCCTGTTTGTCCCCAAGGTCAGTAAATTCTCCCTGGTTAGACATGTTGGACCAGCTTTAACAATGAGCTCATTTGCTGGCCCACTGTCATTCAGTACGTAGTTGAACTGTTATGAAGACACAACCAAAGAAGTGGCACTGGTAAAAATGCTTCAATTTAGCAATCAACCCAGAGAAAATGTACAGACAATATGGCAAGTCTTGTTCAGAAAAGTTTAGTCTTTAATTTATACCAGCTTTTCCTGAAGGGGATGAACTCCATTAGGACCCCACGAACTTCTGCAGGGCCTGATATTAACAATGACAGTCAGTGCTGCACAGTCCTGCCCACAGTGAGTTGAAGCGTTCAACAGACAAGGTTCACTTTGCGGTGACACTTCAATTACAGGTGGCTGTAGACCTTCCGGATGACTTTGCTGTGATGTTCTGTCTGGCAATGTTTTTGCACCTTAAGATTAGGTAAGAAGGACAAAACAGAAAACAACATTATGCGATTGTCAAAAGACTTTGTAACGGAAATTATGTGGAAGATGTAAAGTTTGATGTTAACCTAGTAGCACTTGGCCCAAGTCTGACAGGGTGACACTGTTCAGGTCTTGAACCTGAAGACCCCTTCTCAGCTGGCGTTTCAGCAGTGTGTTGTTTTGCTGGTTGTTCCTGTGCTCTATGATGTTCCGCATCAGGAAGATGTGAGCAGATGGTCCCATGTTGTTTAGAAAGTAATTGTTCTTCCTCAGACAAGCGAACAGTTGCTCAGCCACCTGACTGTTCAGAGTTGCCTGCAGTTCAGGAGCAATGAAGATTCTGCGCAGCACATCCTGTGGATCTTTTGTGTTTGACTGGTGGAATTTGTCATAGAGGACGTAGTGCTTTCCTGAGCCTGTCACAGGATGGCCATTGGAATCCGGTTGACTTACAGCAATACAACATCAACCAGTGATGTAGTAGTATATGCTGGACCTTGTAGGCCTACTATTGACTATGATGCGGTGTGTGTCAGTGTGGCATATGTGCCAAGAACAGTTTTAAAACACAAGAAAGTAAGTCCCCACTTATTGTACAATTGACAACATTTATCAGTGAATTGGTGTGTGAGTATGGCATGTGCCAAGAACAGTTCAACAACACAGGCAAAGTGAGTGTGTACGTACTTAAATACAATATTAACCAGCGATTTGTGTTTGTTGAAACCTCAACCTCAGCAGTGATCATCAACACGGGTGTACTGCAGGGCTGTGTCCTCGTTTGTAGTCGCCACGTAGAACATGTAGTGTGAGTAAGACAGGTGCCAAGAACAGGTATAAATATAATACCAACCATGTTTGTGAGTGTGCCATAAGTGCCAAGAACAACAAAACAGGCAAAGTGAGTGTGTACGCACTAAAAATACAATACCAACCAGTGATGCACTTACTGCAATGTCAACCTGTGATGTAGTGTTTTGCACGACCCTGAAATATTGATGCAGTGCTTGTGGGTGTGGCATACGTGCCAAGAACAGTTTTAAAACACAGGCTAGTAAGTGTGCATACTGCAATATCAACCAGTGTGTGAGTAACACAAACAGCAGAGTAAACTTGATGTGTACGTAAAATGTGTGTGCAAAGAACAGTTCAAAACGACTGACAAAGTGAGTGTGTACGCATTAAAATACAACACCAATCAGTGATGCAATATCAACCAGTGTGTGAGTAACACAAACAGCAGAGTAAACTTGGTGTGTACGTAAAATGTGTGTGCAAAGAACAGTTCAAAACGACTGACAAAGTGAGTGTGTACGCATTAAAATACAACACCAATCAGTGATGCAATATCAACCAGTGTGTGAGTAACACAAACAGCAGAGTAAACTTGATGTGTACGTAAAATGTGTGTGCAAAGAACAGTTCAAAACGACTGACAAAGTGAGTGTGTACGCATTAAAATACAACACCAATCAGTGATGCAATATCAACCAGTGTGTGAGTAACACAAACAGCAGAGTAAACTTGATGTGTACGTAAAATGTGTGTGCAAAGAACAGTTCAAAACGACTGACAAAGTGAGTGTGTACGCATTAAAATACAACACCAATCAGTGATGCAATGCTTGTGGGTGTGGCATAAGTGCCAAGAACAGTTTAAAAACACAGGCTAGTAAGTGTGCACTTACTGCAATGTCAACCTGTGATGTAGTGTTTTGCACAACCCTGAAATATTGATGCAGAGCTTGTGGGTATGACATGTGCAAAGAACAGTTCAAAACAACTGTCAAAGTGAGTGTGTACGCACTAAAATACAACACCAATCAGTGATGCAGTGCTAGTGGGTGTGGCATACGTGCCAAGAACAGTTTAAAAACACAGGCTACAAAGACAACGAAATGCAGTTTGTGTCTAACCAGAACGGCAAAAAAGTGCAATGTAACACACAAAGTTTAGACAGGTGGTGCATAGGCAGAACAAGAAATATAGCACAGTGTAGACAGTAGTATGCAGTTGGTTTACAGAAGGTGGTTTAGAGTAATATAAATTAGATATAAATATGTGCAGTGTATTAGCAGTTATCTTATAAGAACAGAACAAATATGGCTATGTAATATGAACAATTTATGAACGTGTACAGATATGTGCAATGTAGTAGCAGTAACAATATAATAGTATTAAGAATAATATAAATATATGTAGTGTATTAACAGAATATGTTACAGAAAAATAGAATAAATATGGATATTCAGTATGAACCATATAGACAGATATGTACAGCTATGTGCAGAGTGTCAACAGTACTATTGTAGTGCAGAAACAGTAACATTATAAGAAGTAAGAATAAGTGTATTCTGCAGAATGGATAGTATGAAGAGCAGTAGAATATGTAAGTTTAATTAATACAAGTGTAAAAATACAACACAAGTGTAAAAATACAACACCAATCGGTGATGCAGTGCTTGTGGGTGTGGCATACGTGCCAAAAAAGAAACATGACTAAAGTGAGAGAAAATGATGCACTACTGACACTATAACCAGTAATGTGGTTTGTGAGTTTAGCGATATACCATACAACAACTTATGTGTTGCGTGAGTAAGGCATGTGCCTGTACTGCCCTAAAGAATTAACAAATGTTGCAGTGTGTGGGTAAGCCTGACCATGACAGAGGCATGCGCCAAGGTAAAACAAACAGCAGAGTAAACTTGATGCACTGACTAGTGCCACCATCATGTTTTTAACAATACCAGTGGTATTAAATATATTGTGAATGTGGATCATACAGTGTGTTTTTTTTATGTTAAAAGTTGCACTTGTTGAATAAACTACTTTGAGAGGTGGATAAACTCTAATAAGAGGATAAACTCTACTTCTGAAATGTCTGAGGTGGATAAACTGCGTTTAGCCTCCACTACATCACTACCTAAAGTTAGCAAATCTACTTGAATACTGTTACCTACATCTTAACCAACGACAGCCGTTTTTTCTCTCTCTCTATCATATCGAGCGCTTGAGCATACTGTAGCGCTCATCTTGCCTCCGAGCGCTACGGTGCACCAACATCAACTATTAGGGTTAGAGTTAGAAAATCTACTTGAATAGCACTACTGTATCCTCTTCCATCAAACCAGACAATACAAACAACATTATTTAGACAGCATTATTAACAATATTTTTTTTATTTTTTTTATTTACTATTAAGAAAAACGAAATGAGGTCTTCACGCTCAACAAACTATGCTACACTAAGCACTAAGCCTATGCTTAATCGAAGTAATTCGTTATTTCATCACCATAAAATAATCAACAGACAAGATTCATGTGAACTCAACAACTATCACCACCACATATGTAGTACTATTTCCATTTCGGGCACTTAACCTATCTTGCTGCGTCAATTCACTGACAAGCCCCGAGTGGCAGCCTCCTCTCTTCCTCCATCAATTTACCTCAGACTGACAGCAACGCATAACGTTAACGAAAATCTCTAGTGCCAAAATCAGCGCCACAATTAACGCTTCAACATCGGAAAGTGAGTGCACATTCACTTGCCCTCTCTCATTTTATATGTAATTTGTTAACTTAAACACACATATTAACAGGTGTTAGTAAGGTGTCTCTATTAGGCTATTGAGCGCTTGAGCAGCTTTCGTCTCACCTCTGAGCGCACGTAAATTGGCAATTTAATCGGTTTCAGCTAAAAGGCGCACCATCATCAAGTAACGTTAACGTTACTAATTTAAGTTAGAAAAATACATATACTTAATTACTGTAGCCTACACCAAGCCAGACAATAGAGACAAAAGTCTATCAACTGCTTAGACGAACGACACGCAGGACGTCTCCATCTACTATAGCAGCTATGCTGCACCATGAATTAATCGATCCTTTAGAGCCATGTAAACTCAACTACCAAAAGTCAATATCAAATTAATTTTACCTCTAGGCCTACATCTGAAGGCTAACAAGGAGGGTAACTCATCTGAAGGCTTTCCCCATGTTTGCTACAATAGAGGGTACTTACCTTGAATAGGGTCGCACTGCTGTCTCTAGATAAACGGTCTTCACCTTCATCAATTTACCACAGACTGACAATTTGACAGTACAAGTTACCTAAAGTTATCATGCATTGGTGACGACATCATTAAAAAAACCAATTACCATCACTTAATCTACAAAATATGCTTGTTTCTGGGGAGAAAATACACTGTAGCAGTTGGTATCAAGAGACTCTCTTAGAGAGTATCCAATAGTATCAGATTGGCATAGAATGCCACTTTACCCACCAATCACAGACATATACTATCAGAGAATGACGTTTATTCTGGTCTGTATCTGGGGAGAGAAATGAGGGTTAGGAAGAAAATAAACGCATAAAGTAAGCCTAAGTCACCTATTAGAGCTACTAGCTACATTAGCAGCTAGCGAGTAAGACTACTATAACCTGCTGACTTACTGACATGAAAAAACAGACGTCGTGCTATATCTTTAACTCCTTTATTATCAAAACATTACAAACTTACAGCTGTATAAGTTGTACAAGTCTCTCAAGAGATATCTTCTTTCACGTAGCTCCTCCAAGATGTGCACACATTTTAAAAAGCGCGGCCAGGCAGCCACCACTGTAGGGGCGGAGTGGAGGTGCGTCATAGACAGTGGAGGTGACGTATTTCCGTTCTGGAGTGGAGCTCCACTCCCCATAGGTCTGCAGCCAGGTGCTCTTGAATTTACGTGCGCTCAGAGGTGAGACGAAAGCTGCTCAAGCGCTCAATAGCCTAATAGAGACACCTTACTAACACCTGTTAATATGTGTGTTTAAGTTAACAAATTACATATAAAATGAGAGAGGGCAAGTGAATGTGCACTCACTTTCCGATGTTGAAGCGTTAATTGTGGCGCTGATTTTGGCACTAGAGATTTTCGTTAACGTTATGCGTTGCTGTCAGTCTGAGGTAAATTGATGGAGGAAGAGAGGAGGCTGCCACTCGGGGCTTGTCAGTGAATTGACGCAGCAAGATAGGTTAAGTGCCCGAAATGGAAATAGTACTACATATGTGGTGGTGATAGTTGTTGAGTTCACATGAATCTTGTCTGTTGATTATTTTATGGTGATGAAATAACGAATTACTTCGATTAAGCATAGGCTTAGTGCTTAGTGTAGCATAGTTTGTTGAGCGTGAAGACCTCATTTCGTTTTTCTTAATAGTAAATAAAAAAAATAAAAAAAATATTGTTAATAATGCTGTCTAAATAATGTTGTTTGTATTGTCTGGTTTGATGGAAGAGGATACAGTAGTGCTATTCAAGTAGATTTTCTAACTCTAACCCTAATAGTTGATGTTGGTGCACCGTAGCGCTCGGAGGCAAGATGAGCGCTACAGTATGCTCAAGCGCTCGATATGATAGAGAGAGAGAAAAAACGGCTGTCGTTGGTTAAGATGTAGGTAACAGTATTCAAGTAGATTTGCTAACTTTAGGTAGTGATGTAGTGGAGGCTAAACGCAGTTTATCCACCTCAGACATTTCAGAAGTAGAGTTTATCCTCTTATTAGAGTTTATCCACCTCTCAAAGTAGTTTATTCAACAAGTGCAACTTTTAACATAAAAAAAACACACTGTATGATCCACATTCACAATATATTTAATACCACTGGTATTGTTAAAAACATGATGGTGGCACTAGTCAGTGCATCAAGTTTACTCTGCTGTTTGTTTTACCTTGGCGCATGCCTCTGTCATGGTCAGGCTTACCCACACACTGCAACATTTGTTAATTCTTTAGGGCAGTACAGGCACATGCCTTACTCACGCAACACATAAGTTGTTGTATGGTATATCGCTAAACTCACAAACCACATTACTGGTTATAGTGTCAGTAGTGCATCATTTTCTCTCACTTTAGTCATGTTTCTTTTTTGGCACGTATGCCACACCCACAAGCACTGCATCACCGATTGGTGTTGTATTTTTACACTTGTGTTGTATTTTTACACTTGTATTAATTAAACTTACATATTCTACTGCTCTTCATACTATCCATTCTGCAGAATACACTTATTCTTACTTCTTATAATGTTACTGTTTCTGCACTACAATAGTACTGTTGACACTCTGCACATAGCTGTACATATCTGTCTATATGGTTCATACTGAATATCCATATTTATTCTATTTTTCTGTAACATATTCTGTTAATACACTACATATATTTATATTATTCTTAATACTATTATATTGTTACTGCTACTACATTGCACATATCTGTACACGTTCATAAATTGTTCATATTACATAGCCATATTTGTTCTGTTCTTATAAGATAACTGCTAATACACTGCACATATTTATATCTAATTTATATTACTCTAAACCACCTTCTGTAAACCAACTGCATACTACTGTCTACACTGTGCTATATTTCTTGTTCTGCCTATGCACCACCTGTCTAAACTTTGTGTGTTACATTGCACTTTTTTGCCGTTCTGGTTAGACACAAACTGCATTTCGTTGTCTTTGTAGCCTGTGTTTTTAAACTGTTCTTGGCACGTATGCCACACCCACTAGCACTGCATCACTGATTGGTGTTGTATTTTAGTGCGTACACACTCACTTTGACAGTTGTTTTGAACTGTTCTTTGCACATGTCATACCCACAAGCTCTGCATCAATATTTCAGGGTTGTGCAAAACACTACATCACAGGTTGACATTGCAGTAAGTGCACACTTACTAGCCTGTGTTTTTAAACTGTTCTTGGCACTTATGCCACACCCACAAGCATTGCATCACTGATTGGTGTTGTATTTTAATGCGTACACACTCACTTTGTCAGTCGTTTTGAACTGTTCTTTGCACACACATTTTACGTACACATCAAGTTTACTCTGCTGTTTGTGTTACTCACACACTGGTTGATATTGCATCACTGATTGGTGTTGTATTTTAATGCGTACACACTCACTTTGTCAGTCGTTTTGAACTGTTCTTTGCACACACATTTTACGTACACATCAAGTTTACTCTGCTGTTTGTGTTACTCACACACTGGTTGATATTGCATCACTGATTGGTGTTGTATTTTAATGCGTACACACTCACTTTGTCAGTCGTTTTGAACTGTTCTTTGCACACACATTTTACGTACACACCAAGTTTACTCTGCTGTTTGTGTTACTCACACACTGGTTGATATTGCATCACTGATTGGTGTTGTATTTTAATGCGTACACACTCACTTTGTCAGTCGTTTTGAACTGTTCTTTGCACACACATTTTACGTACACATCAAGTTTACTCTGCTGTTTGTGTTACTCACACACTGGTTGATATTGCAGTATGCACACTTACTAGCCTGTGTTTTAAAACTGTTCTTGGCACGTATGCCACACCCACAAGCACTGCATCAATATTTCAGGGTCGTGCAAAACACTACATCACAGGTTGACATTGCAGTAAGTGCATCACTGGTTGGTATTGTATTTTTAGTGCGTACACACTCACTTTGCCTGTTTTGTTGTTCTTGGCACTTATGGCACACTCACAAACATGGTTGGTATTATATTTATACCTGTTCTTGGCACCTGTCTTACTCACACTACATGTTCTACGTGGCGACTACAAACGAGGACACAGCCCTGCAGTACACCCGTGTTGATGATCACTGCTGAGGTTGAGGTTTCAACAAACACAAATCGCTGGTTAATATTGTATTTAAGTACGTACACACTCACTTTGCCTGTGTTGTTGAACTGTTCTTGGCACATGCCATACTCACACACCAATTCACTGATAAATGTTGTCAATTGTACAATAAGTGGGGACTTACTTTCTTGTGTTTTAAAACTGTTCTTGGCACATATGCCACACTGACACACACCGCATCATAGTCAATAGTAGGCCTACAAGGTCCAGCATATACTACTACATCACTGGTTGATGTTGTATTGCTGTAAGTCAACCGGATTCCAATGGCCATCCTGTGACAGGCTCAGGAAAGCACTACGTCCTCTATGACAAATTCCACCAGTCAAACACAAAAGATCCACAGGATGTGCTGCGCAGAATCTTCATTGCTCCTGAACTGCAGGCAACTCTGAACAGTCAGGTGGCTGAGCAACTGTTCGCTTGTCTGAGGAAGAACAATTACTTTCTAAACAACATGGGACCATCTGCTCACATCTTCCTGATGCGGAACATCATAGAGCACAGGAACAACCAGCAAAACAACACACTGCTGAAACGCCAGCTGAGAAGGGGTCTTCAGGTTCAAGACCTGAACAGTGTCACCCTGTCAGACTTGGGCCAAGTGCTACTAGGTTAACATCAAACTTTACATCTTCCACATAATTTCCGTTACAAAGTCTTTTGACAATCGCATAATGTTGTTTTCTGTTTTGTCCTTCTTACCTAATCTTAAGGTGCAAAAACATTGCCAGACAGAACATCACAGCAAAGTCATCCGGAAGGTCTACAGCCACCTGTAATTGAAGTGTCACCGCAAAGTGAACCTTGTCTGTTGAACGCTTCAACTCACTGTGGGCAGGACTGTGCAGCACTGACTGTCATTGTTAATATCAGGCCCTGCAGAAGTTCGTGGGGTCCTAATGGAGTTCATCCCCTTCAGGAAAAGCTGGTATAAATTAAAGACTAAACTTTTCTGAACAAGACTTGCCATATTGTCTGTACATTTTCTCTGGGTTGATTGCTAAATTGAAGCATTTTTACCAGTGCCACTTCTTTGGTTGTGTCTTCATAACAGTTCAACTACGTACTGAATGACAGTGGGCCAGCAAATGAGCTCATTGTTAAAGCTGGTCCAACATGTCTAACCAGGGAGAATTTACTGACCTTGGGGACAAACAGGGAGATGGACTCTGTGGTGGGTAAAATATGTGGATATGGAAAGACAAGGTGCTATGTAATCCATCATGAATACCTTGTTTTAGTCCTATAAATAATGGTAAGACTTTGTCTACCACACGTACGGTCGGATTGTCTGTGAGATACTTTTTGTCTCTTTATGGTTTGACACATTATTTTTACCAGAAAGGTTTAAGAAAGGTGTTGTTTTACAGGTGGGGAATGCTTGTTTGAGGTTGGTTCAGGAGATGGTCCAACTTCAGGTATGTCTGCATGCATGTTTTGAATGATAACTTTGCCAGTAGTGTCTACTGTAACAGACACAACAACAGAGCTGTATTTTTCTGTAGGGGAAAGATGTTTTCATCATGGACCTTCACACGCCCCCAACATGGCTCCCACCCATGGATTGTGACCCTCTGCATAGTCTTCCTGTAAGTATGCAGGCATACATGTAGCTTGAATACGGATAGAAATGAAATGATTCACAATAACAAAAAAAAAAACATTCTTCTTTAAGGTGGATTACGCGAAGAAGACACTGATATTTCCTCTGTGGACTCGAGGGCATTATCTGCTTTGTGTAAGTGACCGGGCATCCTTAAAAAGTTTGTCAAGCAACAATATTGACTAAAAGGTTGTAAAACCCAGTAGTAAATTTCAGTAACCTTGATGTTAGGGGGGAAAAAGCTTTAACTTCCATCTTATTGTCAAGACTGTGTTCCCTTAGGTCATGGAGCCACTGAAAACATTAATCTTGTTCATGGACTCGATGTATGCCAAGAAAGAACAAGGCTTTGGGCACAAGCCTTATCAACACATTTTGAGGTTACAATAGGATGATTTACCATGGCAGTCATGTTCCCCTGACTAGCCAAAAGCCATATCAAAATACTAGTCAGTGTCTGGGCAGTCACGTTCCCCTGACTTGCCCACATTAAAGTAACTACTCTTGACAATCACGTTCTATTTACTTGTCAGAGCTGCATAAGCGCTGAATTATATTCTATGTGTATTGTTTCAGAGATTCCTTCTAATACTATTTTGACTCTTAACAGGGCTCTTGCACAGAGGATAGCACCAGGACCTTGGCAGGAACAGACAGGGCTGGACATTGAGGTGATAACAGTTAAGAATTAGTGCATATGTAATTAGGAAACAACATAATTACTAAAATTATTCATTGCGCATGTTCTTCATGTTACAGGGCCTCCCACAGCAACATTTTGGTGTTGACTGTGGAATTTTCATGATCATGGTGAGTTGCTAAGCTTGCATTTAGTAACACACCATGCCCATTAGGCACACTAACAGTGTAACAGAGAACACTGTTTTTAAGCTTAATGCAAGCACATTTACACCTGAAACATGGAGCCATTAATATTTCTTTGTATTGACAGTATGCTTGGTACATCGCCCTGGAGACACCATTTGATTTCTCCATAGTAAGTGCTATCTAACAAATGTGGTAAATTTAATTTCATTGAATCATTATATTGCGCCTTTTCCATGCATTGTAACTTTTTCTTCTTTAGCATGACATGCCCTACCTGAGGAGGTGGTGGTGCACAGTGTTAATGGAGAATCTGGAGATCGAGGGGTATAATTTGTGAATAATCCTGTATTAATAACTATTCAATCGAAATGAGAAATGCAAGGACAAAACATGTATTTGTTCAATTACAGGCATGGAAGAAGATTCGCACATTTCACAGAGGAGGGCAGAAAGACGGCAGACGGTAGTGTGGCACCTGTTTTCCGTGTGCCACGAAAAAGGAAGCTGGACACTATGGTACTATGATGTGGAATTGTGCAGAGATAGTAGCATAAAACTGCTATGACAAACAGTACACATTACACATTTTTTTTTTGTTGGTCATTTTAGGATGGTAATGGGCAGATAATAGTTGGTAAGTGTCTTGCCTCAATTCGACAGTTTAAGTAATGTTAACTGCAGCATTCTCAGTTTTTTTACCTTACATCTTTTCATTACTGTGATAACAGGGCCACCAGCAGCAACATCAGCAGCTCCTACAGCCCCAACAGCAGCTCCAACAGTCCAGTGTGACAGCTGTGTCTCCATTGAACAGGTGTTTATTTCTTCACTAACCATACAATCTGGATGACAATAACCCAAACAAAGTTGTTGTCTATTCTATTTTTTTTCATTGTAATTCTAAGTTGTGTCTCAACTCAAGTGTTAATGTGAACTCGCATCTCTTATGAACAATGTTTGTCTCAATCTTAGAGAGAAGAGAGTTTCAGTGAATTAGAGGACTTCAATGAAGAATGTGAGGACACAAGTTGTGAGGAAGTAAGGGGTTATATATTGCACATCAAACATTAATCAGGACCCCCACCCACCCGCCACCACACATCCAGTCACTCTCTTAGACACACACATTAGATCTATGATGTTTGAACCACCCAATCTGGATGACAATGACCCTAACAATGTTGATTTCTATTTAATTTGTATTCTATGTTGTATCTCAACTAACCTCAAGTATGAATGTGAACTCACTTTAGGACTCTTATGAACAATGTCTGTCTTTGTATTAGAGAGAAGAGCGTTTGCGTGAGATACAGGAGCTCAGCAAAGACTACCAGAACACTAAATGGGTAAGGGATTATATATTGCACATTAAACATCAGGTCAATGCAGATCCTTAATTACTGAGACCGCTAAAACACAGAACCCCCCTCCACACACACACACACCACCACCACCACCACAAACACAGGCTCTTGCATAGACACGCATTCGATCTATGATGTTTTAACACTGTTTTATGCATTATCATCTATTGACCTCCCCACATAGACCTACAGTACACAAGTGTCCATTGCTGCACACAGGAGAGGCATCAAGCAAGTGAGAGCATGGTAGGCGTAGGCCTGGCATGGTAGTGCAATGTTCCTTCCACTAAAAAAAATTAATTGACTGAACTGCCTTTTAATGTTTGTTGCTCAGCTCTTCGAAGAGGCAAAAAAGGCAGCAGACTGGTTGAATGAAAACAGTGGGCTGATAAAAAATAAATATTGGCTGCCACGGGTGTTGGACATGGAGGCGGAAGAGCAGGAGGAGGTGCTGGCCAGACAGTTTGTCCAGTTGGACGTTGAAAACATGAATTTGTTCACATTTCAATTTACCACCGTCCAAGATCACGAAACATTTTCTATTCATGTACGGGACGAACTTCACATTCGGGCAATGACATCATTTGTCCAAAGATCGTTTCCAAATGAAAAATAAAAAACTCAAATAACATTGATTCTGATTCCAGTTCTACTTATCAATTCTGGTTCCTATTGATTCTTCATTTCAATTTCAAAATGTAAACTTTTGTTTTTAGATCTGTTCAAGTGTACTGTATTGCTTGTACTGTATGCTACACATCTCTCTCTCTCACACACACGCTAGGCTACTGTATTGCTTGTAGCCTACTGTATTCCTATAAATGTGCCATCTGTTCTGGTCCTGCTGTTGCCAGTGACTTTATAGGCTACTTACACCATTTACTTTTATCTACATTGTGTACATGCTCTTCGAACAACAACAGAACTACAACACACAACAGTACAATAAATCATTGCTTTTGGTATCTTTATTAAAACTACCTCAAAAGCCTAGTGGAGGAGCATGATCTTAAACAATGTTAATACGTAACGCTAATTCGTTTTCTGCATTAGTTACGATCGGTCGATGTTCAGAGGAAAAACGCGAAAAACGTAAAATTACCTAAGTTAACGGAATATCACAATACCTAATGTTCATTTATATACAATTAATTTAATTATATATATATATCAAATACACAAATAACACAAACCTGAGGTCTCACGTTATTTCAGCGACTACTTCCTTATTCAAGTGGAGGTGACGTATTTCCGTTATTGAGTGGAGCTCCACTAATAGAATTCCCCCAGAGGTCTGCAGCCAGGTCCCTCTCCAAAAAGCTGGCCGATGCCCATCTTTATGCAAATGAATCAGTTGAACGCGAGGCGACTCTCCAATGAAAGGACGAGGTTGTAGCAAAGATTGTTAAGGCGGAGCAAGATGTTTCATCAGGAGCCACTTCCGGGAACCCGGATCGCACGAGGGGGGGGTCAAAATCCCCCTTTATGCAGAGCAGAGGCAGCGATTGCTCCATTGAAGTCTATGGGCATAGCTCAGAATTTCACCACATATGCTAAGGTCTTGGTTCTATAGAGTTAGGAATGTGAATTTCGGGCACGTTTTCATGATCCTCAAACCCTTCTGAACATTTCAGGTACATTTTTAGCATTTTTGAGCATTCCAGTCTGGAGAAAATTAACCTTATATCAGGTGTGCGCCGGTTATTTATGCAGCTGCTGTTGGCCGGTTGCAACGTACGCTCGTCAAAACGTCATCGACACGCCTCTTTATGCAGACAGGATTCGATCCCCATTTCGCGCCCATAGACATGAACTACGACGAAGTATCTTGCTCCGCCTTAACAATCTTTGGTTGTAGGACCTTTGTTCTATCACAACGGTGCCTGTGAAACTTTGGTTCCGCTTACAAGACAAATAATGTTTTAACGATCTCTTCCACGACCACCTAGTAGTCCATAAAACAAACGAAACTGCCAATGCTGAACTGAGGTCCATGAGGAAGGCCGATGGAGTGAACATACGATGTCTGAAGGAGGAATTGGGCAGCAAGCAAACATTTAAGGGGTTAATGTGTCTCAGCCGAGTGACGGAGAACAACGACAAAGGCTAGAGACCTTTCGTTAGCGTTTTTTCATCTCCTTGGCCGATAACATTCAGAGCAGGCTCGATGACAACTGCATTTTTTCTGCGGCGGCTGCGCTGAACCCCTCAAATTGGCCCCATAAAGATGAAATCGGGCGGAGGCTGCACGTCAGGGAGTTTTTTGCCCCTCGCCCTCGTCCATAATTCCGTATAACAGGACACCTCAGCGGCCGTTATCCCTTACATAAGCTATATAAGGTAGGCCCTATGCTAGGCCTATTACACAACATAAATTGTCACTGCTGTGCTGGCGACCCAAATAAAATCTCCTTTGGGAACCAATGGCTTACAGTATTACAGTATTTTGCATATCAGTAGTACTAGCCTACATTTCACGCAGCTGTGTGAATCACGGAAAGCGACACTTCTAAATGGAACCCAACCCACTGTACAGTAGCTCAAGGTCTGTGGCTAAAGCAGCCATGATGAAAACGTTATCATTGTTTGGATACTTCACACACACGTGTTTTTTAATCGCATAGACTACAACTACCAAGCTGGAATCAAAGCACATCGACTCCCCTCTCACACCCTAAACACGCACTTCGAACAAACGTAAAGCGTCTCAGTCTCACGGTATAGCCATAGGCAAAACTGTATCGGACCGGTGTAACGTTGGTACTAAATCATCCATCGCAAAGAATGATTTTGCGATGTAGCACGCGCAACAAATATGTGTAGGTACAGCCCTGCCCTGGATACATCTCTCAACGTGCGCTCTAAAACATTTGGTTTAAATGGTGATGTAGATCATCACGGGTGCGTTAATAAATCTACATTGCGGCGAGTTGACACAAATTATTCACTTTGACGAATTTATGTAGTTTCAGTCCTAGTTACTTTACTTTAAACCATGCTCTTCCTTACTTGAATCACCTTTGAAAATAGAAGATTGAAGTAGGCCTAGCTTATATGGGTGTTTGGGAATGAACGTTGACTCAGATGCTTTTTGAGACTTTGAGCAGAAATGTCCCAGCCCGGTGTTTAGGATGCATCATAGACAGGTTATCTTTCAGGTAGCCTATTTTCCATTAGAAAGCCATCACGTAGCGAACGTGTTGTGGCTAACTCATTTAGCTCCTGTTAGTAGCCTAGCCTAGGTTATGGTCATAAGCAAATGAAATGACAGTCGAAAGATGCAATTAGTGCTGTTATCAATTTGCTTGGTAGCCTATAATCGCATTTATGGTTTTCTACAAATACATCAATAATCAAATTGGCCTCCATCACTCAACCAATGCTAATGGTAACATTATTTTACCTACTCTAGGCTATTGATATAATTTAAGATTAACGTAGCCTACCTGCAGTAAAAAACAATGTCCGATAAACATTCTCAGATTTATTTCGGCTTCAAGAAGAAATGGGAATTACATGTCATGCAGAAATCATCCTACCCTTATTAGACGTTCTCTGCGGTAAACTAGTCTTGTCCTTGTAGGAAGCTAGTGTCTTTCCAACCCACTTTAGATTAACTTCCAACAAAATTACGTCTCACTGCAATGATGCGCCATCTGGTGGACAAATGACTACGTGACGCCAATACTGGAAATGCAGCCACATTATTATGATGAATATTTGTGTTTCCTTTAATCCTACTGAATTTGTAATTATGTATCGGCTGTTCTAATTGCCGATACTGATGGTATGTGCCTGTGTGTGTGTGTGCGTGTGTATATGTGTGCACCACCATCTACAGGCCAATGAGTGTACAGTCACTAGCCTAAATGTACACATAACTTAATTTTTTTAGACCCCCCCATGGATGAAATTCTACGAAACTTGGCATACCCCCAGAGAATGTCAGGTTAATCATACACATACAATTTGGTGCAGTTCTGAACATCTTAACTGAAGAGACGGGCGATTAAAGCAGAATGATATTGCATTTTCATTTTTTACCGGGGGGGTACAAATCACAAATGAGTGATTATGGGCTAGGTTGATGTGGGCCCTTGAGACCAACATACCATAAAAATTTCTTCATCCTCGGTGCTACGGTTCAGGTAGGAAAAACTTGGGGGGCCTAGCACAGGGGGGGGGGCAGTGGCCCCCGGGGACCAAACAAAATTTTTCCGTAAAAGTCTAGTGGGGCTACATACCCAGCAAATTTCATGTGCCCCGGTGGTTCGGTGTCCCGGGTATCGTTGACCAACAATTCAGGAAGTAGATGACGGGGGGGGGGAAAAAACTTTGACAATCCCTATATGACCGCTTCGCTAGCGGCGGTCATAATAAATCCTTACAATGTCTGGAATTATAAGACTTACAGTTGGAGCAGAGGGGTGTCTTATTTGTTATTGTTTTATTTTACCTGTCCCCCACAATGACCATTTCAGCAACTGCAAGTGAATATGTCATCAGGTCTAGTCATTTCCCTGCATTCATCACCTATTCTCCAACAATTAGACTCAGTTAAAGGAAGATGTTCTGTGGGTTTCACATTCAGCAGCAAGTCAGCAGTACTTTAATGTATGGTATTTTCTTTTCCTTTTAAAGGTATTAAAAAGGTCTTATTTAATTAGCAATTATATTTCTATAAGTTAGAAATGAACATATAATGTTACGTAATGTCAAGCGCTTCTTCTACTTTATAAAACTACTTAGTAAACCATTTTTAGAATCAGATTTTGTAGATGTTTGGGTATATTGAGACCAAGTTTTGAGAAGGCTGTCAGAAAGACTTTATATTATGAACAGCAGAGGGCGATCATGATCCTACGTTGAAGCTATGACTAGTGCAGCGCTGTGAACTCCATGACCTGTTCATCGCAGAGCAAACTAACTTTGTCCAGAGTTTTGTTCTGTCAGGACTTTTACTATTCCTGCACTGCTATGACATTTTGAATCTGTTTTTTCCCCCTGAAATATTTCTTATTCCTATCTGAGTCTGGATTGTCTGATATAGGGCCTAAATCTATCCATCAAGATAGTGCTCATTTACCTGACAGTGGTGGTGCATCCTTCTTATGCTTTGATAAATGTCTGTGATTAACACTTGTAAACTTCTAGAAATTATCACTTCATGATGGAATATTTTAATTCTTCCTGACGAATAACTTCATGCCTCAGCAAAGCTTTAAAGTGTTTGAAGGGTAGGCAGCCTATACAGTTAAGTGGGGATATGGGATAGGCTAGGTGATTACAGCTACAAAATTGAGGGAAAATATCTAATTGGACAGATATTGTGATTTGATTTGTGATATTTTTAAAGTCAGACATCAGTTCAGCATTTTGGCTTTATGTTGGGCATCTCCTGATTAGTGAGCATGTCTAGTATATGAGAGGCACAGCACTCCAGTTAGATGGGCTTCACTGTCTGTCATAAGGAGGCTGGCATGAATTCAGAAATCATATGACAGATTACTTGCTTCAATGCTTCACTAAAGGGAAGAGGAGAGATAGACTTCTCTGCTTAGTCTGTCTGCCTCTCCACCCTCTCCATGTTTGAGTACTGACTGCCCACTACTGCTTTACTACTGCTTTACTACTGTTTTACTACTGTTTTACTAATGTCCACAGCCTAATGTTTTTACTACTGTTTTCCTGCTACACTGTTTTTCATGCTATATTAGCACACATGATCAATGGCTTCTGCTACAATACTGAATGGCTGTAACCCTATTACCTCAACCTGTTCTTGCACTGACATATTTTTTTTATAGTTTTTTATATTACCTTGTCTACATTATACTTTAATCTCCGATTTGTCCATATTATTTATGGTCTCTAGACCTTATTGCACTGTTGCACTGTTGGACTAATGTTGGACTACTTTTTGCACCTTCACCATGACACTCACTCTCTTGAGCACCTTACCATGCACACATAACTAAAGGACTACTGTTGGACTACTTTTTGCACCTTCACAATGACACTCACTCTCTTGAGCACCTCACCATGCACACAGAACTACAGGCCCTGTCACTACAAGCGTCTCATGTTTGATCACCCTCAAGCACACTGGATTTTTTACATTTATTTATATAGTATAGTATTTAGTTTTGTTAGTTTTTCTTATCTCCTACTGTCTCTATTGTACAGTGGAGTTTGGTTATATGTTTATACTTATACTTATATTTACCATTTCTGCTGTAAGTGCATGTTGTGTGTGATGTCTGTATGCTACTGAGACCCCTCTGAATTTCCCCTCGGGGATCAATAAAGTATCTATCTATCTATCTATCTATCTATCTAGATCAGGGGTGGGCAAACTTTTTGGCTCAAGGGCCACATTGGGTTTTGAAAACTGGCCGGCGGGCCGCACAACAAGCAGTTTAAAGCTAACCAACGTCGTCTCTATCGCAGGAAAAAAATAGCGAGCAGCCTGATAACCAAATGAAATGCTCGGCGGGCCGGATGAAAGTGCTTGGCGGGCCGGTTTGCCCACCCCCGATCTAGATTGACCATTGGGACTGGGACAGAGTTGTGAGTGGCACGATTAATTGCAGCCTTTGTTATTAACTAATTGTGAGTTCAAACTGCCACTTCAATCAATCAATCAATAATTGTGCAGCCCTATATGGGCGATTAGGCTATTCAGGCTATTGTCTTGTAAGAGTTGTGTAATAGAGATAGACAGAGTGTGTTGTCCAAATATTCAATATGTAAATTATGGATCAGGATCATGTAAAGAGATATGCAGATATAGGCATGCTGGAACCTTTATGTGATGGGAACTGCATTTCCAAACCTTCAGCAGTCTACTGTATGTGAATGTAAAGTTTAGGCTTAGAGTTGGGGTATGCCCACTTGGTGTCCTTAATAATGACACTTCAAAAAAGTTAATCAAATGTTTGGTCACAAGACAATTACATAACAACAACTTAAGACTAATGACTTTCGCCCTCGCAAAATTCCTTCCATTTTTCTGAGCAGGGCAGAGTTGTCTGCCTGTTATGAAACCACGGGAACAGAGTGGAGTGGGAAGTTAACCCTTTCAGCAAGGAACCACTCAATCAGTCACAGTCTAAAAGGCATGACATAATGGTTCTGAAAATCAGCTTCCCATCAGAGTTTATTATTCAATCAATAAGGTTGTTTCATAAACTTGTCAAGATTACATCAATTCTGATTGATCTGTGACTTTTACCAGCATCAACTTTCATGAATGAATTGTTACAAATAACTAAATAAACCGCACGGGGGTCATAATAATATTAGGTCTATCAAATACTGCTATAGGCATAGGCCTGCTTGAATAATGTATTCATAATTTCTATTAACCCTATTGTGATCTCATGTTGTAGACAAGGCTAGTCTTTTCTCTAAATTCACAGTTTTAAAAATGATCAGTAGACCTAGGCTATAGGCCTACACGAAGAGTATCGTTTAAGTTAGCGTGCATAAACCCCTGAGAAAACGTTCTCAACAGGCCAACAAAAGGCACGCTTTCTTCCATGAATGGTAATCTGTGTAATTCCAGTCCCGGGCGCTGTGAGTCCTTGAACCCCACCCCTGGATCATCAGCTTCCCAGTATGGTCCAATTGCGTGTTTTCAGTCCCACCCATGTAGCAGCACAGCTCCCACTACACGCAGCCAGTCCACGTGAACCGGCACGCTCTGCACTTTCAAACCAATCTCCGAGTCAAAAACGCGCGCGCTTTTATGTCGAATTACTTAACGCTGCATTACGTCAAGTCCGTATGACTCACGGTCACAGCAAACTTACTGTTCCGCCCCTACTTTCCCACAACGATCCACTCGAAAACTTGTAGCTCCACGAAGTTATGTAACAGTCTCGAGACAGTGACAGCGTGAAGACCGATTGCATTTATGTTAAAGGTTGTTTGCTTGTAATTCCTTGCCGCCAAATATGTCCAGCTTTTTTCTCCCTCAATTTATCAGCGCAGACCAATTAGACGCTCCATCTGATGGTTTCGTTGGAAGTGAAACATGCATATGCCTACAGACTAATTGACCAGAGTCAAAAGAATTTCCCATATTCCTTTCAGGCTACTTGTTTTACCACTCAACCCCTACCTTTTGGACAGGTAGGCTATTGGTTTGAGTTTAAAGGGTGGTTGCAGGCATTCATTTCGGATTAGAGTACATTTTAATGTATTTTGCCCATCCCTGTTTACAGTTTATGACCATTTACAATTTCAAAACAAC
Source organism: Alosa sapidissima (assembly GCF_018492685.1). NCBI lineage: Eukaryota > Metazoa > Chordata > Actinopteri > Clupeiformes > Clupeidae > Alosa > Alosa sapidissima. Next base: position 26,598,913 of record NC_055960.1, on the reverse strand, counting down.
TTTGAAAGTGGTTATAGTTGCCCCTCATTTCCAGGTCCATTATCTTAAAATGTAGCCCAAACACATATTTTAACAGTGATTAAAGATAAACCAAATGTTCACAAAATTGACATAGAGTCCGTGTAGTGCTATTATGAGCTAGAGTTGCAAATGAGGTCAGATTTCACCCAGCCACACAATTGTTGTGTTGAAATTGACACAAAAATGTGGCTGAAAAGGCTGAAAACATATTTCAGATCATGATCTTTCACATATAATTGTCTGTCTATATCTGACTTTTCGTAACAAACAGCAAACTACACTTTCTTTATGTGACTAGATTGTGTTTGGTCATCTGTGATTAGGCTGTCAGAAAGACTTTATCATATGAACAGCAGGGGGCACTCATGATCCTCCGTTGAAGCCATGACTAGTATAGCGCTGTGAACTACATAACCTGTTCGCCTCAAACTAAGTAGGCCTACAAGGAACTTTGTCCAGGGTTTTGTTCTGTCAGGATTTTTACTGTTCCTTTTCAGTGCGGCACTGAACTGCACTGATATGATATTTTGAATCTGTTTATTCCCCTGAAATATTATTTTTTGTCCTCTCTATCTGAGTCTGGATTGTCTGATATCACTCTATCCATCAAGACAGTGGTCATTTACCTGACAATGGTACTGCATATGTTCTGATAAAGGTCTGTGATTAGCACAACACTTATAAACTTAAAATAAAAAAAAAACAAAATGATACCATCACTTCATGATGGAATACTTGCATTCTTCTGAACAAATGACATAATGCCTGAGCAAAGCAAAGAGAGACACATCACTCATGTTGGGTGAGCTTCACTATCTGTCATAAAGGAGGCTGGCATGAATTCAGAAATCATATATGTGGCAAGATTAACCATTGGGACTGGTACAGAGTTGTGAGTGGCACAATTAATTGCATCCTTTGTTATTAACTAATTGTGAGTTCAAATTGCCACTTCAATCGATCAATCAATCAATAATTGTGTAACCCTAGGGGCGATTAATATATAATATATATAATATAATATATAATATATAATATAATATATAATATACAATATATATAAGCTATTCAGGCTATTGTCTTGTGAGAGTTGTGTGATAGAGACAGACAGTGTGTGTTGTCCAAATGTTCAATATGTAAATTATGAATTAGGATCATGTAAAGAGATATGCAGATATAGATATGGCCATATACTATGCTGGAACATTTGTGTGATGGAAACTGCATTTCCAAACCTTCAGCACTGTATATGTGAATGTGAAGTTTAGGCTTAGAGTTGGGGTATGCTCACTTGATGTCCTTAATAATGACACTTCAGAAGTTAATCAAATGTTTGGCCACAAGAAAAACAGTTGCATAACTAAACAACTCAAAAGGCAGTGATTTTTCGTCCTCGCAAAATCCCCTCCATTTTTCTGAGCAAGGGCAGAGTTGTCTGCCTGTTATTAAACCACGGAAACAGAGTGGAGTGGGAAGTTAACTCTTTCAGTAAGGAACTACTCAGTCAGTCACAGTCTAAAAGGCATGACATAACGGTTCTGGAAATCAGCTTCCAATCAGAGTTTATTATTCAATCAATGGTTGTTTCATAAAACGAATGAATTGTTACGAATAACTAAATAAAAACTCATAAGAAACTGTCTTATGAGTTTCAGTTTGGTTTACACTTACAACAAGCATGTGGATGATACCTAATTCAAGTCACTATCCTTTCACCATACTGTGTGTTGCCCACTTGCATGTAGGATAGCCACTCCAAGCTAATACTTGTTTTGTTTCTCATTTTTTGGCTTTCATGAAGATGTGTGAATTGGAGTTTGTAATACCTATAGGTATATTATTCAACTAGGCTAACTGAATTATTTAATTTCTATTAACCCTATTGTAATGTCTCTGTTGTAAACAAGGGTAGTCTTTTTAAATTCACAGTTTTAGCCTATGATAGCGTATAGGCTATCTGAAGATCATTGTAAGCCTGCATAAACCCCTAAAAAAACGTTCTAAACATAGGGCAACAAAAGGCACGCTTTCTGCCATGAATGGTATCTGTGTAATTCCTGCCCCAGGCACTGTCAGTCCTTGAACCCCACCTCTGGATCGCCAGCTTCCCCGCATTGTCCAATTGCGTGTTTTCAGTCCCACCCACAGCTCCCACTACACGCAGCCAGTCCACGTGAACCGGCACGCTCTGCACTTTCAAACCAATCTCCGAGTCAAAAACGCGCGCGCTTTTACGTCGAATTACTCAACGCTGCCTTGCGTCAAGTCCATATGACTCACAGGCTCCACAGCAAAGGGTCCCGCCCCTATTTTTCCACAACGATCCACTCGAAAAGTTGTAATTCCACGAAGTTATGTAACAGTCTCGAGACAGTGACAGCGTCAGGACCGACTGCATGTCTGTTAAAGGTTGTTTGCTTGTAAGCTAATTCCTGTGGGCAAATATACCCGGTTTTTCTCTCCCTTCACCAGCGCAGACCAATTAGACGCTCCATCTGATGATTTTGTTGGAAGTGAAACATGCATGAGGCTAATTGTCTGAGTCTGTTTCATGTGTTTTGGTAACTGGTGACAGGTTTTGATATGTCTTGTTAAAATTATTGATTTAAAGTCATGGAGGGGAAAGGGCGTTGCATTATGAAGATAGCCTATGCAGATTATTCCAGATTATTCCTTTTTTCAAAAAAAGAAAGAAAAAAATCAACTGATGGTCTGAGTAGTAGTCTAGTCTGACACATGTTCTTTCTTAACTGAGATCCACAACCTTGGCCTACAAGTTTGTTTGAACACACATTTACTATCAGAAGAATGTCCCTTCCCTCCATTTGACGTTCTTTTCGGATAGGCTACTTTTACAACTCAACCCCGTACATATTGTTTTGAGATTAAAGGGTGGTTGCAGACCATTCTGGACTAGAAAGTGAATAAGACTTCGAAAAGAAAAGCTTAGGTGAGTTTGGGAACAGTTTATTTTGTTCTGTGGGAGCCTGGCCACTGATAAGTCCACAGCATTCCCCCTGAACACACCCTGTTTATTCATAGGTGGGTCTGTAGGCTATTCCTACAGATTATTTTTTGGAAATTGGCTGCTTGCTTTCAGTAACTTTAAAGGGCTGGCCTTCTATGACCTGTCCACGGGGCACAGAACTGGGTTGAGTGCTGTCAATCTTGATAAATAAATAAATATTCACACTAGGCCTATATAATACATAGGTCAAGTATTTATGTGATTATTGTTGTTGGTAGGCTATATGCAAAACAGTTCTAAAAAGATAATTGTTTAATTGACTGACTTTAATTGACTGATCAAGAGCTCTTGACAAAGTCAAACATCATACAATACAAAATTTGAAGAATTAGACAACAGACAGCTTTCAAGACATTTAAATTACTCAGGAGATTTAGCATGTCTACAGTGCATTAGTGTTAACTAGAAAATGTAATTCCAGGGAATTACGAGTGCATGAAAATGCAAAAATGGCTGCTGAATGAAATATTGTTGAATATTGTCTAAAATATAATCTAAGTAAAAAGATGGAGGTCAGATAGAGAAAAAAACTGGCGGGGAGCCATAATTGATGACAGCTTACAGTTGGAATGGCCGAACAGTTAAATAGTTTAAATAGTTAAATTATTTTATAGCAAATTATTGTATTGAGGACTTATTTTGAAGTTGAAGTTGTGGGCAGAGGAAACAGTTGGCAGGAGTCATAGTTGATGACAACTGACAGTTTGAAAGGCTGAACAGTTAAATAGTTGGATAGTTAAAATGGTTAAATTATTTAAAATGGAATTATTGTAGTGAGGAGTTTTACTTTGAAACAGTTGTGGACAGACGAAACAGTTGACGGGAGTCAAAGTTGATGACAACTGACTGTTGCTAGAGTAGTTATGGTGGTTGCTATGCTAGTTGCTAAGTTAATGTTGGTTGCTAGGTTTTAACTGTGAATGTGGTTGCTAGGCTGTTGCTAGGGTACTTGAAGTTGTTTCTAGGTTGTTGCTAGGGTGTCCATGGTAACTACTATCAAAAATAATGGAGTTACTACAGTGGTTTGCTAGTATAATCATGTTGGTTGCTATGGAAACTGACATAGATGCTTAATTTCAATGGTTGCTAAATTGGTTGCTAGGTAGGTGGTGGTTTAATATAGTAGGCTAGAGGCATAGTTGATGATAACTGACAGTTGGAATAGTTGAAAAGTTAAATAGTTGGATAGTTTAAATGGTCAAATTATTTAATAGGGAATTATTGTAGTGGAGACTTTTATTTTGAAACAGTTGTGGGCAGAGGAAGCAGTTAAACAGGATCTGTAGTCTTAATAGAGCCAGATTGTATGCTTAAAGGTGCAATTTGTAGGATTGTTACCGAACGTTCTGTTGGCCAAAATCAAAACACTGGTGAACGTTCTCAAGACTACCAGACGCGAGCCTCTTCTGGGTTGCCAGATGTAATGAAGACTTAGCTAACGTTAGTTGACCTGCAGCTGCTTTAACGTTTCTCCAACCATGACCCAGCTACACATTACGGAAACAGTGAAAACAAAAAATACCTCTCTAACCAACGTAACATATGTAGCTGAAGTTAGCGATGCAGATGGAGTTTAGCATAGGCTACCTGTTGTGGAGAAATATGACCAGCTCTGCGTCAGACTTGATATTCTTCGTTTGACGAAGACGTCACCATCTCAGGAAGCTCCTCCGATGTCCACTTCATTTGTTTCTTGTTTTAATTTTGGAAATTTGCATTTGCCTGCCTCTTGTAGGCGTTCATGACTACAACTGACAGCTGTTGACAGTTGGCCTTTGCTAATTTGGCAACCCAAATAGGAGGACGCGCTAGCCCATTATTAATACGCTATTCTAGAATTAATCGTTCAAAACATAAACGAAAATTCCAAGAGATTCCGCCCCGTAACTGATTTTTTTCATGGGTTTTACGGGGTTTCACGGGTTAGAGTAATGTTGTCAAATAAGCCATTACTTCAATTCATCGTGTTTCCTCACTCTCTGACAACATATGGTGATCATGTTTTGAATGGTTACAGTTTATTTTCCATTATTTCCTACATACTGGACCTTTAAAGCCTGAGACAGACAGTTGCTGGAGGTGGCCGGAACACTTGGCATAGGATTCTAAGTGCCCTACTGTGATGTCATAATCGCCAATGTTAAGTCTATGGGGACATTTTTAGTAGTTTTTAATTAATAGTTAAAAAAGTATAAATGTTACAAAGTTGAAAAATACATAGCTGAAGTCACCTAAGTAAGACCTACGCAACACAGTTTGAACGAAGTATCTACGTCAAACGGTAGAAGCTGAATTAAACGCACAAATACGTAGAAGAAAAATAACTAGAAAAGCATTTCCTGAAGGAAATACAGTGCATGAAAATGCAAAAATATGATGTAAAATATCATACAGAGTAAAAACAAACTATATTGGTTGCTAGGTAGATGAGGTTTAATATAGTTGGAATGACTGAACAGTTAAATAAGTGGATAGTTTAACCCTTTCGTGCCCGTGCCGAACATTCCATTTTTGGTGCTGGATGACCTCCTTACACAAAAAACCTTATTTCTTGAGTATAATACATACCATCAATGGGATATACATACCATTGTAATCAGAAGGGTCAGTTCTATCAAATGATGTAAAATACATATGGTAATGTTGATATAGTAATGAACAGTCTTTGAAAATCCTCTCCAAATGTATACCGAAATTTGTTAAAATTGAATTTCATTCGCATAAAAATTAATTTTCATCATATTTCTATACGAGATAGAGAAAAATATAGAGTGTATGACATGTTCAGCAAGTTGTGGGCTATTTAACAAAAAAGACTGAATTGGAATACCATTAACCTTTCAAAAGTTATGATAAATTAAGTGATAAGTGTATAAAAATGCAGGAAACGGGATTTAGAATGTTGACAGAATTCGCATTCTCTTTCTCACCAAAAACATAAAAGTATGCATAAAAACTAATAATGAAGTCAGACACAATGGTTTAGATGTATTTGGTCCATAAGAATAAACCATTTATTTGTATATAAGCAAATGCTACAGTCAACAATAATGATATATAAAAGAAAAACATGTACCTTACCAGTAATACAGGAAGTAAGTATACTGTATATTTATTGAAGATCAATTCTGAAGAGACATAGAATACATTTGATTCAACAGATACAACTTATTTATATAAATTAGTGTAATATGAAAATGATATACATCTATAAAATGTATTATTTATGAAAAGCTAGGAATACAATCAACTTCAACATCACTCAAAAATCAATGTGTCTAAACATTTGAAAGTGGATTACATAGAACAAGCCTGTTGAGAATAAACACATACACACATATAAACACAAACTCACACACACACACACACACACACACACACACACACACACACACACACACACAGAGGAGGATAGGGAAAGGTGGGGTGGGGAACCTGAAGGTTAAACACAGAGGACCTATGACTCATAACGAAACGCATCCCCTTCTGTAGAATGCCAAATCTGACAGCAATTTTGTTTACCAAAAAAGCAGTCACCTACCGCTAAACTCCAGGCCATACAAGCTACTTTAGTGTTATTATGTATTGTTTTTATAACAAAGCCAACAATTTTTCTTTGGCTCCTGCTGTACAGGAATATGTACTTGATGAAAAGATGACAGAGTAGTAGTTGGAGCAGCTGAAGGCGAGGCTGAAATTTTGACAGAAATGCCTGCCAGCTGTTGTGATAGATTTTCGCCAAAATCTTTCTGGCTGTAGCTACCAAACCTAGGTTCAACACCAGATTCTGCATTGCCAAACTTGAAATAATAAGAAACTACTGAAACAGCAATGTCAATGGAGAAAAAGTGTACACAATATGTATTTCTCATTTGGTCAACGCTCCCTGATCCCTTCAGAGACTTGGTTCCCCAGTAGCAATGGATATTAGGGAGGGAAGTGAAGTCCCATGTCAATGATCAATCCCAGAAAACTGTGAAACTCTTCTGGGGTCTCTTCGTCCCATGCCCCTGCACTGTGTGTTTGCATACAACGGCCTACTAAGCACAACCTCTCACCCGTTCCGGTTGGTAAAACCACATATGCCTGGGACAACAACATAAAAATCAACATAACAAGTCTATTTCACAGTGTTTTAGTGGCAGTCTACACCACCCTACGCACGCCACCTAAATCTATACCTTCTTCCTCCATCCTCACATGGTCTTCAACATTGTGAGCGCAAGCTCATCAGCAGTCAGCCACCTCTTCAGGCCTGCAAGGAGGTCTGTGTAGGTCTTGTCATCCTCCATCTGAAACAACAGTAAAATCATACAAATGTAATACATTTATTAATTAAAAAAATAAAATCACAAAACTACAGATGTGTGCATGTGTGCACATACATACACAAGAAGAGGTAGCCTAAACTATTGAAGCATTTTGAGTAACTCAAAAATATTTAGAAGTATGAAAAGTCATTTTATCACACATGGGTTTAGCTACCCTAAATCTGATTGCCTGGCTGGCATTAAGATAAAGACAGATTACATTTCACCTAGTAACTAACTGCTTAAATGCAATAATGACATTTCTGACATAATATGTGATTTCACATCATGTTTTCTATAAAACTACATATTGAGAAGAGTAGAATATCAAGTCATGCCATCTTAGAAAATGTTGAGACAAGCACGTCTGATGTTTGACATTTAGAAGCAAGGTAAAACAGTTCACTACAAACTGCCTAGCGAGGTAACAACCCGATGAGAGGCAATACGTTAATTAGCACTACATTTCTGACAGAATCCGTGATTTCACATCTTGTTTTCTACAACTACATATTGAGAGGAGTAAAAATATCGCTCAACTTATTTCATGTAAGAGAACGCAACTTAGAAACGCGGCGCCCATTGATTTATTCAGCTTTGGTATGCTATACTGACTTGCCAATATAATGCTTACCTAACAAGCAAATTGGTACTAGAAAACAAACTTACTTACAGGTTATATACTAACAGGTTTTTAAATGAAATTGTCAAATGAAAATAACTGATATAAAAAGCAAACGAGAATACTGCAAGCAGTTCAGAGTAATGCAGCTAGCTAAAGTTACATGACGATGCACTTAGCCTCCGCTATGCCATAATGTTGACGCTGATGAGAAAGCATATTACTATCAAATAACATGATTTTATGACTACAAATTAAGATTAACCATAACTAGAAACGATGTAAAATATATATTACCTCAGTTTATCCAGCTGTGTGGTTTCCAGTCGAGGTAAACTCCAACGAAGTGCAGGTGGCATCTAGCGGTCCATGTTAAAATGTACGACTGAAGTGAAAAGTTTTTTTCACGACTCATCTTCAAGTATCCAAAACATTTCGCGCCATAAACCCCTTAACCAATCATATCAAATTGAAGCTTATGTTGTCAGCATTACGGGGAAGATTTCAGAAATAAAATCAGTCATTGGACAGCTGAGATATTAGATGATTGGTCATCGTTAAAATTTTAACGAAATTAGAATGGTCGGGCTTGTAAGGGTTAAATGGTTAAATTATTCAGGTAGATAGTTGACGATAACACACTTGGAATGGCTCTAATGTTTGCTAGCAGTTATGCTAACTATGTTAACAAAGATAATAATGTTAACCAAGTTACTATGCTAACTAGCATGCTAACAATGTTAAAATGCTAAGTATGCTAACCATGTGACTTAGCTAATTATTTGTAGCAGTTATGCTAACTAACATGCTAACTATGCTAACCATGTTACTTAGCTAACTTAGTTAATCATTTTTAGCAGTTATGCTAACTATGCTAACTAACATGCTAACTATGCTAACCATGTTACTTAGCTGACTTAGCTAATCATTTTAAGCAGTTTTGCTGAAAATGCTAACTAGCATGCTAACATGCTAGCATGCTAACTATGCTAACCACGTTAGTTAGTTAACTTAGCTAATCGTTTTTAGCAGTTTTGCTAAAAAGGCTAATTAGCATACTAATATGCTAGCATGCTAACTATGTTAACCACGTTACTTAGCTAACTTAGCTATTCGTTTTTAGCAGTTTTGCTAAAAATGCTAACTAGCATGCTAACTATGCTAACCATTTGACTTAGCTAACTTAGCTAATCATTTTAAGCAGTTTTGCTAAAAATGCTAACTAACATGCTAACTATGCTAACCATATGACTTAGCTAACTTAGCTAATCATTTTAAGCAGTTTTGCTAAAAATGCTAACTAGCATGCTACATGCTAACATGCTAACTATGCTAACCATGTGACTTAGCTAACTTAGCTAACTAGCTACAGTGGGTAGGAGTCATAGTTGATGACAAGTAACAGTTACAATGGCTGAACAGTTAAAAAGTTCAGTAGTTTAAAGGGTTAAATTGTTTAACAGTGAAATATTGTAGTGAGGACTTTTATTTTGAAACAGTTTTTGGCAGAGGAAGCAGTTGAACAGGATGTGTAGTCTTAATAGGGCCAGTTTGTATGCTTAAAGCCTGAGACTGGCAGTTGATCCAGGTGGCCCGAACACCTGCCATAGGATTCTAATTGCTTAACGGCCGTATTGTGATGTCATAATCATAATGTTAAGTCAATGGGGAAATTTTGATTCGTTTTTAATTAATAGTTTAAAAAGTATAAAAGTTACAAAGGTGAAAAATACAAAGCCCACATGTCATAAGTAAGACCTACGTAACATAGTTTGAATGAAGTTTCTACGTTAAACGGTTGAAGCTGCATTAAGTGCGTTAGAAGAAGAATAATAACTAGAAAAGCATTTCCTGAAGGAAATACAGTGCATGAAAATGCAAAAAATATGATGTCAAATATCATACAGAGTAAAAACAAACTATATTGGTTGCTAGGTAGATGAGGTTTAATATAGTTGGCATGACTGAACAGTTAAATAGGTGGATAGTTTATATAGGTAAATGATTTACTTGGTAGATAAGGTTTAATATAGTTGGAATGATTGAACGGTTAAATAGGTGGATAATTTAAATAGTTAAATTATTTAGGTAGATAATTGACGATAACTGACAGTTGGAATGGCCCTAATGTTTGCTAGCAGTTATGCTACTATGTTATCAAAGATAATAATGTTAACCAAGTTTTTTTGCTAAAAATGCTAATTAGCATGCTAACATGCTAACTATGGTAGCATGCTAACTATGTTACTTAGCTAACTTAGCTAATCATTTTTAACAGTTTTGCTAAAAATGCTAACTAGCATGCTAACACGCTAGCATGCTAACTATGCTAACCACGTTACTTAGCTAATCATTTTTAATAGTTTTGCAAAAAATGCTAACTAGCATGCTAACACGCTAGCATGCTAACTATGCTAACCACGTTACTTAGCTAACTTAGCTAATCATTTTTAGCAGTTTTGCTAAAAATGCTAACTAGCATGCTAACATGCTAGCATGCTAACTATGCTAACCATGTTACTTAGCTAACTTAGCTAATCATTTTTAACAGTTTTGCTAAAAATGCTAACATGCTAGCATGCTAACATGCTAACTATGCTAACCATGCTAACTAGCTACAGTGGGTAGGAGTCATAGTTGATGATAAGTAACAGTTACAATGGCTGAACAGTTAAAAAGTTCAGTAGTTTAAAGGGTTAAATTGTTTAACAGTGAAATATTGTAGTGAGTACTTTTATTTTGAAACAGTTTTAGGCAGAGGAAGCAGTTGAACAGGATGTGTAGTCTTAATAGGGCCAGTTTGTATGCTTAAAGCCTGAGACTGGCAGTTGATCCAGGTGGCCCAAACACCTGCCATAGGATTCTAATTGCTTAACGGCCGTATTGTGATGTCATAATCATAATGTTAAGTCAATGGGGAAATTTTGATTAGTTTTTAATTAATAGTTTAAAAAGTATAAAAGTTACAAAGCTGAAAAATACATAGCACCCATGTCCTAAGTAAGACCTACGTGACATAGTTTGAATGAAGTTTCTACGTTAAACGGTTGAAGCTGCATTAAGTGCGTTAGAAGAAGAATAAGAATCAGAAGAATAAGAAGCCTAGGAAGAACAGTACAGTGCATTTTCATGCACTGTAATAAGAAGAAGCCTAGGAAGAACAGTACAGTGCATTTTCATGCACTGTAATAAGAAGAAATCGGATAACAGTAGAGTGCATTTTCATGCCCTCTAATGATAAACTCAACCAATCAAATAGTTGGTTTTTATGAGGTGTGCGTCATCAACTAAGGTCTTCTCGACTCATTCTGCAATCACACTCTGGGTTTATAACACTTGCATTAACATAATAAAGGTATATCTTTTGGAAGTCAGAAGGGATATTTATGTTTCTCAGTTGTAACTCATTTGTTTCTATGCTTAACATGAACTTTCATTTTGTTGACACTTTTATTCAAAGCAACTTTCAAGAGAGACACAATGCAAGGAAACAGCTATAGGCTAATTAGTGAGGAGCGAAAACCAAATTCCGGCTTACAAGTGAAAGACAGCTGTGAGAAGTGGAAGGAAGTTAATTTATTACGGCTTAGAGAACTTGTACAGGACATTAGAGGAGCTGCAGTGCCTTTTCTCCTTTAAACTCCACTACACACTTTTCCTGATCATCATTGCTCTCTCTCAATGAAGTCTGACCATGACTTAGCGCAAGTAAGGAAGTATTTCAACAAGGGAGATGTAATCAATATGCATTATGCACTACAAGTGACGGAAGTATGGTGTTTGCTTTGGGGTATAAGTATAAGTATACTGTATACTCTTTTGATCCCGTGAGGGAAATTTGGTCTCTGCATTTATCCCAATCCGTGAATTAGTGAAACACACTCAGCACACAGTGAACACACAGTGAGGTGAAGCACACACTAATCGCAGTGAGCTGCCTGCAACAACAGCGGCGCTCGGGGAGCAGTGAGGGGGTGGGTGCTCAAGGGCACTTCAGCCGTGCCTACTGGTCGGGGTTTCGAACCGGCAACCGGTTACAAGTCCGAAGCGCTAACCAGTAGGCCACGGCTGCCCGCCTGTATAGCCTACTGTAAAGTACTATCTACCGCTACTGTAAAGTGCTACCGCTAAGTGATATCTACCCAAAACTGGCCTCTTCATAGCCTAGCCTACTTTGTGGGCTCTATGCAGTTGTGGACATTATGCAGCAGTGTAATGGTCACAAGCAGGCCATTTATCACCTAACTTAATCCACTTAGCGAAGAAGATGGTCTTTTAAATCAATGAGGGATTACATTTTATTCTTGACCTTAGACACTGCTTGCGCCTTGATTGACTCATTTAGGCACATGAGTGCAGGAAAGGAGTAAACACATGTTATGAATGTCCTGGGTTTTAACACACAGTTTATACCATCTAGGACATTATATACGTTTTTGAAAGCATTTCGAAGATAGACTGCCGCCCAGCTGAGGCTCTGCATTGCTATGGGTAGATAGCCATTGTGGCTAAATCCTCAGCCTTTTTACCATTATATTTTGACTAACTTGTACTGTGCCTTTCCATACCTCTGCTAATTGTACTACTAATAGGGGGGCCTATGTGTCTAATTTGGGGGCTTGTGGGATTCGCATGTTAATTTTTGGAGAGTATTATATCTTTGTTCTAGGGGTTCTTAAGAGTAGAAAAAAACATGTCATTTTTTTTTTGAAGGTTTTGAAGGACCCAAATCAAAGGTCAAATTCAGAAAAGGTCAAATTTGGTGTTTTGTCCATAAACCTCACATTGCTGGTATTGTAGCAGGGTTTGGTGCCAAAAAGCAAAGATATTCTACAAGGTAGTGTGCAAAAGTGGACCACATAAACAATACAACATTATAAAACATTTTAGGCTGATAATTGATCTCTTTAACAAGAAATTCTCGAAATTGTCCGCTTAAAAAAAATAATACTTCAATATCAATTCATGCCTATAAGTGTGCTTGAGTGTAGGCCTAGCCTGCTCTGCCAGTTCTTATCTACACCCATTCAGAGCACAAAGTGCAGAGATCTCTGTTAAATCAAGTTTAATAGACTTTTACATAGCTAGTATCAGCTGAAGTCTGTAAGGCCTTCAGTAGCCTATGTAAGTGTGAAGAAAAGAAAGGGTAAAAGGATCAGATAGACAAACTGACAGGTGTGTGTGTGTGTGTGTGTGTGTGTGTGTAAGAGAGAGAAAGAGAGACACTAGCAGTGACAGTTGGCTGTTTAGCTGGCAGTTATAGAATTTAAAATATCAAATAACCTGAAGCACATAGTGCTCTGTTCTTCATGGTTGGTGATATTAGTGACCTTCTAGCCTTCTACATTTGAGCAAGCACATTTTCATAGTTCATGGTGGCACAGTCTAGTTAGGTTATATTCTGAGGTGTGTATTTCCAGAGACTTTCTAATGTGGAGACACAGCACTCAAATAATACTCCATAGAAATGCATGGGGCTAGTTTGTCACGCCAATATGGCCATTGTCTACACATATCCCACCCCTTCCTCGGCAAAACGTCGACATGTGAATACATTGAGCCAATCGTGTGGTGTGATGTGAATACATTGAGCCAATCATATGGTGTGTTGTGAAGACATCATGCCAATCATGTGTTGTGATCTCGCCGCTGGAGCAAGATTGGTGTCATGAAGCCTTGCGCATGCGCATTTCTGCCGAAATGGATGCCCGACGGGTGCCCAAAAAGCGTTGTCATATGGCCGCCGTAGAGCACATTGGTGCCACAGCATTACAAGAACAGAACATGTACACTGAATACACAAAATGCACATAATAAATACATAATAGATATGGCTAAAAAAGGATAAGGACATATTGTCCATCTCATCAATAGGTACACTTGTACATACTTGTACACTATGTACATAGGTTTATACACTTATTGGTCTCACCAGGAACACACAAAAGTTAAATAAAACACCCAACATTTTATGCAAATGATCAAAATTGATTTTGTGGGTTCAGATAGATAGATAGATAGATAGATACTTTATTGATCCCCAAGGGGAAATTCAAGGTCTCAGTAGCATACAGACATACACAACATGCACTTACAACAGAAGTATATAAATATAAAAAAATCTATTTTCACTGCACATTTACGGAGCCCCTAAGGGGACATGAGCAAAATAAAATCTAAAGTTTAGTTTCACGTGCTCACATGAAAGTTTCACGTGAGCACATGAAACTAAACTTTAGATTTTTTTTTTGCTTATGTCCCCTTAGGGGTTCCGTACACAATAGAGAAAATACTAAATATACTAGATAAACTAAATCAAATATCCACATAGTGTGTTTAAGGATGATCAAGCATGAGGCGCTTGCAGTGACAGGGCAGGTACTGAGCCTGTAGTTCCGTATGCATGGTAAGGTGCTCTATGAGAGTGAGTGTCATGGTGATGTAATAGAGACCAGCATAAAATAATATGGACATATAAGAGAATAATGTAGACAAAGTAATATAAAAACTATATCAGTGCAAGAATAGGTTGAAGTAGGGTTACAGCCATTGGTCAATAAGTATAAAGTATTAGGTATTAAGTACGGCCACAGTCCAGGCAGTGGGAGGGAGGGAGGGAGTGGGTATGCATAGCATGTAAACAGTGTAGCAGTAAAACAGTAGGCTAGTGGACAGTCCATACACAAACATGGAGAGGTAGACAGACTCAGAGAAGTCTATCTCTCCTCTACCTGTGAAGCATTGAACAGTTCAATGGCCCTGGGGACAAATGACAGTGAGCGAAGTCTCCAGCTGATCAAGCTCTTCTGCTTTGTAACAGTGCTGTGGAGTGGATGACATTCATTGTCCAAGATGTTGGACAATGAATGTCAGTTTATTCAGGGCCCTTTTGTCTGATATTGAAGTGATGCACTCCAGTTCGGCTCCCACGACAGAGCCAGCTTTCCTTACCAGCCTGTCTAGTCGCCCAGCATCTTTCTTCTTTGTTCTTCCTCCCCAGCATACCACTGCATAGAAGACGCTGGCAACCTCAGACTGGTAAAACATCCTGAGGAGCTTACTGCAGACATTGAAGGACCGCAACCTCCTCAGGAAGTACAGCCTGATCTGCCCTTTCTTGTAGAGTGTTTCAGTATTGGCTGACCAGTCCAGTTTATTGTCCAGGTGTAAGCTACTTGTTTGTTTGTTGTTCAGATACTTGTTGTTTACCACCTCCACATTGACCCCATCAATGGAGACTGGTAGCACGGCGGGCTTAGACCTGCGGAAATCCACCACCATCTCCTTGGTCTTCGAAGTGTTGAATTGAAGGTGGTTGAGTTTGCACCTTTGCACAAAGTCCTCGACCAGGCCCCTGTACTCCTCCTCTTGCCCTACTCCTCCTCCTCGTACCTGATACACCCCACAATTGCAGTATCGTCTTCTGCATGTGGTATGACTCAGTATTGTAGCAGAAGTCAGATGGGTAAATAGGACTGGAGAGAGCACAGTTCCCTGTGGAGCTCCGGTGCTGCTGATCAGTGTCAGAGACAGTTCTTCAATTTGACGAACTGTGGCCGCTCGGTCAGGTAATCTGTAATCCAGGATACCAGGTGACCGTCCACACCCATCTGCAAGAGCTTGTCTCCCAGTCT
The DNA here is from genome assembly GCF_018492685.1 of Alosa sapidissima. Taxonomy (NCBI): domain Eukaryota; kingdom Metazoa; phylum Chordata; class Actinopteri; order Clupeiformes; family Clupeidae; genus Alosa; species Alosa sapidissima. The sequence continues at coordinate 26,583,298 of NC_055960.1, read as the reverse complement.
GAGGGGTTGGATGGTGTTAAAAGCACTTGAGAAATCAAAGAACATGATTCTCACAGCACTTTTCCCCTTGTCTAGGTGAGAATGTGTCCTGTGCAGGAGATAAGTGATGGCATCGTCCACGCCCACTTTCTCCTGGTATGCAAACTGTAGCGGGTGTAGTGCATGGCATACCTGGGGTCTGAGTATACACAAGACCAGTCGCTTTGTCTTCATCACGTGTGATGTTAGAGCGACAGGCCTGTAGTCATTAAGCTCACTTGGGTGTGGCTTCTTAGGGACAGGGGTGAGACATGATGTCTTACAGTGTTGGAACTCGTCCGATATACACACAAAGCTATGGAGCCTCATGAAAATCAGATTACATTAATATGTGAAAGAGAAATTGTAAATCAACTTTGATCAGGAACAAAAAAGGAGGGTTAAACAGCCTTATGAGTGATACATTCAGTAAATGTATTGTTCTACTCATGAACTTACACCATAAAATAACCTGCTAGGTTAACAACATAAGCAACACATCAAAATATCATGTTCCACATTTATGAATTTAGTGCTATGCCCATAGTAGAAAACCTTGATGCTCTCTGGAAACAGAAATAACTTATAGGTGGACCGAAATATACAGTATAAATTATAGGCCTACTGAAAATCTGTTTTCCTACAATTTTAGACAAAGGACCGTCCAACATATAGGCCTAAATTCGAATACCTTTATTCTTTTTCTAAGAGAATGGGTAAGTGAAATATTGGCATAACATTATGTTGTGTAATCTTTGTTTGGTAGGGTGATTAAGAAACAAAACAAGTCATTGAAATGTTGCTGAACATCATTTTCATATTTGTGATGGGATCTACTTATTCATACACTCTGTATTATTCACAAGCACTACTTCTTTCCAGTCATGAGTGGTTAGCTTTTTATGGAACACATACAGCATCGACATAATCATGGAAGGAAGTATAATTTCAGCTACACAGCAAGCAAAAAGAGAAAGTTACCAAATACTGCAGAGTGTATAGGATCTCGATAGCGTGGTTGCCCATTCTGGTACACGTGCCACGACCTCAGGTAAATACTAATAAGAATGCACCATCAGATGATCTCCCTTTTGAAAGAGAGACTGTAGCTCTATTGAAGAAACCCACCGATATGTCAGCAGTGTGTCAACCTAAAGGAGTCCATGTTGCTCTCCACCTACTCCTACTGTATACAAGCATTGTACCAACACTGCCACCAAAATAATAGGAATGCACACCCCCAAGTTAGAGGTAGACTACACATTATGATGAACATTTTACGATATTATACATAAAGTCTGGAATTTAAAGGAACCGTATGTAGGATTTTGGCCAAAACTGGTACACTTTCAAAATACTGTAGAGCGGTGTACACCGCAGATGTGGTAACTAGAGCAGAGCTGGCAACCCATATGCCGAAACACTACTGACTTTGTGATTACTAGATAGGTGGAGGGTGGCGGATCAAGCTAAAACACAAATATGTAAACATCAACATCAGTTGAGGGCTGCAACTTCACTTTTTTAAATGATGATATCCTGGCCGGACTACTGTTGTCAGTGATATAAGTATTTGAAATTAGCATGATTTCCTAATGTCTAGTGACAAATCAGGGCCATTTTATGATTAATTGAATTACATTTCTTACATACGGTTCCTTTAAAGGTTACAAAATATGGAACAAACGGATAGTAGGTTTATGGGTATCCCCCCTCTGGATTACAGGGCATAAAACAATCTGTACAGAGATAAAGTCTTTAATGTCCCCAGATCTACTGTTTTGCTCTTTCCTGGTGGTGCTGATGCTGTTGATATTTTCTGTGATCTGGCTGCTTCTTGGAGTTTGTTGGACCTCCTTACAACAAACCTTCTCCAAATTGCCACCAGGCATACACGACTGGGTTAACAGCTGAGTTTGCATAAGAGAGGAGTATCCCGTTATAGAAGGCCTGGTGAGGAACTGCAGCCCCATAGAAAGAGGAGACGTTCATGAAGTGCAGAGGTAGCCAACAGACAAGTTGGCCATGTAATATAAGGCATGGGAATCACCATCAAAATTGTACAAGTGATGGTTGTGGAATTTGATGCTTCATCTGTTCTTGAGTGTTGTGGCAATTTAATCCAAACAGACCCCAAAATACCTGACAGCCAGCAGACTCCTACTATAGGATTTTGTCAGACATTTTAGTTTTTTTCTGTTAGTCTGACATTTCCAAGGTTGCCATATTGTGTATGAAATAAACACATACACAATAACTTACTTTCAATTTCAACCTAATGCCACCTATCAGCCACGAGTCTTGCAAGCTTGAATAGCATAGCCTAACTGTGAAATTGTTAGGGGAATTGCTATAGGTAAAAGCAACGACCGAAATGCAGTGTTGCAAAGAGTGTAACTTGTGCAAACACTGATTCACACACACACCACCACCACCAAATTTGTTTTCTTTTTTTTAGAACTCTGTTGCCGTTTCAAGAGGCAAACAAAAACACACTGTCAAGACAGTGCACTTTACCAGGCACACGAGTTACAGATTCACGTGGAGTGAAACAGTGGGCAGCGGTCTGAGGTGTGACATATATTCCTTTCACCAATCAGTAGGCTAAGCTGCTTCACTCTCCCGCCATGACTTTGAATATTTCCCCCCTCCTTGTTTGACGTCAGTCATTTTTCCCAGTCCTTAATTCATTCATTCAAGATCAAATACATCTTTGATAGGCTAGGCTACTATAAGGTGAAACAATTACCTTGAAACATCACTATAATCCAATAATTCGTAATTTTTGTAAGGGGCACTAGGCTAACCAATTTGTCAAGACCATTTTTTAAATAGCTAAAATAGCCTAAACAACTGATCTATTTTCCAACTTTATTTTTCTTTGTTTAATCAACCTAAGTAGGCTAGCCTAGGCTATATATTTCGCTTCTACATGGAAATGTAGGATTGACAATAAGCTTCTTGAATCTTATTTGCATTTCTTTATAGCCAAAGAACAAAAAGGCCATTTTGCAGTGATCAGAACGGAGGTTGTTAAACTCCTGCAACACCACACAAATGAGTTATCCCACTTTGATACCGTCATTATAGCCCTTCAACCTGCGTTACGGATGCTGTTTACTCGACAGCTTCTTTAGAAAGACATGTGCCACTGTCAATGCAATGCAGTAGGGACTTGAACTGCAGCCAAGAGAGAAAGAGGCCAAAGCTCAACGGGTGCAGGAGCTGACAGAGTTTTGGCTGACATACATAAACAAACCTGACTTTAGCAACACGTGGACTGGGCGGAGCTATACCAGAGCCCGTCTTCCTATTAGACATTCTCTGGCTATACTCAAATTTTCGCGCGGATCTCGATACGTGCTCTCTGGGTTGTCCCAGCAAAAACGACTTTTTTTTGTAGCCTGCTGTTATTTTGAGATGGTTTATATTTGAAATCATTCATTTATTTATTTTAGGCTTTGTCTTCTTCATGAAAACGTGTCAAACCCGCATCAGGATTAGGCTAATCTCAAACAGGTGGCAAATAATGAGGTCAAACACAATTTGTGACTGAACAGAACAGACATTTTGATTAGAAAATTAGGTTAGACTGTGCAGTGGGAGCAATAATAGCCTATGCGGTGCCAACTAATCCTCACAGAGGGTTAGGCTAGCCTAGCCATTTAGACTTCATGGCAGGGAAACGTTTCTGTAAATAGGCTAGATCTGGCTGTCTGTGCGTGGGTGGGACACAAGAATGCCTCATAATTAGTTCCACAGAGAGCCAGTGGAAGTGGACTGCAGAGGTATTTCCTCAACCCGGAAGAATGGGAGAGGATAGTAGGCTACATTCACGTGTCCACGAGTGTTTACCGTGGTCCGTGATCCACGTGTTCTGACAATCTCGCTCCGCCCGTCCACGAGAGAAGACCCTGGCAATTTTGCTCCGCCCGTCCACGAGAGAAGACCCACGCCCACCGAAGTTCATAAAAATGTCTCTTCCCTCTGCAGCGTGAACAGTTTGACATTAGACACGACATACCTGGACTCCGCTGAAAGGATAGCTAATTCGTCTCGAACACCCCTTGACGATTTTGCATTTGTAGGCTAATTTGGGATTTGAGTGGATATATTTAAATAGGACTTTCAATCTCTGTTGTTTTAGTCAGTCAATCAGTTTCGATTAATTAGCTCTAAGTGAAGCCATAAAGGCTATCCTAGGCTACAAGAAATATCATCATCTATTGGAGGATAACACTGATCTGTAAGTGGAATGTTATTTTCCTTTAAGTCTTGTCTTTTCAGCCTTTTTCAAGTTCTTGGTAGCATATCAATTAAAATACTTCTAGACATGTAATAGAAAATAGCTGTATTTATGCTACATAACGTTATTAGGCTACACTGTTGCATATCATTCAAGCTAGTCTGTAAATTGTTACAAACTTACCTGGCCTACTTATTTTATGTAGGATACATGGACTAGCCTTTACAAGAACTAACACATATAGGCTTAAATCTACCATTTAAAAATAGGTAGGCCTAGATAATTTGGCTTGTGTTGGATTGTCTGTGTTTTTTTAGAACTCTGACCGTGAGACTCTGACCGTATTTGTACCATAGACTGGTTTGTACAATCGCCGTTTCAAGGGGCAAAAAAACACTTGAGACAACCTCGTAGTGAACTTTACCAGTCACACGAGTTACAGATTCACGTGGAGTAAAATAGTGGGCAGCGGTCTGAGGTGTGTCATATATCCCTTACACCAATCAGACAGTACTTCCCTCTCCCGCCATGACATTTGATTTTCCCCCCACCTTGTTTGACGTCAGTCATCTTTTTCAGTCCTCTATCAGAAACCTGAAGATCCTTACTGGTAACGAGATGTCACTGCGATGCTCGCCATTTCCATATTGATAACTTTTTTGAATTTTAAACCAAATTATAAAAAAATATTCCACATTTGGATCATCAGCCTAATATTGGTATGCGTCGTTTAGGAAACAAAAACAAATGTGAACCGACCTTAACAGAACCCAGTGTCTAGCATAGTGTAACAATGTCTAGCATAGTGTCATGTAGAACTATTTAATCATTGGCCTACTATTATGGGATTTATTTAGGCTGTGTGTTTTAAAATCTGTCATGATTTGTCTAACAGATTTTCATTTTCATTTGGTATGAGAGGCAGTCAAAGGCGTCAGTCTCTCAGACATGTCTAAATGACATCAGATTGAGCCACTCCCAGTTTACTCGAAAAACCCCAACTTCATGAGAACCTGTTCAATGAAACCCATTCATAGCCAAGTCATTTGCTTGGGGGATTTCTGATGACTCAGACAGCAGAAGTTCGAACAATTTTGTGAGGAGGAAGTTGTCTGGTGGTAAATTGAACTTTGAGTTTGTATTGAAAACGAAAAATACACTGCTGAAGGGAAGAGTAGAGAGAGGCTTCTCAAGCCCCCGTCACCACCTCCAACTTCCCCTGTCTGACCCACACTGTGTGTAATTTTCCTGAAGTTACCCAGCTGGTGGTTTCCCTTTGGACCTTTGATTTGAAACCAGGAAATAGTGCTGAAAGAGGAATGGGCAAGGATTTGCCTTAAAATGACATATATACAGCTACATGATGAAATTGTGAAAAGATTAAGATTGTAGATGTATCCAGCACAGATTTTAAATTATGATTAGGCCTACAGCCTTTTCAGGATTTTTTGAGAAGTAGAACTTTGGCAATTGGAAAAGGGAAGTATATTTACAAAGAAATACCTTGTGTTCTATATTGTGAAATACCACATACTTGAGAGAAATTAAGTGAAGGAATCCCTAGCAGGGCCCAGCAGTTTTCTGAGATGGTTAGAAAACTGTTGAGGTACAGTACAGTCTCTATATGTAGTACCGTTTTCTCCCAACAGTGTGTTTCTATCACCCCCTAGAGGTTGTAGTTGGCTACAACCGCTGTTTGGTTAGACTTGCCCTTGCACGTAGCTAGGAGTTTTGCCCAGGCATGTACCAGACAAGACCTGCCTGTAGAGGGTTGGACCTTCATGAGTCAGCAGTAGACTGATCAGAGTTTAAAAAGCCTTGTGCTGTCTGAGTTGAGTTCAGTTTCAACAAACCAGCAGTGAAGCAGCCAAGGTGCAATCATGGTGAGTTCAGATGGGGAAAAAAAGCATTTAAAACTGTATATCTTTCAGGGCATGTTATTGATATGGTTTGGATTTTCTAAACATGATGGTTTTTTATGTGAAAGGTTTAGATGACTTGATAAAACAGTGTTTTCAAAGGGTCATGTAGAATTAAAGAGAGGTTCTGAATTTGATGGCACGGTAGTCCCAGGGAACATATGACTATGTAGAATATTGTTAATCACACTTATTCTCTCTTCTCTTCACAGTGTAGAACCATGTCCTTCCACAAGCGTGTTCTGAGGTCTCTGGGAAACGGGTCAGCCAGACGGAACCTGTTTGGGCCAGTGGACCGTAACCAGCTGCAGCAGGACTACCACACAGCGCTGAAGCGGGACCTAGAGGAGGCATCACGGCGCTGGGGCTTCAATTTCCTCACCGAGGAGCCCCTGGACAACGCCGACTTCCTGTGGGAGGGTGTTTCTGGGGCGAAGGTTCCCCTGGTGTACCGCTCCTCTAAGCGCAGCAATGTCACCGACTTCTCAGCATTATCCACATCCTTGGAGGCCGGAGTATCCATGGAGTCGGCATCAGCAGAGACCATGCCCAGCACATCGCAGAGCAGTAAGGAAAATGTTCCTGGGACACCGGAGAGACACCCAAACAACCTGAAAATCCTGGAAAGAACCCCAGTGAAGAACGATGCCAGTAGCAACAAACTGAAGAGGAAACAATCTAATATTACAGGTGTGTGTTTTTTGTCTTTGTGCTAGTATTTCTTGAAGTGTTTTTTGTTTAAGATCTTTCTTCTATTGTCTCATCTTCAGTGAGCTTATTCTGTTATTGCCTATTTATGTCCATGTTATTGAATGTCTTCTACCTCTGGTTTGATTCCAGATTTCTACCAGGCAAAGAGAAGGGTAGTGGGCACGCCCAGAAAATCAGGCCAGTGATTGGACAACTGGGAGTGACCAAGGAAGCCTCATTTGCAAGCAGCAAAACTCACTACTTCTCTCAGGAACTTAAAACCCAACACAGGCACTGCACATACAAAGCCTACCTAAAGACTTGTACATAGAAAGAAACACCTCAGAGGTATCCTTTGCCATCTCCTCTGGGAGACTCTTCTACAAATCATGGCTGTCAATCCCACGAGAACCCCCCCCTCACCCATTTATGAAAACCTCATAGTGGGGGGTGCTGTTGCTATTTAAAGGTGGAGGTGTGGTCTTGTAAAATCACTGTAGCCTCTTAATGGGAGGGTGGTCCAGAAACATGTCTGACTCTGCTACACCATGGACCAACGTGAACTTTGCTACTGGTTCTATGCTTTATGTAAACTTGAACTGGACTGAATCACTTACACTCCGTGACAGTTCTGAGTGGGATAATTGTGAGGGCCTTTGTTGACTGCTCGTAGTGTAGGTACACCTATTCCATCATAGATGAGTGGTGGCAAAGTATAGCAGAGGAGCAGTGCCAGTGAGGTAAACTCAAAACACTGCAGTATTCAGAGAAGTTCTCCAAAGGTGCTCATTTTTGTTATATTTTTGTTCCTTTTTTACAGTTGCAGTAGCACTAAGGAGCCTTTCCTGTCATTTATGTTTAATAGGAAATTATTTGGGGGTGGGGGTAATCAGGTTCACAACCTAACATGTAATAGTAGGAAACTGTAAACTGGAAGGCTTATCCAGTGGAAAATGCGCTGTTATACCTTCATTATTGATAGTCTGCTAACAAATCATATGCAAAGGTTTGGAGCATGTGTTGAAGGAGGATGAAAGAAAGATCTGTTCTGTTCTAGACATCTTTGTGTATTTTATTTTTTTGCATTTTAACTTCCATGTTTTCCTCTCAACCGCCCAAAGCTTTAGCACAACTTTTGCAGTACTGCAGACATATACTATTGTAACTAAAATTAAGTAGCACAAGTCTATTAAGCAATTGTTTGGCCTTTGAAGGAGTCTCTTTGGAGAAATACATTAGACCTCGATATATCAAGTAAGCTATTTCCACATACTAATGTACTTTTTATTTAATTCACAGTGCAATATATATTTTTTGCAAGCTCCCTCACGATGGGGAAAAAAGTTTATCTTATTTATTTATTTAGATTTTTTTTCTTCTTGCTGCTATTGGTGACAATAGGGGAGACAGGCAGCATCAACGCTTAGTGGCATTCAGATAGACACCAAGAAATGAAACGGCTTTGAGTAATATGCACCACCCTGATTAAAATGCCTTGTTCAATATCAGTCTGCAGTACCCCAGAAATTGCACTCACCGTAATCTGTTTCTTCAAGTGCACAGGGCCCATCTTCTTCAATGTGTAAATATATGGTATATATATATATATACAGTATATATATATATATATATATATAAATGTACATATTTATTGTTATATAAGTCATGTTGTGTTCTTGACATGTTTTCACTTAATTATGAGATGAAAATAAAATTATATGTACTGTATGTCTGACTCATTTTCGTTATTATTTTAGTGGTCTATTTTATTGTGGAGTATTAACCTTGATGGTAATGCTTTATAGCTATGTCTACGTTACCCATTATTTTCCTCTATATGAACTCAATTTAACACATTTGTAGAGATAAAACCATCCATGGCCATGATTTAAACTGATTGTGCTTTCCCAACTTCTATAGACAACTAGTATGCATAACTAGTATGCCTCATCAGCATCACTAGCAGCAAGTATTCACTCAGGTGCCAGCTCCCTGCCAGGCTCTGTGACCTACTTGTTGTCAAGCAGGTTGCTAGGAAGATGACGACAGTAACCCCCCTCTGCCCCCACCTTGACCAGTTCTCTTGTTTACATCCTTACATCCACACAGTCATTCTCCCTGCTGTCTCTCTTGGGGAGACTGTATAGTCTCAGATTAGTTGTTGCAATCAGCACGCCCCGCTTCGCTAGCACTACTCATTAGTGGGGAAGAACCTTTGCCAAAGGGAATCTAGCCAAATGACCTGTTGGAGTCTAGTCAAATGGAACTTACACTCCCTACACAGGCAGACATGAATGTCATCCAGTGGTTTTAGAAAGGAACTATCAGAACCAAATACTATTAGGTGGAATTTGTCTGGTTCAGCAGAAGTGAGTGTTCAGTCCAGTGATACTCAACTGAACACTGTGTAGAACCGTTTCTGGTAGCTACACCAGAAACAGAACCAATCAGCAGAATTGAACCACATTCAGGAAATCTGGATTCAGCAGACTGAGTTAGAACCTCTCAGAACTCAGCAGTGTGTGTGTGTGTGTGTCAGATGCCCACCATGAAAGGGGTGGGTGGGGCGCTTGCTGTGACGAACCTGGTGAATATTTTAAAAGGAAGCGAAGATCTACCGGTGACAGTTGCTGATAACGCACTGCTCTAGTCGGATCTGAGACAGGAATCTAGCGCGTTCTCTCGCACCACTGCCGCTCTGTGCATGCGACATCGGCAAAAAGAGGAGCCCTTCAGCCATCTCAAAAAGGGTTGTGAGGCGTGCGAACGAGGGGCCAGAGTTGTAGAGCGGACGAGTGAACCATAATGGCACTGACGCATGCCCTGCTGCCTTCCCTCTCTCTCGCTCCCTTCCCCCTCCCTCTGTTTATCCAGCTTGAGCTCAGAGGGGCACCTGCACGCGTGCGCTAAGCTCCCCCTCCCTCCATCTAACCCCCTCTCCCTGGCTCTCTCATGTGTGCCTCAGCAGCAGCTAGTCCTGTGACAGAGCAGGACCGCTAGCGTAGTGCTCTCTCAGATAGGGTGGTCACAGAGCTGAGGACACAAGGATAGACAAATAACGTACAGTAAAATACATAGGAAGAAGGAGAGAGGGAGGCTGAAATTTACTGTGAGATGGGTGGCTGTGGAAGAGAGCACAGTCGCTTGAGCGCTAAACAATGGCACACGAGGCACGGATAGAGCTGTAGTCAGACAGCGGGGAGACAGAGAGAGCGTGAAGCAGAGAGGGGGTTTTGGGGAGGGGAGTGAGTCTGTTGTGACTGAGAGAGAGAGGGGGTGGGGTGTGGAAGGTAACAGAGAGAAGGATGGGCCTCCTATACAGAGCTGCAGTGGCACTGCCAGTCCTGGATTAAACAGTATGGTAATGTTCCCAAATTGATATTATAATCACCATGCTTTTTGGTTGATATGTATGCCTTCTTTTACGTCACTATTTTTGTTTGTTTTGTCATTTTGTAACCATCCATTGCTCCGTCATGCAACATCATCATCCAGTTTTCTGCCATGCTGCAGTGCATGTCTTCACATATGTTTAAGTCAGCGCCACATCTGTGTGCAGTCATCATCACAGGCATCTTACGTTTGGCCTCTAAGAGCTTGTCATTTGGTCATTTTCGCTCATCCCTGGGTTTAAAACAACCATGGTTGCCATGGTGTGTTTTGTGCATGTAGATGTATGTGTTGTGCAAGGCTGTGTTTACGCGGCGAAGCCAATGTGCAGTGTGCATTCCTTCTGCTCGAATAATCTCCGCATCTTAGCCCGGTCTCTGTGTAAAATCCTTATCTTAAGTGTTCGAGGGATATCGAATAGATGCAAGTACCCTGGCTGCTATACACGTTGACATGGATTTTATCCTCCCTGCTTTTTGCGGTTAAATCCACTCATTTGCCGTGTGGCTTTCTGGCGTAACCTACTTTCTAAAAATGTCATCCGGTGACCGGCTGTTGAGATCATTGCGGAGAGCACCCGTGAAGCTCGTGTATCTCTCGGATCGCAGGAAAATAAAAAATAAAACGCCATCAGAAGCACGCCGGCTTTATGCCAGTTGAAGTAGGGCAGCTGTGTGAACGTGTGAGATGGTGTCGTCCGATCCTAGCCCACAGAATGGCCTCAGTTACCCTACATTTCCTGCGGGCTTTTATATTCTTCCTTTCCTTTTCCCTTTTGTCTGGTGGCTTGCCATGGATGACGAGATAACGGGGTTGAGAGGTCAGTCACAGCAACAGGGCATAATGATTAACCCCGTGACGAGTCCCCCCTTCTTTTCTGTGGGGAGCAAATATTCAAACTCAAAACTGGCACAGCCTACCGCGTGCAGACTATTATTAACCTCGCTGAGCTCCAGTGTAATTTTCTCCTAGCTGATTCACAGTGGAAAGGCAGCTCAGACGCTGTCAAACTGACTGGGACTATGACTAGGAGGTTTTATGAACTCATGTCATGTTTACAATATCTTTTTGTCTGATGCACTCTCTTATTTAGCCTATTGTATCCTGTACATTAGACAAGGAATGGAGTATGCAAAATCTGCTTTTTCCTTGTCATCACCATTATTAGGCCAAAGCAATAATTTGATATAAAGGCATGCTACTGTTAAGTTGCTTTGATGCAAGCATGCCCTTGATTCATCAAGCTGCTACTGGGAGATTTGCCTGGACAGATGTTCCATATTTTGCTTACAGTGCAGTGGAATTATTTATTTATTTAGTTCATATTTGGTTATTTATTTATTTCCCTTATGAAACGCTGCAGCTTACAATGGCTAGTTTAGTCCTGCATTCACACACATACACGCAAATAGAATTTAAGGCCAATTCAAACAAATAAGTGCCCACAAAGAGCTGTGGGGCGACGGAGGGTGTGTTATAATGTGCACACAGTTGAATCTCCAAGTGCACTGGAAACACACTGAACTGTTCTCTCATCGTGATTTATAATCTGCAGTTCATCCTTTCTTTTTTCATTTAGTTTCAGTGTTCGATCAGGATCTTTTCTGGCTGAAAGCAAACATCCCTTTTGTTCTCTCCTCCCTGTTCTTCCTTTCCTTTCACATTGGCCACTTTCTTTTCCCTCCTCTGTTATTCATTATCTCTCTTCTCTCACACCTCTCTACCTTTCCACCTTTTCCTCTTTGCCCTTCTCCCTCCGTGCACAGCTGGATAAGAGTGAGGTGTCCACGCTGGGCCTGCCGCCCTCCACCAGCCACGGGGGTTCGGATGGCAACATCAGCGTGGACGCGGCGGCCGCGGTTGCGGGCTTGGAGGCCGCTGAGATGCAGCGGACGCGCGCCGCCCTGGAGCACCTGCAGCAGAAGATCCTCAAGATCACCGAGCAGATCCGGGTGGAGCAGGAGGCGCGCGACGAGAACGTGGCCGAGTACCTGAAGCTGGCGCACAACGCCGATAAGCAGCAAGGGGCACGCATCAAGCAGGTGTTTGAGAAGAAGAACCAGAAGTCGGCGCAGACCATTGCACACTTGCACAAGAAATTGGAGCACTACCACAAGAAACTTAAGGAGATTGAACAGGTGTGTGTGTGTGTGTTTGTGTGGTTAAAATGTAGAGAGACACATAAACACATTAGAGAGAGATGGGTAGAACGACAGAGGTGGTGAACCAGGTGGATATTGGATATTGCACAATTTACTGGATGTGGATGGTTGGCCTGTTGTAATTTGAAAGTGGCAGTCATTGTTCTATGGGGTAGATACACACCAAACAGACTGCCCAGGTGTTTATTGCACCATGGGCTGAATACACACCAAACAGACTGCCCAGGTGTTTATTGCACCATGGGCTGAATACACACCAAACAGACTGCCCAGGTGTAAACATAAACTGGATTGCTGCTGTTGGATGAGGTGGAACATCAGCACAGCACCTGATCTTTCAGTCACCCATACTATGTTTTAACTTGTCCCCAGCTCTCTGCTTTTCTGCTCTCCTCTTATTCCCCCCTTTTCTCTTATTTTCTTCTTTTTCCTGTTCTATGCCTCTGTTCTGTCCTCTTTCTTTCTCCTCCTTGTCTTCCTCTCTCTCTCTCTGTCTTTATTTTCTCTTCCCCACTTCCCTTTTACTCTCTCGCTCTCTCCGTCCTGTCTAGAACGGTCCAGGGCGTCAGCCCAAGGATGTCCTGCGGGATATGCAGCAGGGCCTGAAGGACGTGGGCGCCAACATGCGCGCGGGCATCAGCGGCTTCGGCGGCGGCATGGTGGAGGGTATGAAGGGCGGCGTGTCGGCGTTCACGCACACGGCCGTGGTCTCCAAGCCGCGCGAGTTCGCCAGCCTTATCCGCAACAAGTTCGGCAGCGCCGACAACATCGCCCAGCTCAAAGACCCGCTGGAAGATGGCCACGGGCAGGAGACGCCACGGGCGCTCAGTGGCAGCGCCACGCTCGTCTCCAGCCCCAAGTACGGCAGCGACGACGAGTGCTCCAGCGCCACCTCCGGCTCAGGTGCCGGCAGCAACTCTGGGGGGGGTGGAGGTGGGGGTTGTGGTGGTGGAGGTGGAGGTGGCGGTGGTGGTGGTGGTGGTGGTGGTGGTGGCGGCGGTGGTGGTGGCGGTGGGGGTGGTGGTGGTGGTGGTGGTGGTGGTGGTGGAGGTGGGGCGGCCATTTTGGGCAGCCCCCGTCTGGACGGACACCACCACCACCACCACCATGTGCACAGCTCGTGGGATGCCCTGCTGGAGGGGCTCCAGGAGATCAAGTCCAGCCAGGCCCACATGGAGGATGCCATAGAGGACATGAAGGGACAGCTGCAGAGCGACTACTCTTACATGACCCAGTGCCTGCAGGAGGAGAGATACAGGTACAGGCATACACATGGATGGATACACACCCACACACACACACACACACACACACAGACACACACACACCAACACAATCACACTGGTAGAAATAGACTAGCTACGAGAAATGTTAAAGCAGACAGACGAAAGGAAAAGAGACAGTCTGTCTGGTCTGGACACACAAAGAAAGAGAGGTAAAGTCAAAGGTAGGCAAACACAGTGGCAGAACCGACAGGGAGACAGACATAGAGTGAGTGAATGCAGTGAAGAGACTGGGAGACGTATTGAGAAGGACCCAGAGACACACATGGAAAGTTGAGAGGGAGATGTACAGGGGAGGTATGCAGTGATGCAAGTAGATAGTTACAACAAGGACAAACGGAGAGCTACAGGCCAGGACACAGGTTGACCTATAGTATATGTAACTGATAGAAACAGATCAACAGACATGTTGAAAGATGTTGAAAAAGAAATTAAAAAGATTTAATGACACAGTGAGGCAAACAGTGAAACGCAGACATACTGATGGAAAAATACAGGGACATAGAGCCACAGAAAACTGTGTAGCGTAACAGAGTGGCATACAGTATTTGTATAGTTAGACATGCACTGAAACAGACAGGAATACATCCAGATGGGACTTGGGTTGGTAATGAACAACAGCATGGCAGCTTAATGAATGTTTGTTCCAGCCATACCCTGAGCTAGATGATGTATTAGTTTGATTAGTATCATTTCATTTGACTACTCTAATTCATGAACCTTTGCTCAATGGCGAATCCTGGTGGTTGGCACTAAATACTGGAGAGGATTATTACTTTCCTCTTTTTTTCAATCTAAAATCATCCTTATCTTGGGCAGATGGCGTTTCATTCAGAGATGATAGATGGCCATGTTGGTTTTCTTATTGGATTTAGCATTAAGACAAATGGTACAGAAATAAATGAAATACACATGGAAGAAGCTGATACATATACCAAAGATGTTAGAACATGTTAAATGCTTCTACAGTTGGGGAGGGAGATTATTAATGGACGTGTGTTTATAGGTATGAGCGGCTCGAGGAGCAGCTGAACGATCTGACTGAACTCCATCAGAACGAAATGACCAACCTGAAACAAGAACTGGTCAGCATGGAGGAGAAGGTGGCCTACCAGTCCTACGAGAGAGCCAGAGACATCCAGGTCAGCAATATCTCCATAGTTTATGTGTGAGACACGCAAGGAATCTGTAGTGAGGTTTACAAGCAATGCTTGTGTTCCTGTGTTATAAAGACCTGTGTCTTTTTGAAGAGCTTGTAAACAGAGGAAAGTCTTCCAGTCATGGGGTTTTGTATTTCATGTACACATACAAGGGTAAAGTAAACATAATACATGTATGTATAACTGAATGTGTGTGCTTGTCCAACATCAAGTGTGCACAGGTTTGGGTACATTGTATTTGTCTTTGTATGTTTAGTGTCCACGTGCGCATGTTAATGAGTTGCACATGCATTTCTGTGTCCACGTGCACATGTTAATGTTCACATTGCGTGTGTGTGTGTGTGTGTGTGTGTGTGTGTGTGTGTGTGTGTGTGTGTGTGTGTATGTTGACCTGTACAGGAGGCTGTGGAGTCCTGTCTGACCCGCATCACCAAACTGGAGCTGCAGCAGCAGCAGCAGCAGGTGGTGCAGCTGGAGGGGGTGGAGAACGCCAATGCGCGCGCCCTCCTGGGCAAGCTTATCAACGTCATCCTGGCCCTGATGGCCGTGCTGCTGGTCTTCGTCTCCACCATGGCCAACTTCATCACGCCGCTCATGAAGACCCGCACCCGCGTCGCCTCCACTGTGTTCCTCGCCCTCTTCCTCTTCACCCTCTGGAAGCACTGGGACTTCCTCGAGCTCTGGTTGCTCCCCAGCTGAGCTTGCCCCCCCCTACACCCCTCTTCTTCCTCCTCTTTTTCTCCACCTCACCTCTTTATTTCACTCACTCCTTCCTTCCTTCCTTCCCTCTCTCTTTTTGGTCCTCTGATTCCATCACCCAGCACTCCCTCTCCTCCCCATTAACTGGCTCGGAGGGAGAAACGGATCTGATGATGAAGCACAGACCTACTTGAGACACGACTAAATCTGCTGCATGACTACCATCAGGAGATAGAAGTTGTGTGCTTTTTTTTCTAATGAACGATTTGCACTTTTCCCGGCACGAGGTCGCCGTTTTTATCGAGCGGCACGTCATCCTGTTCACAAAAAAAAAAAAGCTGTGACAATTGGGGGGATTTGATGCTGAAATCCACGAGCTTCGCGAGCTGGGTGGCTGTGAGCTCGCTGTGAACTGCCCGACTTGCATGCGAAGGCTGACTAATGAGAACTAATGGCCAACGATGACTGAGGCGTGACTGATAAGGCTGGAAGAAAGAATGGCAGCCCTTCTGAAGACATCTGAGAAAGACAAAGACAGAGGAGATGGGGGGTGATGGACACAGCTCTGGTTTGGTTATCCTACCGCCCCTTCCATCATCTTTGTATAGACTTTACGACTGGCAGTGATTGAACATCATGGGCCCCAATGTGAATTTTATAGCCTTTTAAATTAGATTTTTTTCTTTTCTTCATCCATTGTTGTGTGTCTTTAGTCTCTGCTCTAAACCAAGTGGGATTTATTTTTCTTTTCTTATTTTGTTTGAGGTAACCCTTACAGGGTGAAAGATAATCAGAAGATGCATTGAGGATGTGGCAATGGCCTTGTGTGATATTAAGCTATCAGCTTATGTGCTGAATATCTGAGAATGTGCTTATGCATGCCTGCACTCTGGCATTCATGTATTTTGCAAGGAGACATGACCATAGCTTGCTATGACAGGAGGGGTAAAAACATTCCAAAGTTGTCAGACATGCTTGGGGCTCATTGAAATTACATTTAGTTCTCCTGGTGAATTTATATGAATGAAATTCTATTGTCTTTGAATGTTTTCATATCATGCTTTTTGTGTCTTTTTGGCCTTTTAGCATATTGTTCAAGTATTTTGATTTCGCTTGAAAAGGATGAAAAAAGGGTGTGCTTTTTTTTATTTATGACATATGATGAAATATTGACAGACCTGAGAAAGAACAGCTGAGATTTATCTCTACAGCAATTAACCATAATTCCATAACGCAGCCAGACCATCAAACCGTCTTTATAACCACAGTGGTAGTGCATCATAGAATCTATATGATATCAGATTCACTGGCATGTTTCATCATTACTCCTTTCTATCCAGTTTGCTACCATAGATCCATCACAGCTCTCTTGGATTCTTAATAAAAGATTTGACATAGGACTGACATGCCTTTCTTTCACAACTGTGTGCTTTCGTCACTTGGCAAGTGCTGGATAGTTTGCCACACATGTGACTTAGTGACACCTGCTGGTCAGACCTGTGCCTTTGAATGTTATACACACTGCAAAATGACACCTAAATTTGACACAAAAACGTTTTAAGTGGATATCCTCATTGAAGTTCTCTGTTAGTCTAGGACTATGCTTAATAGTCAGGAATCTTTCCCTAGTGTGACCTAGAGTAAGAGTGCAGTTGAACATCTACATATCATTCTTTGTATATACACAGTGTGCCCCCCCCCCCCCCCCCCCACCCACTCCCCTCTAACACATACACACACACACACACACACACGTTCACACACTGTCACAACAAGAATAAAATTGACCTTAATTGTATGGTATTATTGTATGTTTCAGGAGGGGCCTGCTTGTGCTGTCTATAAAAAAACAACCTATTGCAATTGCAAGAGCCATGTCCTAATAGTTACTCCACAGCATTACAGAACAGTTACATAGTGCACAAAAAATATGGGCCTGTCTGAAACAGTGTAACTAGTTTCTGTTGTTGTTGTTTATACCAGTAATCTAGACTCCAGAGGTGTGTGTGTAGATAGGATTATGGCCGCTTTGACACCTTATAACGCTGAGAATTTTCTGCAGGCTCTAAAGGGCCTGTGAGATTCTGCTTCGGTTCCACTAGATGTTCCCTCCTTAATCGCCTGGATTAAACCATTGCTCACAGTTAACTGAACTCCTCTCACATCTTCCCTAATCCTCGTGTGTGACTGATGGGTGAAAGGCGTTTCTGCTCCAATGGGTTGAGATGGCGACGGAGCGAAACAAATGCGCCACAAAACTTCTGCCAGAAGTTGATCATTCCAAAGCATTAAAAGCCCTTTTTGCTGGACGGGAACAGATGAATTGTTCTGTGTGGGCCATGAAGTTTCAGCAAAGGGGAAAAAAGTGTTGATTTGTGTGGTGTGTTCGTTTTCCCTGATAGCATTTGGCAAGTGTCCTGAAACAGTTTTATCTTCTTTAAAAGGATAAACCAAACATTAAACCCAATGGAACTCTCATCCCTCTCTACAAATGTGCAAACATCCACTGAAAAGACCAGCCCTTTTTTTTAACACTATTTGAACTTTTTCCACAAAACGATGTTATGGCAGGGGTTCCCAAACTTTTCCACGACAAGGCCCCCAAAATACCACTAGGTTCTGGCCAAGGACCCCCTTAATGTGTTATTAAACCCATCGACAATACTACGGCAAATGTAAAAATACATTAAGCTAATCCTAATAATTATTTTAGCCACAAGCACTTCGCGATAGAGCATACAGTGTGTAAAAATTGTATTTGGGGCTTTCTGCTATATGAGAGCTATCACTCTACTATTATTCAGTCATTATAATGGAAAATATAATGTCCAGATATGCGACACAATATTATAATGACATTGTATAACAACCCTCATAGTAATAGGTATATTTTAAATTTTCAAGTGTATTTATTTGTTCCTTTTATTTTTCCTTCCAACTTGCTGAGGCCCCCCTGGCACCCCCTCGCGGCCCCCACTGTGTTATGGTACTACTGCACCATTCTACTACTACTGCACCATTCTACTACTACTGCACCATTCTACTACTACTGTGCTCTATTAGTATAAAGCAGGAGCTGTGTTAGTGTTTTCTCCTGAAACTACTAACTACCCAAATTTGTGGGTATAAATTGGGATGTAGGGCTCATTAAATGGTGCTGTTCTGTAACCTTCATCGTCCAGTCAAATCAAGGGTTCACAGCACCATACATAACGTTACAAATTACAAAAATGTATGGTGTCAAGATGGTGCCAAGGATTACCCCAAGTGCTGAGTGAAGTGAAGTCTGGTTGCATCTGTTGACCCCACAGCCAGACATGTACAGGCTGTCATACTGTACATACCCAGGTGTCTGCTCCCAAACACAACAGGAGCTAATTAGCCTGTAATAATATTGTAGAGGTCAGCTGTGACACCATACTTGACATGTATAGCAATGGCTGAGCCAAGCAGTGACATGACATGCTTTCAGATGTAACATGCTTTACAGGTCCTTCGTTGTTCAATTCCGTCAGTACATCTTATATGGTGTGCCTGATATTTTAAAGCACATATTTAGTCAAGTTTGTATTTTCCACACAACGCCTTTGCACTTCTCTGGCCGGTAGTACTCCTTAAATACACCGGAGGCCGCCCTTGTAACCACCTGTGACTACAAACACTACATTAAAATAAACATTAAAAAGAGAGGAGACTAAGGATGTCTCTCCAAATTAAGTGACTAAAGGCAGGAAAGACAAAAGATCTGTTTTCAAGTAAGGATAAAATACCAACCTGTGGGTTCCAGGCCTTTTGTGTTTTCTTTTCTGATCAGGTATTTATGGGTCTCTACAGGAGTGAAGGTCAGTTTGATCACCTCGTTCCATAAATATACCAAAATTCTGCATGACCCTTAGCATCACATACTATTTGTGCATATAAACTGTACACACAAATCTCTCATTGTGGCATTTCCTATTCACTGCAAAGGTCTACTGAGTAGAAAGCCACATTCATTTGCACTGAAATGAAAAAAGGGGCTTTCAACATATCGAAAAGAAAAAAATGCAGTACACTGGACAAAATGTAGGACACGGCTTGTCCAACATTTTGTGTAGACTATTCCTAATCCTAGCTATCTGATGGAGGCACTGACTCAAGGGCAATCCATTTGCATAGATTTGCCATGCGATGGATAAAGAGGGATAAGCCATTTGCTAAGGTGCAAATAGACCATTTACAAAATAGGACAGAAGCTCAAACAATCTTGCTTATTTAACAGTGGGTAATGATTTGCTAAGCTAGCTTTAAGTAAAGTTTTATCTGATACATATTTACAAATGAAAAGAAACAAAAACAAGTATATCTTTAAAGATTAACCAAAGATTAACAACTTGCAATCATATAATGTGACCTCTGGCATATTTCCAAGCCAGTAAAACAGCGTTCTTGTATGTACAGAAACACAAGTAAGATATTGTATTACACTCAATAGAAGATGTTGAACTCATTTAAACCAGGAAGCGCGCATTTGAACCACGAAGTGCTCACAAATAAAGTAAAACCCTCCGACTAACAGCTGTGTATTTTAGGCTTTTAATCTTCATCATCATCATCATCATCATCTGGCATCTGTTGTTTGATCAGTACAGTAATCACAGGTGCTTTCACAACACAGGACTAAAGGGCCAGAGCTGCTGACCACAGCTCTAGCTGACCACTGGTCTACTTCTCCACCCTCACGATGGAGTCAAAAAACTACAACCCACAACCCAACCCCATACAAAAAGAAAACAAAAACAAAAAAATAAACAAAAGAACAAGACATTCATTGTCATTAGATTGTTTCATTACTAGTTCATCACAACCCATTGTTTTCTTTCTTTCTTCTTAAAAATGTACTCCTTCCATTCATGATTGATAGGACAGCAGTGATATTTCCTGATTACCTGGCGACAGAGGTTTAATAACAACAGCCACAACCCAAATAGAAACAGCAGAGTAGTAAAAAAAACAAACTTGTATTACAAAGTCAAAGATTTTTCCTGATTTTTGCTTGTTGATTTCCTGTCGTGACGTCGATTTTATATTGCTCTGCTCTCGTTCTGGAAGGAGACAAGCCACTCCTCTCCATAACTTTCCCCTCAAATCTGAACAATCATTCAATCAATAATTCAATCGATCGGTCAATCGAACGATCAATCAATCAATCAAGTCGGTCAATGCCCTCTCTTTTTTTCTGACAACGTGAAGAGATGCGATCTGAGAGCCTAACAGAGGCTCACCAACAACCTCACGTCTTGTGCAACGTCTCCGTGAACATCAGCTTCTCACTCTGCTCTGCAGCAGCTGCTGCAGCGGCAACGTCCATCTGGGGGGAGGGGGTGTGGGCAAGAGGGGAGGGGGCAAGGCTCTGAATGGGAGGGGCCAGACCCTGCACGCCCCACGCTCAACCCTGCTCAGAACGCAGAGCTTGGTCCTAAGTTTAAAATGCCCTGGTTAAGAATGGTTCTCTGAATGTGTGTGTGTGAGGTGTGTGGTGTGTGTGTGTGTGTGTGTCTTGGTGTGTGTCTGTACATATGCAGGCAGCAGGTCCCCATCCGTCTCTGGCTGGCTGTCTCTCTGCTCTGGCAGGGGCAGGATTGGCTGGTGGTGGTTAAAAGAGGCAGGCGGTGCGGCTGACGGAGCCCCGGCCCTCACGCTGAGCGCTGGGTATAGAACAGGATGTAGGCCTGAGTGTTGCACACCTCCTCCACAGAGCACACGTTCATCACCGAGTCGTTACAGTGAACCCAGAAACCTGCCCAAATGCAAACACACAGCAGAGCATGCCTTAAGAGAGGGCTTTCACAGTTGACAACACTTAAGCTCTATGCAAGCATCCATTTCAGAACAGTATTCTCTTCATGAATTTCTTTATGGGACAACACTTTGTAAGTTATTATTATTATTATTATTATTATTATTATTATTATTATTAGTCAGTAGTAGTTTGGATTTTTCCTTCTGACCATAATTATGTGTCTGAAAATGGCCTCATGAAAAATGATAGATAGATAGATAGATAGATACTTTATTGATCCCCAGGGGAAATTCAAGAATGTAGAGCTATAGGTATTTTGAGGTGAAATCCATTCTGACTTCCCCAGCAAAGCAAATGTAATAGCTCTTTCCGGTCTGAGATTGCCTGTACTCACCGCCCTCAGTGTTGTAGCAATATGCTGTATAGTGTCCTGAGCCAAAGCCCTTCCCATGATGCATCACTACAGCAGAGAGGTCATAGGTGAAGCCCTCTCGGTGGAGGCCAGAGGCGGAGTCTCTGCAGCAGTAGGGCTTGATGTTCAGGACCTGATCAAACGCCACGTGCACACCGATTTTCTCCCGGTGGTTTCTTCCAGACCACCTATGATGCCGAAGGCACAGGAAAAGGTAAGGCAGTTTAGCTTTGGCTGTGCAAAGAACACAATTCAATATCTAGGGTTCAAATGAATTCTGGGGGTACGCAGATGGGTATTTAACCACATAGGATTGTCGAGTTATCTGGAGAGCGGCTCAGTTAAGTTAAATTGGCACATTGTGCTATTGTGGTGACGGAGAAATTTTACTCTGTGAATTTACCTGTATTAAAAATGCTATTTTCTCCACCCTGCTTTGCTCTACTCCACTACGTTCTTGCCTCTGCCTCGTCCATTAAGTCCAAACGTCAAGACGCTGTTATACCGTATATACACACAGCCCTTATATATCAGCTATATACACACACAAACACCTATATATGGGCTAACCAGGGCAGCCGTGGCCTACTGGTTAGCACTTCGGACCTGTAACTGGAGGGTTGTCGGTTCGAACCCCGACTAGTAGGCACGGCTGAAGTGCCCTTGAGCAAGGTACCTAACCCCTCACTGCTCCCCGAGTGCCGCTGTTGATGCAGGCAGCTCACTGCGCCGGGATTAGTGTGTGCTTCACCTCACTGTGTGTTCACTGTGTGCTGTGTGTGTTTTACTAATTCACGGATTGGGATAAATGCAGAGACCAAATTTCCCCTCACGGGATCAAAAGAGTATATATACTTATACTTGTGGACCCTTAGGTGATTCAGGGGATAGTTTTAGCTTTATTGTTTCCAATGCAATATGTACGGCTAAGAGAACCACAATACACAGTGTTCCAAATGATTATGCAAATTAGATTTAAGGGTCATAAACATTTTTTTTTTTTCCTAATTAAACTCATGGATAGTATTGTGTCTCAGGCACCTGTGATAATTAGTTTGCCAGGTGAGCCAAATCAAAGGAAAACTACTTAAGAAGGATGTTCCACATTATTAAGCATGCCAGAGGTTTCAAGCAATATGGGAAATAAAAAGGATCTCCCCGCTGCTGAAAAGCGTGAAATTGTGCACTACCTTGCACAAGGTATGAAAACATTGGATATATCCCGAAAACGTATGCGTGATCATCGTACTGTGAAGAAATGTGTTGCTGATTCAGAACACAGGCGGGTTCGTGCAGACAAATGCATAATAAGGAAGGTTTCTGCCAAAAAAAAATCTGAAATGCCATTGCAAAGCAGCTAACAGGTATTTGAAGCTGCTGGTGCCTCTGGAGTCCCGCGAACCTCAAGGTGTTGGATCCTCAAGAAGTTTGCAAGTGTGCATAAACCTACTATTCGGTCACCCCTAAAAAAATAATTTTCAAACAGTTTTGTTTACTGATGAGTGCCGTGCAACCCTAGATGGTCCAGATGGATGGAGTAATGGATGATGAATGGCCACCATGTCCCAACAAGGCTGAGACGTCAGCAAGGAGGTGGCAGAGACATGTTTTAGTCAACGTATGGGAAACACTGATCTCCTGCTGCATAGAATACCTCTGGGTCATTGGCTGCTATGGGCATAAAAGGAGAGAAACTCATGGTGTGGCTCCCCATCTTCCCCTGACCTCAACCCTATTGAGAACCTTTGGAGCATAATCAAGCAAAATATCTGAGGGTGGGAGGCAGTTCATATCCAAGTAGCAGCTCTGGGAGGCTATTTAGACATCCTGCAAAGACATTAAAGCAGAAACTCTCCAAGAACTTACAAGTTCAATGGATGCATGTATGTTAACATGTAACTTGGCCTGTTAAGATGTTTTTGATTGAAATAGCTTTTGATTTAAAATACCTCCTAATGCTGCAAATTCAACAAATTACCATTTTTAGTTCTTTACAACCTATAAAATGTCTTGAAACTCTGTTGTGCATAATTTGGAACAGTGATTTTGAGTTTTTTATTTTTCAAATAATAAAAAAATTATTGTTCAATAAAATTCAAATTATACTCTTGATGGTTGTTTGACTTGAAAATTATGCTGACTGTCATTTGCATCAACTACTGTATTTAGGAAAATCTGAGAAAAATGTAATTTGCACAATTTGGAATGCAGTGTAAAACTCAACTTTAAATACTCATTGTGTATTGGGAGACTTTGAGGACTGTGGACATTTGTTGGCCAATAGGGTAAATATAAAAATATTTTGGATTAAAGGTTAAATTTACTTCCACAATTCCACATAGTAACACAGTATGTAATGTGAACCAACAAGAGGTCACTGTAGCAAAATCCTTCATTGCTAAACTTGTGTAACCTAAAGTTCCTTACAATGAAGTGGTAGCCACTACAGAACTGTGAGGAAATCCATCTCAGCTGATTAATCCTGAAAAGGACATCTGTGACAAAAACTGCACACGTGCCTTCACTGGCATGCAAAGCTTCCACACTGTGCAGTGATTCGGTACATTTCCTTCTGTTGTAAAAATATATCTGTGTGCTACCACATTGGATAGTTACAACAGCATTTTTGCACTTGTTGGCATCCATTGCAACATCAATGTGGTGGGAACTAGAGCTAAGGTTTGGTTTCTAAAACCAAAGAAGACTTGTCATCTTTCATTCTGGTGTTTGTGCGGATGTGTGGGGGCGGCTGCATTTCTACAAAAAAGGTGTTTTTTTATGTTGTGAAAAAGTTTCAGACAACATTTCCAACACGTTTTTAACCTAGCTAGATCATTCTTGGTTTTAAACTGTTGTCTTGTGAAGTGTTTCTTTGTAAAAGTGTTTTGTAAGTTGTGTGTTAAAAAAAAAAAAAAATGCTTGTAACACATTTCTTAATGAAAAGCTATAAAGAGCTATGGCCTCTTTAACAGCAATGCTCTTGTGTGATTTGCCCATTAAAATCTTCAGCAACAAGACTGCAGGTTACAATAATATCCTGATCTCTATCTTGCCTTTAGAATCTGTTTGGACGCTGACAACAGAGGTTTCATTTTTCCTCTAAGAAATTCAAGCCTTGATAAGTTCAACAATTATTAAAAGCTCTCTCAATGTGTCATTTTGCATTAAGCAATTTGAAAAACAAGTTTCACCATAATCTATCAATTAGTTACTTAGTTCTAAGTGAAGTGGTTGCTCAAACTGCTTTGTAACCATTTTATAAAAAGTACTTTACTGAGGAATCCAAATATTCAGTCCTGGGAACTGGTGTAAGAAAAGAAAAACAAAAAAGGTTTTGATGGGTGATGAAGGCTGACAAGTGGACGAGGACAGAACCTACCGGAAGCGTTTGAGGTGTAACCGTAGCACCTGAGGCAGGCGGTAGATCAAAAGCTGCTTGCAGGCCTCTGTGAGAATCAGTGGCTTGTGAGACGTCTTTCGTCTCTTCTCTGTCACACAAAGAAAACACCAAATCTCATTTTCCTCATACCTAACATACAAGCATTCCAAATTCGTAACAGTCCAAACAGACTGTCACAATAACAATAAGCACAAATGATCGAGCTGTGTCTATGCTTGCAAAACCCCAATTATCTACCACTTTGTGTTCACAGTGTATTGAAGAACACGACACAATGTGACAGTCAAACGTGACGGTGGAATTCTTTTAATCACTTTACTACACACACTACAGGCGACGCGATCACTCATCGTCCCAGACAGCTGTGTTCTATTATGACGTTTCAAAATCGCCCTGAAAAATAAAAAGGGGCCGATTAGAGCGATGTGACGGCGACAGTTGCCGGGTGCCTGCCATAAATCGCCGGCCCAGTGTGCAGGCCTTTAGTTGAAACAAATGTGTGCACTGAGGGTACTGACTGTTGCAGTGGTTGCAGGCGTAGATACGTCCCTCCAGCGCCTCGGTTTCGGTGAACTT
Source organism: Alosa sapidissima (assembly GCF_018492685.1). Taxonomy (NCBI): domain Eukaryota; kingdom Metazoa; phylum Chordata; class Actinopteri; order Clupeiformes; family Clupeidae; genus Alosa; species Alosa sapidissima. The sequence goes on along the minus strand of NC_055960.1, from coordinate 26,557,561 downwards.
CGCCAGCATCTCCGTGAGGGAGCAGCTCTTCAGTCCCAGCGAGCCGGAGGCTTTCTGCCCGCTGTGGTACCGCTCTGGGAACTCCAAGGACAGGTCCCAGAAAGGCTCCACCGTGTTGGACTTGTGCTTGCAAGAAAGACACGTTACCTAGAGGCCAAGGGAGAGAGGGAGAGAGAGAGAGGGAGGGAGAGGGAGAGGGAGAGGGAGAGAGAGAGAGAGAGAGAGAGAGAGAGAGAAATTAAGAGCAAATTGTGGACACAGAAATAAGAAAAAGATGAGAGAAAGATAGACAAGAAAGAAAGGCAAAAAAGAAGGAAAAGGGAAAGAAAGAAAGAAAGAAAGAAAGTACATGTGAAAAGGTACCTGACAGAGAAGGTACAAGGTGGAAGAAAGGATGAGGGAGGAGAGCTAATGTAGGAGCGGCTGCATACATTTATAAATAATATTCAGAGAGGTACATTAATATTCCCCACCAAGCAGCAGCATACGAACAGAAACAAAGAGATGATAAGTGGCTCTCCCAAAAGCACTACGCCGCAAGTCACAAGTGCTGTGATGAAGCTGAATGATCTGCATTTAAGATGGGCTTATCAACTGAACAGAATAAGCTTACGGCTTCACATTTTTTCCTGTAATTGTATAGCCAGCTGCCGAGAGCACCAAGAAGCCTTCCACTCAGAGCCCAGAGACGCTGGGTTGAACTGGGAATCCCTTGATTACAAGTTACCAACCCAATGATGTGGAACTACAGCAATCCAGAAAAAAAAGGGTGGGGTTGTCCCTCCTCCACTTTCTCTCCATGCTCTCTAATATTTAATGATACGTATAGCCTTAGCAGTAGTCAAGGCCAGGGCACCTACTCACAAACAAAGAGAGCAGAGAATAGAAGGCTAGGCAAGTCTGAACCCAGCTTGCCGAAAGCAGGCAGTGCCACTGCCACGGATTATCCTTCCCTCTCACCGTAGATACGTCCGTTAGGAGTTTCTCAAGGTCGACCACTGGAGAGTTGCTAAGGGTGATTAATTGATTTGTTATAAAAGGCAAGATTCTGAGTCACAGGCAATGGAGTCCAATTACTTCATTATTAGATTGCTGTCATGTCAGTGATGACGGATGAGTCTGCGGCTGCCCGCGCATCGATTAAGCCTGTATGACGAACAACATGTTCTGGATACAGAACCACAACATCCTACATTTATACAAAGCCAAGAGACAAAGTTTTATCAGTTACCTCGAATACACTCAAAAATGTTTAACTAGCAGCATATGAAAAAACAGTGTGCCAACAAACAATGGCGCTACATCTAGTCACTAAGCAGCGTCACCAGTACTGCCATGGTGATGCTATGGAAAACAGCTTTGCAGGAGTGTCTCCATCCCTACAGTACTGGGTCGCCAAGTAAATCTGAATTGAATTAGAACTTCATCACCATTGTAATGCAACACAAACAACAATAACCAGACCATAAGCCACAATAAGTACTTAAAACAGCCCAAATAATAAAGATTTATTTACAGTATGTGGCGCAGTACTTTATTGTCCTTCAATTTACTTCAGAAGTCAGACTTTTAAAAGCAGCAGTATTTAAAGCTTGAGGGTAACAGACAGCTGAATGTATCCAGTCAGAACACACACACACACACACACACACACACACACACACACACACCACGCGCAGAGGGGAACCTTTAGGATCCACAGGTCCCTGTGGTTTAGCAAAGAGTAGCAGATGCTTTCAAGCTCCCAAAAACACAGATTCAGCAGTTATTAAACACGCCTCCAACATTAATAGGCAGGATAATCTCACTGGATCATCAGCAAGAATCAGTTCTCCCTTTTCTATTCGCCAATTTAATCCCCTGATTGCTTGTGAGCATATATCTCTGTTTGTTTGGCCCTAAATGTGTATGCTTATTACCACTGCACATATGTTAAAAAAACCTTTGGGCTTTGGACCTCTTCCCGTAAGAGAGGAATCTTGATGCATTAGCCCGATGACTCCAGACTAACGGACTTAATGAGTTCTACAGCCATCAGAGCATTCGAATCAGCAAGGATTACATCAGCACCTATAATAACCTATACCGGATTACCTTAAAAGATGTGCAAAGAAAATACCTTACTTGTACAGTAATTACTCCCAAAGAAAGAAACCTTACCATATTTGATTATAATTAATATCAAACTTACATAGTTTTGAGCAATCAAAAACTTGGAGAAGTAGAACATACAGCTCGTAATGTGTCAGCAGTACCCAAAGCAGAACTCGGTGCACTGTGGAAGACTACATGAAGGATAGCAGAGACAGGTAAGAGAGATGCGGAGGAAGGTGAGCTCACCTGGCTGAGTAGCTGGCCATGGAAGATGGTGTTGAGCACCTTGAGCACCTGCTTGGAGAGCTTGCGCTGGGTGATGGGCATGAGGATGCGGCGCTTGCTGCCGTTGGACTCCAGCTCCTGTTGCACCTTGTCCAGCAGCTCGCAGAGGAACTCCTGCGCGTCTTGCTGGTCGTAGCCGCGGAACGCCGGGATCAGGTTCCACACCGAGTGCAGCATGGCGAAGGGCGACACCAGTGACCAGCGGCCCGACCACATGACCCTGAAGAGCGTGTGCAGTTCGTGGCACAGCGACATGCGCTGGCGCGAGGACGAGCGGGACTCCTTGTTGCTGCCCGCAGCCGGACCCCTGGCCTCGCCCTGCACCGCTCCAGTCCCACCTCCTGCTGCTCCTGCTCCTCCTCCATCGATGGCTCCCCCTCCTCCTCCTCCGCCACTCCCCACCACAACGCCCTTGACACCCTGCGAGGTCTTGGTTTTGGCCAGCAGCTCCTCGGTCTCGCACAGGTCCAGCGTCAGGAAACACTCGCGGAACTTCTGCAGGTGGCTCAGCACCTGCAGGATGGAGTTCATGTAGCAAGTGTTGCCCAGGTTACGCAGCCCAGTGACGCCTGGCGCCAGCCTCCGGCGCCGCGGGGTCAAGGAGGCGTGGTACCGCCGCGGCTTGGGCGACTGGGCATTGGCGTTCCGGACCGACAGCGCCGAGGGTCTCCGCACGGCAGCCGACGGGGTTGGCGGCGACGAGACCTGCGGCAGGCGCTCGGGCGGGTCCCGGAACTTGAAGGGCACGAGTGTGAGCGTGGGCCGCGGTGCCTGCGTGAGCAAGCGCGCGCTCTTCCTGGGCGGCCCGCCGCCGCTGCCACCGCCACCGCCGCCGCCGGCCAGCTCTCCCAGGAGCCTCCTCTTGACTTCGCGGCGCTCCTGCCTCTCCTGCTCCAGCTTGCGGCAGCGCTTGCGCTCCTCGTCCTGCCGCCGGCGCCGCCACTGCTGCAGCATGCGGCCCAGCAGCGCCTTCCGCCGGTGCCACAGCGCCACCTGGGAGGGCGGCCGCAGCATCCCCTCCGCCTCCATCCACGCGCCCCCCTCGCCACCGCCTGCCGCCGCCGAGGAGCGCAGCGAGCGCCTGTTGGGGCTGCGGATGGTGGACAGCGCGCCGCGCAACAGCTTCAGGTCGCCCTCGGCGTTGTCGTTGAGCACGTAGTCGCCGCAGGCGAAGCAGAAGACGTCCAGCTCACGGACCTCCATGGCCAGTGGGTGCCGCGAGGCCTGGAAGTGGGCGAGCGCATGGTCGTGCAGGTCGCGCCCGCAGGCCACGTGCGCGCACTTGAGGCACGCCCACACCGACTCGCCGGTGCCACAGTCCGTGCAGAGCCATTTCTGCGGGTTCAGCGTCGAGTGGTCCTGTCCCAAGCGCAGGCGGCCCACATGCTTGCAGCGGTCCATCGCAACCGCTGAAACAGCATGTGCTCACGCAGTCAGGGATACGTTGGCCGCCGCGTCCACAGAGAACACATTCTGGGGATAAGGAAGACACAGGTGCTTAGAGAACTCCAACTTCAAATCGTGTACAAAGTCTTTCCACTCTTATAAGACTTAACAAAAACTTTATAAAACTAGCAAGAACAAACAAACTAAACAAATGTGCATCAATGGATGAAAGAACAACACACACACACACACACACACACACACACACTCACAAAGACATGAATAGTAATACAATCAGATAATTCATCAGATACGAAAATTAAGCGGACTTTCCCATCATGGCGCTATAAATGATTGAGACTGAAACACAGAGGCCAAGCTCCTAGTGTGCTTGCTACCGGAGTGAATGGGCTCCCGTGGCTCTGTTGGGTCCTTTGTGCAGTACACTGCACCCCCCCCCCCCACCCCCTGCTGTGTCTACTCAGGCACACAGAGGGGGTGTCCTGCTGCTGTTCAGTGTTTCGATGATCCTTAAGTTTCTAAATGTGTCTTGTTGCAAAGGAGTTTTTAAGTTCATATAATTAAACCACATTTTGGAGTACTTACAGTGACGAGCCTGCAGTTAGTCCTCTGGTGATGGTAAAAGCACAGTCACCATTAGAATCAGAGAGAACTTTTACTGCGGCCTTCAGACAACCAACTTCAAACCACAGGCGCACATCGGAACACTGTAAAAGAATTTCCAATGTAAGTGGAAAACCTAGATGGGAATGATTTCGAGGGATGGAACTGCGTAGCAGATCTTACAATACACAGGCCTAGGACATACATGAAGGTGCAACACTCATTTGCGTTTATTTATAGGCACCTTGTTATAAATACCAAATCGATTAAATGGAGACCAAAAATGTCCCCAAATACTTCTGTACATGTCAATACAGAACGAGGCTAGCAAATAGTTAATCTTAGGGATTTCACTATTGTGGTTGTTGCATCCAATAGGTATCAAGACATCCACAATTAGCTACCAAGTTCGGCTACGCCTGTGTGTTAAAGGGGTAAATATTTGGTTTGTCACCATTGTTCAGACATGGTCCGATACAAAGCAACGTTAGGCAATGCATCTCCTATACAACAGACAGCTTGCAAACGTTATATTTACACACTCACGGCTGTCAAATACTAACGATCTACGTTAATGCGAACATGGTAACGTTAACGTTATCTGTATACCGATCAACATTTTCTACAGCACAAGTCAGACTTATTATTTGCCGTTATATTTTAAGCAAATATTTTACCTGTTAGTCAAGTTGTAAACAGACCTGTAACGTCGGAAACGAACTGCTGGTCTCTGCCGAAGCGATCATTAAAGACAACCAGCTTGATATTTTAAGCAAGAAGTAATGTTATAAAGTTCAGCAGCCAGCTACCTACGTTCACGAGGTTGGGGAAAGGCTTCTGGTATTGTTCGGTCGCATGCTAGCCAGCTAGCCGTCTCAAAAAATAGCTCAGGTTTAGTGATGTTGGGACACCGTTTCAAACGGTGGTTATAAAATGTAGCTAAATGGTCTTTACATCCATGATGTTTAACAGGCTAATTGTAGAGCATCTTAATCATTGCATCGTCTATATGCTAACCAGAATGTCATGAAACAAACGTATCAGAATAGAAAAACATAATACTTCAGGTGTGTGTATCCTAACATTATCAAAACTAAGTTAGCCCATCACCCTATAGACTCTCAGCTAGCTAGCTAGCAAAGCAAGCGACTTGTAGCTATCACACACCAGCAAGGTTAGTTGGCTTGCTAGATGGCTAGCCTACGCTTACTGGCAATGCGCTGAATGCTAGCCCAAACTACGTGGCTTTGACAAGCCTACTTCGCTCTCACCAGATTTTCCATGACGCTATTTGGTTAGCCGTATCTTTTATTTCTCGACTGCTTATTAATGTTTTAACATGGAATACATTATTGTCCGTCATCTCAACCATTGCACCAGTTTGCCAGTCTTTTCCAAAAAATTAGACAATGCAGACAATCAATAGCTAACGGTATACTAGCTAGCTGGTTTTAGCAGGCAAGCTATACTGGTGTAGCACTACTTACCAGAACAAAGACCACTGCTAGACCCTCTCTTTAGCGAAATCCCTCTCAACAACTTCTGGGTGGTATTGACAACAACGCATAGCCCAATCCCCTACTTGTGATTTCGCAGATGATTCAAAGTCAGAATAAGATTTTTAAATCAACTTTTGTGTTAATATTTTAACAAAACACCGAGGTCAACCAAGCAAGATTAAAGTCATTTTCTGTGCAAAACACTGACAAACAAAAGCTCTCAACTTTTAATCATAATATAAAAGATCACAACTACTATATGAGACACTCACCTGATTTCTTTCTGTTCTTTCTCTTACAGTGGTGTTAGTGTCCTACGATAAAGGTTTTCATGGTTTTATTTTGTATACGGCTTTTATTTACCGCCATCATCTGCACGCGCGAGCTGTCACAGATCTCGAGTCAACCAAACTATTTTACTTTAGCGTTCCCTCGCTCTGATTGGACAGAAAGTGATCAATCTTCCGCCAACCAATTACTCCCATTGCTGCATGACTCCGACCTTTGCCGGTCAGATTGTAAAAGGGCCCCGAATGTCTTCGGACTGCGGTTCGCTGACCAATTTCACAGACCCATCTGCACTTTGCAAAATTATCAACAAAGATACGTAGTAATAATAATAATCAAACATATCGGATCCGACAATAGATCTTTCGCCCAGTAACGTGCATGCTTAGTCATAATCCTCTCAAAATGCCCTGCTCCTCCAAACCACAAGCAACGTAGAAATGGTGTTGAAAATAAAATTAAAGTAGAAGAGAGACGCCCACATAGCCTACCTATACAAATGTATGCAGCGACCTAAAACGGTATCAACTTACATCACTTGTTGATGGAATTATAATTCTCGTTCAATTGTCCTTTCTGTCTTGGAACCATATGGTTCCCAAGAAAGCAGAAACAAAAAAATATTGTACTAAAAAAAAAACATACCACAACCACATCAAAATGGAAAGACAATACAGACACATACATGATGCATACTTTGTAATCTGTATATTCTTGTTTATACATTTCCACCTCCTAGGCTTCACCATACAGGCCTACCAGTTCATGTAGAAATGTTTGAAAATGTCAGGTGTGAAAGTTATTCTTGAAGCCTTAACATATAAAACCCAACCAGCAACAGCAGAATGTAAGAGTCCCAGCTTCTGCAGTTTTGTAAGTCCTTTTTGTTGGTACTACTTAGCACATCCCATATAAGTGATGCTCTTAGCGTACACTTGCTCCTGGAATCACTTGCTGCTTTCGAACCTTGCTGAAAAGCTCAAGGTACTGGGTCATGGTGTCCATGCAGTCTGAAGGGGCATACAGTCCTTCAGATTTGGTGGCAAAGACAGACGGCAGTTCCGGAACATTGGCCCCCAAGAAGCTTTGCATGAATTCCTTTATAAGATTCCAACAGTCTCCTGGGACCACACAGGCACAGTACTCCACCTACAGTCATAGGGCAATTCACAGTACAATTAGCAATCACCACACAATCAAGATGAAAGTAAAATATGATATGTTTCACATCATTCTGACAGCTGTGATTTATTTTATTTTATCTAGGCTAAGTTTACATCAGAAGCCTTATTGCTCAATTTGACTTAATAATTTGGCTCAACACTTTTTATGTGGTTAACGTCAGACTCTAGTGAGGACTAGTGAGTCTTGAGCTGTCCTGAGCATGCAAACAATAAATAAAAAACACAACACCCTAACTTATAGAAGTAAACAGAGACCGTGTCATTTATAAGTGGATAAGCCAGCAAATTTGTGACCAGATGATAACAAATGCAAGAAAATTAGCGGGTTAATTTCTGAACATATTTTGTTGACCGATTCACTGGTTTGAGTCTAGCTCTCAAATTTTCTGTTGGGCTGTTCGACTATTTGTTTTTCAAACAGGCTTGTAATGACCAATCAACTTTTGCTTGCCAGTCACATTAATTCCGATATGACCATTGAGAATGTGGTCACATTGCAAAAATAGATAAATAAATCAGATAATACAGACTTGTGCTGTTCAGACCATTATTAACAATATCAGATATTCGATATATTAACTGGAAAAAAAAGAAAGAAAGAAAATCGGATTTAGCCAAGCAATAGCCTAATTTGATAAGCACATTTCTGATGTTCTTATCCCACAGGTTTACTTTCCTTCAGTGCTCTAAATGAGATGCACCGGAGTCTTTTAAATACACATGTTACAGACATACCTATTCATATTCATATTAGCAGCTGTTTGGAGGAATTATTTATTTATTAAGTTTTATTACATTTTGTTCCTTACATCCACCTTGAATCCACCATTCTGCTTGGATCAGTATAATTCTGTCCAACTAAAACAGAAAAGTGAAGGTTTGACCAAAATCAAAACCAAGACTGGATTACGTGATCTGATTCAATTTCAGAATCCTTTTTGTTGTTTTGGAACAACCCATCTTCATAATTTGATCAGATTACTTCTGCGCAACTGGGTCCAGAGGAAGATGAATGGGTTTGCACATGCATACAATCCCACAATTACACACCTCCACAGAGATTCCTCTGGCACTGGAGCTCATAGTGACTGCCCCCACCTTCACCAGGAAGTCGCAGTACCGGTAGCGGGTGCCACGGCTCTCCACTTTGTGGCCCTTGGCATTCTGGAAATGGCTCTTGAGTTTCAGCATGAGAACGTCGAAGTTGACGTCAGCCGTGAGACAGGGCCCACCTTCAAATAGGGCCATGCAGCTGAGAGGCGTCTCAGAGTTGTGCATGACGTATAGCAGCTTGGAAGGCTGACCTGGGAACAATTGAGGCAATGGATACATGAGACATTAGCCTATATACAGAAGAGTCCAGACTTAATAAAAAGACAACTTTGTCACAGTTGTATTGAATGTTCATATTTGAACTCAAAAGAATTGTCTATGGGTATGTCTGAGCCACTATGCTTGTTTCCTATTTACTGCACAAAAAGGGAATACAACCAGAGGACCATGAGGAGTAATTTGCTGGATTATAAAAAAAAAAAAAGGATTGGAGGTGTATTAGAATTAGATTAAACCTTGGCTCCAGCTTGGGAGAAACCAAGATAAACTTTGAAACAAGACCAGTGAAACCAAATTCCAACATCTGCTCTGCATTCATTGTGAACCAAACAAACTCCGATGGTCATGTACAGGACCACCAAGACATAGCAACACAACACTAAACATGGCCCCACACCCCTCCCCTCCCCTCCCCTCCTACTGAAGGGTGAGGGTATAAATCACAAATAGGAAAGGAAAATTTCTATCTGCAACGTGGCACATAGGCAATGTTAAATAACACATTTTATTTCCAACACACTGGAGCTCCTTAGGTCCAACTCCATAGTTCCTTTCAACACTATAAAAAACATGACCGGATTAACCCTCACCTAGGGATGTAGATGATACAGGGCTCTAACTAAAATGATGGACAAAGCGCAAAGCCACTCAATGAACAAAGTGTCTTGTGCATGAACTAAAGTAATTGTGTGACATGTGGGAGCTTGTGAGTGGGGGAAAACTTAAGTAAAGTAAAGCGTTATCAAATGCCAAACCATTCAAATTAAGCAGGCTAAAAAACAACCCACTAATGGCTACAAAATTGCAGTCAAAATGCAAACATAAATGATTTATCATATCAGTTACTATGGGTAATGGATAATACGATATGGTACTATACAATAAGCTAGAACATCCTGTATATAATATACAATATAACAATACAGTATGGCAGTGGTTCTCAACCTGGAGGTCATGAGAATGTCTGGGGGTCACCACTAAATAAATACACTTAGTGGCCACGTCTAAGTAGCTAGCCTGACTAACGTTGTACCCACTTCATTCGAAAGAAACGTGTCAAACTTCTCTTGCTGCTGTTGGACTTAGTTTAGCCCTTACAAAAACGAACTGCTATTACATTAATTTGTACTGCAGTTTTTCTTAGGTACAATACAGTTTCATGTCCAAAATACTGCATTTCTACTGTGAAGTGCAGTACAATGCAGTTTCAATGCATTTTTTTTTTCCATGTCAAATACTGCCATCAAAGTTAACGCTATATTTATGCCCATCACCATGCTAGCGTTGTAGACGATTCCACATTGCTAGTGACTAGACTCTATTCACTTTGTGAATGAGTCTTGCATGCCAGGCTAAAACAATGGTACCACACTGGCACTTTGTACACTAAATCCTCACTAATGCCTGACTGCTCTTGTTGTAGGGTGTGATCCATATAGTCACTCAATATCTAAGCAAAATAAGAACCACAAGGAAAATAAGGAAGAAATGAATCCTGGTACTAGATATACTTTTCTCAGTTCCAGGAATTGGTAATTACCGCTTGTGTTACCAGTGGCATGATACGTCTCACAGTCCACCCAGAAGCTGCCCTGCTTTACTGCACCCAGCTGCTCCAGCTTCTTGTGCAGCATATCCACTGTCTGCTGCACACTCTTCCCCTCTGCCACTGGAACTTGGCACACACTGGTGGAAGAAAGACCCATATCACCTGAAGAGGGGGTGTCATACCGCAAAATATGTCCACCCACATGTGCATCTTGATTTTGCTGTTTTGTACCAACAGCATTGCACCTGAATATCATAACAATCTAAATAAACATTGACTAAAAACAGATACCACCAAGAAAACATTTAATATAATAAGGTTTTTATAACAAAGGCAGCTATACAGCATGCTCACCCTTACAAAAAGTGTCAAAACTTTACTTTTCCAAGAGTTCATATGCAACAATGCAGTATTTGACATGAAAAAACAAATGCATCGAAACTGCATTGTACTGCACTTCACAGTAGAAATGCAGTATTTTGGACATGAAACTGTATTGTACTTATGAAAAACTGCAGTACAAATTAATGTAATAGCAGTTCGTTTTTGTAAGGGCTAAACTAAGTCCAACAGCAGCAAGATAAGTTTGACACGTTCCTTTCGAATGAAGTGGGTACAACGTTAGTCATGCTAGCTACTTTACAGTCCTGTGTTAACGCTAGTAACAGCAGGACCATGCCTACAACGGCTTTTTTTACTTAATATATAGAGGGAGCATTTGATGTAAGCTAACATCAGTAAAAAAATAACTGTTTTTCAATTTTACTTGTAAGTCTTTCTGCCCTGCCGACAACGGGGAACATAGGGAACATTAGCACAAGGTATCTGTTCGCTGTTATGTTTTTACAATGCATGTATCTACTTCAACAAACCCCAAAAAAGTGACACTAGCTGGAGGTAGAGGAACTCTTAGAAGTGAAAGTGTAAGATCAAACACGTACCACGTTACCCCCATCTCTGACAGTAACGTTACTCCTAGAACACACACAAAAGATGCTTTTCGAAGAGGAGCCTGCCGCTTCTTTCAAGCAGCTCGAAACACGCTTCCGGTTTAAAAAGGAAATGATGTGGGATACAATTGAATAGAATTCAATTAAAACGTTTGAAGCTTATATAGCATTTAACAATCTATACAAAAGAAAACACATGTTTATATATATAATGTTGAAAATAACTGTTTTTTTTAAAGTTTTTTTTTTAGATCAGTTTCATTTTGGTGACGTTGCTGTTACCAACCTATTACATCATCAGAAAGTGCCGTTGACACACACATGTGCCGTGGTGGAAGGGTGCGTGATTTGTTGTTGCGGAAAGTGGGCTACATTTTTGTTCTCCAGGACTCTGATTTTTAGTGAAGTTTGGCATTTTATGGAACAAAGCTACGGAAATGCCTAAAGCAAAGAAGTCAAAAGGTGGTGGTGGTGGAGGAGCTGGAGAAATGATCGGACTGGCTGAACAAATGCTGCAATCAGACATGGTTCGACCGCAAGGCCGAGTAAAGAACAAGGATCAGGTAAAAATTAAAGAGAACGACGACGAGTACGTTGACGAACGTTTGTCGCGGAAAATCCTGGAACAAGCACGCATTCAGCAGGAGGAACTTCAAACCGAATTTGGATTGACACCCGAGAAGAAGAAGCCATCCACAGTTTTGGGTAAGTTATGGTCCATATGAAACCAGGCTACCTAGCTAGTTAGCATGCTAGCGGGCTAAATAAGTATATCCAGCATTTGGTTTGTACCTGGCTGCATCGGTTATAAGGTGACAAGGTCAATAGTCAGAACATGTAACTTTAGCTTTCAATTGTTATACTTTTAGATGGACTTCAGTGTTTTCACGTTGTGCGCTGTTTACAAGACAAATGACCAAAATACTGTTTTTAAGTTAATGGTCACTGAGTGTGTCTGTGTGTGTCTCCACCTGCGCATGCATCACCCGCGCATGCATCAAATAAATCTGACCAACAGCGGCTATAAACAATAGTTTTTGCACTTGTGTTATAAAGAATGCAGTCTGACTTGCCATGGTAACAATGGGTACATGGTCACACACGAGCATGTTGCATTGTACTCTTGCCTTGTACCCAAATTTTATAGTAAACTCCCTGTGTGTGCATTCTCCAGGCCCTAGCACCCAGGATGGAGACTCGGATGAAGAATGGCCAGCTCTTGGAGCTGCAGGAGCCGGTGAGGACGAGATGGCAGGCGATGGTGTGGTGGAGGTGGACCCAGAGGATGAAAAAGCCATTCAGATGTTCATGAGCAAAAATCCCCCTGTCAGGTTGGCCAAAAACTGCTTACATGTCCTTGTAAAGATTTAATTTGTGTTCAAGTTAATTTTAATTTACACATGATTTGGGGAAAATATCTAATTGGGTCATTCCACGTCAATTCAACCAGGGCCCACGCACTTAGGTCTCAAAAATTCAGAAAAAATGACCAGGTGTACCTATGTTACCCAGGAGACACACTGTAAAATGTATTTTATGTAAGCTCAATACTTTCCAAGGGGGGGGGGGGGGGGGTTTCGGCCTCTAATTTTTGTCAAAGTTCACAAGCCCATAGAGCAAGAACTAAGCCATGTAGGAGGCTCAAATTTTGCATGCTGGTACATAAATAGGAATAGTATGTAAGTATGTAAGTATGTCCCCCTGTAAAACTGGCTGTGTCTTGGAAAGCATTGATCTTACATAAAAGTAATTTTACAGTGTGTAAAATTATGGGTGCTCTGGTTGTATTGACATGGAATGACCCAATTGTGATTTTTCTGACAGATATTGCAGTTGCAATATGATTTTTGAATGTCAATTAATTGATTCAGTTCAATATTCCAAATGTCTCTCGAATTTGTGCCAACCCTGATTGGTGAGCATGCCCAGTGCACAAGAAGCACAGCACCCCCCACCGACTATGAAGCTCACCAATCAGAATTTTTAGAAGTGACATAGTCAAGGAGGATGAAATGAATATAAAAGTCAGAAATGTGACAAAATTAACTATGCACGATTACTTGTAGCTTTTGCGATTAGGTAATTGCGTTGTTTTATACTACTATTTATATTACGATTGCGATAATTGTGCAGCCCTAAATTCTTTCCCTTTGCCTATGCTTTGGACGAAAATGTCTATTAATAAACATGAACATGGTAAAAAAAAAAGCAATGTAAACAAATTGTCTGGAGTTTGTCGTGATTGTGTCTCACATAGATTTCTTTTTGTTTGTTTGTTTCTGTAGACGGACACTAGCTGACATCATCATGGAGAAGATCACAGAGAAACAGACAGAGGTGGGAACAGTGATGTCAGAGTTGTCAGGACGACCCATGCCACAGCTTGACCCAAGAGTGATTGAGGTTTACAGAGGTGTAAATAAGGTGAGTTTCTGCCATCAATTCTGCCCTGTCCGACGTCACCTTTGATATACGTCATAAGAGATTTCCCAAAATTCTGACATGTTAGATTTTTTTTTTGGCGTGTTGTAGGGCATCACAAGCAACAAGCTGCTGGTTGTTGTGTCTGTTACACCAGAAGGCCTGTTCCTTGTACCTGACCCTCATATTCAGGACCGATGTTGGATTTTTCATTTATTTATGTATTTATTTATTTATTTTGCTTGGCAAAATCAGACTTAAACGTGCACCTAGTATACAAAGCACTTGAGTAAAGATTACTTGAGAGTAATCAAGATTTAATTTTTTGGCCATATAGCCCAGCCCAAGTTGGTGCTGAAATAAGTAAATAAATGAGGAAAGGTAAATTTGGTCTCTGCATTTATCCCAATCCGTGAATTAGTGAAACACACTCAGCACACAGTGAACACACAGTGAGGTGAAGCACACACTAATCCCGGCGCAGTGAGCTGCCTGCAACAACAGCGGCGCTCGGGGAGCAGTGAGGGGTTAGGTGCCTTGCTCAAGGGCACTTCAGCTGTGCCTACTGGTCGGGGTTCGAACCGGCCCCCCCAAAAAAAAAGACCTAGTTCTAATCTAGCAGAATGTAATTAGTAAATTAGTATTTGCAAGTACAGTCATTTGATCCCTCATCAGTTAGTTAGTTAGTTAGTTAGTTAGTTTATTTGTCCTTACATAGGAAATTTGTTTTCACATACCATACAAGCCTCACAGACAAGAAATACATAGATACACACAGTCACGGTTCTTCACCCACCACCCTGCCACCACATACCCCACCCACATATATCACAACAGCCCACAAACAGCACATATACATCACATTACACTAGTGATGCACGATATATCGGCCGCCGATATGGTCATTTTTTTACACATCGGTATCGGTCCGATGTCAAAATAGGGCCGATGTGAACAGGCCGATAATCATTCCTGTGTATTTGACGTGTGTGTAGCGATCCAAGCGTGTTATCTGTCTACACTGAATCCGTTAAATATGCCCTTCTATTGCATCATATTTCTTATTTAAAATAGCAGGGCAACAAGACTGACAGAAAGATGACACTGGGCATCTGACAAAAGTTCTTTCAAAACGTTGCGTTGTATCGCGCTGCTCGCGTTGCTTGCAGTCAAGTTGATGGCTGGCTTGCATGTCATGTCGCGCCTAGCACTACATCTCTCGCGGTAGGCTAAATATAACTGTGTATCAGGCAGAATGTAGTTATATGGTCGTAATAGGAATTTAATAGGGCTGTAACGATATGCGATTCAAAACTGAAATCGCAACACTCATATCCACAAACCTGTGTCGCGGTGTGAAAAGGCAGAACCGACACACCCTTTCTAGTGTCTAGCAGTGCTTTGCAGCTTACGCGGCCGCATAAACAACACATCTCCCGCTTTACTTGGCGGTAGCCTACGTTGCTTTCATTGTAGACTTTACCAAACAGTATAAACCCCCTGTTAACCTTTCCTGCTTTGTTTCAGACCGTAGCCAGAAACGCAGGGGAGATTCGTTATTCGAGGGCCGATGTTATAAGATAGAATAACGTCGGGGTCACGGTCCCATTTCTGATGAGCAAAATACACTTTATGGAGTTTTATTTCGGACAGTAACACCGCTCACACTGTGTACAGACTCCAACTTGAACTTCCACACTCTCTGCTCCAGTCGCATACATACACTTCCTCACTCTATCTCCCTCGTTCCCAGCTTCCCACACACACACACACACACGGAGCTCTCTTAAAGGAGCCGCAACACCATTTTACAACACCCCTCTCTTTGCCCCGCTCTCTCTCGCTCACTCAATGGACACGCGCGACTCGGCCAACGCAATCCAAATAAAACATTACAATCGTGAAAGCAAGGACTCATAGAAGACGACTAGCTAAATTACTATTAAATCTGCTTAGCAACATTAGCATGCTGCACATATTTGTTTAAAACTCTTGGTTTCAAGTTGACTGATCATCTCAATACCAATATTTCCCAAAAGTGCCTGTACCAAGGAAAACAAGTATTACCTTTAAACTTAAACACACATGGGGAAACTGAACAGTCCAATCAGTAGACTATGATAAGCTAGCCAACTATGCTACTATGCTACTTTGTTTACAATATTTCCAGGCTTCAACCACACAGCTGAATTAAAGAGGGAGAGTTGTAATATAAATAGTAGGCCTATAGTGTGCCATACCTATAGGCCAATCTGCATAAAGTGCTGTCATAAATATCAGACATTCAGAATTCTCTCTTTTTATATCAGGATAGAAAATAATACAGATATATTCTATTATATTGTAATCCTCTGGTGTTCTAAGGTAGGCTATTGAAACGTTATTTAAAAAAATGCATTTTGAAAAATAGCTCTTTATTTGATTATCATAAGAATGTGTTTTCTATACAGATATATCGACATCGGTAAATATCGGTATCGGCCATAACAGCAAAATTAATATCGGTTATCGGTATCGGCCACAATTTTCACATCGGTGCATCACTACATTACACAGATACAAACAGGAAAACCATCACCAGTTGACATTACAGAGGAATGAGGGCAGCACAGTGATCCATCACCGCTGTGATCTGTTGTTAAGTGCTGCTATTGCAAAGGGCACAAAGCTTTTCCCGAAGCGTACTCGCTTCCACCCCATAGCCTTATATCGTTTTGCGTTTTGATGGAAGCAGAATGAAGAAGGGATTGAGGGGGTGGGTGGGGTCATGAGCGATGGTCCGTGCTCTGTTCTTGGTGAGTGTGCTGTTGAGGTCTGATAAATTAGGGGTGGGGAGGCCTATTGCTTTGGCTGCGGTATGGGTGATCCGTGTGAGTCTGTTTCTGTTGGCAGCAGTTAGCATGTTGAAAAAGCAGGGAAGGCAGTAGAGGAGTATGGGCTGGACTATGCTTTTGTACAGGAGGAGCAAGTGACAGGGGGCAACAGAAAGTGATCTGAGCTTACGGATGGCATAGAGTCTCTGTTGACTGCGTTTTTGTATGTCAGTGGTGTGTTGCTCAAAGCTGAGTTTATTGTCCAGGGTGAGTCCAAGGTTTTTGAAACAGTCCACTATTTCTATGGTTTGGCGTGTTGTAGGGCATCACAAGCAACAAGCTGCTGGTTGTTGTGTCTGTTACACCAGAAGGCCTGTTCCTTGTACCTGACCCTCATATTCAGGAACGATGTTGGATTTTTCATTTATTTATGTATTTATTTATTTATTTTGCTTGGCACAATCAGACTTAAACGTGCAGCTAGTATACAAAGCACTTGAGTAAAGATTACTTGAGAGTAGTCAAGATTTGTCTCAACACCTCTTGTCACCCGTTTCATACCATTTCAGGTTCACTCACAGACTGACTTATTCCATTTAACAACTGCTTTGATTACTCTTTTTTAATTTTCATCTCACTTTCCCTGATTTCATATACACCCTTGTATATGAATGTCATAATGTTCAAGTGTACACCAAAGCAAAGGGGTTTCAGGTGAGGCAGTCCCATGGATTGTGATTAATTTCATAAGAGTAACTAAAAAACAGCATAGAAGCTGTTTTGCGTTACTTGACACATTTGACATGCATTTGTACATGAGTGTTAAATTGCTTTGAAGTCCAGTTGGCTTATGCATTTATTAGATTGACCTATAGTTTGACTGCGTTATGCTTCTTAGGTTTTATGCAAGTACCGCAGTGGGAAGCTTCCCAAAGCTTTCAAGATCATCCCAGCACTAGCCAACTGGGAACAAATTCTCTACCTGACAGAACCGGAGTCTTGGACTGCTGCTGCAATGTATCAGGCCACCAGGTATGTTTGTGCGAGACTTACCAAAAACAGAGTTCTATTTGATAACAGGTATTTCCAGTGTATAAGCCGCATGACAGTGTATTTATTATGCACACACAGAAATAGAGAATGTGTATTGACTGCACGTATGTATTATCAAATAATCACAGTCAGATCATGCTTTAACTGTAAAGAAGGATAAAGAAAAGAAATACATTCCCAAGTATAGCCTGCCCTTGTCTACCTGTACCTCATAGCTGAAGAAATTTTGCTAAATCAATGTATATATCTCAGTTATATATGATGTATGGATTGTGATTGGTATGAGGATTGTGGTGTTGGAAATTACTTGATGTAAGATGTGTTGTGTCATGAACCATGAGTGCTGTTCTGCCTTGAATCAGAGCTTTGCCAGTAGGGAAGGGAATACCGCTATTGCTTTATTGTACAGATGCCATCTTTGAATATTAAAGACATATTTGCCAATTTGCTATATTTGAAGCATGTTTTCGTGAGCAACTAGTACTGGCATAATCTTCAAATTAATTTCTTATGAAGGGTGTCCACAGGGTTTTAAAAAGTATTAAAAAGTAGTAAATGAACTTAGCAAAAATTAAGGCCATTAAAAGGTATTAAAATGTAGTAATCGTGATTTTACAGGGTATTAAATTTTGCAACAAATGTTTTAAACAATAAATATCCAAATCGCCACTCCTTCTGTATGCATTGCTGCAAAATCTTTACTTGGTCAGTAGGCTAGTCTAATATCATGGGCGAATCACGGGCGAAGTAATACTAAGTAATCTTTCACTTGCACATAGGCACAACACCCAGTCATCTTGACGTTGTTTTGTTTTTGAGTCAGCAACTAAGTTCAAAGTACCAAAGTACCAAATCCTCACAGACCCTCTCATTTTTCAGAATATATACCTAAAGGTTATGTTATATAGGCCTAATCACTCACAACACACTGGACAAGCCCGGTAGCCCAAGCAAATCGGTGCATACGATACAAGCGAATCATTGCATAGTAACGCTAACATTTTGATTATTTGTTAAGATTAAAGTATTATTCCAAATCAGATTAGTCGCGTCACTTGACAGTGAAGTTAGTATGAGGTCAGATGTTTAAGTTAAACTGCTTACATGTGACGTTTATTTGTAAAAGTACATGTTCTGAACACTATACAAAGAGAAATAGGCACTTTTGCATCATTCTGCTTGCTTCTGCCTACGGTTTTGCCACATTGAGATGGTGCGTCAAAATAATACCTGGAAACGTTGGTGTCTAGGCCGATGACCGTTCAAAATAAAAGTTTTCAGCACACAGAAGGTAGTTGTGTGAGCTGTAAATAAGTGGGATAATAGACTCTGAAGTTTACCTCCAAAAAGGACCCAAAGCTGTCATCTTTGCCTATATAAGGAGATCCTGGAGATAACCGAAGCTAACTACTTATTGCAAGTTAGCTCCCATGTAGCAAATAGCTCCCATGTAGCAAATATCAAAGTTCCCCGTCTTAACATACCAAAAATCACAAAACCCACTCGAAGTTGGATGACAAAAGTGTGTAGGGTAATACGTCTACATTTCAGACTTCTTTGGGTTTTTGCAAAATTGCAAGTACTGGTACCCAGATCTACTCATATGGGCAAACATGACAGTTTTTTTTGTAGGGGAACTTCAGAGGTCTCTACAAATAGGATAGAATCTGATTGAATAGAATCAGATGGGTATGAACTGAAATTCAAAATCAATTAATTTCATACCCCCTGATCAATATGTTAAACTAACTGCTTCAAATTTGGCTAAGAAAGGTTTCACCGATGAAAATCACTGTGGTGAAGTTTTACATTCTTTTGTGAAGGTATTAAAAAAGGTATTTAAGGGTATTCAGGATACTTCAGGATTTCTGTATATACCCTGTCATGGTGTATATGGTCAAACAAAGCACTAGATTTCGACACAGACTCTGTACTGCTTTTTTAGTACATTCACTTCAAAAATTACATTAGGTAGTAAGGCATAGATTGCTTTTTTCTAGTCCTGGAGTCATTGCATATGTTTTAAGAGGTAATATTGTTTTTGTCTTCTGCAGGATATTTTCCTCTAATCTGAAAGAACGAATGGCCCAGCGCTTTTACAACTTGGTGCTATTGCCTCGAGTACGAGATGACATTGCTGAATATAAACGACTAAACTTCCACCTCTACAGTGCCCTCAAGAAGGCCCTCTTTAAACCTGGAGCATGGTTTAAAGGTGAGACCCTATACACAAACCACTGCAACTGATCTGGATTGCAACAACCAATTCACTCAGCTGTGGGTAGAGTACAATACAAACCACACGGTGGCAGCATTGCTCTCTACCCAACTTATAAATATTACAATGGTGTGTCAATGTCAAACCACGGTTCTGTCTTTCCCCAGGTATATTGATCCCATTGTGTGAATCTGGAACCTGCACTTTGAGAGAGGCCATCATCATTGGCAGTATCGTCACCAAATGTTCCATCCCAGTCTTGTACACCAGGTATGGCCTGTTCAGTGTCATTTTACAATAATGTTTTAGATGTTTACATTTTTACAATACATTTTGCAATCTTGAATTGATAATCAAGCAATAAGAAAGCACAGTACTTTAATTAATCCATTGAATAGATGCAGAATGTTATCATTTATTTGTTTGTTTTTTTGCTTGTCTACAACTTGCACTAGCCATGCGTATTAGTAAAACTAGACTAGATTTAAAACCAAGACGTTATCTAAGAAGTGCTTGGCAACCAATGAATATTTCCACTGTATCCATTCATTGACTCATTCTATCTTTCTTGAAGTGCTGCCATGCTAAAGCTGGCTGAGATGGAATACAATGGCGCCAACAGCATCTTCCTGCGCCTGATGCTGGATAAGAAGTACGCACTGCCCTTCCGTGTTCTGGACGCCCTGGTGGCCCACTTCCTCTCATTCCGCAATGACAAGAGGGAACTTCCTGTATTGTGGCATCAGAGCTTGCTCACGCTCGCTCAGCGCTACAAGGCTGACCTGGCCTCCGAGCAGAAGGCAGCACTGCTGGAGCTGCTGAAAGTGAAGACACACCCGCAGATAACACCTGAGATCCGGCGAGAGCTCCAAAACTCTGAGTCACGTGACCAAGAGACTGCCATGCCCGTCATGGCCATGGACTGAACATGTTTGTTCTTGTGTTTTTCTTTCATCAACCTCTTCCTGTAATTGAGTTCAACAGTCTGCTGTGACTGCAAGTTGGAGAAATGTGTTGGAGAATATAAGTTATTGTGCATGGATATGTATGATTATACATTATCATATGCAGGGAGGAACTTCACACTCGCCACTGGTCAATATGAATAGGGTTTGCATTTTTAAGTGCCTTTCATTGAGGTCAAAAGAGGACAATATGTAGTCATATCAGTCAGTTGAAGACCAGTTGCCGTCTGTGTGAAACTGCTTCTGCCTTCTGCCCTGTTACCAATAATAGAGTGAAGAATAAATGACAACATGACCCTTTACTCAATGTTGCTTGACCTACTAGAATATTATTACTATTAGAAGATGCCATACTTGTATTAATGTGTAATATTTCATAGGTAATTCTGCTTTAAATTGTAATGGAACGTAAAGAAACACCATGGAACGCTGCCCATGCGACTGCTGAGAAAAGTTGAAGGGCACGAGGACAAGTAAAATTCTAGCCTGCCTTGAGTGGTGTGGTGTATATTTTAGTGTTATTCGCCAAAGTAAAGTAAGTGGTTAAATAACAGACGACGAAAAAAACAATTACTAACCCTACAAGACGATTTAGGGTTTTCTTACTACGTCGACGGCGAATATTTGTCTGACTTGCTCAAAGGTTATGGCGCGGCTCTGTTAGCAAGTGATTAGCGGGCAATGTAGCTTGCTAATGTTGGTACAAGGTTAAACATTTCACCATTTGATTTATTCGTTTAAGATTAACGTTAAACATTGAAGTCTAATGGAGTTAATGTGCTACGAAAATGGAGGATTTGATTCGACCTCTGCCAACGCATCAGATCCCAACAACCCCTACATACGCGCCTCCTGCGACCCTGTTTTGACAAGGGATCACCGAATTTGGAGAAATCTTCTTATATTAGAAAAGCTCAGCCAGACATCAGATACTTTCTTCGGCTCTGTTCAAACGGACATCCAACCTTATATGCGACGAATATTGGCGGTGTGGATGTTGCAGGTAGGCCTATGGAACAAAATAATCTGCTAATTATAGTTTTGAGGACATTAGCTGCGGTTACACGTTAACCTAGCTGTAAGCTGTAACGTTACCACTCATTTGATAGCTGCTAACAAGAATGTGCAGATATTTTAAAATGTTGCTGCTTTATGGACGTTTAGAACTAAACTCAGTGTTTAGAACAAAATTCAGTTCACATAATAGTGTGTTATGTTTAAAGAAAGTTCCCCTATTTCCTTCTATTGTTTTCGGTATATACCCCCCCACACACACAGGTTTGTGAGGAGCAGAAGTGTGAAGAGGAAGTATTCCCACTGGCAATTAACTACCTGGACCGCTATCTGATGCGCTATCCCATTGAAAGGGGCCACCTACAGCTTCTCGGGACCGTCTGTATGTTTGTGGCCTCTAAACTCAGAGAAACTGTTCCACTAAGTGCATCCAAGCTTTGCATCTATACTGACAATGCTGTGTCAATCCCTCACCTCCTGGTAAAGTTTGCCAAAGATAAAACATACTTAATGTTAATCTACTATAATGTTTTCCAAAGTATTGTTAAACCTAACCATGGCTCCCACAAGTGATGTAGTTTAAGTTATGTAGTGTTGAGGTGTTTACAGGTATTACTTGTTTTTAACAGCACTGGGAGATGATTTTGGTATCCAGGCTGAACTGGAATCTTGCCATAGTTTTGCCCTCTGATTTCCTGGAGCCTATTCTGGCAGGTTTGCCCATCATTCCGCATGACCTCCATGCTCTACGCAAGCATACTCACTCTTACATTGCTCTTGCTGCAACAGGTAGGGTATCATCCTGTCTCCAACAGTACTCACTTGTACCAGGCAGGGGGAAACAACTATCTGCCTTTAAGCATACCATTGAAACACCCTGTTAAAACAGTAATGAGAGTACAGCCCCATGGGCAGTGAGGATATCGCATTAGAAAAAAGTGGGTGAAAAAAATGCAATGATGTTTCCTACCCTGTCAGAAAAGAATAATGGGCATGTGGCAGCCATATTGTGAGATGTCAGCGCATTCTTTTTCATGCTGGGTCATGGTAATCCTGCATTGTGTGCCATGAAAGGCTCCTGTCTGCAGCTCTCTTTTCCCACAAGTCCCTGCAGTTAGCTGGAGGCTGCGCTGGCAACAGTGCTTCAGCCACATAAGTATTAGATGTGCTGTCACACAATCTGTCAGACAGGTCCATTTGGCTGTCTGCTGTCTGTGGCTGGCTCTTTTGTCTGAAGGCGTTCCTTGCATACAGCCTAAAGGCAGGGAGTGGGTCATTGGGCTGTGGGAAAGCCTTAGCTTTTTAGCTGTTCCTTTTATCTAGTGAAGGTGAATAGACACTTGCAAGATTTTCCTTCTCTGTAGTGCTCAGCAACCTTTCAGTAGAGGCTAATTACCCCTTAGTAACACTGATGTCATCTATGGTTGCCCTCTACTCTTATCCTCAGCACAGAATTATGGTTAACCTTCGTGTCTCAGACACAGTGATGCACTTTATGGCTTTCATAAACAGTGAGTAAGTGTACTGAATATGTGTCTTTCATCTTGTTTTCAGAGTTAAAGTTTTCAGTCTTTTTGCCCTCTGTAATCGCTTGTGCCTGTGTTGCATCTGCTGTTCGGAGGCTGAAGCTCTTGAGTGGTGGCCTGTCTTGTGACACTCTTCTGCAGCTGCTGGCCAACACCTTAGACACAGATCTGGTAAGGGAATGGGCTTTAGTGAGAAAGAGAACCTTGGCAAGTAAATGTTTGTTTACAGTATAAAGTATATCTTTCTCTCTATGTACAGTACCCTCCAGAATTATTGGCACCTCTGCTAAAGTTGACTAAAAACCGGTATAAAAAAGAATCTGTTGGTGATTTATTATTATCTCACAATGAAAACAAATAGGAAAAATCCAACCTTGAAGGGAAGCAAATTTATTTTGAGAAAAAGGAAACATTTTATCAAGAAATAAATATTTTTAACAAAAACAAATGTTGCTCACAATTATTGGAACCCCTGAAGCATTTTCCTATCTAATTTCAATTTATTTAAGTTAATGAGAGTGTCTGTGAACTTTCAACTTTCAGTAGTTATGACTCTCTTTTTCACTATGGTATGAAAATAGTCACACAGAGGCTAAATCCTCTAGTCATTATTCAACATCGGAAAGACAAGATAATACACTAAACTTAAATAAAAGGAAAGTGTGTTGACATTTGTAAGTCAGAGAATGTCTATGAAAACTAAGTACTTTGTTGAAAATGCCTATATTTACAGTTAAAATAATGATTAGAAGGTTCTAATAATCTGGAAATGTGACAAACATGCTTGGACAAAGACCCAAGGTTATCTTGCCCCCACATACAGTATGGAGGATGGTAAGATAGGCAAAACATTCCATAGGAACCACTGTTGGAGATCTACATAAAAAGGTATTATCTTGGGGTCACCAAGTCCCCAAAAAAATATTCAAAAGTGACCTCACTGCTAATAGATTATTTAGAGGGCATGCCAGGTAAAAGCCTGTCCAGTCATTTAATTACTAATGTAAACGGCAGGAGTTACTAAATGGTACAGTGACTTTGTCTGGAAGTGTGGTCTATTGTCAGATGAAATGAAAATTGCGCTCTTTGGCTAGAAACACTTTAGGTGTGTTTGGCATACATAGAAGAATGACTATACTGAAAAGAACCCCATGCCTAATGAGAATTATGGTGGAGGGGCTGTGCTATTGTGGGGCTGTTTTTATTCCCAAAGGCCTTGGGAACCTAATTAAGGTGCAGGAAAAACCTGAACATTTTCAAAGGAAATCTGTCAATCTCTGCCAAGACACTAAAAGTTGGTCATGACTGGACCATTTGTCAGGTCAATGAACCAAAGCAAACATCCAGATCAAAACAAATATGGTTTACTGAACACAAAATCAAGCTTCGGCCATTGCCATCTCAGTCCCCTGATCTAAACTCCATAGAAAAACAGTGGGGTGAGTCAAAGAGGATAATGCATAAGTGTGGACCTAGGAATCTGGACGATCTGGGGAGATTTTGTAAAGACGAACGGTCTTAAATCCCTTGCTTTGTATTCTTCAACTTTATGGGTTGTCATAGAAGAATATTACAAGCTGTTATTGGCAAAGGGAGGCTTAAAAAGGTATTACAAGCAGGGGTGCCAATAATTATGAGTGACGTGTTTGTTAAAAATATTTATTTCTCTATGAGATTTTCCTTTTTCTCAAAATAAATTTGCTTCCCTTTAAGGTTGGATTTTCAAGGTTTCCCTATGTTTTTCATTGTGAGATGACAATAAATCACCAACAGATTATTTTTTATACCGGTTTTTAGTTAACTTTAGCAGAGGTACCAATAATTCTGGAGGGTGTTATATCTAACTATTGATCACAGCTATCAAGCATTAAATCTAACATTTTGTATTCGTTCATTTGCCAGTTTTAGTTGCATTTTATTTTCCTTTTTTACACCTCTTATTCAGAATGCACTCTGCAGCTGTTTTAATCAGCTAGAAGTTGTTTTGGACCTTAGCTTGCCCACCACGGCTGAGGTGAAGTCTCGAGCCAACTCTCCTAACTCAGAGGTCAGCAACACGCCTACAGACATACAGGATGTCAAGCTGTCTTCACTGGGTTAGATCTGTAATGTCCACCACGGAGAGTTTTGTCATTACATCTTTGGGTCTCTGATGCACTTCAAGTGACGTGTTTGTCAGCCATAGTAAGTGGAGTTGCACACAGTGGAGGGACTAATAACTATGAGATATTTATGAAAAACAGTACAAAAGCAGGAGCCTATGAATAAGAATTGAGACATTGAGGAGTTAATTTCCTGTTCCTTTAGATAACTTTAAATCAGTTTGTGATTTTAGTTTACTATAGTTTTACCAACAGGTTTTACTTTTTATGTGTACCAGTTCACTTCTTTGTAGCTTCACATTAGATAGTTGTTCTTCAATGGCTGCACATTACTGTATGCACATTAGAAAACATGTCTGGGAAGTGTGATCCGTGTGAACATGTTCTCTGTAGCAGATGGTCTTCACTGAAGGCAAATATTTGTATTGTGTTTCAGCCTGTGCTCTTGGTAAACATTTGATCTTTCAAAAGTACATGAATTCTTTCTGAAATGCTGCTCTTCTATGTTTGGTCTGTCATTATATATATGTAATAAAATGTATCCAAATGAATTTCCTGTTTGAATCGCTTCCTTTGGGATAAAGGTGTGTTCTGTAACTTTTAGAGTTCTGTCTTGGGCTCTTGTCATAGAGCTGATGGCTGATTTGTTTGAGATTCATTAAAAGTAATGCCAACTGAAGCAGAAACCAGGTTGGCAGTTTTTTTCATGCGCAAGATGAAAGTAGATAAATAGATAGATAGATACTTTATTGATCCCCAGGGGAAATTCAAGTAAAATAAACAGCCATAAAATCACCGTACTTCTTTTTCTGAGACATGCCTGTTTTCATTTTTATATGAACTAGGAGGAATCTAGAATACAAACAGTAACTTAACCTCATGAGAAGACTTACACATTATCCTCACAGAATAGCTTACATAGGTAAGGTAATCATAGTAAATGTCAGCTTTTTTTAATAGCACTTATTAAATGTGGTCAGTGGTGTGCGGCCTGAATTTGATATGGCATATCACCAAAATCTGGATAAGGAAAAGATAAGTCTGGTGAGTTCCATTAGCACTGTAAACTAGGATACAAAAGAAGCTGATCAAACTTTTGTTGAATCATGTTTTTTTTTATTGACACATTCAAGTCACTGATGGCACACATGTTGGTACAAAATATAAATTAAGTCCTTTGGGAAAAAATGAAAAGTATTTTCAAACACAACCTCTTATACCATGACAACTCATAACATTCTGTGTGGAAATGTCAAAACATAGTAAAGAGACATTTAATGCAACAAAAAAAGTAACACTGGTGGAAGTAACTTTTATACAAAAGGCCAGAGTAGTTGACGTGTTCAAATGCAGTGGGTAATAACTCTAAAACTCATTCAGGATGCAACCAACATGGAATTGAACTTCAGCTGTAAAGTCAAGGTGCCCCCTCTCCACAATGAGTTCAAATAAAAACAGCAGCTGAACTTATCACTCTGATTATTATTCTTACTCTCATGAGCTGGTCATAAAATCCCTCACTGCCCATCTGCCATCATGGAAAAAGAAACACTCTGCCCTTCACCATAAAGCAATGCAAATTCCAGTTGAAGATCTGATCAGTCTAGACCTTTTAGGAGCCGGCTGTAAAAGTGAAATATTAACACACTGGTAACGCAAACAAGCAAGACCAAAGCTCACCTTCTTGTTCTACAGAAACCAGTTGCCCCTTATCATAACAAATGATTTACAATGGTGATCTTCTGACTCAGTCATCGATTAATGACATTACAGAAACCTGCCACTTTCTCTGGAACGGCTCCTGCTGAATTGGCAGTTTGTAAACCAAAGGTTTAATTTCAGTAGAAACACTGGCCCTTTAGTACTGTTCACCAGTATCAGTCTTAGTTTTCAACAAACTCAATCTTTGGCAATGATGTACAATTTTAATTTGTATACAACAAATGAAAAAAGCTAAACTAAATCAAAAATAATGTTATCTGGAAATGTGAAATAAAACTAGTACACAATGAGTTTTTTTCAGAGATGACATTTTAAAACTTACCTGATTTCTCTTTAAACACACATAGTATGCAGTTTGTGACTTTTTTCCCCAGTCCCTTACAAATTAAAATGTATATAAAAGACTAGTTTATCCTAAGAGTCTCCCATTCCCTGACATTTAACACTACTTATGCAGGTCTTCATTTGGTTAGTAAGAAAACACAAACCAAACATTCTTTACAGTGACTGGCCAGTCTCACCATGTTGATATGTACTGGTCTTTACACATTTTCACCTTCTCGCTCATCAGTCTCACACATTCTCATGAACCCTGACCTGCACTAGCCAGTAGTCACTCTTTGACAAGTTCCCTAAAACCACAGGGTTTTACCTCACCAGTTCACCAATGCCCTGCTTGACATTCACTGAAATGTAAAAATCAACCACGCCCGTGGCTCCCCTGGTTAGCCTCAGCTAGCTGCAGTGGCGGTGCCTACTGCCTGCCTGTAGGCTGCAGTCACATTCTGACAGTCCGAGATGGAGAATGCGCTGTCAGCCACACCGGGGGCCTGATAGCAGGCCATGTCCATAGGGCTGTGTAGGCGCCTGTGGCCTGGTCCCTTCATGCCACAGTCCTCCCGGAGCTCCAGCAGGTTGTCTGCAGACACGCAGCCCCTCATGCTGCGGGCGGCCGCCGTCGGTTTCTCCATGGGCGCGGTGGGCGTCTCGCGGTCGGGCAAGTCCAGCCGGTCGAAGGATTCGGATGAGAGGATGCTGTCCTCGCTCACAGCCCCGCTGGGGCGCACTCTGGCGACCCCTTGTGGCAAGGATGCGGCTAGCTGGTCCAGTGAGCCGAACTCCTGCAGCCCGCCTGGCGAGAACTTGCCGTTGCGCTTCAGGATGCCCTTGCGGCGCGGCGGGTCAGAGGGGCAGAGCGGGGGCTGAGGTGTCTGGGCCGAATCGCTGCTCTCCGGCGAGGAGGAGGAAGAAGAGTAATAGCCCGACTCCCTCTCCAAGGGCTTCTTCAGGATACCCTTGCGTGGAAGCGGCTCGTTGGCGGGTGCAGGGGGAGCATTGGAGGTGGAAAAGCTGAAAGGGGTGGTGGTGGCGGATGGACGGTGCTCCTCCGGGGCAGAGGGCTGGGCGTCGTTGGGGGGCTTCTGCTTCAGGCTGCCTCGCTTTTTCAGGATGCCCTTGTGGGGGCGGGCCGCCTGTCCGTCTTGCATGCTCTGGGAGACGTTGTTCTCCTTGCGAGATCTCCGTATAGATCGCTGGCGCACCATCTCACCACCCCCGCCTCCTCCTCCTCCTCCTCCTCCACCACCACCATGGGACCGCAGCAAGCAGCGCACCTTGGAGCTGCTCTCCAGCAAAGGCCGTGAGGTGCGTCGTAGCCAATCGGCAATTCGAGTGGTCCCCGCGGGTTGAATCTGCGGTGTCGCTACCATGGTAGCCCCAGCACCAGGGGCTGTGCTGGTGGAGCCAGCGGTGCTGCTGGCTGCTGTCTCGCTCTCGACCAGCAGGGGCCGCTGGTAGCCCCAGTTGAGCCACCAGTGGCGAGCGATTTCCTCCAGTGTGGCCCTGCGCTCTGGGTTTACCATCAGCATCCAGCGGATCAGACCACAGGCATCTGGACACACAAAGCATTCACGTCTGTGGTCAATAGGACTGTAATACAATTCCACTCAATTCAGAATTACAATACAATAGCACTTTTGACAATGGGGATCCAGACACCTCTGTTTTCTTCAGGACTCTAAAGAAATAGTATCCCAATTCCCCTAAGGGCAAGTCTGTTACCCTCTTGACACTCAGGCTTACTGAATACATTCCTCTTCTCCATTATCACATAATGAATGTCTAAACAAACCTTATAGAAATCTATCCATCAGTGACTTCTTTAAGTTCCAGCAGGTTGCAGTCATCCTAACTCTAAATGGGACAGCTCTTTCCAAAGCTGCAAAACAACAACGGACACCACAAGGGCTAAATAATGGTACTGCTACTCACCGGATGGCTTGGTGGGCTTGCGGTACTCCCCAGTGCTGATCTGCTGCACCAGGCTGCGGTGATCGTGCCCATCGAATGGCATGGCCCCGTGTACCAGCGTGTAGAGCAGGACGCCCAGTGACCAACTGTCCACCTCAGGGCCCTTGTAAGGCCGGCCATTCACAATTTCTGGGGAGGCATACAAAGGGCTTCCACAGAACGTCTGCAGGTATTCGTCTCCATGGTACAGGTTAGACAACCCGAAATCTGCTATCTGTGGGAAACAACGTCATATGCACTTTCAAACTGTGACCAGTATGATAAAGTGAGAGCATTAAAAATTCCTCAAGTCAATAAACTGTTTGTAGGTATTTGTTTTACAATGGGGTATAGGTTTCTGTCAGAGGAGCAAAGATAAAAACATGTATGTGAAAGCTATTTTTACAGTGCATGGGATTTTATTGGGATCAATAAAGTAAATGATTAATACAGTAAATAAATGATTGGAATTGAAAGCAAGAGCTAAGAAACATACAAATAAGCAATAAAAGGCAAAACTACTCATGAAAAGGGTCTGGAGGGACCAAAACTATTCATGGGTTTCATCAGGTCCCTTTCCACAGGTGTATTAATCAAGCACCATGCAGTCTGCATTGATAATTAAGGTGCTTGATTTTATACACCTGTGGAAAGGGACCTGATGAAACCCATGACTATATTGAGCTGTAGGAAGAGTCCAGAAGATGTCTCAAGAGCTCAGAAGGTGCAACAGAATAGGCAAATCTCAGGAAGGTGTTAGAGTTCAGCCTCTCTCTCGTCTTACCTTAATGTTGCAGTCACCATCCAGGAGAATGTTCTCAAGCTTCAGGTCACGATGCACTATCCCATTCTGCAAGGTAAAATCAATACGAAACTTCAGTCGACAGGGTCTCCAAATCCCACCACATGCTTAAATGCCACCAGGAATGCAGATATGACCAACGGATTAGCACTTAAGCCACTCGTTAGTTCAGGACCATGTCTCATCTCATCTGAAATGTTTTCCTTTTGGAAAGGCTTCAGCTTTGTTTGTCCTAAATTAGTTTGTTTTAGCCGGCTTCACCAGCCTGTGAAAATAAAGGCTTTCTTCTTACATTTTACTCGGAATTCTCTTATCACGCTAGACAGGCCTTAGAGCTTTTCTCCCTCTCTCTTTAAAGATGGGAATTCAAAACAACAGAGCAGGCCAGCTCAGAACCAGAGGATTGTTCTGGAATGCCAGCTATGTTCCATTGTCCTCCACCCTGTAGGAGGGCATGCCTCCCGTTGGAGAGGCACAGAACAGCAACAGATCTAATTTAGCACAGTTTAAAAAAAAATAAAAAATGCAGGTCACTTATCCTTGGGCAGCTCTTTTACTGCCACTCATTAAGGAAAAATGTGTATAAAATGTTTATTTTTTAAGTTTAGCATGTGTGTGAGTGTTTTTGTGTTCATACGTGTGTCTAAGTATGTGTGTTGGCATAGATTCTACAGAAGATGCAGGACTTCTTAATTTGCTTTGAGTGTAGAGTTGACATACTATGCAATTGAAGGGCAGTGGGTCTTTTTAAGATGGCCTTGACCCAGGTTACGGTCAACTAAATGAGGCTCACTCTGCCCAGCCAGCTAAAATAACTCTAAGAGGTGGTGTGGGTGGCAGAACAGCTGTGGACGGCTTATACATTAAGTGGTAAGATCCCCACAGGCCGAGAGACCGTTTACAGTTACAGCCTATGGCTTGTACAAGACAATAGCCGGCCTGTCCATAGTCAGCACTCTGGCACAAAGAGGATGGCAGCGAGGACACGGTCAGGACATTCAGTGTCTGCTCGTTCCTGCTCACTCATTAGCGGGTGTGTTTGATGGACAGAGAGAGTAAAAAAGAAAGAGATGGAGTGAAAGGTCAGACTGCTGGCCTCTGACCTTGACGCTGGCGCGATACAAGCCCAACGCCTCATTGCACCTTGTTTGTAGCACCCACCAAATTGGGGTTATGTAAGCGGTGGCCCAGGCACTAGATGCGTGTGAGCAGTGGAGAGAGGGAGCGAGAGACGAAAGGAGGGGGGAGAGAGAGAGGGAGAGAGAGAGAGTACATGAGAGCAACAGCAAAAGGAAAAAGAAAAGGAGAGAGTTATGGATCGGGATAAGAGGAAGAGAGAAAAAGATGATGCATGGGTGACCGTGGTGACTTCCTGCTCCGAGTCCTCCTGCTCAATAATTTGAGGGGTACATCCACAAAGAGAGTCTGAAATTTTGTGTGTGCGTATAAAATAGGGGGCCATGCCTATTAATCAGGTATGTTTGTATATGTACGTGTCCCATGTATGCTAGATGTAGAAGCTCTATGTGTTATGAACCTCTGAAACTGTTATATGTACATGCAGATATATCTTCATGAAAGCACGTTTTGGAGTCATATACTGCTTTTACCAAGCCACACGGAAAAATAAACTCATTCTCATGAGTACCTCCTATGTGTGTGAGACTCTTTATCGTGGGAAGACTCACCCTGTGGCAGTAGTGCACCGCAGAAACGATCTGCCTGAAGAGGTGCCTGGCCTCGCCCTCGCCGATCTTCTGTCTCTGGCTGAGGTAGTCGTACAGGTCGCCTCGGCTGGCGTACTCCATCACAATCACAATCTTGTCCTTATTCTCAAACACTGTCCCACACACACACACACACACAGAGAGAGAGATTAAAATGACAGAAGGGATCAGGGGGTACCCACTGTGCTGACTGTAAAAGGAAGGAGGGGGGGTTGGGGGGTGCTGCTGCTTACATAACCCTGAGTGGGTCACAGCCAGACAATGAGCCTTGCGTGACAAGAAGGGCCAGCAGACACCCCTTTCGGAGAAGTGACTCACTTCAGAGGCTCAACGATAACACCCGACCAACTGAGCACAGGGTTTGGCGACTCAGGCCAAGACGCATTTTGGACAATGATTGTGAATACAATATTAACCACAATTGTGACTCATTGTGGACAAACTGGACCTACCTTCATATATGGTGATGATGTGGGGGTGATTGAGAGAGGACATGATCTCAATCTCCCTGCGAATGTGGACCAGGTCCTGCTCATCCTTGATCTTGTCCTTCCGGATGGACTTGATGGCCACCTTTCAAAAGGAAATAAAAGTAAATATTTAAATAACCAAGACTTTATACAACAATTAGGACTTGACAATATCCTGCTAATAACACTGAATGTTCCATACAAAAGAGAGAGAGAGAGAGAGAGAGAGAGAGAGAGAGAGAGAGAGAGAGAGAGAGAGAGAGAGAGAGAGAGAGAGAGAGAGAGAGAGAGAGAGAGAAAGAAAAAAAGAGAAAGAAAAAAAAAAGAGAGAAAGAAAGAAGATTTTAAAAATTTGACATTTTGAAAAAGGGCAAGAGTACAATGGATCAACTCACTGTTTACAAGTGGTAATAACTAAACAAAGCCAGATGAACAGAGACCAACCTTAGACGTTGTCTATGTCCAGTTTATACATCTATTGTGTAAGACATGCTTTGTCATGGGTTGGTCCGTTTTAATTTTCACTTCAGGAAGAACTGATCATTGTGACGCACGAGAGATTATGAGCACAAAACACAGCTCAATACACACAAGTTTGACGCTACTCCACCAAAAAAGGTTTACCGTTGAAGGACAAAAAAAAAAACTTGATATGAGGAAACACTTCTCAACTCTCCAACCTATCGGAACTTTTTTTCCTTCCACAAACAATTGTACTGAGATGGACCTTACTTCTCTCTTAAACCCTAGGGGCAACTGGATAACCTAGCTGGGTGTGTGGGTGTGGATGGGGGGTTGTAACGACTCCTATGTCAGGACACAGGCACATTCCATGGTCAATGCTGCATTGTTGACTGTTACGTCAGAAGAGGCCCATATAATTAATTGAATTAAAATTTGAATTTGAATGCATGGCTGTTTGTTTGGGTGTGAGGAGGAGGGAGGGGGGGGTCTGTTTGTGTGGATGAACATGAACTGGAGTGTGACAGGATGCTTGTTACCGCACAGATGTATGGAGGACACTCAACAGTGTGAAGGTGTGCAAGTCCACATGTCTGGCAGGTTCTGTGCGAGTGAAAGGATGACACGTTGTGTAGATGTACTGTACTTACTTGCTTGTCTGTAATCACTTGTTTTTCTGTACATCACCTCTGCATGTGTAGGTGCTCAGGCATGGATTTGAATCTCTGTCAGCCTTTGTGTTGTGTGTGCCTGTGTGTGCGTGTGTGTGTGTGTGTGTGTGTGTGTGTGTGTGTGTGTGTGTGTGTGTGTGTGTGTGTGTGGCCAAGACTGTTTGTGCAGAAAATGACACACACATGTCTGACATTCCTCACAGCTCTGTGACTGAGTGTGTTTGTGTGTGTGTGTGGACACAGGACACCCATGGGATGAGAGTGCAGTCTGGCATTTTGCAGGATTAACAAATGGCTCACACACACACACACACACACACAGTACAAACTGGGACCACTGAAGACCTCTGGCCCCAAAATAACAGGCCATGACGCATTCTATACAGACACATGCGGCGGTAGCACTCTCCTTTCTTTGACTCATGTCTGTCTGACAGAATGGTGTGTGCGTCACGTCAACTGTCTGGGAAGTTGCACTAGGGCAGATGCAAAGATAAAGGGCCCGCACCTGGGGGGCAAGGGACAGCTTGTTCAAGAATTTGATTCCCTGTTAACAGCTATTGTGGAGTAGGAAGACGGAACACGCTGGAAGAGGTGCTTCCTGTAAGAATACACATGACACCCTCACCATTACGCAGGGAAAGTTATAGGGTTTCCTCATAATGGATAGGGTTTCCTCGTAATGGAAGAACAGTGTCAGTACAATAGAAATGCCATACATCACTGTGACCTACGCAAGACAAAAATGGGCGTTGATCTAAAATTACTTTGCCATCCCTCACTTGGGCCATTATGCCTAGCATGATGTCAGCAGCTATTCATAGTGCTTTCACCTGCATATATGCAGGCCAAAACCCATCAACGTTCCCTTATCTTCCACCTGTACGGAAGCTTCTGGAAGGGGAATTCCCAATTTCATCTCTTGTGTTGTGAGTTCAGGCCCACAAAACATGTCCACCAGAAACAAAACACACGGCTATGGGTGTTTACCCAAAACTTTCCTCAACACACTCTGGCATGCATGTGAACAAACACTCTTTGATAAATTTAGAAACACTGGCACGTGCGCTGAGCATAAAGGCTTTCTGTGTTTATTTTAACAGGATGGCTTGCCCAACTCTCCTGCTTAACTTTCTATTTCACCTGACACCTGACAAATTTACTAAAAACGTCACCGAGCTAATTAAATCCTATTCTTCAGAAAGAAAAATCAAGGAAACTGGGTGACTAGTGGTGGGAGAGCCCTGGGGTCATGTGTGCTTTGAGTTGGTCATTGTTTAGTTTAGCAGTTTCTCTTTCCTGGAGCAATACCTGTTTACAGTGAAAGAGGTGAAGGACTGCATTTGCCAGCGAAAGGTCACACAAACACTTTTCAAAGCATTGTTTTGAAAATACATCCACACCTCTTTGACTGATTTGACAGTCATGGTTACACTTTGAAGTGAATCCATTTTGGACCAGCTCCTGCACACAATATAATTAATTGTTTCAAACACATGCCATCACAGCACAGATGCTATCTATCTACAAGACCAAATGACTGGTTCCCAGGAAAAGACATAGAAGGAATATGACCCCTATAGGTCTGTGTCAAACGGTCTACATCCAAGGTTATGAAGGGATACTGACAAGTGGTTCAGGCTTGGCGTTGTTTGCCAGTCAAGGAACTTTTGATGCCCGTGAGCGAAATTTTTGTTGAGTCACATTATTCTGGGATGTTTTGGACTTTGGAAGCCTAGGTAAATTCCTGTAGGGGGACTTTGATCTGGTGGTGTTTTTGCAGAAGCCCAAGGAGGGTAATGCTGAACAGATTTCCTGCCTTTCAGGTTTTGGAATTCATATTTTGACAGACACTGGATTGCTGGTTATTACACAAATACCTCTTCTTCTTGTAGGCATAGGAGGGACTGGAAAGCAGCTTCATACATGTGGGAATGCTTCTTTCTCTCTCTTACCTAGCTTAAAAATAATAAAACAAAATTTTACAGCCTCCTAAAGCCTTTTATAATCCTACAGCCTCCTAATGGAGTCATTTCCAAGGCCTAGTGCCCTTGATTGTAGTGTTACATCTGAACATTGGATGCCATTCAGGTTTTGATTACACACAGACAAATCTTCATGAACATGTTGAGAGATTGGGAAATATCATCTGTGGTTTGCCCTTGGTCCCCAGTCTTTGTGTGCCGAGGCACAAGGGAGTGGTTGTTCTCTCTCTGGCAGAAACATATTGCAGTTCATCTGCCTCAATCTTTGTGTTCACCTTATGCAAATGGTGAGGGCCCTTATGTGAGATGACAGGCCTTTGCGATCTGTCTGTCTGCAAATTTGTCTACAATTTGTTTATCTTACCACAGTCAAAACAAAAGTCCCATTTGGTTTCGATGTCACCTGCTGACATCATTCTCCCGGTCATGAAGATGCCAGTGAATGCCACCATGCACATATCTGCATGCATGGAATTACTGCGATGAGGGCAAAAAAACTAATGTAATAACTCTTGTCAGACTTGTTTGACACTTTCATTTAGATTTTATGTGTTCCAGGGGGAAATTGAATTTTGGTGATGTGAGAACAAGTAAAACAAGACAAATCCCTCAAAGGCATGCAGTGCACTTTGCACTGTCACCTGGAACATAAGGGACAGGCTGTACCTAACAAAAAGAAAAAGGAGTGGCAAAGCAAGACGCGCTGCTTCTCAAGAGGAGCGTCTAACCGTCACACAAGACACCTAACCTTTGCTGTCAGCTCAGGCAATCTCACCAATACATGTGAAGCACCAATGTTGATGTTCCAAGTCACATGCTTTGGTCAGCATCTTATTAGTCCCAGTCTTTCCAGTACAATGACCCAAAACCTAGGCTACCTTGGAGCTGTGAAAATCTTTTTTTTTTTAAGTATATTGTTGAGCTTGACGCTGCAGCCCCTGTAAAATAATCTCTGATGAAGAAACAGACAGTTTCACAAGAGCGCTGCCTGTCGTGGAATGGCCTGCCCATGCACGTGAAACTTAACCTGAATGATCTGCATTGGGAACTGGACCATAATGTACAGAACAGTGTCCCACCAATGTGAATAATCTTTGGGCATTTTTCCAGGAGACTTGTATTGTATAAAGTGAAGACATCAGACAATTTAGAGTGTATAAGCTCTGCAATGGCTGCCAATTGTGGCTTAATTGAATGAATCCAACGGGTTTTGCAATATGCAGAAAGCCCAATGCATTGTAGTGAGAAGAATAAACAAAAAACATCCAACAACAACAAAAAAAAAAAAAAAACAGTTTGTGTTGTCATATCAAATTTTAAAAAACCCCAAAAGAGGGCATATGCACAAATTACATGAAGCATTCCCATTTTGGAAGAGAGTAGCCTATTTCTCATACATTAAGTTGTATTTAAGGAATACATGTCATATGAGCATAAACTCTCACTTCAACTATTTCAGCAAAAGATAATTCAACAAATAATTTATTTTTTTGCAAAACCATATCATAGCTCTGGACTATGGTATGGTTGGTAGGTCAACTTCAAATGTGTGCTATGCTGTGTTGCTTAAAACAGTGACCACTGAAAAAGCTCCCCACAAAACAACCTGTCAATCTACCAAACATTCCGGGGAATATTCTAATAATAATCATTCTGAAAAATATTATACGTATCTGGGCAAAATACCTCTTCAAAATATCTCCACTAGGGAGCCTGAACGTTACACACCTTTATGGCTGATCCCATTTGACAAGAATTAACTGTAGGCTACTACCATCAGGAGCCTTTATCCTTTAACCAGTCATTTCACAAGTGATAGTAGGCCTACTGAAATGAACAAAAACACAACCACTGAATCTCTGCTCCAATTTTATGTAATATATGTAAAAACAATACTTATTATATTATGTTGTTTTTAGTAATAACAAAGTATCTCTTAAGTACCTCTTAAAACTGGTCTGTTCAGGGTTAATGGGTGGCATAGCAGTGCGACCAGGATGCTTTGATTATTTTGGTTGTTGACAAAGGACAAATAGTTCATAATACCACTCTAACCGGTTTGTCAGTCAGAAGCCATGTTTCCCAGGTTTCAGTGAGTCATATCATTTTGCTGACAGGCGTAGGATACTTTAAAGTAAATCCATTGGTAAAGGCCACTTATACAACAATAAGTTCAGCTGCATCAGACTATATCTTGCTTCTCTTTTTCCACAAGCTACCATCATGTTTGATAGCATTGTGTTTCATTGGGGGGAAGAACAGGTTGCACATAGTAGCCCAGCCTCCTAACCTATCCTCATACCAAACCTCAGTGCCAAATGTAGGCCTAAGCTATCCGAACAAACACTGGGCCTACCGTAGGCTATACATGAGCCAAGGCACAACTGTTTTTACAGTGTAGAATGATAGGTACCAAGATGTTTTAAAGTTGAATTAATCTACTCACCAGTCTTCCTGATCGTTCGATTGCCTTCTTGACTTTCCCATATGTCCCTTTTCCGAGAGTCTCCAAGAATTCGTATCTGTGTTTTAGGTTGTGTTTGTGGTGGTGCCTCTTTACCGCCTGTCGTTTCACTGGAGCTTGACGAACCGAGTTTCCACCTGAGATCGCGTTTTCAACAGGTAAGCCTGCCAAGTAATCATTTAAAGTAGGTAGACGTCCTCCATGATGTATCTTACTTGAATCCATATTTTAGATGTCACTTATTTGAAACGAAATAGCTATCGTTTATACCAAAAACTCTGTACGGCTTCAAACATTTCCTGGTTTTGTAGCATAGACTATTCCACAGGTGGATCTCCAACGCACTGGAAGACAACAACGCGGCGCGCAGGCTTTCTATTTGAATACTGAATGCTGTTGGTCCGCTGTGGGCGGGGTCTAACAGGGGGGCGGTTTGCAAGGGCTGAGACCGTAGGGAATTTCAGGCTAGGCTTACTTGGAATGTAGGCCCTATAGTCAGGGGGCCTATATGGTTTCTGTGGGTTTGAAATGTTGATTTTTGGAGAGTGGTTGGACTGTCTTTAGAGGTCATTGAACATGGAGAAAAATGATGTCTCCATTTTTTTTTACCTGTTTCAACCCTATTTTTTTTTAATTGTATATTTCACTGTAATTAACACCATAAATTTCGCCTAAATCACTGGCTATGTTGAATAAAGTTCACAAAACAGTTATTTTCAACAGTATGATTGTATGTCAGTATTATGATTGTATGTCAAACAATTAGAGATAAGATCAATAACCAATCAGTTTCATTAAATACACATTCCATTGCTGAAAGATAGCAAAAACATAACAGAATCACAGATGAGACCTCGAACAACATTTAATTCATTTACATATACACAACATATTAGATCTCACCTCCACAATTTCCTCATCAAAATCTACAACTAGTCTACCTTCTTAAGACTGCTCTCCCCTTCCTGGATAATGTTTTGCTTTTGATTATAAATAATTCAATGCTATCAGGGCATGTACCGCAGTCGTTTAAGACATCTGTTATTAAGCCCTCCCTCAAAAAACCTAGCCTTGTATCAATACTGGTCCTTCTGGACCTCAGCGCTGCCTTTGACACCATAGACCATGACATACTACTTAGGCTTGAAAATTTGATAGGCATCAGACTCAGCACTCGCTTGGTTTAGATCATACCTTCCTAACCGTCAACAATTTGTACAGGTCCATAATAAACTATCTACCCAGATTATGGTAAAATATGGAGTGCGTCATGGCTCAGTACTGGGGCCCCTGTTGTTTAGCAGATGATACACAACTATAACCTGACCCTAGCCAGATGAATTTCGTTCCGCTATAGCTCCGCCTAGCTTCACTCACATCCATCTGGGACCTCTTCCATTGAGAGTGATTTCTGCAACCGACTTTATGGTTCAGCCAATCAGGACGCAGGGCGGGAGTTTCATAGATGTGACATAGCGTAGAAGCGACCGGGAGACTGTTATCAGCATCACGGGTTGGCTTCGATGTGAGTGGCTTATCCAATCATATGCAAGCATTTTTTGATTAGGCCCAGCCTTCTGAAGCAACACTTCAATGGATTGATCCCAGATGGATGAGTGGAGCTAGGTGGAACGAAATTCATCTGGCGAGAGTCAGGTTAGCTCTGAATGGGTGTAGATAAGAACTGGCAGAGCAGGCTAGGCCTACACTCAAGCACACTTATAGGCATGAATTGATATTGAAGTATTTTTTTTTTTAAGCGTACAATTTCGAGAATTTCTTGTTAAAGAGATCAATTATCAGCCTAAAAATGTTTTATAATGTTGTATTGTTTATGTGGTCCACTTTTGCACACTACCTTGTAGAATATCTTTGCTTTTTGGCACCAAACCCTATGCTATAATAACAGCAATGTGAGGTTTATGGACAAAACACCAAATTTGACCTTTTCTGAATTTGACCTTTGATTTGGGTCTTTCAAAACCTTAAAAAAAATGGAGACATGCTTTTTTCTACTCTTAAGAACCCCTAGAACAAATATATAATACTCTCCAAAAATTAACATGCGAATCCCACAAGCCCCAAAATTAGACACATAGGCCCCCCTACTACTAGGCCTACAATTTAAACGGTAAACGATAAAGCTACGGCCTCCAAAAAAAACCGGTAGCATTTAGCCTTCCAATTTCACAAGAAGTTGAGGGATTAAGCTGTCTTTTTCCTTATAATTTGGCCTATGACGCGTCTCTTCCACCAAAAAAGGCACATAACAAGTTTACATATTGCTAAAAACAAAATGTTTTGAGGTAGCCTATGTTTGGAGTCGGAATCGAATAACTGGGCCCCAGAGGGCCCCAGTGAGATTGGGAAAAAAATGTTTACATATTTTCTCATTATACACTGTCTGCAAATAACTTACAGCCAAAGAGTTGCGCAAGGATCCTGGAGATGTCTGGGTCACTGTGATGACCAGAGTTCAAAGAGGTCAGAGAGGCTGAGGTATTTTCACGTTGGAAGTGTAGATTTTTCCTCATAATTTCATGATATGTTTGAGTCAGTTTTAGTTTTTAGAGTTCAACTTTATGAGGGAAAAACTTAAAGTCAAAGTGGCAGGATTGTATTGTGTCCTTGTGTCATGTTTCCTTGTCTGTAATACTTTTTCAGGTATCCCAAAGTGGCTTAATTTTTCAGTGGCAAATATTTTAAAGAATGAGCATCTGATATGCTGGGAATTTATTTTCATGTTCAGAAGACAACGCTAATATCTATGACCCACTTCCTCAGATGGTTACGCCAGCATGTCCACATGTTCATGGCAGTTACACCAGCAAAGACCAGCAAGAGCTGGAAGAAAACCAGCAAAGACCAGCTAAAACCAGCTACCAGCATAAGCTGGTTTCTATCTGTTTTTTTAGCAGTGGATGGTCTGTCTGGATGATACAGAGAATAATCAAATTATTATTTTCATAGTAAATTTATAATACTTTGAATTTTCTTTAGCTACTTTTACATTTTTACTCTCCATGTAGGCTACAATATCAATTCACAATCATTTGAATGAAATGTTTGAATATTTAGTTTTTCACTTTTTTGGGTTCAAAACTAATTTCTTTGAATATTTTGCATTTTTGAAAAGTTTGAATGCTCTACAAAGAATCTGCAAGTGATGGACCAAATCATGGGAACAGTAGCCTAGAAATCTAGACGCGCCCCTAGCGGCCGCAAATTACATTTGCTGCCAGGGCTAGCAACTCTCCTTTGGCTTGTGAGCTCCAGAAATCGAAACTTAATCAGGCCAATGAAATCGTGTATAGAGTCGTTAGGTGGGCTTAACATAATGATTGATGGCAGAGTTGCAATGGTTTGGCTTGAATTCCCTGCTACTTGAAAACAAATAAGATGGATGTTGCTGCTGGCAAACAGTGTGACACGAGTTAAGCTTTTATTAAGTAGGCAAACGTTTGAACTAGCTAACTAGCTCCGCTGGTGGGAAACGCATGGGACTCATAGCGCTGCCGCTGTCCTATTGCGTGCAGAGGGAATTTGAAAGACAACTGATTATCCCGCCCCTCGGACTGAGCACTGCGAACGGTGAGTGTCCAGACCCTACATTTCAATGTGGGTCTGGCTCGTCAGGCTATGGGAACAGTGCAATGCACCAGACTTTTATGAGGTAGCAGCTCAAGAGCTGGGGATATTTATGTAGGCCCATGCCTTGTTTTGTTTTATCTATTTTTTGATCAAAATAATCACTTGAATGCATAAGTCACTGATGAAAGGCATTGCTGTCAGGCAAGAAAGACTGCTTTTAAAATGGCAAATGTTATATTCTGATGAACAAAAGAAGTTAATTTGAAAGACATTATCGTAACACCCCCAATTATCACCAGGAATTCTAAAACAACGATGTTGTTTTAACACTTTTTAACACTTCACATTTTCTAAATGAACATTACCCTACATTTTTCAGTAGCCGTAGGTGTGTAGATTTGAACAAACAACAACACTGTTTACAGCTCTTCGAGTCACGGTAAAATGTCATTTTTGGTACATAGCTAATTTAGATACACCTATGGTGTGGGTGGTTGCGTTTCTTTGAGTCCGCCGTCTTGGTTTGTATAGAAATGGATATTAAGTGACACATACACGCAAGACGGCGGATACGGGACCGACGGTATAGGGGGAGATCTTTTACATATCTGAGCATGTAGCCTAATACAAAAGGCACCCTGTGCCAAACTTGTGGCAATTCTGATGGGAGGTGAGTTGAGTTGAATTGTTCTGAAAATATTTTGGCCCAGCCTTCTAATAGAAATATAATATAATAGCCTATTAAATGTGTTACCTCATTTTTCCAACTATCATAACAGTTGCATTATTAGGCTATAACACTGACATGTAGCCTACCACCACGCGTGTTTTCTTCCGATACACCACAATCTGAGTAATTATTCACATTCAATTTCTATGGATGACCGCAAGATGGCGATCTTGACAGCAAATTCCCTGGGTTGGCGCTGAAGAATAAATAACTGCATCAATATGTTTTCTGTTGTTTTGGTCAAAATGGTAGGTCCAAGACTTGACATGGGGATGCAAAAAGCCATTTCAAGGAGGTATCACGAAGCACCCCCCCCCTCAAAAAAAATTAAAAAAAAATAAAAATAAAATAAAAAATAAATAAATAACAATACTAAAAAAATAAAAACTTTAGCCTATACTTAGATACTGAAATACAGATTAATATGTTTGTTCAATAATGTCTAGTCAGTAGGCCTACACCAAATAGGGAAGGCCTATAGATAGTAATTGTGAAAATAAAATATGTAGATCTTGCAGTTTGGTCTTTTCATGGGATGTCTGTACATTTAAAGCACACAAAGGAAAATGCAGTCCAGTTTAAAAAGAGGCCGACCTGTTAAATTAGTCGTTCTACACATTGGTTACGGATATTATTTGGGTAGTTTGCTATGTTACCGGTTTGAAACTAATTGTATGAATAGCAAAATGTGTACTAGAAGCTTGAGATGCACACAAAAGGGTCATACAAGACAGTGTATCAAACTGTCAAAAAAATATCCAGATGAAAATTAATTAAATTTCCAAAGTCGGACAGAAATCATGGGAGTTGTACTGGAATCGCGGCGCGCTCCCGTCAACTAGATCGTTAAGTGTAAGGTGCCAATCTTAGCGGTTTTAAGTCAGTCCTTAAAGTCTAGTTTTGCCGTAGTTTTGCCGTTACGACAATATCAAACATGTTTGATATTATCGCAAGTCTTTCTAGTCGTGGCTCATGCAAATAGTGACGTGAACTATAAAAACTAGTGACCTCTCTCCAACAACAAACAGGAAGGGGCAAAGTAGGCGACAGCTGTAGCCTATTTGTTATTCTTATAATATTTGTCATTTCTTATTCATATTTAGTCGGCTCTTCCACGTGACAGAACAACTCTATATCGGTTAGGGATGTCACGCATGAAACAATGCTGCAGAAACACGAAAATACGACTTTGGGTTTAGTATGCTATCATTTCAGTTCCTGTTTATCTATTGCACGATGGGTAATAATTTAAAGGAATCTAGTTGCAGTCTTGTAAATAGTGACCCTGCAAGATCCATAGTCATTGCAAAATAATAGTCTGTGACTTAAAACTCTACTACTTGTCTTTAGATGTGAGAGGGTCTAAGACTGTAGTCTTTCAAAAATATTTTCCAAATCTTTGCAAATCTTTCCAAAGTCCGTCAGTGTAAGGAGGGCTTTAGGGGTATTACGGCAGCCTTGAATGAACATTTTGGCCTACTGTGTTATTCTAAACCAGAGTGATAGAGAAAACACTATGGCTCTGTTCTAAACTACACGGTCCATACTGCATCTGCAGACAAACGCACGGTCCCACCTCTTTTTCCTGGAGGGCGCGTTAGTGCTAGCTCTCACAACAGTAGGAGAGCATGTCTTCCACATCCATCAACACGGATCTCTATGTACTGGGAGCGCATTTGACTCGACCGGATGCTTTTGTTTAAAGGCTGGAAACATCTTCAAGCTGCAGGGACTTGGCGAGTTAGATGTCAATATGTTAAAGCTCCTTGCTAGACATTTAGCTGGTTAATTGATGGGTGTTAGCCAGATAGCATTCGCGCTGAAATCCAAAGTTTTCATCCCCTGGGACTTTTGGATTAACGATAGCTAGCTAGCTAGCCACTACGCAACTATTCGGTCTTGGTAGCAATTATAATTAAGTGCGTTTGTCATTGTCACCACACCACATAGACCGATTAACATTTGCTAACTAGGGGAATCCTAATAATATTGGGATACAAGTTGGCAAGATAGTAAATTGACGTATATGTAACTTTTTTCCGCTCTAGGGACAGCCAGCTAGTTTTGCAAGCGGCTAGCGACGTTAGGTTCCAACCGCCTGAAAGCTTGTTTACTAGCCTCAAAGCTAACGTTGTATGGCTGGCTCCAGCTTGCAAAGTGAAAGTATTCGCTGGAATGTTGTTTATCCCGGAATTAATACGGTGAGAAGCGGCGACTTATTTCACGCTTTTGGGGCGAAAAAAAATCATCGTTTGTCTTTTTAGTAGCTTGGATCATATTTACATGAGCTACGTTGGTAGCTAGCCAGGTGCGTTCGATTTGGTTTGATTTGCTCGGATTGACAGTTAATTTCCCGTTAAACTGGATAACGTTTGCTATGCTAGCTAGCTAAGAGACTACTGTGTGTTATTTGGGATATTTCAGAGCTACTGTTACGTTGTTTTAAACTACGGCTAAAGCATTGTTAAAATGTAGCTGGAAAAATGACTTCTGGTGCTGTCAAAAATTGCCGTGGAAGTAGCGTTAACATGAGAACGTTAACATAGCTCAAGTTAATGCTT
This sequence comes from Alosa sapidissima, assembly GCF_018492685.1. Lineage (NCBI taxonomy): Eukaryota > Metazoa > Chordata > Actinopteri > Clupeiformes > Clupeidae > Alosa > Alosa sapidissima. Next base: position 26,512,784 of record NC_055960.1, on the reverse strand, counting down.
ACTCATATTTTAATCTACTCAATAGCTATAGGTTTAACATTACATAGCTAAATAGCGCCTAAACTTAATGTAGGTTTACGCTAACTGTTTTAAAGTCGCCAACTAATAATACTCCCTGACTTTGAGTATAAAAGAACTGACGCACCCACTCTCACCCTGGCTCAAGATTTTTCCATGGCGTTTCGAAGGTGAATACGGTGCAGTTTTGCAAGCCTTTCCTTTTGAAGGTGATTTAGCTTGCTGTACCTGGGGCAATCAAACATTACTCTGTGACCTCGGAGTGAGCTTGCCAGCATCCCAGTCATGGAGGGCAGCGGCGGCACCGGCAACCTACAGAAAGTTACTCCTTTGGCTCGAGAACTGTCAAAGATATTCAGTAGTTACAACAAACATGCAGGACTGCTCAGAAAGAACTTGAAAGAGACAAACATATTCTTTCGGGAGATCAGACAGAACTACAGCAATGCATGTGCATCAGCCACAAACACAGGGACTGCAGCGCTGGAAGCAGGTAAGATGACCGAAACACCTGTGCAGCACTTTCTATGCAGTCGACCATTTGTGGTCGTTATTCAGCATATGCACCTGCTCTTGTAGTAGGAACAGGTTTTATTTTACTGATTATAATAATGCGGCCAATGTAAAGACGAAACATTCATGAGAACTGCCAAATTTCTGTTTACATGTTAAGGCGTGGTGGTCCAGTTGTGGTGGTCCAGTTGTCCCTGCCCCCTTTCTTCTAAATGTAATCCCACGTGTTAAAGCTTAGCAGGGGACTGTGGCCCTCTGAGTCAAGACCAGCCACACATGTGGAGTTAGACTGGGTTTTAGCTAAATCAAGTAACCCCCTTTCATAAAAAAAAAATCTTACAAAAGTGTCATAGGAAGTCATGTTTTCAAGGGGGTCTTAAGTCACCAGGAGAAACAGCTGTGATGGGCACAGATTTTAAAGCTGCCAGTTCTTTCTCCACGCAGTGAAACAGGAAAGATTTTCCTCTGAGAATGTTAACTGCAGAGAAGTACTGAATAGGATTTAGCCTATAAGGGGGGGGGAGCAGAGTAGAGCAGATTAGGAGCAGTAAAAGGCATGTTTTCAATTGAGACTTCTAAAATCCCCAAGTATGTCTCAGTTTAGTTCTCTGTAAGCAGAACTTCTCTTAAGAATGAACATTTAACTGGGCATTTTAACATGAAGCAGAGAAACTATACTCTCTTATTTAGGGTAGTGTTTAGTATACATGTCAGCATGCTTTTCTGACAACCCTAGATAGGCAAGCAGACACTGATTTATGCCACAGAGCTTACCCTAGCTACCCTCAAATTGCAGGCCACAAAATTCCCACACAGTCAAAGTTGTTTTGAGGTTCCCTAAATCTCCCGATGTAACCCATATTAGGTTGACATCTGTGGGATGTCTAAGGATGGAGAATTATAGCATGGGGTTAGAAGAACCCATGGCCTTGGATAATCAGTGCTGGTAGTGCTGTGTTGTTATTGCTCTTTCACTGTGGTCAGTTCGAGCCACAGTGTGTGAAAATGCATGTAGCCTAGACATGTAGGCGTTTGAGTAGGATTGATTATCTCTCTTGCTCAAGACTGCCACTCTTTATTTGTATGCCTTTCAACAGTCCGGTCCTGTATGTTGGGAGGGCCTGATAAGTTCAGGCCTTTAGGAAATGTTTGGTCTAGAGAACATGTTAAGATTATGCCATGGGCTACCCTAGATGAAAATGAAGACATAGAAGTAGGCCTCTACAAACTCCAACTCTATATAGCACAGGTAAAACACTCTATATTTTCTGTGATGTGGAAAATATTACACACACACACACTTAGGCCAGTGTGAGATTTGAGCCCCTCATTTACTTGCCCAGAAAAGTCACTTTTACACAAAACTGTTAATTAATTTCATTTCAACTTGCCTGACATGCTCTTTTACTTGCCCTGTGCCAGTGGGCCATTGCATTGAACCCTGCACTGGACTCCTTTGGCTTTGTTGTGAACTTGGATGGTAAAGCTAGCAATCTTGTCTAACTTTGACCAACTGAAGCCTGGTTGCGATAAAGAGCACGAGCCAATCTCTTTTTATGGTGTCACATGCTCGATATTAGAGGCTGTGCATTGTGGTGCATCTCAAAGTGTTCTGCCTTCTCTGTCATATTATGATGAGGGTCTGACTGTACCGATTTTATCATGCAAGTGGAGGTTAGGAAGCTGAGTGGGCAATATGGAGTTCAAAAGAAGGAAGATGCACTGTTGGGCTTTTTGTTTGGTCTGCAGGCCTGTTAGTGCAGAGTCTCCCAAAAGCACCAGCCTTTATGTGGGTGTTATTTTTCGGCAGCCCAGAGACAGCCTCCCTCCCCATTTCCCCCCTCCCGTTTCAGCACCCTGCAGATTTGGACTCATTCACGTCTGCAGGTAAAAACAAGTCATGGGTAGAGGCAGAGCTTTGGTGCAAGTGGCTGCACGTTTGTACCATGTTCAGGGTCAGCTGCTATTATGGACTAGGAGGGTTTGAATCCGACCCACGGCCATTTCAAGTCAAGTCAAGTCAAGTCGGCTTTTATTGTCAATTTCTTTACATGCACTGGTCATACAAAGAATTGAAATTTCGTTTCTTACTTTCCCATGCAGACATAGACATGCTTTAAATACAGACATAGACATACTATGGACATAGCCATAGACAATAAACATTAAATTAAAGTGCAAGACTGAAATATAGAACATGTATGTATCAAAATAGAAATATAGGACATATATATTAAAAAAAAAATAGAGGTAGTTGTGTTGTATATTTCTAGTCTTAACAGTTACAAAATTTCATAATCCCATCTGATCTCTCTCTACCACTGGCTTCCCATCACTCTACACTGTCCTATCCTAATAAAGACAAAAGCCCAAAAAAATATACTGAGAGTGCAGAAAAGGTCACTCTTTTCTTGGATGATCTCTTCTGGAATATAGATGTTCAGATTAGAAACACTCTGTTGACACCCTGTTAATGGCAAATTCTGGTTAAGGGTAGGGTTCAGGTCTTTCTTCTTTTTTTAACTGTTCACTGCTCGCAAAATGCATAAAGAATACTGGTGTGTCCCAGTGAGCTGTGAGCCAGTGAAGATGATATTGTGGTCATGATAACCTGACTAAAAAGTTTATTGTGGTACGTACGTATACCTACAGAGAGGATGAGGTTAGTTACTTTCTCCGGGTGTGGGTGTGTGTATTTGTATGTGTGGTTTTTCTGACGTGTCTCTCCATCATCTGTAAGAGCTTTGTCGCTGCACAGTGAGAAGTGAGCACAGCATAATTCACTTTCCAATACTGTAGTGCAGATGGATTAGTAAGATCCGCAGTGCTTTAAATAAAAAAAAAAAAAAACCCTACAGCGAGGAAGCAAAACAACAAGCAGGCCAGTCACAGATTAACGCAGGGGACTGTGTGTGTGTGTGTGTGTGTGTGGCAGGCTGTGTGAGAAGTGTAGCAGATAATTTTTTTGCCCTCTGTTCTTTGTTGTATACCCCCACCACCCCTTCAAGCACACTCACACTCACCAGCTGCCCCGCTGGAGGACTATGACTCAGCAGCAGCCCAGTGGATTAGTACCAGGCCTTGCGCATGAGCACAGCTGAAGGGCTGTTGCTGTTTTAATGGGGAGCGGCCCTGGGATGGGTCATGAGACGGAGCACCCCAGGACAGAGCGAACCCTCGCCACACACACACACACACACCACCCCTCACAAAGCTACTCAACAAACATAGCCCCTCTCTGCCTCACTCACACACTCTCTCACAGCCTGACTGCACTAAGCTGCAGGAGACGAATGTATAAATCACATCTCTACAGTCAGGATCAGAGGATGGAATGAGAATATGTTCCACTTGTTTATTTTCAGTGTCACATAAACAGTATACCCTGCTGTTAGACTATACAGTATATAACGGTAGCTGATGTAATCGCATGAATGACTACTCATCTAAATAAGGAACAAGCATTGATTTTATCTTGTATGTCCTCTAGTACAGATTACACATCGCCTTTAGTGGTGGAAGAGGTAACATTCTTTTGTGCAGTACTGCACATTAAGATATGAAATTGCAATGAAATTCCAATGTTTGATATTATTGCAATGTTTGATATTATCCTCTCTGTCTCAGTTTTAAATTGGCTTCTTCCTGTCCTCCTCCAGTTGCACCATCTGGGCACTGTTTATTGGACGTATTAAAAGCCTGGACAATAATTCAGGCTTCAGTTTTGTTTTGTCCATGTTCACGTGATTTTCACACATTAGCATCATCATCTGGAACTGTCTGTATAGAATTAGGCTCAGAGTACTTAATTACTGTTTTCCTGTGTGTGTTGTCGGAAATGGTTTTCATGCAGGCTGATAATTCAATGGACAACTTCCATGTTGATGATAATTTATAATTTTTTTGTTTTGCAGCCTTCTGCAAAACCAAATGTTTACAGCAACGATCTGTAGTCACTGAACTGAAGTTTAAAGTTCACATCTAGCAATACACGTTTGCTTCAAACGTTCATATCCGTGAAATGAATGTTGGAAATTGTCTGGAGGGATGCAATGGATTCCATCCATATCCTGTCCTGTTTCCCGGAGGCCTGTTCCTTTGTATAGCACATGCAGTTTTAATATTGTTTTCAAATTTGTCAAACATAACTGCATTTTCATCTGCCGTTCACTGACAGCCTGAATGTTCTTGTTTCTGAACACACAGCTAGGCTAGTGACTCTTCTGTCATATTTCTGCTCCATGTCTGTGACTCACTTCTTCCTCTTCCTCCTCTTCCTTCACAGGCCTGCAGCTCAACTGCATCTCCTTCCCACGGCACGAAGAGGAGTACCTGCACGGCGTGGTGTCCAGCACACCCTACATCCTCCTGCTGGGCCAGGACTGCCCGGCCCGCTACCAGCTGCTCAACTGCCTGCTGGGGGAGCGCCTGCTGCCCCTGGGGTCCGACGCGGGGTCCGCCTGTGGGGCGCAGGGCCTCACCTGTAAGCGGCGGAAGCTGTGCTTCACGCATGGGCGCCAGACGCGCCTCAGCCTGGCACTGCCCGGCCAGTACGAGCTGGTGCACCAGCTGGCGGCGCACTGCGGGCGCTGGGAGACTGTGCCCCGACAGGACCTGGAGATCCAGGAGGAGTGCGAAGACCCGGCGACCCGGCTGGCCGAGTTGGAGATCACACTGCACCACTCGCTGCTGCAGGTGAACATCCGGGGACCTTTCAGACCCAGGGCCTCTAGACCGAAAGTGTTTGATTGAACTTTGTTTCAGGAATGTTTAGAAGAGGAGGCAGGAGCTGTAGCCTAATCCTCTTGCTCAAAATCTATAAGTATATATATACTTTTTTGATCCCGTGAGGGAAATTTGGTCTCTGCATTTAACCCAATCGGTGAATTAGTGAAACACAAACAGCACACAGTGAGGTGAAGCACACACTAATCCCGGCGCAGTGAGCTGCCTGCTTCAACGGCAGCGCTTGGGGAGCAGTGAGGGGTTAGGTGCCTTGCTCAAGGGCACTTCAGCCGCGGCCCACTGGTCGGGGCTCGAACCAGCAACCCTCTGGTTACAAGTCCAGAGTGCTTACCAGTGGGCCACGGCTGCCCATCTGGGCTGGGCTGCTCAGTTGTAAGAGCTGAAAGTTGTTCAAAGGAGCAGGGTGGAAAAAGGTGCAGGCTTGGCAGTGTTTCCAAGGCAAGGTCCAAGGTCCCGTGGAAATACTGAGCAACAGCTCTCAAAGTGGTCAGTTAGAATGTATGATGTCGTCTATTTGGACGCTAGAGGATGGAGTGTTTTAGTTCTTGTTAATTTGTTAAATCAGACCTCGTAGGAAACCTTTAGTTCATCTTGCTCTGTCTTGGGATAGCACCACAGACACTGATCATTTCCTTAACGTAGCTTACGCTGTCCCTCTTCATTCCTATCATTCAGGTAATCATATTCTCACCTCTGGTGCAGTAGCTGCTGATGTGAGGTATAGCAGGTCGCCACACTCCACGGTCGATCACCTCCACCCCTGACCAACACGAAGGGCTCGTCTGTCCCATGCATCAGGCATCACATGCTGCGCCAGACAGGCATAGCTAATCCCCGAGTCAAAAGGGCCTGGCCCAGCCCAGCCCAGGCCTCCTGTCTCTCCTGACCCCAGGGCCCAGGCCAGAGATCATGCCCCCTGTCAGGTCAGGCAGGTCCCCCCCCACCCCACCCCACCCCACCCCCCCAGGCTCCTGCTCCACTTCCAGCACTGTTTCTACCAGGCAGCGGGAGCAGCAGCAGCCCCCACTTACATAATGGGCCCCATCACTGCTCAGGGTCTGCTGCCTTTCACATGACCAGGGCACAGGCCAGTGTTGAGAGACAGAGAGACAGAGCGAGAGAGAGAGAGAGAGAGGCGGAGAGAGAGAGAGGCGGAGAGAGAGTTTGGCTGGAGGGCAGTGGTAGAGACAAATACGGGAAAGTTGGGGTTGGTGGTGGGTGGGCAAAATTATATCATATTTGTGATGATGGGGTTTCCATGGCAGTGACAGTATTTATTTGGCCCCCGGGCATGGCTCATAAATACCTCTGCAGTTTGTCACAGTCATGGCCATTTTTTTCCCCTTTCTGTTTTTGCATTTTTTTTTTTTTTTCATTCTCTTTTTTTATTTTTCTATGCTTGTTTGCCTGAGCGTGCTGTAAACCGGCCGAATTGACGACCTGCGAGGTCCAGAAGCAATCCTAGAGATATGGCATCCTTTGCTAATCAGATCTCCTTCATATGCCTGTTTTACAGAGACTGCTAAATAAGTGGTGGCCTTAAGTCACATGCCACTGTAACTAAAACGGACCACAGAGATGCTAACTTAAGGGTCAGAAGGTAATGGTCCTGGACATGAGGATGCTATTGATCACTTATCTGACTTGTGTAGTAGCCAGACATAAAGATCTTTGGTCTGTTTTCAGAGGCTGCTAAACTTCAGTAGGCCTTGATATACCACCTGAAATGCTTGACTGGTTTTCTTCCAAAAAAATGTTTTGCCAAAAATTGGATATGGATTTAGCTAACTGCTTGTCCTGAAAATATGTGGCAGTGGAATGTGAGATTTCAGTCTGTGGGAAATCCCAGGGAAGTTGAATCGGTCATCAGACTAGAGAAATTCTCTATATGACCTGAGTGTTAATTCAAACGGTAAAACTACCAAGTTGTGCTACAATGTTTTTATGATAATGTTTTATGATGACTCTGACCAACTCCACCTCTCAATGTAATTTCAAGATAGGCCTACATGTGATTTTAAGCTGCTCTCGTGGCATTTTGTTCATAACAAAATGTCTGTTTTACACTTGTGAGGTACCACATCTGCTCTTCTCAGCATTGATTGGTAATGCCTCGCGTAAACATGCTCTTCTTGCCAATATTTGGGTGGCAATGGAACACATGTACGGCGAAAAACAGTAATACTGCAAAAACGTCATCATTCTCTGGGTGGACATCTGAGTAAAGCTGAAACATTGCTTCACATTGTATGTTGCTAATCTTTAGCTCTGAATGAATCATTTCATTGTGTCACACACAATTATTGGGCTGAATATATGAATAATACTGCAAAAACATGCTAGCTGACTGAGAAGGCCCAGGGCCTGATTCGGCACCTGCGCTATCCTCTCCCGTGTGTTCTCTCCAGAGCCTTGATATCTTGAGGAATCTCTGGTGAGCTGAGCTCCCTTCCCCCTTGCACGGTAGTGCTTGACTCATTAGTGGCAGGGACTCTTTGGTAAATAAAGGCTCCGAAGCTTTCACACAGCTGCTACATTCACCACAGCCCTGCTAAGTAAGACATGGGCCCCTTTTTGGCTAGCGGATAATGAACTCGCTAACACGCTAATTAGCCCACCCTCCTCCCCGTTAATTCCTGGTCCTCTCATTTCGGCCAAAGTGCACTGTAAGACACCATGACAGACATCTCCAGTCCTGTCGATACATTTTTTCGGGTTCACATTTTTAAGGCCACCTTACCTCCACCAGCAAAAGTAAGCTGTGGTTGTTTGCAGTAAGAAGATAAAAGAAGATTGTGCTTTTGCCCTACTTGCCAACAGTAGGCTGGGACATCTCTGGAGCAGGTCTCGAGGAAATGGCTAGTGAGCTGGCCTTTATTAGTTAGTAGCCAAGTCCAAACTGAAGCCCTCCCCAACCCCCATCACACTGCCTCTTAAAGAGTAAGCAAGTCGGCCATCGGTGAAACAATCAATTTACATGCCAAAAAGAAAGGAGCCCTGGAATGTGTTCGTCGAGAGCAAGGGTGTGACGGGGAATAAAAATAGATGCACAAACAGGCGGTCTTGCCTGAACCGGTGCTTTCTTTTCATAAGATGCAACGTTAAAAAAAGGTCAGATTGTGGATCCCAAACAGCCTGGGGATGGGTGTCTCGTTGGACTACATTTGAAAATGGACTGCCTTCATTGCAAGTCAAACATGCTATTTATTTTTGATTGGTGGCGAACAAATGTTTGCAGGCCATCTTTGTTTCAAAGAGACTCCTCAGTTGGCTGGTGCTCGTGCCTTGGAGACGGGACTGACTGTCTCTTTTGTGCCTCAGTGTTAGTCAATGCTCTCTGTCTCTGTCTCACTCCCTCTGCCTCTCTCTCTCTCTCTCTCTCTCTCTCTCTCTCTTTCTCTCTCTCTCTCACACACACACACTCACTCTCTTCCTCCACTTCTATCTCTCTCTCTGTCCCCCCCTCTATTTTCTCTCATGCACTGTCCCACTACTCTCTTGTGTATGCAATGTCTTACACTTTCCTTCCATTACTTTCTTTCTTGGTCCTCTCTTTCACTTTATCTCTTGTCTTTGTATGCTCTCTCTCTCTCTGTCCTCTCTTTATCTCTTTACTTCATGTCTCTTCTCCCCTTAGTCTCAAAGGGAGACAGAGAGCATGAGAGCCGTCATTGGAAATGGATGGCAAAGCAAAAACATTTTGCCCCGTCTTGAGAATTTCTTGCCCCAAAGACATTCCCATGAGAATTGAAATAAGGTCAATTTGGAATCTCTCTCTCTCTCTCTCTCTCTCTCTCTGTATGTGCCTTTTAGATAAGCCCTTCAGTAAAATGCAGATGGTAGTTTTCATTCCTCAAACAACCAATCAATTGTGGCAGACAATATTCTGTCATAAGTATTGAAACCATTCAAGAATAAGGCTACTATTCATAAGTGCTGCTTGTGACAGATCAGTGTGGTTACAGTTGAAATGCACGTTTTGGATGTTTACACTGGAAATCATGTTGGTCATGGGTTGAAAGCAGTATTTCCTGCCATACTCCTGAAATGTACAGAATGCATTCCATTGTTTTAGGAGATTTCCAGCTTACATGTCATGCAGTGACATGACTGCTGTACATATTTTCAATATTTCTTATACATCTGTAAGTAAAATCCTTTTCATCAAATAGGGACTGATCTCTGAATTCTGTTAAATGTATACTGGTCTGTTACACTGCCGGTCAAAAATAACAGATCAAATGGACTTCCATCACAGATATTTCATAACTATGGCTGAATTCCTTTAAACATATCAAACATTCAAGTCACTCCAAGTAAGAAAACCACATCTCCGTTTGAAGGGTGTAAATGAAAGCTAGCCAGACTTGGCATGACTGAAAAGGATGGATATCCCTGATTCCGCTGCCCTGAATTGATTCTAGCAAACCTAGTCTAGGCGAGTATAATCAGAGTAGAGCTCAAAACAACTCCTATGGTAGATGTCAATAAATATGACGTGTTGGGTGGGTGTGTGTGTGGGGCTCATTGTTTTGGGAAAGGAAGGATCTTTGCAAAGCGGACCTGCTGCTGCAGAAGGACTCTCGGGAAGCACAGAGTTGGTGGGTCAGGGAAAGACAGGAAGAGAAAGACCTAAACAAGACAGGACAACAGGTATTCAGCCTATACCTTATAACTAGATACAGCAACTAGGACATGCAAGGTAGACAGTGCATTTATCACATTTAAATCTGTTGAGAGTGGACATTTTTGGGGTATTGTGACACAGAATCTTGAATTTCCCCTGGGGATTAATAAAGTATCTATCTATCTATCTATCTAGAACCCTGCACTCCGCAAACCAGCAAATGAGACGTCCTGTATGTGTGCTGAAAAACCCCCTAGTATGCAAATACAACTGCCATTTTCAGTTCAAGCTGAAGTCTTTGAGGAAGTATGGCCACATAGCTCGGCAGAGTCATTTATAGACACACACAGGAATATCCACACACACTTCCAAGCGTGCCTTCACACATAGAGTGCCTTGTCCGTCTGTGAAGCTTGACTCATCTTCTGGGTCAAAGGTGTCCAGTTCTTCTCCAATCAGAGGTCTGTCCTCAATTACACTAAGCAAGCCATGATATGATTTAACACTATCAGACGGCTGTGTTATAATAGGGTTGCACATGAACACTGTAGACAGGACCTCAGGGGCAAAGATTGGATACATTCACTTAGGCATTCGGTGCTCTCAGCACTTTTTCTCTTGTAACTTCATTTGCTTTTTTGAAAATGAAAGCTGCTGCTCAGCTCTCTCTCTCTCTCTCTCTCTCTCTCTCTCTCTCTCTCTCTCTCTCTCTCTCTCTCTCTCTCTCTCCCTCTCCCCCTCCCTCCCTCCTAACCTGGCTGTTCCCTTTCTGCTTTGCGTAGGAGGCCAAGATCATGGTCGTCCCGTGCCCCGGTGTCCAGCCAATTCAGGAGGCGCTGGAGGATTGCTCACGCAACATCATTCCCATCATCATCTATGCCCTAAGCCAGGACTCGCTCACCGCTGAGCAGGTGGCCGACCTGCACAAGGTCCGAGAGACGCTCCCCTACCCCATCTGCTTCGTCCGCATGCCCTCGTCTTTGCTGTCGCCCTCGTCCTCCTCCTCGCCTTCCTTGACCCCAGAGGCCTCTCCCGAGTGCACACGGGCGGGCGATCGGGATCGGGAGCGGAACCGCGAGCGTAGTGGCCTGCACGTCCAGCTCCTGTCGCTGGGGTTCCTGGGCGGCGGCGCGGAGAACAGCTCGAGCGGCTCGGCCCCCATGCCCCAGAGCGTGCTGGGCGAATCCTTTGAACGGCTGCACCGGCTCCTGGGGCCCTTCGCCAAGCAGGTGCTGCAGAACCAGCAGGTGGAGGCGGCCAACATGCTCAACGGGGTGCACTGCCGCTGCCTCGACCTCTTCATCAACCAGGTGAGATGGGGCCTTGTCTGGGACAGCTTAATCACACTGAGCTGAGCGCTATGCGTCTGGACTTCTTGAAGCCTTTATTACATCAATGTGAGTCCGTTTAGTGTACAAAGAGCTAAGTTAAGATGTGTATTATATATTTGGGTGTTATGCCTTTATTTGACAGTGTAGTGGAGAATGACAAGAAGTGAGTGGGAGAGAGAGAGTCAGGGTGGGATCCAGAAATGACCACGAGGCGGGAATCGAACCTGGGTCCTCAAGGATTGGGAGACTAGTAGTGATGTAGGTGACACTAGTTTGAGGTCGCTCTGTTACAATTCACAGTGCCGTATGGAGAAGTTTGGTGTGTGAGAAGTTTGGTTTGTCAGAATAGCCTGTGCTCTCTGACAATCAAATTGTTTCCTGACCGTGTGTAGTGGCTGCCTTTGTTATGAAGACACACCGGTGGTGGATGTTCTAAAAGTGCAGGTGGCATTGGAGGGAGGTGAAGGGCGTAGTCATTTTACATTGATATTTTTACAGGTGGGGTAGTGGGGCACAAGTTAATTGAACTGGTAGGATTCCATTGTGGCTCTTGGCATGTGTTGCTATAAAGCATTCCTCAATGCCTCATTATCAAGGACACCCTGATCCTGATAGGAGTTGAAGATGGAGTTTTGGAACATGTTTGGGCAAGCAGTTTTGGAAGGCATAAGCAGACCCACAGATACACAGATCTGATTAAGTTCCAATGTAAACATCCATTCAGGCATTGAAAGGTCTTTTCATTGATTCACTGTTTCATTGATCAGAGCACAAAGTTAAAGACCATCACTGTGCTCATCAACAAAAATGTGTTTGTATTGTTTGTGTTGCAAAGGAGAGAGCTACTGCATACTACACATTTGTAAGTCAATATGTTCACAAATGAGCAGACAAAAGAGCATGGAAAGATATTAAAATAGAAAGTCTGTGAGGTAATCTCTAGGACTCCCATAATCAGAGCCAGGCCGCAGTAGTGTCTTCTGTCATATTATATCTTTAGAGCTCAGGGGCCGTATTCACAAAGCCTTTTATCTTACCACTAGGAGTACTCCTAAATCACACTAAAAGATTTTAGCTAGGAGTTTTCTCTTAAAAGTTATTCACAAAGCCTTTCAGACCTACTCTTAGTAAGGAAAAATGACAACTCCTAAACTAAGAGTGAGTCTTCGTTGCTATGGATGACGTCATTACTCATGCACGAGCTTGACTGAAGTGACCACCTTGATTGGCTGATGATTGTAACGCGGGAATGTTTCCAAACACCTCCTTTCCGATGATTAGTGACAGGTGACCGGTCGGCGAATGCGTGCGCTACACAAGTAGTGCGAAGGACGGAAGATGATTAATAACTGAATAAAAAGGGAAAGAGTAAGGCAAAACAAATAGCCTATAGCCTAATGAAACATAGGCCTACGGATTGATGCAGTATCTTTGCCTATGCCTACGTTTGCAAAGAGGAGAACATTTTAATTTGATTCACAATGAAAGGTTACATTTAATTTACATGTTGACAATGAGTAGTTTTGGTTTGGTAGTTTGGTTTGCACCCCTTTTATGCCTACAATGCAAAATTGTTCCCTCGCGATTAGAAGCTCCTGTTGCCGCATACGCATTTCAAAACATCGCGACGTGAAATGCCGCAAAAAGCTGTTTGTGAATAGGTCTTCTTGACTTCTTTTAAGCTGTCCCAGACTTAGGTGCTACTTTTAGGTCTAAAATGCTTCGTGAATTACTTTTAGTGAAAAAAATTAGGAGTCCTAAAGTTAGGAGTGACACGCCCATTATTTTTAGGAATTGCTCTTAAATTCGCCACTTAGGAGCTACTTTTAGCCTTAAAATTCTTTGTGAATACCGCCCCTGATCTACACTGTGAGCTTATTTCTGACTTTCCCCTGGACTATGTGTGTGTTTGTGTGTGCGCATGGCCAGGCTTTTGACATGCAGAGGGACCTACAGATCACGCCGCGGCGGCTGGAGTACACGCGAGAGAAGGAGGGCGAGCTCTTCACCTCGCTCATGATCATCGCCAACCGCAAGCAGGAGGAGATGAAGGAGATGATCGTGGAGACGCTCAGCAGCATGAAGGAGCAGCTGCTGGAGGACGCTGCCAACCTGGAGTTCACAGGTCCGGGGTCACGGCAGGGTCAGATGTCAAAGAGTGTGCTCAAAGTTGACACTTTAATCTTGGAAAATGGTTTTATTGCACAGCATCAAACCTGTTTGAGTGGAAGCCTTGAGCAGTTCAACTTCAAAGGCACATATGGAGAGGGGAGATGTATATAAAAATAAAAAAGGTTTCCATAGAGATGAACTGCTTTTGAATGATTTTCTCGTAATGAGAGAAAATGAACTAAAAGGCTCAGAGTGCTACTAGGAGACTTCTAACAGGTGCTCTTTTGTTGTGGGTGCAAGTAAGGTCAAAAAAAGAATGTAACAAAGGCACTCTGTTTAGAAAAATATATGGAAAAAAGCCTTTAATGAACATGGCAACTCGTTTGAAAGCACAGTCATAACTTCGCTGGTGCCATTGTGTCAAACAAGAGAGCAGGGGTTACCCAGCCTGTGTTGTGTTTGTTATGCCTTCAGCATTTCTGAAAACTCCCCATCAGATACCAGACCTATCACAGTTCTGTGAACCGGTGAATAAAACTCAGGAGAGGGCGCAAAACAGGAAACAGGAGAGGGAGCAAAAAAAATGGGGTGAAAAATAAAGGAAAGGGGGTATTTACAGAGCTGTCTCTCAGAGGGCATGGTCCAGCAGTATGGATCGGACTCCTGAGCACACACTAACTGAGTCAAGGGGGGAGACAGACTTTCTGGTGGAGGAAATTGATTTCTGTTGTTCTGATGAATTGGTGTGCGTTTGATCCTCACAGCCGTAATGACAAATGAGAACTCAGTTTACACTGTGGTCCTCATGTGCGGTCCCACTGGGCCCATACGGTCCAGCTCAGCCCATTCATTAGTGTCCACGGGATCATGTCCAGTTCAGTGACGCTGTGCTATCCAGTGGGAGCCGGGCCTGTCGACCGAGCCAAAGGAAGCGTTCCTGTGGGGCTGGACTTGAATATTCTCTAATGATGTAACTCCTCCAGAGTCCAGACACGCTCATGCGTGAGTAAACCGTGCCGCTCTGCTATTACGCAACTCAAGCAGCATCGTGGGCTTTCCCTTCTCCTAGCCCAACTCTTATCCAGCCAATCAGCTGTGTGCTGCAGCTCAGCAAAGCTTAGTTCTTTTTTTTCTAGCAATCTCCTCTGGTCTTCTCTATTGAAACCAAGTTACTGGGGATGAAGTGTCTCTAAAGCGTGTTAAAAGAATCAGGAAACAAGTCGGCATGTGTTTTGACAATTACGTCACACATTTCGGCACTCATAAACACATACACACGTGTTGACAACACCGAGGCTGTGTGTGGGCGTCGAGTTGTGATGTGTGAGCGGAGGGTGATGCTGTTTACTGTAAAGGAATGGAAAGGACTTGTCCAGACTTCATTAGTGCAGATTGGCAACTCGTGGCCCTGTGGTAGGACCCATTCAGGCCCGTTCCCATGGCAACAGCCCATGACTATTTAGAGTCTTTAGCTGAGCTGATTTGATAACTTTCTGAGGGAGAGGGAAGGAAAGGAAGAGAGAACGAGAGAGTGGGAGAGGGAGGAGTGGACGCGGTGGAGGTGAAGTAGTGAAAAAGAGGACTTGTACACAAACCTCCCAAACAGGTGTTTGTTAAAAAGCTAACTGGCAGGACCATTGATTTTTGGTTTTATTTGACAGAATAAGATTAAGTGTTACTTTCTCAGTGGAATTGTTCCTCTTCCCACTGAAAAATTGTTCCTCTTTTTTATTTTCAAAAGTTATTTCTTCATTTTTTCAGACAATGAAATGAGAAATATTACTTACACACACACACACACACGCACACCCCCCCCCCCCCCCCCCCCCCCCCCACACACACACATACATACTGTACATATACACACACACACACACAGGATGCAATTCACAGCCGTTCTCAAGAACCTACTGGTATACAGTATTTAGCCTAAGTCTTTAGTATTTCACAGTTTAGTATTACACAATATCACAACAACATTTGTAACCCTACAATGAGAGTTTTTATGATGGGCACTGAACTAAATTATATTTGAAAGACCTCTTTAATGCTCTTTTTTGCACATTTTTTTTAAACAAAGATAATAATCTTTTATGATCATATTTTATCACACATAAAACAATGAAAACATAGTCAATTAACAACTAGATGAGCAGTCTGGACTGTCCAGAATTCAGACCTATAAATCTATGATTCGCACACTCCTGGCTAGATTGATTGACTGTTATGCACACTTTATATTATCATATTTCTTTATTATAACAGATAATTGTGTGGTAGTAGCAGGCTTCACTCAGTTTCTTATTAGAGTCAGTTTCTTTCTTAGAGTGCTTGGCCAAACGTATAAGTGACATTAAGGAAGAAAATAGGCCGCACTTGGAAGGCGCTAAGCCGAAACGCGTCTGTGCAATAAACACATATAAACAAGTTGTATTCTTGTATACTGCTCAGTCTTTACTCATAACTTACTTATTGTTCTCATTCACTCAACTCAGATATCATTGTAACTCCAAACGGGGAGCCCGTGGCCTCCAAGGACATCAAGTCGTGCATCCAGCAGATCCAGGAGCTGATCGTGGTGCGTCTGAACCAGGCGGTGGCCAACAAGCTCATCAGCTCCGTGGACTACCTGAGGGAGAGCTTTGTCGGCACGCTGGAGCGCTGCCTCAACAGCCTGGAGAAGTCGCACAATGACACCTCGGTGCACAACGTCACCTCTAACCATCTGAAGCAGGTGTGCGCACGCACGCACGCACGCATATGTACTACCAGAGGACTGCTTCATTTAACAAAAAGGGAAAATATCTATTGCTAATTATTCATTTGATTCCATGTAAGAGATGGGGTTCATTTAAACATCTTCATCGACAATCTCTCTCTCTCTCTCTCTCTCTCTCTCTCTCTCAGATCCTGAACGCTGCCTACCATGTGGAGGTGACGTTTCACTCTGGCTCGTCTGTGACGCGGTTAGTGTGGGAACAGATCAAACAGGTAACCTCAGATGCACATTATGTTCAGACAAGTCACAGAAACCTGATCAGCAGGTCAACATAATTAAAGTCTGTGTGCCCTGCCCTCATTCTCAGCCCTCTCTCACGCTTTTCATTTGGCCCTCTCACCCTGTATCTCTCTCTCTCTCTTTCTCTCTCACCCTATCTCTCTCTCTCTCTCTCTCTCTCTCTCTCTCTCTCTCTCTCTCTCTCTCTCTCTCTCTCTCTCTCTTTGTGTAGATAATCCAGAGGATAACGTTTGTGAATCCTCCGGCCATCACTCCAGAGTGGAAGCGTAAGGTGGCTCAGGACGCCATCGAGAGCCTGAGCGCGGCTAAGCTGGCCAAGAGCATCTGCTCCCAGTTCCGCACCCGCCTCAACAGCTCCCACGAGGCCTTCGCCGCCTCACTCCGACAGGTGTGTAGAACCACACACACACACACATGCCAGTACCAGTGCCATCTCTGTGTCTTCTCATCCCTCTCTCATGATCAGTCTCTGTCTTTACTACTTTTCTCTCAGCAGTGTGTGTGCACACTAGTGGGTTCATATCTTTAAAAAACCTATTGAGTTGGAGTGCTGCCTGGAACGATAAGTCTGTTGAGATGGTGCTCTTAGGTTGAGGGCTTGATCAATTGTAAATATAAGAAGATACCTAGGCACTCATCAAGTGAAAAAATTTAAAATGCCTTTATTTCATCGGCAGATCAATTAAAAAACACTTTAACGTGTTTCGGCTCAAAAGCCTTCGTCAGGAGTGAACAATCTCTGAGACAAGTTTGTTTAAAACATCAATATGAGTGGGTGAACTCTAGCCTGTAGTCGGCGTTTAGTCCTGCCTTCATTGCATAAAGGACATTCTAACTTGTAAATAACAAGGTGTTTTACAGTTAATAAAATGTTTTACTTCATATGTTTTGTCTCCATGTGTATCCTAAAATTCTTTGCAATTAACCACATTAGGGGGGTGATTACAGGGGAACGTTTAACCCTTAAAGGTGTAGGTTTTTGAACATTCTAAGTTCCGCAACAATTGAAGGTTCTAAAATTCTATGTTGAATTCAATGAACCCAGATATTCTTTAGAACGTTAATTTCCCAACATTCCCGTCACACCGGTGTGATGGTACTCCTTTAAGGGTTAAAGCTAAATATGGAGGGTTCCAAAAAAACATTTCTCAAAACAACATTGCATTGTAATAGACTCCAGTTTTTCCTGATAATGTTCTTAATGTGGTGTGCTTCTGTACTAAATTTCGTGGAAAAGAAAACCCTTTCAGAGCCCTGTCTAGAACTCTCACTTTCTAAAAGGGACTGTTGATTTAGATTTCTTGTTTTATTCTTAGCACTTTGGAGGACTGTCTTCTTGTAACCTCTCTGAACAAATCTTTTTTCCATCTCTGTAGCCTTTGTATCAAAATCATTAATTTCATCACAAATTCTTCTAAGCCTCTGGAATTGGCCATAGGGTATGTTATCCTTAAGGTGTCTAGGATGAAAACTTTTGGCATATAAAATGGTGTTACGGGAGGTAGGATTTCTATAGATAGTGGAATGTAAAAAACCTTTCCCATCTTTAGATATTTCCAGATCCAGAAAACAGATGTTTGTCAATGTCAATTCCAGAGACAATTTTGATGTTTTCATTTGTGCTATTAAGATATTCATGGACAAAAGTTCAGATTCAGATCCGGCCCACAGTAAAATTACATCATCTATGTACCTGCCCCAATAGATTATCTTATTGCAGAATGAATGTTTGGTGGGATTAAATACAAAGTCTCATTCCCATTTACCCATATATAACCCTGCATAAGAGGGACTATAGCAAGCTCCCATTGCACACCCTTTTGCTTGTCTGAATAGGCGATCTTGAAAGATGAAGATGTTAGGATTTAGAGTCCTAGAGAAAATGTACAGGGGGGCTTTCTGTTTGCGGTCTCAAACTCAACAAATATTCTAGTGCTTCTAACCCTTCTTTATGTACAGTTGAGGTGTAAAGTGACTCCACATCCATTGTAACCAAAATAGTATCTCGCCCTATATTACCTAGTTCAGAGATCTTATTAAGAACAGCTGTGGTGTCCTGTGTGCATGCTGGAAGGGTTTGGGAAAGTATGGGTTTGAGAAAGTCATCAATATATTTGGAGATGGGTTCGGTAAGGCTATCGATACCTGAAATAACTGGTCTTTCAGGGGGAGTTTCCAGATTTTTGTGTATCTTTGGGAGAAGATAGAAAGAAGTCAGTTAACACAAATCCAGTTATTATTTCTTGCTTCAGTCAAAATTGTTTTTAATTCCATTTTCAAAGTTTCTGTGGGATTGTACTTGAAAACTTCATAATATTCTGGATCATTTAGTTGTGTATTAGCTTCTTCTGTGTGTTTCTCTTTTCTCCAGACTACAACAGCCCCTCCTTTATCTGCCTTTTTGATCACCAAATCATCATCTTTCATCATCTGTTCAAGTGCACAGCGCTCTTGCTTTGACAAATTATGGTACATAGGCATGCTTCTTTTCTGCTGATACAGGTTTTCAACTTCAAAATCCACTTTCTTAGTAAAGTATTCAAAGTAGCATTTAAAGTAACAGGACAAAAGGTAGATTTCGGCTTAAAAGGAGCCTTGTGGATCATATCTTGTTGATATACCTTTTAACATGCATCTTCCCTATTCAGTTAAGTGCAGGGTCGCTCCTGGCAAATGAGCCAGGGATTGTTCCTTGACCTGTAAAATCCAGTCAATTCAGACATGTTTTGGATATTATTATTAGACAGGTTTGATCTCCATTATATTCATCATTCAACCTATTCTAGCCAGATTTGCAGATTTTTCATGCAAAAAGCCTTTTTGTCCTCTCCATGTTCCTGTTGTGGGCAGCCAGCTCTGATTGTCTCCATCTCGTCCCCTAAACCACAGGCATGCTACGCATTCCAGCGTCCAGTAAGACGGCCTCGGCCGGCCGGAGTTTAGACTCAAGCACTTTGATCCCATTGGTCTCAGTAGAGAGCCGTGCTTATTGTGAAATCACACGTGATTGGAGAATGTGACTTCCGCCAAGAATAAAGACTAGCATTATGTATGTATATGTGTATTAGAGGGGGGGGGGGGGGGGTGCGTCCAGAAATTCCCCTTGTCCCTAGGCCTTTTCACACAGAGATCCCGCTAAATTTGCGGGATTTTTTTTTGTTGCCGTCTTTTTTGTGTCTAAAAGCGAGGTGAAAATTTGCCGGCCTGCTGATCTGTTCACATGATGCGGCATTTTGGGGAGCCAGAAGGCAGGATCAGCTATAGTAAATTAAATTGTGACGTGCAACAGGGGGCGTGTAGAGTGATAGTCGTAGGCCTTATGCGTGCGTTGGGCTTCAGATACAGCAGGTGTGTGATTTCAAAAACCATGGCGGGAGAACCGACTGCACTTTGGTTAGCTTGCATTTGCTTTGCTGTTGCTGTTAGAATGTTAGATTCTTGCGATAGATGTCTTCAGACAATAAAAAGTCATTTGGAAGGGAAATTGAAGAGAAGAGTTGCCCTTGCGTTCGCTGTGATTTCCCTTTGAAAATCAGAGGTTCACAGGGCTACTGTGGCCTTGGTCAGTGGCGCCGCCAGCCGTAATCCTGTACGCACTGTGCGTACAATTTATTCATGAAATCATTCAATATTACAACAATAAAAAATAGTTTGTGTATTGTCTTAATTGAAACATGCTTCGCGCACAAATGATAGCCTAGGGCAAAGAGAATGGACATCTCAACATAAGGATACACTAGAAAATGATGATTGGTGTAAACTTTGTCACACGACGTGATAAGCAGTTCTGGCATTCAGTCATAAATCATTTAAGTGTAGGCCTAGTGCTCGTCATGAAAAGAAAACAGCAGCTTAATATTTTTCAGGTGTTTAACAGTAGGCCTAGGCGCACTGTTAGCAGTTATGCCGAAGGCAGTGAGATTATTAGGCATTGCATCCTGTCACTCGCAGTTCGGGTTGATAAGATTCAGTTAATGCGAGTATAGATCGTCTCAAAGTTTGGGACAACCAAACAGCTGTGTAGGCAAAGCAAATCCTAATTGCTAGGTTACCATAACTGTCTTTTCTCTAGGCCTGGGCCTATCGGAAATCGCGACATAAGCACATTGGTTTCTTTTTTCTTTTCTTTCTTGTTCGCGTGTTGGGTAGTGAAGCGATAATGCATTTAAAGCAGTAGGCCTACATAATGTGAGCCAGAGCCGATATGGCCAGAGCTGCTGCTCTGTATAGGTATTCTGTCCCACCCAAATTTGCTAAACTACTAGCGAAGTAGCCTATCATCACAGACATCACATGCATCACAAGAAAGAGCTTTTACTCAGCTTTTAAACGATGTTAGTGGTTAGTTGTTGTGGTAAACGGTTCGAGAGAAAAGTAACTTTAATTTAATCATACTTTTTGCGCCCGTCTCCCTACCCATTCATCTTGGTGGAATACTTCGCGAACTTTACCTCAACACATGACAAACCATATATCAGAATAAACAGCAGACCTTACCGAACACAAAGGTGTAAAGCATGCCCCTGTACAGTTAGCCATTCCAGAGTAATCCAGTTTTAAATTTGCAGCAATGTCTTTATGCATGTCTCCAACTTTGCGGTTCCTAATAATGTGTTTAAACTGTTCAATAGGTCTACATGATTTTATAACAGGCCAAATACAAAACAAATGTTACAAACATCGCCTAGATATCTGTAAGCACTACAATCAGAGGATGTACATATAGGGCAGACAGACGCTCATGAGTTCATGCTTTGTTTTTTCTCTGGATTTTAGGATAGCCTATTATGGCAACTGATTGCATTCAAAGCTACAGTCAACTCTAGCAGGCATTGAATGACTGGAGACTTTGTGAATGTATAGATTGACATAATGTGCTGTCTCTGCTATTGCTGCTTTTGATCAGTTAGATTTTTTTGCAGTCTCCTGTGGTGGGCTGGACATAGCATCGAAATGCCCGCCCAGACTTCCCTTTCCGCCTTGACCCATTCACACTGGTGCCGGAACGAAAAAACTCGGCAAAATGTCTAGGGGGCTTGGTAGTAAATTTGGCGAGACACTTTGTCCCGCCGTTCCGCCTCGGTCTATGTGAAAGGCACAGTCGTTCCGCGATTCTGGTACATAAAATCGCGGAGATTTCGCCAGTGTGAAAGGGCCTACTGTAATTAGGAGTTGAGGAGGTGCGAGACATTGTGGGTGTAAAGCAGCTCGAGGCAAACGTGTACGCATGCACACACACACACACACACAGACGCAAACACACAAATGTAATCTCACGCTGTCTGGTATCAGTCCTTCTTTTACCTGTAATGAGAATGTTTTGCTAGTTAAGTTTGCAGTTATTTCTGTCAAGAGAGTTTATTTTTGATGCTTTTGATGGTTCTTGAGATAGGGGGAGGCTAATTTGATTGCATTTTTTATATTTAGAACCTAATGGATCTTGAATGGGAGTGGGATATTTTGTGTCTGAATGTGGGTCTGTGTGTTCACTGTTAATATGAATGAGGGTAGTCTCTTTCTCTCTCTCTCACCCTCCCTCTCTCTCTCTCTCTCTCTCTCTCCCTCCCTCTCCCTCTCTCTCTCTGTCATGTCATCTGATTATGAATGTTTGATCTGATTGCTTTTGCACATGCATCCCTCTGTGTGTGTGTGTATGTGTGTGTGTTTGAATAGTTATTGAATTAGGATTTGATCTTCACATGAATATGCGCTTTACCACAAAGCTGCTGAAATATCATATAACATCATCATAAGGTTTCAATTGGGCATGTTCATAAACAGAGGAGGCAGCTGGAGGCTAGTGTCAGACTAATGCAAAACAACAAGCCAAGTATGGCTCCATTTGGCAATGAAGGAATTGTATGGTTATGGTTATGGTATTTGGCCAAAGCGACATACAAATACCAAACAAAATAATACTTACATTTAACAGGGATTTAAGATGTTGGTCACACTATATTAAGGAGAATAGCAATAATAAACAACAATGTTAATTCAATCAACAGCCTAATGAAATAAACAATGAAAATGTTTTAAATGTATCCATCTGGACTTGACAATGTCACATCTATTCTTATAACAGTGGAGTAAAACATAAATGGCATTCTGTGCTTAATCCGAGGCAGTATAAAGCTGTTACGTGTGTGTGAGTGGGTCTGTGATGTTTGCTGTGTTGAGGTCTAACTAAAGGTTGTGTGATGTTTGCCGTGTTGAGGTCTAACTAAAGGTTGTGTGATGTTTGCCGTGTTGAGGTCTAACTAAAGGTTGTGTGATGTTTGCAGTTGGAGGAGGGTCACACGGGTCGCCTGGAGCGGACGGAGGACCTCTGGCTGCGGGTCCGCAAAGACCACGCTCCTCGCCTGGCCCGTCTGTCGCTAGAAAGCCGCTCGCTTCGAGACGTCCTCTTAAACGGTAGCGAACTACACCTCTCCCTCTGCCTTCATCCTCTCATCTCTATCTCTCTCTCTCTCACACACACACACACACACACACACACACACACACACACACACACACACACTAGAGCCCTGCACTTGAGCCCTAGGCCCGGGGGCCCGACAGCCCGAGGACCGGGCTTCGGGCCGACGACCGTATAATTACCTCGGACACGGGCCGGGCTCGGACACTTTTATTTTTCAATTAATTTAATTTCTTTTTTTTAAAAAAACTGCTAATTAAAGAACTATTTTGTGTTTAAATGGAAACACTTGAACGCAGCAGCAGCAGCTGCTCTGCCCCGCACCTCCCTTCTGGCCTAGACTTACACATCCGATTCGCGCGACTTCCCGACTCCCACCACAAAAATGGAGAACGACATAAAGAAAAAGATTGAAAATGGCGAATTGAAGAGAGTGAACAACACCAAGGGAAAAGCTCTGTTCTGGACTAAGTTTCATCTTATTACAACCCTTCAAGATGAGCCAACCGGGTTTGTTCAGTGTGTTGTATGCAAAGCTGTTCTGTCATATGACAGCAAAAAAACAGGTTCATCACATCTCCAGAGACATTTTGAACGGTCATGTGGCGGACGCCCAGGCAAGAGTTGTTGTCTTTATTAAGAAGAGAAATATTGATAGGCTTTTGCTACGTTTAGCCTACTAATAAACACTGTAATAAGGTTTAAGCGTTTTGTTGGTTTTTGTAGCCTACCTTATGTTTGGATTTGCTGTGCGCTCATTTAAAAAAAACGAAATAAACATTTAAACAACTCCACTACTAGTTCTCAAGCTGCTGTTCGAAACATGAGCCCATATTTTAACATGCTCTTTTATGTCCACTTTGATCTGTCAGAAACGTTTGTTTATTCACAGAAAAATAGAATGCTGTTTCTAACTGCAGAGCGTTATCCCATTTTCAGAGCGGCAGATTACATTTACGAACGCACCCAATGAATATAGCGTTCTATCACGCTAAAACATTGTTATGGGAGGTAAAAAAAAAAAAAAAAAGTCGGGCTTGATACAGGTTCGGGCCTGAGAATTCTGAAAACGTGTCGGACCGGGCCGGGCTGGCGCTCCACCCCCTCGGGCCAGGGCCGGGCTCGGGCCCAGATAATAGGCCCGTGCAGGGCACTAACACACACACATACCCTTGTCTTTCTTAAGCTAAAGCAACGGTCTATGGACCCTTTCAAGAGTTCCATTATCAGCATCATAGTTGGCCCCACAAGACTTCCGTTTTAACATTCCATATGTTATCTTAATGCAGAGGAAGTAGATTGGGGCCCAAATAGAACGTTCAAGCATTGTTTTTGTTTACCTTGTTGAAAGGGTCTATAGGATAACAGGACTCCGCTCTCGCCTTCTCTCACTCTGCTTGTCTGTCTGGTTTTGATCAGTCTCATCCATTAAGAAGAGTATCATTTACTTATCATGTGTGGCTATACCATCTGATTGCTAGTATTTACATAACACAAAACTGGCCAATGTACCATGACCAGAAACTCTTGGCGACCTAGTTTTTTTTTTTTTTTTGTCTAGTAATGTTTCCCAAGTTCTGTCTTCATTCTGATATCATCTCCTGGCCCTTAAGAATAAACATTAGGGTCAAACTACTATTTTCACATCCCTCTTTCCTCCCCTGTTCCCCTTTTTCCCGTCCAGGCAAGCCCAAGCTGGGCCGCGAGCTGGGCCGAGGCCAGTACGGAGTGGTCTACCTCTGCGACAGCTGGGGGGGGAAGTACCCCTGCGCCTTGAAGTCAGTGGTCCCTCCTGACGACAAGCACTGGAACGACCTGGCCCTGGAGTTCCACTACACCAGGTGAGTGCAGAGGAGGCCCCCCCATCACAGCGCCTGAGGATGGGAGTGTGTGATCGCAGCTCGTCTCGCTTCCTGAATGTAACGGGTCTCTCAGCCAAACAATACCGTCTTTACGTCAGCATAACCACATGTGACATGTCATTTCACTGTTACTCGAGACCGAGCAGAGTTCTGTCCCATAGGCTTACCTTTTAGCCATTTCCCAGATTTTCTGCTGCTTCCAGAGTGACCTGAAGTGCTGTAGTCCGTTTTGGGTTTTTTCTGTTTACAGCCTGTCAGAATGTCATAATTTGGTTCCCACTTGTGTATTTGGGTTAATATATGTGATGATAACTACTGCTGATTAATGTTTTTTCTCCATGACGATTTAGCATGTCAGAGTTTTATTCTCTTTATCTCTTGAAAGTTCATCTTTTCATCACAGAGCCCTTTGTGCAGCTCATTTCACAGTGGAAAACAATTATTGTGGCAGTCACCCTGGGAGCTAGTCGCCACCCGCTGCACACATTTGCAGGCTAGCTGGCTCACTGAGGTTTTATTCAATACTGCCTGTGTGCTTATGGTCTACTGGCATGATATCCATCAAATTCAATGTCCTGCCATGTATCTTTTGTGGACTATGCATACATGCCTAAATGAATTTGTAGCAACTGGTAAATAAGCACAAGAAACCCTTCTTTGGCACAAATAGTACACTGATATTTGGAAATATCAGTCCATGCCGTACAAGGCCAATGTGCTAACGGTAGCAGCACCCCGAGCCATGTTTGTCTGTCTGTGCAGCCTCAAACTCATACACAGGGCCCTTTCAGGGCACTGAGGGCAACCCAGCCCAGGGTGAGAGGATGGTCATGTCACAGTTAGTAGTTCAGTCGCCACCGGCATCCCATGAACTTGAAACAATGGAAGCGTTCATCTTACAATACCATTAAGGAGCTGCTGAGGCACAAGGTTGCGTTAAGAACTATAGAATGACTAAACATTCTTCCAGGTCTCACCCCAGAACACCAGGAGCTGAGCTGCCCCTTAAGTAGGTCAGTAGCTCAATACCACGCTCCTGCTGTCGTTTGCTCTGCCACAATAGTCTCTCTCAAGGTTATAGGCAGCCATCCACACCATCCACATTCTATTCAGTCCATGTTGACTCAGTGGCCTTATGGTCTTGTCACAGAATGGAGAACGATGACTACTGAAAAACATACCTTTGTGCAAATGTGGAATGTTCTAGTTGAAACGTTACGCCTCGTATTCAAGTGGAGCACTGATAGGATCCTCTCACGATACCTTGCACCTGTAGCTGATGGTTTCGTTTCAGTGTGACAAAGAAAAATGGTATGCTGATGTAGGGCAGGAGTTGAGGGGAAATTTGGATAAAGAGTTGATGGAGAGTTGGGAGCGTGTGAAGTGGAACAGGCACTCTCATGAGTCCTGCTAGAGTAATAGCAGGACCGTGTTGTCCACCCACTGTTCTCATGTCATGTGTATTAGGCGCTCCCTTGTGGTGAGTTGTGTATCCTCATCCGGTGTGTATATGTGATGCACTTGGTCACATGGTGCACTCAAATTCTTGATTTTTGCTCCATTTAACCCTCTCTGGTGAAATTTCACCAACTTAAGATTCTGGTACCATCCTAGCAACATTCTGAACATGGTCCCCTTGCAATATACTGTATACCATCCTCCCAATCTTTGTAAAATTGCACCATGTGAAGGGTTTTTCTTAGATCGCATCACATATAGTGACAGTCTGGACATAGAGCATGATGCACCCCAACATGACTGTAGCTTCGTATTCACCTCACCTTTCACTTTTATTCTCTCCTCTTCTTTGTGCTTACCCTCTCCTCCCTCGCTCTCTTCCTTTCCTCTCCTTTCCTTTCTCTTCCCCACTCCATCATTCTTTCCTTCGCCTCTCTCACTCTCAGGTCTTTGCCGCAGCATGAGAGGCTGGTAGATCTGCACGGGTCTGTCATTGACCACACGTATGCCGGCGGCTCCAGTATAGCAGTGCTGCTCATCATGGAGAGACTCCACAGAGACCTTTACACAGGCCTTAAGGTGCCCAGTACAGACTGACCGTAACTTAAATACAATGTGATATTAGAGTTGATTAGTGACCATAGAAAATCAACATGCAAATACAAATTCATGCAAATTCCAGGTTGTTAAAATACTGGTATACAATGTGTTGTATAATATCTGTATTTGCACAAAGCTCTATACACTAGCACAAAACCATACTGAGATTGGTGTGTGTGCGTGTGTGTGTGCTCGCTCCAGGCCGGTCTATCACTACGAGAGAGGTTACAAATTGCCCAGGACGTTGTAGAGGGAATCCGCTTCCTGCACGGTCAAGGGCTGGTGCATCGAGACATTAAGCTAAAGAATGTCCTGGTAAGCTCATCATCCTTGAATTACTCTATAGTCCATGAAGGGAGAGGAGCAATACATTATTAGTGATTTCTTAATGAATTATCTAAACCTAGACTGTAGGGAACAAATACTGGATTTCTGGCAAGGAACAAGCAAGGAACACATGCTCATATGTGTTTCTTCTGTCCATGTTCTGTTCAATAATATTGGTGTTGCTGGCTACATAAAGTAAATGAGTACAGCAGGGCTGTACACAATTCGAATTGCAATTCTGCTTCCTGTTTGCTACCTCAATTGAAATGCAAGTGAAATTCAAGAATTGAATTGGAATTTAAAAGCCAGTTTCAATTCAATTCTGGAATTTTGCACAAGCCTGGACTACAGATCAAAACGGGCAGTGCTAATGAGCACCAGACATTTGGAACTAAATAATGTCTGTGTTGTCAAGCTTTTATAGCCTCCATAACCTGTTAGTAAGCTTCCGTAACCTGTGAACTCTCCTGACCCCTCATAACCTGGGTTAGCACACTATGGTCTGCTCACTCTTAGAGGGGAAAAATATTGTCTCTCAAAGAAACTAGTTTGAGTCGCGGTCAATCATACAGTGGTTATTGTAGTTGTTGGAGGTTCTCATGCCATGTTCTCCTATCTCCAGCTGGACAAACAGAACCGGGCTAAAATAACGGACCTGGGCTTCTGCAAGCCAGAGGCCATGATGTCCGGCAGCATCGTGGGAACACCCATCCACATGGCGCCAGAACTCTTTACAGGTCAGATATCAGTTATACACAAACCAGATAATACTGAACAAGGTTCATGCTTTGTTGAGATAATGTAGATGAATTACTCGGATAGGCCCTTGGATTAGGCATGCTGTGTGTAATATTATATATACATACACACACACAGAATGTATGCAATGTCATGCATGCATACATGTAAATTATTTTATGTACTGCAGTGTTCTAGTGTCCTGGAGCTTTCATTTACAGACGTCAGAGCACACACATGGCTCCTGTAATGCCCCCTTCAGCCAAACCACCATCTCTGGTTATCCTCTCGTGAGCCATTGCTTGTTACTCCATTCAGTGTATCTGGAGTGTCGAAGCTCACCTCTTCAGAACAGAGAAAAATAATAAGGGTTAAACATGACCTTTCATCGGAAAGTGACAACCTGCTTTTATGATCACACACAGCAACTCTGATTGGTGTTGCACACGTTTCACGTTTTCACTGTTGTTCAATTTCATTTCTGCTACGATTTGATATGTTGACGTTATAATTCAAAGATTCAAAAGATGTATCTGCTCTATGAATAGCCTGGTTTAAGCAGTTATATTAGGTAAAGCAAAAACATGTAGTTTATATTTTTGATTCTCCATTCAGTGTTTGCAGTTACGTGGCTCACTACAAAGCTTTGTGCACCCACTGTAGTTAATATTTAACATTAAATCTATGTGTAAGTAGAGATTTTTGTCTGATTGCTGAGTAAATATATGTGTGTGTGTGTGTGTGTGTGTGTGTGTGTGTGTGCTGTAGGAAAGTATGATAACTCTGTGGACGTGTACGCCTTTGGGATACTGTTCTGGTATCTGTGCTCTGGCTCTGTGAAGCTGCCCGAGGCTTTCGAGAAGTGTTCCAGCAAGGACCAGCTGTGGAACAACGTCAAGAGAGGTGACCCCTCCCCATCTCCAATGTGTGTGTGTATGTGTGTACTTGCATCTCAGTGTGGACGTGTATATCTGCACATACAGTCTGTACTGTTAAGGCGCATGTCTTGGCTGTGCTGAGTACTGTAGTGTTCTTATCTCTCTGTCTACTGATAGACACCGTCTCTCCAGCTCATGTCCTGAACCTGTCTGTCTGTCTACTTATGTGTCTTTCTGAAAGTGTGTCTGTGTGTCTCTTTGATGGTAGTGAATGATTCACTCTCCTCTTGGGAATATGTGTGTGTCATCTCACTGATGTTGCCACCCCTTCCTCCTGTCTGTCTGATTTGGCATGACTCACTGTCAGTCACAGAGTGGAGATGTGTCTGTGTCTTCCTCACACAGCTGCCTTTTCCCTGTATGGGTGTGTGACACGTGTGTCTATCTCTGATTCTGACTGTCTGTCTGTTGTCTGTCTGTCTGTGAGGTTGAGTGCAGATATCTATGTATGTATGTACATATACTTTTTTGATCCCGTGAGGGAAATTTGGTCTCTGCATTTAACCCAATCGGTGAATTAGTGAAACACAAACAGCACACAGTGAACACACAGTGAGGTGAAGCACACACTAATCCCGGCGCAGTGAGCTGCCTGCTACAACGGCGGCGCTCGGGGAGCAGTGAGGGGTTAGGTGCCTTGCTCAAGGGCACTTCAGCCGCGACCCACTGGTCGGGGCTCGAACTGGCAACCCTCCGGTTACAAGTCCAGAGTGCTAACCAGTGGGCCACGGACACGGTCTGTCTCACTGACAGTGACTCACTGTCTGTCTGTGTATATAGAAGTCTGCCTCATTCACACTGTTACCTCTTTGTGTGTGTGTGTGTGTGTGTGTGTGTAGATGTCTCACTCTCTTTTGCTTGCTGTGTGTGTGTCTCAGTCTCAACTATGACTCACTCACTGTCTCCCCCTGGTATCTCTGAAGGCTCTCGTCCCGAGCGCCTGGCCACCTTTGACGAGGAGTGCTGGCAGCTGATGGAGGCGTGCTGGAACGGCGACGCCTTACAGCGCCCCCTGTTGGGCATCGTGCAGCCCAGCCTGCACAGCATCATGGTGCGCATGTGCAACCTCAGCCCCGAGCGCAAGAGCAGCAGCCTGGACGACTCTAACTGACTACGCCAGCAACAAAACACTTGACACGGAGAGAGAGGATGTATTGGTGGAGTGTATACGGTTCCACAGAGGCACACTCTGAAAACAAAAACCAACATACACACTCACTCCCTCATGAGCACGCACACGAACACACACACTCCAAAAAAAAGATATCCGTTTGAGTCCCTACCAAATGGATAAACTGTAGTGACCAAGACAACAGGTATGTTTTGTATAACTCATAGGTGTTTTCCCCCCATTCCCTTGACAAGGGTCTAATGTACACTATTTATGATATCTACCTTATTGGAAACAAAATACATGTAAAGTGTGCACATATGTGTCTTGACCTTGTTTGTGGCGTTTGTGTATTTATGTATGTTCTAGCACACACTATGCTTCTTTCTTAGCAAGCATGCTAATTGCTGCTTTGTCATAGGATTGCTACTAGACATGAACATTTTAAAAGTAGTCCATATCCAGTATTATGCTAAAAAAAAGAAAGAAGTGATTTTAGTCTGTATTTAAAGCTGGTAATTGGAATATTACTGCTATCCTGAGATGACAACTGTTTTTTAATAAAATGATTTTCTGAAATTACTGATTGTGAAGTGTTCCCTGCTTACAAAATGGTAATGTTGACTGCCAAAATATCTCATATTCATCATGTGAAAATAGAGTCTGTGTTGTTATAATTGAAGAGTTTGGTTCCAAAACACTATCTCCTTTTTTGAAAACATTTTTAAAAGCATTATTGTTTTATTATTATAAATGCAAATAAAACAAGTAATTGTTGTGGAGATTCTGGAAGAACAGTCCGTAAAGTATGTGTTGATGCCTTGTCCAAATCATTTGTAAAAGTTATGAACTTCACTTGGTTTGTGTCAAGTGAATTTAGTAGTTCTACAGGTCATATTAAGCTGTTCTCGGTTAAATATTGAGATCTGATGTTTGGATCTGGCTTTTTGATGACAATGGCACTGCAGAGAAATTATCTGTCATGTTGCCCTGCAGGTGGTGGCAGCCCCAGAGCCTGTCAATGGATTCTTTGAGTGATTTTTCCCAGGCTAGTGTTTGGCGTTTCTCCTCCAGTCTCATACCTATTTATTGGAGGAACACAGAAAACAACATACATTTTTGGTTAAACAACACAATTAGTAACCAACCTTGTCATGTACTCATCATTGTCTGGCACATATGAACCTGTTTAGATACTGAATACTGTGTGTGCATGCGTCTTGTATAGTATAGTATAGTATGTATGTCTGAATTAGCTACAGTCGGTTACCAGTATTTTGATTGTAAACGGTCCCATTTTGGATGCCAAGTTCATCAGCAAATGGAGGCTGGCTCACTTAAGAGGCCCGTAGGCCTCCACAGCCACAACAAAGCCCACAAATGCCTAATCAGAAAATGAGAGCAAGACAGCAAAACAAGTGGAAGGGCTCCTGTTTTCCTGCTTTATAGCTCCACTTAGTGGCCTCCTCAGCTCAGCACCTCTACCGTTTTGTTCAGCTGAAAACATTTGAGTGGGCTATACAGTCCAGTCAGGTATGTTGTGTAAGGACACGAGTGAGAAGGGGTTGGTAAGGGATATACCCACAGCCTGTGGACTGCTATTGAGAGCAGGAAAGAAGAGGAGAGGAGAGGAGAGGCACCCCCCCCCCTTCTACACACACACACACACACACACACACAAAAAAACAACACGAAACATTAAAAACACAGTCTGATTTACTCCAAGTTTGGTGTGGTCCATTACAAAGCGGTTTCACATAGAAAAATACAACCCATATGTTTTTCTACCCTGTTTCACTAAAGCTTTGACATCAATAGCTGGGAAAATATCAAGAGACAGAACGCATCTGTCCTGTCACATGAAGATATAAGCCACAGAATGTGGAAAATTCCAGAAAGAGTAGAGTGAATTCAGCCAAAAATATAGAGGGCAGTTTAGACCACTAAGAGACATTGCTTCCACATATTATAGCCCCCTTATAATATCAGCATTGGTGAACATGATAAAGGATTGATTCAGTAGTACCTTGACTGCACTATAGACAGAAATTACATCAAACATCTGTAGCTATGTTCAAAATAACCAGCCTTGTCACCTTTTCTCAGTAAACAGAGTGAAGCAACATCATTTACAAAGACTGACAGGCGTTAATAGCCATTTTCACTTCTGTGTGAGCTTTTCCTTGGGTTTGATCATTGAGCACGGCAAAAGAGTGAACAAAGACCAATGCATTTGTGCATTCGTAGGCTGAATACATGCCTGTAAATCATAGACTTCAGAGCTTAGTAAAAGTCAAATTATATGGAACACAACATTTGAAAGCTAGTCATTTATATCTATAAATTATCTACACTCTCGTAATGACGAACCTGGAAAAAGAACATAAAAACAAAAATAACTTAATATGAAAGACGTTTTTCTTCAAAATTCACAAAACAGATTAATTGATTGAAATCCCATCCCATCATACGAGTCATGTGACATGTAGGCTTTAAGTAATATGGTAAGAATCAGGGAATCAGTGGTTTATTTCTATCAACACGAATACATTTGTAATGAGTACTCCTTGAAGTGGGGGAGGGGAGTATTAGTGTAAATAGTTTATGCTCTCCTTACAAGTCTGTACAGTAACATCTCTACAAACATCACACATTTGCCAGTATTTTACAAAACAGTATTGTGGCCTTCATATCATATCTAATCTATAAAATACAAAGTTATCACAGAAACAAAACGGCGAAAGGCAAATCTCTCAGACAAAACATTGCTTTCAAAACAAAACCAAAAGATAAGGAGCGTTTTCAAATGGTCATATAAAATTCTCTCCCAGCATTTTTGTCTTTTTTTTACAAAAGTTTTCTTTTATGTATCAAAAGTCCTTTGTAGCACGTCACACATGTTTGTTTTTTCCCTCTGATCAGATTTCTTGAAAAGTCTCCCACTGGTGTTATAAAACAAAAGGCCTAGTGGTGGACAAGGCAGGCCGGCAGGTTCACAGTCTTAAGAGAGAATTCCAGAACTGGAGGGGTCATCATGACGATCGGCCTTGTGAAGAACCACAGTGATTCAGCAGTTTATAGCATTTCCATGATGTTGTGCGGTGGCAACACCTCTCTATTTGTCTGTAGCAGCTGGATGTCTGTCTTTAGTCCTCACGCTACACATTCTGCAAGATGTGTCTTTATACATCAGCACAGGCCTTCAGTGTCTGACCTTCCTGGTATCAGCAGTAGTCCTATCCAGAAGCAGTCATGCTCTCTGGGTTACTCCTAGCACAGTCTGTTTAATAAGCAGACGTCTGAGGTCATCTGCACTCTTGATTAGCATCTTCCTTCACAAAGCATTTTCTTAAAAACGTAAACATAAAAATTAAACTGTACAACTGGCCCTTCCAGGAGTAGTGAGTGGTTGTGATTGGACGGGGGAACTTCCCCGAAAGCAGTGTTCAATCGGAACCAAGTAACCCAGCCAAAGAGGAACTTAATCACATTTCCTCTGTTTGACATAAAAAAACAACAATAATAATTATAAAGACAACAACTGGAGGTGAATTCCTGTTTTCATGGGTGAGCATGGCATCGAACTGAGCATCATAACTGATCAAAAAAAGTGCATTGCTTCAAGTATGTAAACAAAAAAAAACAAAAAAAAGATATGCTAAAACCATAATGAGGAAACCAAAGATGGCCTCAGTGTGATCAGTGCAGCCCTGTCGTGGTCTGGGGCAGACAGACGCGCATGAGGTTTGGCACAAAAAAAAGGAACTCTACTGAGAGAGAGATGATGGTGCAGTTTTCGGATGTAAAACATTATAAATGAAATACAGCTTAAGACACAGAGAAACAGAAGGACTCCTCAGACCCGCCCTCCTGTCACTCTTCTCCTCTTCCGGCCAATAAGAATACACTGGTGTGTGGTCGTGAAGGTCAGGAGGCAGGAAACAGAATGTGGGAGTGTGGCTCTAGGACCTGCAAAGACACACCCCTCCGTCAGGCTGGTCACATGGATGTACTGCGGTGGCTGTTGGTTGGACAGAGGGGAGTGGTGGGGTGGAACAGGGATGGAGGAAGACAAAGTGGAGAGCAGGAGGATGGAGGGGGTGTGGTGGGTTAGGGTAGGGTGGGGTGGAGGGGGGGGGGGTTGAGGAAGATGAAACACAAAATGGGAGGAAAAACAAAACAAAAATGTGGAGTTATGGACCGAGATGACAACACCAGAAATGAGACATAACAATTTGGGGGCCCAACACAACAGATGAGACAAAACAATGGGAGATGCTTTGGTTGATTTGATAATCTGGATGTGAGAGAGATGTTCTGGCAGCAGTCATGAAAATGAAAAGTGCCCCAATGATTAGCTTAGAGGAAGAGTGCGATCCTGATTTACAAATCACAAGGATCACAAACTTCAGTGGAGAAAATTAAAAAATAAGAATCTATGATTATTGGAAAGAGAAGAGAGAGAAAAAGAACACTGTTAGTATGGGCTATGTTTGGGAGCTCACACTTGACTCGTGGTGAGCTTTTATTGGAAAGATCTGAATTTGAATATGGAATGAATATCCAAATCCACCACCAAAAATTTCAATGTATGATGTATATCACTAATCAGCAATTTTGCTCTTTGCCCATTTGTAACTTGAAAGGGACTTGTGGTAAAGGTGTTCTAAATGGTGGGTTCTAGCTCCTATTAGAAATTCTCTGGTTCTAGTTAAGAGGCTAATGCTAAAAGGTTAGCGCTATGTCAAAGGCAGACAAGAGACACAGTTAACACATGTGGTGGTGACATGAGGAGAGAACAGTTGGAGAACAAGACATGTACACACCAAACAGCCACGGTCCAAACATTTAAATATCACAATAACAGAAAAGCGTCCCTACTTAGCTAAGTAAAAGGAGACTTTGTGCGACTGTGCACTGACAAAGCCCTGTGCAGAAGTGAAAGAAAGAGAGGAAGAGGAAGAAGAGTAAGGACAACAACTCCATTCAAATATGTATAATTCATTCTTTAGACCAAGACTGCCAGTTTGTCCTTTGCATGAACTTCCAGGAGTCTTCATTCACAGTGTTTGTTATTATCGTTTGAGTAATGGCTATCTCTGCATATTAGCATTATGATGACATGTACACATCTAGCTGCTGCTGATGTCAGTTTTTACATTTCACACAACCTTATTTTAAC
This sequence comes from Alosa sapidissima, assembly GCF_018492685.1. Classification (NCBI taxonomy): domain Eukaryota; kingdom Metazoa; phylum Chordata; class Actinopteri; order Clupeiformes; family Clupeidae; genus Alosa; species Alosa sapidissima. The sequence goes on along the minus strand of NC_055960.1, from coordinate 26,477,784 downwards.
AGCCAATATCAGGGTTTTGAGTGTAAAAGCAAACATATATTTGCATTTTACTCTGAAATATATGTAATACTTTGTGCTCAACAACATGTACTAACAGATGTAATGTACATAAGTCAAAGAGGTCTTTTGCTTTCTCAGCCTGGACTCGGGGGCCTGGCATCTTGTGCACTATACTCACTCTGATCCTGACGAGTCGTCGTCCATGGTCCCCTTGGCCTTGATGCTCAGCGCCACACCGTTCAGCTGCTCCGGCACGCTGGCCTTCGCCCCACTACCTTTCCCCTCACTGGAGGAGGAGCCTCGCGAGGAGGTGGGGCCAGCCAGCTCGTTGTGGATGCGGTTGATGCCGTTCCTTTCAGCAATTGGAGACAGCTGCTTCTTCTTCAGGATGCCTGAGACGTGTGTTCAACAAACAGAAGTTGTAAGGGCCTGTATTAGTATATACTGCTACATATTAGTATATACTGCTATATATATGCTGAGACCTTGAATTTCCCCTGGGGATCAATAAAGTATCTATCTATCTATCTATCTATCTATCTATCACAGGTTCCATCCGTTCTATCCATCCGCTCTGACAGCTGGTCATTCCAAAACCTTCAGGTGGGTAGTAACACACATTTAACAAACGTTGCCCATCAGGATGCAGTAATGGACACCTCTTATTCAGGCTTACCTTTCTGTGGGTGGGCATTGGGGTTGGGGATGCTGGGCAGGAGCAGAAGCATGTTCTCCTTCCCATAAGTCTCTGCTCTGTCTCCGTATCGGTCGTCAGGATGGGTCAGCGTCTCCACCCTCAACTTCTCGGCCCCACTTTCATCGTCATCTGCATACTCCCCTAGCCACAACAATTACTCACGTTATCATCTCATCGAGAAATGCAGACAGAACTTGGAGGAGTAACGGCTCCTACACACAGTTGCGTTCCGTCAACGCATGCCAGTGGGTGTTCCCGACGGTAGCTATGCAAATGACTTGAAGTATAACCGTAATTTGATTGGTTGGACTTCTCAACGCGAGCTACGGGAGAAACGCGATGCAACGGACCCACAATTCAGTTCGGCAACGGATGACGTGAGCCCATTCATGTAAAGTGAATGGGATGCGTCTCCAGCAACGCAACGCACGCAGCTGTGTGTAGGAGCCGTTAATGGAGCAGAACTCAACTTATTTTCTTCTCTACACTGATTGTTATGGTGCAGGTGAGGGTATTTATAGGGTTTATCAACGGATGTTTTAACATCACACCGATACGCACTCATGAACTAGATGTACAGGACTCCGGGATAACAAGCTATAAGGAAATGTTGATGAGTGACATCAATTTCTTCAAATGTACAAAGTAAATACTATAATATATATCCCCAATAAGTGGAGTGTGTTGTATGTTAACGGAAGTGCTGGTGTACCATGTGGACGTTTGCCGGAGCCAGTGGCCAGACTTTCCCAGCATTCCTCCTCAGGGTACGGCCCATCCTCGTCCTCGCTGTCCGAGGAGTGGGTCGAGGCGTAGGAGCCGCTCTGGTCGTCCTCCAGCTCAGACAGGTCACTGTCAGAGTCCGAATCCTCATCTGAGGAATCACACACACACACAAAGAAACAAAGTAAGGTTAAAGCCATTACAACCTATTCACAAGGCTACACATTATCGATTCAGTTTACCGGAAAGAGAGCTAGTCTAGGAATCCTACCATCTACATGTTCTTTGACGTCATGAAAGAGGGAGTTATGGTCGTTCAGCGCAATGTGGGCCTGGCTGTTATCCATCCCAACATCATCTCTGGAGGAAAAAAATAAAAACACTTTTTTTAAGTATAGAAACCTTGCACACAGTTACCTTTTCTGTGACTGTTTGTTTAGTGTGAAAGAGACAGAAGAAGCCCTTCTTTGAGTCAAAAAGGCCACATATAAAAAATTAAAATAAGACAATATCATAAAACATGGAAAAACTAGGCCTTGCTTTCCAAAAAGTTTTTCAAAAAAACTTGAATAAAAACAAAACGGAAAAAGAAAACACCATCTCTCGTGTGCAGCTTATTAACTGATGAAAATTGGAGGTCCAGCGCTACCTGAGGACAAAAGGCACGTAGCTCTGCTGACTCTTGCCGCTCTGTAGGGTGCCGTTGAGGGAGCCGCTGGAGTCTCCAAACGGCAGGTGGTACAGACGCCCGTCCATGTAGCTGGTGTTGCAGTTGTACGACTGGAGAGGAGGGAGGAGGAGGGAGAGATGAGGAGAGAGAACATCGAGATTTGGCTTAAAGTGTTAACAGCTAGAGAGAGGAGGAGATAGAAGGAGAGGGCAAAAGAAAGAAAGAAAGAAAGAAAGAAAGAAAGAAAGAAAGACAGAGAAAGGGATAGGGAGACAGAGAAAGATGGGGAGAAAGAGAGAATGCAAGACTGCAAGAGAGAAAGGTTAAGAGATGGCCCTCTATGTTTTTACAGAACTTTGACCAGGTTGACTTGGAGTAGGTGCAAGTGTATGGGTGCAGTGACTCACAGAGGGCTTTGACTTGATCATGTGATCGGGCCTCTTGCGGCTGCAGCAGTACTTCATGGCGTCCCTCGCCTCCTTATTGAACACGATGCGGAAGAAGAAGATGAAGGGTCCCTGAGGAAGAGGAGAAGACTGACGAATGAGCACTTCATCTGTGACTAATTAATTGCTCTAAATTTACTAGAGCCCACAGCAAAATATCCAATGCAATCAGTTTAATTCCATTACAGTGGACTATTATGGAAATGTGGAGGGCTCACATTCATCATTCAACATTCAATTTCCTTTCATCCGATTTTTATATCATATTTGAATCTTCAAATGTAAATGCTGAATTCTGCTGCACTGGACCTGAGCAGCAAGTCCTTACCTGCAGACAGTTGAATCCGGCGAACAGGTAGTGGAAGATGATCATATCACTGTTGACCGACAGGATGCCCAGCAGACAGGTCACTGTGACTAGGAAGAGGACGCCACACGCAGTCCTCAAGCCCGTACTGAACACACACACACACACACACACACACACACACACCCGAGAGTGAATGTTAAGTAAACAGCCATGAAGAGAGGCAGTCTGTTATCATGGGTATACTGGATTTTTATTGAGGCACTCACACAGGCGGTTCCTTCTTCTCAAAGCTGTGGTGACGCATGGAGCAGGAGGCTTTGGATGCCAGGATGTACAGGAAGATGTTCATCTGCAAACACATACACAGGTTTAATGGTGCATTCAAGTCCCATAAATCAGCATATGACTCAAATAGCGTCAATCTACTGACCATGCACTTGTGTGTGTGTGTGTGTGTGTGTGTGTGAGTGTGTGAATATGTGAGAGTGTGAGTGTGTGTGTGTGTGTGTGTGAGAGTGTGTGTGTGAGAGTGTGGCAGGGAAGGATGACAGGTACTGAGAGTGTTTCTGTGTGGTGTGCAGTATGCCACTCACAGACACCACCAGGGCGATGGGCCCTGCAAAGCTCCAGATGAGCGTGTCGTAGATGCTGAGCCAGCAGAAGTCTGGATTCCCGTAGCCTTCTGGGTCCAGGCCCACCGCCAGCCCTGCTCAGCACAGCACAGCACAGTCGCATCAGCATCCAGACAGCACACATCATACACTCTGGTTATCCAACAACAGATTTTTAATGAAACACACTCAAGGCACTGCGACAGACACAGTGTGGATGTATCTGGCAGTGCCTTTGGCATTATATGGTAAGATGCAGGAGGTAAGTGTTTGTGCATGTCATTGTGTGTAAAGTCTGATACAAGGCAAATGAGTCTGTGAAAGGGCACGGGGCTATGCGTGTGTACATGTCCTCGCACGTACCTGTGATGAATGCAGGCACGCCCCAGCCAATCATGTAGTAGAAGCGCATGGGGCCGTAGTTGATGTCACGCAGCTCAGTGAGCATGCGGTACACGTGCAGGCCCTCCAGGAAGAGCCAGGAGAACGCACACAGGTAGAAGAAGTGCAACAGGATGGCAATCACCGTGCACAAGAACTACAGCACAGAGGAAGGGGAGGGGAGAGAGAGCGAGAGAGAGAGAGAGAGAGAGAGAGAGAGAGAGAGAGAGAGAGAGAGAGAGAGAGAGGAGGAAGATGAGAGGGGAGGGGACAGGCCGGGGGAGAGAAAAGAGAGTCGTTTAATTTTTTATTCAAATGTTCATCATCTCCCTTCTTAAAAAGGGACAAACAACAAAAGTAACTGAGAAAGAGCTTTAATGCAATGAGAAAGAAAAGGAGACAGAACAACCATAAATACATAAATAAAACAGTTAAGAGGAGGCAAATAGAGGCCGATGACAAAGAGTCAGAGAAGAGACGAGACGAGACGAGACGAGACGAGAAGAGACGAGAAGAGAAGAGAAGATGAGAGAAGAGAAGAGACGAGACGAGAAGAGAAGAGAAGAGAAGATGAGAGAAGAGAAGAGAAGAGAAGAGAAGAGAAGATGAGATGGGAAGTTCCATGAGAGTTAGTGGCTGAGGCTGGGTTAGTGGAGAAAAGGGGAATAAAGTACTGAAAGTCAGCATGGAAGGGGGTTGGTCCTTACAGGGTTGTCGGCCTGGTTGATGCCCAGCATGAAGGTCAACTCGGCGATGAAGAGGGCGGCGGCGGCGTTGCTGAGGATGCTGGTGCGGTTGCTGTGCATGGCCCGCAGGCACGCCAGGAAGAGCATGGTCAGCAGCAGGAAGCCCAGCGTCACGCCCACCGTGCTCCACGTCACCAGCTGCACCGGCAGGATCTCCCCGTTCTGCAGACAAGAGGACCAGAGGCTGTTGTGAGAGGATGGGCCAAGCGTGTGTGTGTGTGTGTGTGTGTGTGTGCGCGCACAGCTGGGATGCAAATGTGCACATGTGTGTCTCTAGACTACACTCTCTCAGTGTACAAGCTCAATGAGTCAACGACAGTGTTTGGAATAATATCTCTAGTTTGTGAGAATCTATGTGTGGACCTAAAACTGAACAGCTTGCTCATATAGTGTAAGCGATTATAGGCCTATGCTACAACGGGTCAGCAAGTGGAGTACTCCGTTCGCGGAGCGTAAACATCGTTTTTAGAAGACTAGTCTACTTTTTTCGAGCGTACGCCATCACTTCTGGGCCAGTTCCATTGATTAGGCTACAGTGGATGCTAATTGTTGCAGCAGATGCTCTGCGAATGGAACGCTTCAGTTCCGTGCCCAGTGCAGCCACCCTGAAAGAGAGTAACATGGGGTAGGCTGGCTACACACTGCATAAAACACTCTGTCCATGAGTGGAGTTTTTTGGTTAGTACATGTAGTATCTTCTGTGTACTGATGCCCGTGTTCGGTCATACGTGGCCCATACGTAGGCTGGTGAGGGTGTCATGTATGTGTGAGCTGACCTCTCGTCTGGAGATGTCCATGAGCACAGCGAAGCTGGTCATGTGGTAGCACTGGCAGCTGATGTGGGTGCTGTTCCGGAACACCACATCACAGCCTTTAGCTGACCAGGCACCACTGCCCCCGGGTGACCCAGTTCTGTAAACACACACATGCATGCAAACACACACACACACACACACACACACACAGAAAAACATTGAGTTAGCACACAAGTCAAGAATTGTAAATGCACATCGACTTCTGATTTCACTGTTCCATATGGTGGTGGTGGTGGTGTGTGTGAGAGAGACAGATAGAACGAGAGAAAGTGAGTGTGTGTTTGTTATGGAGAGAGAGAGTGTGTAATGCTTACACTATAGAATGGTTCCAGAAGACGCAGATGGGCTTGGAGCGCTCCTCGGTGGTGACGAGGCGGAACTGCACGGTGATGGGCTTGTTCAGGGCGTGCTGCAACAGCTCCTCATTGTCATGCACCGTGATGCTCACCACCGGGGTGTTGATAACGGGCCGCTTGGGAACTCTGTGGATGAACACACACACACACACACACACACACACACACACACACACACACACACACACAGAAAAAAATCAGGCAGAAGAAAATTGTGTAGGACGGACCGCGATTGGCCTTTATCTGAAGACTGGTGTTACATTAATCACACTCTTTCTTCTTCCTTCTTGTTCTCACTCTCTCGCTCTCTCTCTCTCTCTCCGTTCCTTTCACTCTCCCTCTCTCGTTCTCTCCTCACCTCAGACTCCTCTTGTCAGGGTCATATCTTTCGGGCAGCAGTCCTGCCAGGCTGTGAAAGATGATGACACTGGCGATGGCGTCCTCCTCTTGCTCATCCGGGTGCCGCCGCCTACGATTGGATGCCGATGTCCGGTTGATGCCGATGGCCTCTGGGAGGGGGTCCGCCGGCCGTTGACCTTTGCCTTCTGTAGCGGGCTCGAAGACCGAGTCAGGGAGTGTGACCGCTGTCTCGAGGTCAAAAGGTCGGGGGCCGCGTAGGGACTGATAACGTGGGAGCTTGGCACCAGCAAAGTTCATCTTGTCCAGCCGGTCAATGGATATGACTAATGGGGAAATGACATTAAATCAGGTTAGTATTTATAACAGTAACCAGACACAGAATGAGGACCAACATCATACTGTGTGCCCCAATCCCGAATATTCTGACTAAAAGCCCTTCAGCCTTTTATCATAATGCTTAGTCATGGCAAAACATTTTTTGTGGCATCTTTGGATTTTTGCTGTCACACTTCAGCAGATACTACTGGGATCTGGATGTAGTCAGGATGCCTCATCCTGTTACAATTAAACTACTCTTTGAGAGACGTCTATGCTAAGTTGAACTGAAGATGGACTGATGTCCTAGCATTCAGATGTTCCCAATCAAGGTGACGTTTTACTGATATGGTCTAGCAGGCCCCTGCACATTGGCACAAACATAAGCGCACTCTGCTTTCACTTTCAATGTCTGATTACATTAGATTCCATTGTTTTAAATACAACCCCACACACCACCACGTGGACTGTGTTTCAGTTCTATTTCTGTCGGCACTGCTCAGTAAAATCCATTGTTTATCAAATGCTTGTCAGCTAAAAATTCGGCATTGGTGTGTGTGGGCAGAAGTGACAGAAAGTGTCAAGGCACTGATGTCGGTGCCTATATGCGGTGTGTTCTACATCTTGGTCTGAGGCTAGCGTGAGGTTGTGGTGTGTGGTCACGGGGCGGTGCTGACCGATGTTGGGCAGGACGATGGTGAAGGGGCTGAGGTAGGTCTTCCTCATGTTCTGGGCCAGAGTGTTGGTGTACTCCTCATACTGGCGCAGCAACGCCGCCGTGCCACCCTCCGTCTGCTGGATCAGCTCCCAGTGCGGACGCGTCTCCCCCGCCAGGATGGCACTGCCCACCTGCAGCAGGTTCTGGAGGGGTGGGATGGCACACACACAGAGAGAGAGAGAGAGAGAGAGAGAGAGAGAGAGAGAGAGAGAGAGAGAGAGAGAGAGAGAGAGAGAGAGAGAGGAAGCAAGAAAGAAAGAAAGAAAGAAAGAAAGAAAGAAAGAAAGAAAGAAAGGGAGAAAGAGAGAGAGGAAGGAAAAAGTAAGAGATAAAAGAAAAATGAACATATGAGAGTAAAACCGCAGCTAGATATCTACTACATTTCACAATATATGATTATTTCGATATCATTCTTATCAAGAAATATATTCCAAGACACTGTAGTGTCAGTCTGTGGTGCCTTTCTTTGCTTCTCCCCTCCTAGTCGTGCTGTTCTGCACACTGCATTACTGTGGTAGCTGTATTGTTGAGTGGTACCTCGTTGAAGTGCACGTCCTGCGTGGCGGCCAGGCTGAAGCCCTGCTGGCTACTCTCGTGCAGCAGCAGGCTCTGGGTCAGCCGGTACGCCACCTTCACGTCGCTGCCGTAGTAACTGCGGGTGTGGCGCGTGGCGTTGGCCAGCTGTGTGGCCATGCGCTGCACCTCCGACGACTCCAGCAGGGACGAGTTACGGGTTAGACGATCCGCCTGAGAGCAGCGAGAGAGGGGGAGGGTTAGCGGTTAGCATTAGCCTGTGCCGGCAATGACATTCTACTGTCAGACATTGTGTATGTTTCAACCAATGTTGAACAAGCAAGATAGCGGTCATCCCCTGGGTATGCGTGATCAGGTCTATAGACTACTGTGTGTGTGTGTGTGGGTGTGTGTGCGTGTGTGTGTGTGTGTGTGTGCGCGTGTGTGTGTGAGAGAGAGAGTGTCTGTGAGGGGGTATATTGTACAGGAATATTTCAGTTAAAGATACTCACCAGTGTCTTGAGTTTGGTGAAGGTGACCGAGGTGCAGTTGAAGAGGTTGGGAGGCAGCCAGCCTTTGTGCTCATCACAGTGACGAATGGCTGTGCCTGAGAGAGGGGGAGATGAGACATGTTATCAACCAGAAGATCTCTGGCAGCACCACATGTACTACAGTCAGACAGATAGAGCTTCAACTGGATTAAACCAAGACAGAGACAGAGAGAGAAAGAAAGAGACTTTGAAAGACTTTGACAGAAAGATTAAAGGTTGTTTAATCCCCACAACAGAGGGAGAGGGAGAGAGAGAGAGTGCTGAGAGGGAGAGGGAGAGAGAGAGAGAGAGAGAGAGAGAGAGAGAGAGAGAGTGCTGAGAGGGAGAGACATGGCAGTTGTGAGCGATGAGGAGAGAGATGAGGGATGAAATGGGGACGTTGCGGAGAGTAGGTGAGGAGGACAGTCGTACCCACGGAGCCCTTGGGACAGGGCACTGCGGCAGGGAGGCCAAACTTGGTCCTGGGCCACCAGATCCCCGCCTCGATGGCCTGGGGACAGCTGTCATAGATCACTGGAAGAGGGAAGAGAGAAAGACAGAAAGAGAAAGAAAGAGGGAGTGGGGGGGTGAAGAGGGAGAGAGAGAGAGAGAGCAGGAGAGAGGGAGAGAGACATGGGGAGAGAGAGGGAGAGACCGAGAGCAAGAGAGAGGGAGAGAGACATGGGGAGAGAGAGAGGTCAATCAACTGATGAGAAAAATGCAGCATACCAAATGGAACAAATCTGATTCAGAGTGCAAAATCTCACACAAGAAAGGAAATGGCTCAATCAGTCTACAGGCTAATCAGAGACAAAGCAATCGATGGCCTTATCAGAGGAGCTTAAACGCTGGAGGCCACTGTGTGAGTGTCTGCCTTTATCATCCTCTAGTCACCCAGCCCAGCAGGTGGGTGGAGAGCTGAGTGCATTTTGAATGAATCCCTGCGGGTGTAATGTCATGGCCAGTGGGGGGGTCGGCGAGTCCTGACCTTCGCAGCCATTGGCAGAGACCTCGGCGAAGGGGTTGTCGCAGCGGTCGCACTGGCGCCCGATGACACCGGCTTTGCACTGGCACTGGCCGCTCTCCCGATCGCACGCACGCGAGAAGGAGCCCACCGGGTAGCAGTCGCACAGCAGACACATGTCACTGCCCAGTGGCCGGTAATGGTTATCCTGAGGAGAGGTGGAGGAGGAGGAAGAGACAGAGAGAGCGGGTAGCAGATAAAAGAGAAAGAGAGAGAGAGAGAGAGAGAGAGTGGGGACAGGAGGGAGGGAAATATATATGGAGGATGGATAGAATATGAAGATTAGGGGAAAGGAGAGAGAAGAAGGATGTAAAAATCAGTTGCAGTACACTTCACAATCTGTGAGTTTATATATATATATATGTGTGTGTGTGTGTGTGTGTGTGTGTGTGTGTGTGTGTGTGTGTGTGTGTGTGTGTGTGTGTCTTACCTTGCAGCGGCATTCCCCACTGGTCTTGTTGCAGTCAGCATCGAAGCCCTTGTCTGTTTGGCAGTCACATGGCCCACATGTCTTATGACCCCACCAACCTCTAGGGCATGGCAGGTCAGTCCTGACCACGCACGTGCAAGCGCACACACGCACACACACACACACACACACACACACACACACACACACACACACACAGAGACAGAGAATATTACTATCACAGACATTTCACTGACACATAATCCCTATGGCAAATGACCAAACGCTGGTAGAATACAGTCATATTATCCTCCATGACTAACATCCACTTCACGTCTGATGGGAGTGCAGCCTGGAGCAGCCATGACATCTGAGAAGCATCTCTACATCGTCTGGGAGTTGGCCGCTGAAAGAACCCTCTCCTCTCCTGTGCCTGACACCTTCACAAGGCCAGCAGGGCCGTAACGTGACTAATTACTATGTGATGTCAAGAGTTAGGAATTCTGCTGTTGAAGTCAGGCCACACGGAAGGCAAGCCACTGTCACCGCCACTCCTGATACCGATACTTCACTAGTGTGGGTTCCCATCGCAAGACATCTACACAGGAGCATATCAAAGCAATGACTGAATGACACAGCTCTCTGAGATGGCCTAACCCGAAGTGAGAAAAAATAGAAAACAAAGACAAACCCTTGCCTTTTCAGACAGCTTGTCCATTTGGTTTGAATTCACTGTGAATGTTTGTGAATGCACACAGACAGTCTATGGAGGTAGGTCTTGGTAAATAAACATGCACACTGGACCAAGGGGTTACCATTTAAAATTGGACAATTTGGAATGTTTTCACAAAAACTAAAAAAAAACATTCAGCACATGTGAACACTCCTCAGGTGATACTGGGCTGGATTGAGACTGGATGAGAGCCAGAATCTGCTTTGATGTCAGGACCAGATCTACAACTTTGAAGAGAGTGTTCAAATCCTAACTGATCGTAAACACCTAGCCCAGCAGGTACTAACTCAAGCTTACACAATGTGATAAGTAACTGTTTATTAGTGAACTCTATTTGTAAATACCCCCATTCAACCCAAGAGGCATCTGGGGTATGTGATCTGTTTCCATCAGAATGCTACTTACTTTTTTTCGCAGTACTGGCCAAAGTAGTTGCTGGGGCAGTCACACACATAGCCGTGGGAGGAGCTTGGCTTCCTGGTGCAAGCTGATTGGTGCTCGCAGGGGTTCAGCATGCATGCGTCAGTGCAGTTGGTGCCATAGTAACCTGCGAGGGGGACACAATTATGCCAGGGTGAGTGATTCAAACCAGTCCGCATTCTAGATCAAGATACGATATTCACCCCAACAAGCATGGAGGAACACAGCATCTATGCCTGCATCCATTATCTGTCAGCAGTGAAGGAATGAAGCTTGGTTTGTGCACAAGGAAGATGGCAATGAGGTTATTCACAATATGATGATACCGCTCTACCATGTTGCCCTCTTATGATATAGTTCTGCTCGCTGAGGTTTCTGTGACATTTGCATTAGAAAAATGATGATGAGGTCCTCTACATACACACACACACCACACACACACACACACACACACACACACACACACACACACAGACACACAGACACACACCTGTGTGGCAGGTGCAGGAGTAGGAGTCCCAATCGTCGCTGCAGTAGCTGTTGGCTGGGCAGGGGTTGGACAGGCAGGGGTCTGGCACATTGCAGCCCGACTCCACGTTGACCCGCCGGGCCTGAGACAGACTCAGCGACACCATGCTGCTGGGGCCGTCCCCTATACGCAGACCCTGAGGAGACCAGAGGAGAGCGTCAGTAGGAGAAACAGATGCGTTTCACACAGAACAACAGCTACATCTAACCCTTTCCCTAGCTGGGAAAAAGTGATGCAATCAATACATTACTGTTACAATACCACTACCATATAGATCACACACAATACAAAGATTACATCTCAAAATCTCATTGTGAAGCACACAGGCTTGTTAGGTACACAGTGAAAGAGTGTGGTAGCACTAGCTGGTATGTGTGTGTGTGTGTGTGTGTGTGTGTGTGTGTGTGTGTGTGTGTGTGTGTGTGTGTAAAGGGAGGTGAGGAAAAGTAGGCACCTGAATGCAGCCACGGAATCCCTGCAACACTTTGCCGTTGTTCCCAGTGAAGCCCCCCACACTCAGTGTCTTCAGTTTGGCCCCCTTCAGCTTGTTGTCCACCTCCATACTGGCCTAGAGGATGTCACAAAGCACCACATCTTACACACACACACATTACCTCCATACTGACCTATAGGAAAGCACAGACCCAAAAAACACGCAATATGTACAATAAGTACAGCCCTAGGCTTCTGTTTGTTTTACTATTTCTTACTGGTGCACAAAATGGCCCTAACACTCTCACACACACTACAGAAACAGACCTCAAGAAACAGCTCTACACAACACTATAGAATAAATGTACGGTCAGACTCTAGCCTGACTAATTCTGTAGTTAACTATGTACACAACACTATAGAATAAATGTACGGTCAGACTCTAGCCTGACTAATTCTGTAGTTAACTATGTACACAACACTATAGAATAAATGTACGGTCAGACTCTAGCCTGACTAATTCTGTAGTTAACTATATATACAACACTATAGAATAAATGTACGGTCAGACTCTAGCCTGACTAATTCTGTAGTTAACTATATACACAACACTATAGAATAAATGTACGGTCAGACTCTAGCCTGACTAATTCTGTAGTTAACTATATACGATTTCCCTTTCCCATTCCCTTCATTATGTCATCAGTGACACGATAACAGATGGGAAACGAGTAGGGCACACGCTCACACACACACACACACACACACACACACACACACACACACACACACACACACACACACTTCTCACAATCATACATACACACATGCTCACACATACATACACATCTCATTGCGTGCACACACAAAGTAACACAAAACATGCGCGCACACACACACACACACACACACACACACACACACACACACACACACACACACACTGTTTGATCTCGTTGTCGTGTGGTGTGGCATGCCCCTCCATATGCCCACCCCTGTGCCGTATTTACATCCACCAGCGGGTAGCCGCAGATGGCACTGGGCTCCACGGAGATGAGTGGCATCTCCACACGGGCATCTCATCGCTGCTCACCCATACCACTCTGGGCCTGGTCCAGCTGCTCTTATTATAGAATGTTATTATTTCAACCAAACGCTGATGAAGGAAGGTGACTGCTTGAAAACCCCAGTGAAATTCTCTTGACGGTTGTTCTGTTGGTGATGTGTTTTTTTTGCCCACAAAGATTGCTTTGTTGGTGATTTTGTTTTTGATGGTGAATATATATTATATACTTGGTTGTTGATTGGTTGTTGAATGCCCTACCAACAGCACTAGGATTTAACATCTCTGCTATGTATATCTTAAACAGAAAGACTATGAGGGTTAGAGGAACTATCTGGATCCTATGGCTTCTAATCAATAATCAATAATAGTTAGCATAGTGTCATAGAATAGTGTCATATTGAAGCCACTCAGCCCTGCCTTGGTAAGCTACACAATAGGTTTATTACATATTGTGGAGGAGTGTGTGTTTGGCTCAACAGTGTATGTTATATCCTATTTGTGTGTCTCTGCAGGTAGGTACACACATATGTAGGTGTGTATGAGTATGTGAACATGGATAAGTCTGTGTGCATGGATAAACGGTGTCCATACATCAATATAGGCATATCTGTGTGTGTGTGTGTGTGTGTGTGTGTGTGTGTGTGTGTGTGTGTGTGTGTGTGTGTGTGTCTTACTGTGTAGAGGCCGTGGTCAAAGGTCAGAACGAGCCTGTGGCGTCCAGTTCCTCCTCCAGCAGCCCCCTGCAGCTCCACCTGGGCGTGGTGCCAGTCCCCGTCATTCACCGTGACATCATCAAGACGAGACAGCCCGGAGTCCTCGCCACGCTGCACCAGCAGCTGCAGTCTGCCCTCCCGCAGCTGAAAGAGACAGAAAGAGGGGGTGGGAGGGGGGAATCAGCACAGAGAGGAGTGAGCAGCAACAGAAAGAGATGAGAGGAGGAGTACAGAGAAGTGCAGAGAGAAAGAGATGGAGTACAGAGGGTGATTGGAAGACAGGAGATGAGAGATGGAGGAGAGAACACATGTAAGAATGAGCTGTAGTAAATGTAACTAACACCAACAAACACACACCAAACATACACACAGAGAAACACAAGCATTTCACTTTGCTCATGGTGTTCAAAGTCAATGATTAGAATTACTCCCAAGCCAGAAATTTGCAGAAAAACTCAGTCTCCATTGACTCTCCATACTATAATATAATATGTAGCTATGGTAACGTCTGCCCTACTGCGCAGCCTCTTTCAACAATGAGAACAGCTTGTAATTTGGTTGCCTTTGTTCTACACATGAAATATTAAAAGCACACGCTGTTCTCCACCACGCCAACAGATGGCGCTCTCTTCTAGCTATGGCACAGGTGTGGTTTGGGTGTGCTTTGAGTGACACTGATGCTGAGTGTAGAGTACAGGAGATACCCATGGGAAGATGAAGGGAGGGGGAAAGCCCAGCTACACATGTTGGCCCAGCCAGAGTGTGCTGGATGACTGGGAGAATGGGCTACTTTCAGCTTTGTTTCAGCCAAGGTGTTCACAGATGGCAGATGGCTGCCAAAGAGTTCAGTAGCAACAGGGGAGCCTCTACTAGACAGCGGCTGCTAGGGGTTAGACATGCAGCTGGGGTATGAGGTTAAACAGAATGAACTTCAGACAGGTTGCTCAGTGTGTGGCGTGTATGTGTGCAAATGCGTGTGGGAGAGGGGTTGCTTAGGGGCTAAATTAAACATCAGGTGTGTGTGTGTGTGTGTGTGTATTGTCTGTGGGATGCAATTTGGGAACTGCTGCACGTGTGAAAAGTGCATGTAACATCAGCACAAGAGTAGTATAACACAGTGATGCCGGGTCTACTGTGAAGAGGGTTTGTGTGTGTGTGTGTGTGTGAATAATATGCGTGTATGTGTTTGTGTGTGTGTGGGCGTGTGTATGTGATGTCTGTGTTTAAATAGTGTGGCTGTTTGGATCTCCTACAGGTGTGAGGTGGGCATGAGTCACCTCATCATGCTATTGTGATGCTGGCTTACCCTAAAGAGAGCGTGTGTGTGTGTGTGTGTGTGTGTGTGTGTGTGTGTGTGTGTGTGTGTGTGTCTCACCTGCAGAGTCAGGTTGTGGTGCTGACCCGCTGTCAGGTGCAAGAGGGTCGAGCTCGGTTCCCGGGTTCGGAACATGATCTCGAGCTGCCATGGCAACGTCACAGACACCGCCAAATTGCTCCACAGCAACAGGCTGTTTCCTTGGAAACGCTGTGCATTTGGCATCACTGCATGAATAAGACAAGAGAGAGCAGAGTTGGATTTTTTTTAAGAGAGAGGGGGGGGGGGGGGATGTTGGAACCAGAGACAGAACAAGCCACGCATCATCTGATACCGCGTACAGGTGACTGCTTGTCATGACACGCCGCCACTATGGTGACACGAGTTCACCTTCACACTCAGAGAAGTTCAGAAAGCACAGAGCACCAGCAGAACCAATAAATAAAACAATCACAAACAGAGCACCATACAGCTGGACTTTAGGTGAGTCACTGACTGAAAGACAAGAAGAGTGTGTGTGAGAGAGAGTGAGAGTGTGTGTGAATAAAGAGGAGCTTTATTCACACCTAAGGTCCTATGAAATTTGGGGGGGGGGGGGGGGGGGGGGGTGATCTCTAGTAATTAGTATAGAATATAGTAATTATTCTGAGTAAGCCACCTGTCTTTATTCCTGTCACATATGAACACAGAGATCCGCTTGCACACTGACACATTTACACACACACAGCTAAAATGCTTTCCCAATCTCATATCCTGTTCTGTCAGTCTCTGTACCACGCAACACAAAGGAACACGGAGGAACCTCACTGCCAATCAATAATTAAAAACCCCTCAAATGGCACGTGAAAGACGGCGTGTGATTGAGGTAAACACTCAGAGGCGTCGTCTCCACTCAGACATGCAGGAGACTGACGCGTGCGATGCGATGTTCCATGTGCAACATCTCCCTGAAGAGCCTACACAGGGGCACGAGTGGGAAGTCTCCGGGGAAGCTTGCGCTCCGACTGGGACTTTTAACTGGCTCGGTATGAGAGCGCACATACAGCAGAGTCTCTGACTGGAGGAAAAGAGGAGAGGAGTCTGGGTTGGAGCGCAAGGAAATAACAAATAAATAAATAAATAAATAAATAAAAAAGAGAGAGAGGAGACTTTGAAGTTCTTTCTCGGCAAGTTTGTATGCATCCCGCACCCCTCTATGCCTCCATGTTTTCCAGTGGCGTCTTTCAAAGCAAACGAGTGTGTGGAGTAACTGATGAACAGAGAGAGAGAGAGAGAGAGAGAGAGAGAGAGAGAGAGAGAGAGAGAGAGAGAGAGATGAGAGATGAGGGGAGAAAGAGGGAAAGAGACAAACAGGCACAGAGAAAGATAAAGCGGATGTGAAAGGTGTGTGAACAGTGCAGGTGTGAACCCAAGACAGAGAGATCGAGTGAGAGAGTGTGACTGGGCCAAAGAAACGTTCACTTGCAATCTTCCTCCTCCTCCTCCTCCTTCTCAATTCTTGTCCTTGAAGACGAGCAGCTCATGGATGGTTAGTCTCTCTTCTCCCTCCCTCTCTTCCATTATTCCACCTTTTTTCCTCTATCCCTCCTCCCCACTTCATCCCCCGCTCCGGCAACTCCTCTATGCATCCCTCTTTCAACTCCCCCTCCTCCTTCTCACACTCCCTTTCTCAGTCTCTCACCTCCGCCTCCTTCGCTGTTTCCCCAACCATTTCTCTCTGTCTACCACTGAAAGACTCCATCTCTCCTCTTGGATGGTGTGTGTGTGTGTGTGTGTGTGTGTGTGTGTGTGTGTGTTTTGGGGGGAGGGGGTGAGGTTGTCAGTGTGAGGTTTCTCTGTTCATTGTCAGCAAACTGAGAAAGGAACTCTCTAGCCACCCCCACCTCCATTCACAAAGTCATTATTAGTAAGGTTATCAAGTTTAAATTAACAATATAATTGAATGCTTAATTAATAAGTCTAATACATAACTGCTGTAATACTGCAATCACACAAAAAAAATCAGTCTGTATTCTGGTACAACTGACATCAAATTCCTTGACACAGCCTATCAACGATTTTGCAGCGAGGCGCATTCTAGCACATTTGTAAACACGTCACACACACACACATTGCATTCACTGTAATGAAAACCCAGCAAGGGGTAGGAAGCTTTTCTTTACCACCACCATGTGTGTCCCTGTGTGTGTGTGTGTGTGTGTGTGTGTGTGTGTGTGTGTGTGTATATACATACATAGTGATCTGCAGCAGGGCTTAACCTCAAATATTATAAATCAGCCACAATAAAAATCCAATTTCTTTTGGCATCAGAAAGTCCTCCCCTGGGGGTCTGCTCATGATTACATTTCATCTCCTTACATAAACCTTGCCTCACTGCAGATACTTCCACCAGAGACTTTTCAATGCTAAAAGCCCTTTTTACTGACTCTGTCTTATCGGCAGGGTTGAGGTCAGGTCAGAGGTGAAGGGAATGGGATGGCTTCACACTCATATCTGGGGAAATGTCTGAGCCAGACATTGGTCTGGTCTTTCCAGATTACTTATACTTGCATGCGTCACTGGGATAATCACACTACTTTCTAAGATACACGCCCCCTATCCCCCTTCAAAGTCAGACTCTGTCCATGTGCTGATGTGTGTGTGACCCCATAAAGACATGAATCTGTGTGTGTTTGTGTGTGTGTGTGTGTGCGTGTGTGTGTGTGTGTGTGTGTGTGTGTGTGTGTGTGTGTGTGTGCGCGCTCATGCTCACCTTTCTCGCAGTTGCGTCCTCCAAAGCCTAGGGGGCAGTCACAGCTGTAGGATCCCCACAAGTTGACACAGGTGCCTCCGTTCAGGCAGGGGCTGGTGTTGCAGAAGTGCCTCTTGGCCGAGCAGCCTGGGACACACAGAGCACCGTGGACAAAGATTGTTAAGGCGGAGCAAGATATTTCATCAGGAGCCACTTCCGGGAACCCGGATCGCACGAGGGGGGGGTCAAAATCCCCCTTTATGCAGAGCGTTTATGCAGAGCAGAGGCACCGACTGCTCCATTGAAGTCTATGGGCATAGCTCAGAATTTCACCACATATGCTAAGGTCTTGGTTCTATAGAGTTAGGAATGTGAATTTCGGGCACATTTTCATGATCCTCAAACCCTTCTGAACATTTCAGGTACATTTTTAGCATTTTTGAGGAATCCAGTCTGGAGAAAATCAACCTTATATCAGGTGTGCGCCGGTTATTTCTGCCGCTGCTGTTGGCCGGTTGCAACTTACGCTCGTCAATAAGTCATCGACACGCCTCTTTATGCAGACAGGATTCGATCCCCATTTCGCGCCCATAGACATGAACTACGACGAAGTATCTTGCTCCGCCTTAACAATCTTTGCCGTGGACATTTACATTCCTGACCAGTGACCTCGCTTATGGGCCCCAATTAAAGATCCCCTGACCAGTGACCACTCATTGGCCCCAATTAAAGATCCCTGAGTAAAGGTTGCTTAAATATTCACGTTGGTTATAAAAGTCTGCCCTGTGGATACACCATCTTCACCATCGACATCCCAAGACTAAATTAGAAATATTAGCCACAGGCAACTATCCACATTGTGAAATTGTCAGCTGTGACGTGTCTTTCATGAAACCGATCCCTGGGAGTCTTATTAGATGGATGCCAACTATATATACACATTCACACATCAGTGGCCATATTGCACATCAAAGGGATGTGTGTGTTCTACAGAAGCTGTTGTATAATGCTCTCAGGGAGGATGGAACACTGTCCAGTAGATCATGTTCTGGAAGGTTCTACCCAAACACTGCCTGTCCAGTCAGCAGCCCCTCACCTGGCAGTGTGCCGTTGTTGGCGATGAAGCTGGCCATGTCGATGTGGCGGTTGTCTATGCGCAGATCCTTCATGCAGCCTACAAACTGCCTGTTCTGAATGGGGAAGTCCTCGGGTAGTGTGGGGACCCCTCCCAGCAGCAGAGGACCCGTTAGGTCTAAAGATCTGCACACACACAGAGACAGACACACACGCACACACACACACACACACACACACACACACACAGCGAGGCAGATAGCAATGTCATGTCAGTGCATGGATCATTGTGATAATGATGAGCATGGAGGAAAAAAGAAACGCTTTTTTAATACAAACATGAGGCTCAGGTGAATTCAGTGTCTGACTGTCAAGAATTGAGGCTTTACTATCAGGAAAACAGCAACTGATAAAAGCTAACCACCTCCTGAAGTACACATGCAAACGTGGAGTTGTTTCTTTCCTCATCCAACAACCCCCCCCCCCCCCCCCCCTTCTTAAAAAACATTTTGATGTGCAGCATTTCCAAAACAGACAAGGGGGGAAAATACATCCTAGTCCTTACTTCTTAGATCCTGATTGGCTGCCTTGGGCTGAGCAGGAGTAGTTCCCAATCACGTGACCGAATCTCAGTGCCACAGATGTGTCACAGTTATCCACAGTCACCACGACAACCTTCTGGTCGGATGGGCCCTGAGGGAGGCCGGCCTGGTTTAGAATAGGCTGAGAGAGAGAGAGAGAGAGAGAGAGAGAGAGAGAGAGAGAGAGAGAGAGAGAGAGGGAAGGAGAGAGAGAGAGAGAGAGAGGGAGGGAGAGAGAGAGAGAGGGAGGGAGGGAGAGAGAGGGAGGGGCACATAGGTGGGAAGTAGGAAGAGACAGGGAGGAAAAGAATACATTAAATAAATAATAATAAAATGAATTCTGTCACTCAACATTCTTGTTGTTCATATTTTTAGACAGTGAGCTTCCACAGAGACAGACATTTTCCACTCCAATCAGCGTCTACAAATCATCTAGGCAGTAATCTGATACCACAAACAACAACTGATTGTCAAGGCGTGACTCCTCAGTGCAATGGAGCATAAGTGTAAGATTAAATGTACGAATGTGTGTGACTGTATGTAGATGTGTACAAGGGTGGATGGGAATTGGGAATGTACTCCATAGTGGTATGCGGTCAATATGTGACATATGATACGCTAAAATGTATGTGAGCGTGTGAATGTGATTGTGCAAGACTGGTAGAGAACTGTGTGTGTGTGTGTGTGTGTGTGTGTGTGTGTGTGTGTGTGTGTGTGTGTGTGTGTGAGATAGATAGGGAGAGACAGACTTCACAAGTTTAAAAGTTCATGTGTGAAAGTATGTGTACAATACAGAATGCATGAGACAGCATGAGGCCAGAGTAGTCAGGCATGTGTGTGTGTGTGTGTGTGTGAGAGAGAGAGAGAGAGATGTGTAAGTGTGTGTGTGAGAGTGAGGATATATATGTGAACTTGAGATTATATGCTCAAGAGGGCATGTGGCAGAGAGTGTGTGTGGCAGGGATTGAATGCCATTTAGATTTAGAGACAGTGTGTATATATAAATCTTATCCCACAGTCTGTGTGTGTGTGTTTGGGTGTGTGTGTGGTGGGGATCTCATGGTATAATGCACAGCTTATGGCAAAATCTTATTGTGTAAGAGATACAGAGAAAGAAAGAGTTAGTCAGTCAGTATTGTGTGTGTGTGTGTGTGGGGTAGGGAGCATGTGAGATAGTGTATGGGCCGAGAGATGGAGTGTGACGGGCAGGAAATGAGGAGTTAAGGCCTGGAGCTGAGCCAGCATCTGACAGCTCAGCGAGAGCCACTAGGAGCCGTCACCAACCTCCACAGGGAGGAAAACCGCTCATGAAGCACACAGACAGAGAGAGAGAGAGAGAGAGAGAGAGAGAGAGAGAGAGAGAGAGAGAGAGATGGTGTATTAAAGAATACCTCGCCCTGAGATGGAACATTGAGCAGAAAAATACATAGAGATGGGAAGAGAGAGAAAGAAAGAAAGAGAGTATATGAGAGAGAGAGAGAGAGAGAGAGTGAAAGACAGAGTTTATTCTGTGTTCATTCATGGTTATACTACATTGCTGTATTTCTATTTTCTTTCTTTAGTGATACTGTGTCATTTGTAACATTAGCTTTGGTAATACTGTACTCAAAGTCATGCTAATAAAGCACTTTTAAATTTGAATTTGAGAGAGGTGCTGGACCTCATATCTGATCTCACCTTCTCCTGTGGTGACCTCCTCCCTCTCGACCCTGCAGGGGTCACTCGGCACGCTAATCTCCCTCTAGTGTGCCTGACCTAATCAGCCGTTTCAGAGGTGAAATAAGAGCAGGGCCCAGTGAGTAAAATAAGGGGTCAAACTGACCTGTAACTGGACAGTATATCACTAGAAGGAACAACACCCCCCCCCCCCCCCTTCTCCAGTCAAGACTCTTGTGGTGTGGGTTTTCTTTATGCTTTATGGTCAATAAAGAGAATGGAGAGAACCGAGAGGTGGACTGGAGCATGAAACACAGAGGGTCAGTGTCTTAAGTTTCGTGCCTGAGTGAAATGCAGGATCTGTTGTTTCATGCTCCGAGTGTGATCATGTGATCATGTGAGGCTGGTTTCCCATCAGACTTGACTGTGTGCCCGGCTGTTGCTTTGGCAGAGTGCTTATAAATACCTCTTTTGTCTGGCAAGAGGATAAAAATACTCCGAGCCGATATTAGAGAACGTTTGAGGATTCCTCCCAATTTATCTGCTATTCAGACATCTGAAACACTGCCCTGTCTGGGTACCTCTAATTGAAAGTATAAAGCAATGGAAACTTCCATCAGGCGCTGCTATTTAAGTCAAGGCAGTGAGGATGTGGAGAACTAGGAGATGCTAAACCCACAGCTAGTCACATAGAGCTCTCCTCTTGTCATTTAAACAATCTTTCCAAAAGACCTCAGAAGTAAAATATTGAGCAAATGCTTGTTGTTTATTTTTCTTTACTAGCAACTCAAAAAAAGACCAATACACAAATGAAATCAATTATTTTGCCAGTTGTAATTACTGATTTTGCTACACTGTCAAAATGTTTCCCTGGAATCAAAAACAATTGGACAAACTCGCCAGCAGTCACATAAAGGTTGATAAACCTCAGCACAGAGCGCCCATTTAAACCCCCATCCTTCCTAAGACAACTGAATATCTCCCTCCTTAACAAAGGACCCCTTTCACTGCCAGTGGAATCAGTGGGGAGAAAGGGGGGAGGGAGCGGCAGAGGGAATAATGACTCCGTCAATAAAGGTCGCGACCCTTTTTCAGCCTGGACCATCTCACCCGGGGTCAGGAGGCGGCGGCCATCGACCACCACCGCAGGTTAAAGACTCGAGTCAGCGCAACTCAGGAGCAGACAAGCAGAGGACATGGTGATACCCCCATCTGACTCACACACACAGATATCTTTGGTGTGTATGTATGTATGTATGTGTGTGTGTGTGTGTGTGTGTGTGTGTGTGTGTGTGTGTGTCTGCCTTCACACCTACACAAACAAACATGTAAGCATGCAAACACACACGTAGATACACACACACACTCTCTCTCTCTCTCCCTCTCTCTTTCGCACACACACAAACACCCACCACATCCCCCAAAACACACATAGACAAATCCAAAGGCAAGAGAGCAAACAGCACCATCCAGCCCCCTCCGCACCCACAGAGTCAGAGTCACAGGCAAGTGAAAACTAAGGTGTGGTCTCAGGGCCAGGACATAGTTTTAGATGCCTAATGGTGCTGCTGCTTTTGTGTGGCTTATCACTCCTGCACCACTTGCCAATCACAACCTGGGTCATGCAACTTTCTCATACGGTTGTGTGAACTCCAGGAGACTAAGGAGAGTTCAGTGGCAGTGGTTAAAAAGGTGTGTTAAAAAACAAAAGATGTTTTGTCTTTTGCCATGCTAGACAAGAATAAAATGTTCCCCAATAGAAGAGGACACAGGAGAGAGAGATGACGAGACAAACAGATATGATTGACTCATGTGATTCTCATTCTCATGTGATTCAACATTATCAAGAATTAGATTATATATCTGCAAGCTACGGGTGTTGGGTGCAATGAGACCGTTGTCCACACACACACACACACACACACACACACACACACACACACACACACACACACACACACACACACACACACACACACACAAACACAAACACACACACACACACACTACAGGGTTAGATCCCTTGTGACCTGTTTGGAAATGAGCCAAAAAGAGTCTTCCCTCGCAGGCCATTGCTAATACAACCGGCAAAGGTTTATCTTCTGTCTGCGTGCCAGACTCTAAAGGCACAAGAATAAGCGTGGCGACCTGGTTCTGTCTGAGAAGATACTTAAATTATGCACTTCAGTTTTGTAGTATTTCCTGTGTCTTTAATTAATGCCAAAACATAGCAGAACTAATAGAGAATTTTACACTGATCTGTGGACTAATCTCCCCTCATTCAAACGTCAATTAGATATCTATAGACACAGAGAAGCGGTAGCTGACGTTTTTTGTCGCCGATGTTCAGCTAAGTCCACAAGGGAAACAGCCCTTGTGATGCAAAACAAGATGGAACCAAACAACGTCCCTCGCTGTTCCAAAACTGTCTATAATGACCTCACGCAACACCCCCCCCAGCCACCACCACCCCACGTTATTCCAATCCAACTCAATCCTCACAATCCCCCCTCCGTCAAAAAATCTCTCTGGACACGGTCATTTCCACGGTCATTTCCCCCAAAACTAAAGGTCTGGAAAGGTCCAGAATGGCTCCTGGCCCAGAGTGTTTGGTTTCGCTGCAGTGACCTTGGTGTTGAGCTGTTGAGCGGCGACTCTTTGGCCATCTGACGGCTACTCTGGGACCTCCGTGCCGCCACAGTGACCATCCCATCCGCCTGTCTGTACGTCACGGCTGTTGACTGACTGGCGCTGACCCCGTGGATAATGCCAGCCAGACGTGCCGTCTCAGCCACACAAAGACCCAGCGCTGTCACTGCTGATTGGAGAGCACATATTTGCTCAGGACTACAAACATACCACCCTTCACAACCTCCCGAGCTTCCTCAAACAAGGATGACCGAGGATCATGGGAGTTTGAGTTTTCAGGCGTGACCCTTTGCGGTGACGGGAGGAGCCACCCCATAACCTTCAGCAGGCGGGAGACCCGGAATGTTATACGTCCCTGTGATTGATGGGCAGTTCTCCATGACGACGCGCACAAGGGTTAGCCCTGCGGTGCCGTCTTTTGGCTAGAAAGCCCCCTTTGCCACCCTTCTTTCCCTTCTTCTCTTCTGGTCTGTCCGTCTCTCTCTCTCTCCTCTCTCTCTCTCTCTCCTTTCTTTTACACCCCCCTCTTTTCCCTTTCCTTTATTTCTCCTCTTTTCATTTCATGCTGCTATTCTGCTCCTGTTCAGCCATGAAACAGAGCGAGAGGGGCGCCACCCCAGGCCTGAGGCTTTCAGGGCCTCGGACCAGCACAAAGCACGCGGTCATTGCCATTCTCCACACCGCACTCGCTCTGCGCCAGAAAGGCACTCTTCAATCTCCAAATGCCTTCCCCGCCGCGAGAGCTCGCCGGCAGGCCGCTGCGAGACCGCAGGGCATTGTGGGATGGCTACTTGGGAGGGGGGCGGAGCCAACACTGAAGGATTGCGCTGCAGGAGTTGGACCAATGAGCCTTCAGCCGAGTGAAAGACAGAACTCTGACCAAGGAGGGGAAAGGGTTGTTCACATAAGTTCTCGTCTCAGCCAGCGATGTCCAGTTTTATGTCTTTTTTCTCCCCAACAGTCAAAGTCATCAGCAGCACCCCCTCTGGAGAGCCTCTTTGTCCACCCGGGTCATCCTACAGTCTTGACTTAATTAACTGAAGTCTAGAGGGTAATTGCATTTTTTCTGAGAGACATTCAGGGGATCTGTAATTAGTAGAGAAAAAGATCAAATGAACTTGTTGCCTGACATGTTCCAGAAGCTGCTGGTGACTTTTGATCACCTCTGTCACATGACAGACAAGCAACAACTTGCTGCCTTCTTTTGAAAGCGCTAAAAGGCCCATGTCTTCTCAGCCCACCTCCTTACTTACGAAAGCTACACCCCCACCCCCAACTTAAAGTTGCACAGGCTGTGGAATCTGTCATGGCTGTGTTATCACAGAATATCCACACTCTGGGGGGTTGCCTGGCAACAGCTTTATGATGCAAAGTGACTTCCTGAATGGCCTGAAATGTCACATCCTGTGTGAGAGTGGAGGAGGGAGGGGTGGGAAAGTGCCTAGACTAGGGGGGATGGGTGAGTTGGGACTTTTTGATGGGACTCTTTAAGTCCTGACTGATAGATAGAGAAATAAAAATAGACTTTAACCTCTAGGAAAAAAACACCTCCGTTCAGTGGCCAATTCTCCTTCTATTGAATCACAATGTCTTGCTGGGAAAGTATCCAGTCGCCTGAATCGCACTTTGTTTCATACTTCATCTTTCTCCCTCTCTTTCTCTCCCTTTCTCTCCCCCTCCCCTCCATCCCGCACTCCCTCCCTCTTCATCACTCTCGGACTGCATTCCTCTCTGTCTGGACGTCAGCCCGATCGGTCATTCCTTCAGTGCAGACTGGCAAGAGTGACACAGCGGAGAGAGAGAGAGAGAGAGAGAGAGTGTGTGAGTTGAGTGTGTGTGTGTGTGTGTGTATGTATGTATGTATGTATGTATGTATGCTATGTATGTATGTATGTATGTATGTATGTGAGAGAGGAGAGACAGACAGAGAGGCAGAGAAAGAGAGGAAGGGGGTGCATGCTTGGTAATCATGCCAGTGATTGTGCACCCCACACAATCCCCTAAAGGCCTCCAGTACCAATGCCACACCGCCACCACCTCACTCATGCCCCCCCCCCCCCCTCCACCAGCCCCTGAAGAGGGCACACGCTCTTCCCACCTGCCTCCTCTCCCTCATCAGAGGTGCTCATGCCCATCACAGTGCAGCAGAGCAGCACACACACACACACACACACACACACCTGACTCCCCGTCAGCTTTTACACAGATGGCTGTGCTTGATATGGGTGTGGGGGGAGTGTTTTGATATGGGTATGGGGTTAGAATTTAATGCTGTTCAACACACATGAGAGTAAGGGGGTAAGGAGATTCTTACCTTCACTCTACATCCTCAGTGTTCTGGTCTTCTGACAAAGCAAGAACTTTAAAAGGATGTACATATGAAGCTCTGATGATGTGGTTGTCACTTGTAACGCTATATGTCAAATCTAAAGCTAAGGAACTATTCTTTTATAGAAGTGTGACAATCTAAGGGGTGTTCAAAAGATTTGCAGCATGTTTGGCAGATTTGTGGCAGGTTTCTTTTGACGGGGTTGTAAAAAATGTAGTAGCACAGAGAAGATATACCACAAGGCGTGAGTGAGAAGGAAGATAAAAAGAGAATAAGCAATGAGGAGAAAGGGATGGAACAGCAGAGAGAGAGCGATGAGAGAGAGAGAGAGAGCGAGAGAGAGAGAGAAAGAGAGAGAAAGAGAGAGAGAGAGAAGAGAGAGAAAGAGAGAGAGAGAGAGAGAGAGAGAGAGAGAGAGAGAGAGAGAGAGAGAGAGAGAGAGAGAGAGAGGGCAGGCGCCGACATTCTGTCACAAATGTTCAGGAAGCGTGAACGCTCCCGACAGCACGATGGGGCTGCTCAAGTGCACGGGGGACTGCCACAAAAACATCCCTCCATCACGCATCTGTCAGACCATGAAGGCCTCCTGACAGCCATCAGGCCCTCCCTCTCCACTCACGCCGGAGGGGAGACGCTTCAAACACACGGGCTGGCTGGAACAGATCAAACCCTTCCACGGCGAACCCGCTGTTTGTGTGTTGTCACCGCGGCGATGTCCTACCCTTGTTGTAGTAGTGCACCTGGATCACGTGCCACTGGCCGTCGCTCACACCGCCGTGGACGTAAGGGGAACACCGTCGTCTTGGTCTCGCCTGCGGAGGTGAGAGGTCAGGAGAGGTCA
The DNA here is from genome assembly GCF_018492685.1 of Alosa sapidissima. Classification (NCBI taxonomy): domain Eukaryota; kingdom Metazoa; phylum Chordata; class Actinopteri; order Clupeiformes; family Clupeidae; genus Alosa; species Alosa sapidissima. The sequence continues at coordinate 26,451,091 of NC_055960.1, read as the reverse complement.
GTGCTCTTTGCTTAGATTCAATTTCCTTCTTTAGGAGTTAAAAAGAGCCTTCCGTGGCCCCGGGGGTATTTAAGTTGAAATGAAACCGCCGAGATTGGGATCAGGCGAGTTACATGATAAAAAGCCCCCCGTGTGTCGGTTCAACATAGAGTCGACATGATTGATAGATGGAGCCATTGTGCGCCCGTAAGAGGAGAAGCAGGCTGGTGAAACGGCATCAATGACCATCTTAAAAACAGGAGGCTGAACTCGACACCTACGTGGCCCTCTCCCATGAGTATTTCATGTGACAGGGACACTTCCACACACACTACCCCCCCCACACACACACACACCACCACACACACACCACACACACACATGCCCCCCAACACAAACAGACACACATACCTGCAGAGAACGTCAGCTGGATCTGCTGGTTAACGATCTCCACGGCGATTGAAGTCATGCTTTTCATTGAAGCGGCCGTTGTAGAGCAGCAGGCCGTTGGGTTCTCTGGTGGCGAACCTGTGGACAAAGAACAGGTGTTACACTCTGAGGGGGGAGAGACTGGGGAAACTTGAGCAGACATTAAAACATTACATAAAATATGACAGCATTACATAAAACACACTTCTAGAGGTCAAACTGCGCTGTCGAGAAAAGTGTTGCGTGCGAATCTCTGGAGAAAGAGATGAAATGCTTTTCTCATTCTGACGCATCCCTTGGCCTGCATTTCAAAACCTCCAGTCAAAACATGCCCACACACGCATCATGCAGCAGGGAGGGCATGGGGACTTGCGCAGAGCCCCCGTCTTCATTCTGAATGACTGCGCCACGGCGACAGGCCATCCCATAATGACGACCCCCAGAAAACGAGCATTTACTTTTCCAATCGCATCATCATTAGCGTGTGTATTGAGGGATTATGTGGGGAGAGGAGCGAGTGTGCACAAAAGCGAGCGCGCGCACACACACACACACACACACACACACACACACACACACACACACACACACACCATTAGGCATCAGCTCATCTGGATTA